>NC_086197.1:93986307-94586307 GCF_035770615.1 Melospiza melodia melodia | reverse complement strand
CTTTTTCCCTGTCTAGGAAATACATAATATGCATTGAGATCTCCTGCAGTTTCTGGATAGATCTTTATTTCGTAGGTTTTAGAGGCATCCTATACATTTTAGCATTTTTCTTGAATGTTTCTGCTTGGTGTGCTGTCAGATTTATTGGCTCCTTCACAACTTGCATTACTTTAAGTTTTAATGATGAAACAGATCCCAGCTTCTGCTGTTTATTTATTTGTTTGCTTTTTCATTGTTTGTTTATAAAGCTGGAACCTCCTTATGTTTCATCTGTATGGCTCAATCTGATATCATCTCCACAGCATCAGGAATAAATTTACAAGTACAGTTTTTAGCCACTGATCTCTTGAGTGTTTGATCATCACAAGCAGTTTAGCTCTGATGAGTCCTTGCCATAGTACCCTTAATTAGATGCTTTTATGCTTTTCTAATATGACTTTAAAACAAGTCACTTTTACCATTTACTTATATGTAATCAAGTAACTTTCTTCAAAGTTTTAAATCAAGCAATATTTCAGCAATTTCTGTGTCAGTTTTCAGAGTGCTGATCCATTATGTAATAGCACCAAGCAGAGATCTGACTTTGCAGGTTTTTTGAAAGGTCCTTTCAATGCTTTTAATGACATTTCACACAAGACCATAGAGAGTGAATGCCAGAAATCAAGAACAACATGGTTACAATCATATTGTATTTGTGTTCCCCCCAGATGAAGAATGGAATGATGAATCTGACTCAATGTCCTCAGAAAGCTAATTTATTATTTATTATAGTATATTATATTAAAGAACACTATACTAAACTATACTAAAGAATACAGAAAGAATACACACAGAAGGCTAAAAAGATAATAATGAAAACTCGTGACTCTCTCCAGAGTCCTGACACAGCTTGGCCCTGATTGGCCAATGAGTCAAAACAACTAGTAGCAAAAACCAATGAAACAATCATCTGTGGGTAAACAATCTCCAAACACATTCCAAAGCAGCAAAACACAGGAGAAGCAAATCATATAACTATTGTTTTCCTTTTTCTCTGAGGCTTCTCAGTTTCCAAGGAAAGAAATCCTGTGTGCAAGGGTTTCTCCAGAAAATGTGAATGCCACAACAATCGTAGTCTTTTTCAAAAGGACTTAAACTCGTACTAGCCAACCTGTAAGTCACACCCCTGCTGCAGTGGGTATGTCACATCTCAGAGCTGTAGGTGCATATCAGGGTTACACATTTAGCAATTACATTCTTTAATGATGTTACTTGTGGAGAGCATTTCAACAGAGGTGAAAAATAAATGCATATTATGCCATAATTTCCAGTATTATTATCTGTGGCATTTCCATTCTCTGAACATGATTCCTTTGCCCAGGGTTTTTTCCTGGGAAGCTGAAAGGCAGTGAGAGGCCTCAGAGAAAAGGAAAACAATTCTTATCTCATTTGCTTCTCCTGTGTTGTGCTCACATGTGGAATGTGTTTGGAGATTGTTTATCCACAGGTGATTGTTTCATTGCATTCTGCTGTGAGTTGTTTTGACTCAATGGCCAATCAGGGCCAACCTGTGTCGAGGCTCTGGAAAGAGTCACGAGTTTTCATTATTGTCTTTTTAGCATTCGGGAAGTATCTTTTCTGTATTCTTTAGTATAGTATAGTATTCTTTAATATAATACAGTATAATAAAGTAATAAATTAACTTTCTGATAAGATGGAGTCAGATGCATCTTTCTTCCCTGCCATGGGGCTCGCTGTGCATTTACAATAATTACTTGTATTATTTTCAAACATATGTCAACAGCAAAGTGGTGAGCTACTTTTTTCTGCCTCTTCAACTGCTTTATGGGCAGTGTCTCTCTTTTTAACAATATTATATGCTGATGATTTGCTTTAACACTTGTGGACCAGAAAGATTATTGCTTTTTGCAGGGCACACTTGCTGAAACAAGACACAACTCCCAGTCTGATGTAATCTGGCTACCTTTGAGCCAGTAACCCAGAGCCCTTTAGAAGTGTCTAAGAAAAACAAACATCTAGGGCATGATTCATCCAACCTATTTTAGACAGCAGCTTCAGGAGATGAGATGAATCAAGTTCCTGAGAACATTTGTGCTCTCCACTGAATATAGAGAGGGGTAAAACAACTAACCCATGGGAAGATCATTATGCTGTGGGTTACTGGGTTTGGTCTGATGATTCCTGATCTTAGCCCCCTGATTTTAGACCTGAAAAAAAACAGTTTTATCATTATTATTTCCATTGTTGTTTTTGTTATTTTTGTTTTTAGTATTAATATTCATCACTATTATTGTTTTTACTGAATTTATATTTAAGTCAAGGGATTACTTAAAGTACCGATGCTCCGAATTGTCATCTCAATGATATATTAACTTACTTACCTTCTTATAAAAACTAAAATAAGATATTCTCAAACTGTTTTGTTGTTTAGCAAAATTGAATATCTCATAGCATGCTGAAGTCAATGTTCTAGCACCCATCCTAGTTGCACTTTTTTATATGTTTGGTTCTGGGGTTTTTGATGCAACTTGGAAGGAGAATTTGGAGGTGACTCAGCTTTTATGAATTTTCAGTGTAATTTCTAAGCTGACTGCATAAATTTCTGTAAGTTTCTTTTTGTTGAAGTATATGTTTGAAGTATTATTTAGGTAAAATCCACAGTAGCACACTTCTCAAGACAGTTTGTAGACTGTGAATTTCCTATTAAATATGCTATAGTAAGTGTTAATTTTATCTTTATATTTACAGTATTTTATGATTGAGCTCTCTTTGACAGAACGATTTACAAATAATGCTATTCCATAATTTTAAATTGTATTGAAATAGAAAGTTATTAATTTTCTGCATTCAACATAACCTTGAGTAGCTTCTTTCCTCACAGAAATTATTCTTTCCAGGGAATTAAGGATTCTCATAAGAACAGTTTAGTCCTGATTATTACCTCAAGGCATATTTGCATGGATGTAAAATCTTATACAAATGATACAGTGCTCAAGATCTATGAAAGATAATATTTGTAGCTAATAGTTAATATAGTTAATAAATATATAATATAGTTCATAAATCTTTGGACTCTTCTTTCAGATCATATAAAAATTGTTTTCCAGTTCAAATTAAGCACTAAAAGAGTATGGCAGTACATTTTATTAATTTCAAAACAAAGCTATGTGGAGAGAATAAATATTACCTGTAATGATACTGCAACTCTAGGTAGCTAAGCATTGTTTTAAGCTGCGAGAAGCAGTGTGGAACTACAGGATCTTATCCTCTGAGTTTTCCCTGCTTAAATTTCCATTTTCTTCTGTTTGCTTCAGAAAAGGGTACTTGTTATAGTAACATAAAAATAAAATAAAGCAAAATTAAGACTCCTTTCTGTGAAGAAATAGGTAAATACTTCTATTAATTTCATAGAAGCCTTTCTTTAGCTGCTAGAATAGGAGGCATTTCTGATTCAGCTCAGGTTGATAGTGACTTGAGTGGCAGATTAACATAAAGGTCAAAGCTATTTCATAAGGCATTTGAGAATTTCTATCTTTCATTTAAGTATCATTTAAACATTTATCTTCTAAATATAAGAACAATTAAGCAATTTGAGATCACTATCACAGGTTATTTTTATCATTAGGTAAAAACATTTGTCCTCTAAAATGTTTGTTGCACATTAAATAGATTCTTCTGTGTTCAATTTCCAAATCAAAAAGTTTCATTGGTTTGGGAGGCACAAAAGAAACCAAACTAGATGATTGTACTGATCCTTCCATTTTAATAATGAATTTATCTGCTTCTAATGAATGGAATACTAAAAGAATAGCTCAACTAAAATAAATCAAATAGTTTAAAAAAATAATAAAATAGTTATTCATAAAAGTGCTGACAGGTGCCTTCGGTAAGTGTAAAATCAGACTTGAAGTTAGACACTTCTCTAAAAGCCCTCTGTCATCAAAGTGACTTTGGGTAATTTATGTTTTCACAATAAAAATATTAAAAAAAACAGTAAAAGACCACCTAGCATTTCCTCCTGCCTGTAAGTTGATATATATATATTCATATTGTCTTACTTTTAATCTTTTTTGTTTTAATATATTTAGGTGCTGACAACATTAATATTTGAATTGTAGGTGCGTCAAACCTACTTGGAAGCATGATTCAGATCTAACAGACTACAACTCTTTTATCTGTTCTGCTGAACATTATTTTCAATATAAGAAAAACTATTTGACAAATATTTGAACGAAAACATAACTGCATACAATTTTCAGTGGAATATATGGATAGCCTAGGCCCATGTACAGTGCTCTATTTCTTAGATTTACCTGCATATTTGGGGGAAAATCTAGGCTTTCTCACACAATGTCCCTATGAACTATGTGACTTCACTCTAAAAGGAGAAGAAAATAAAGTCTGAAATTTCACAGGAGCCAGAGCAACAGAAACTGTGGTGCTGATTTATGAAAATTTTATAAAATGGCTTCTAGTGAAGGTAATTGTGATGCTAAGTTTGGTGTGAGACATTCACTGAGTATTCTCTTGCAGTCTTCAAGCAAGAGATAAGTGAGAGTGTAGGAAAAATGTGCTGCATAAAAGATGTGTGCTGAGAGAACAAATATTCTCATCTAGTGTTCTGAATCTGTGAACACAGACTTCATGGTTTGTTTTTTCTTAGAGGGAATTTCACTGTTTTCTGATTTACGAGTATGTTTTCTAGGGTAGGAAAACAGGCATAAGCATTTGGGCTGCATATTAGGGTCTGATTGCAAATGGGAGCACTGTAAATTAATCTGAGGTGCATTCTCTACTCCTTTTCAGCCATCTCTCTGATCCTAAGGCAAACAGATGGCTGAGGATTTCTCTGAAAGATTAAGTGCTTCGATATGAACGTCTCTCAGGATGTAATTTACATGCTACTTGAAGCCTAAGTTTTTCTTCATGTGATTGGTTTTTTTCTTCCTAAAATTATTAAAGTATAAAGGAACAAAAGCCATAAGACATAACAATAACATTTGCATCACAAGCTACTTGTTCCTACTGTGACATTGTTTATTTACTTATTACTCAAGCACTCATTATGGTTCCTCTAAGTATATCTTTGTCATCAATTCAAAGAAACCATATAATATTATGATTCCTTAATTTTTAATGCACCTAAGTATGTTTATATGGGTCATAAAAGCCTCAGGGATAGCAGTAGGCTTTTGATAGCTTGTATTCTTCATGGCAACTTTCCAGCTGATCAGAGCTGCTGATTCCAGCAATATGTAAGTTCTTGACTACAATGATCCTGTATTTTTCTCAGTGTAGCTTCAGATACAAGGGTGAAGATCCATAGTCCCTCCTGCAGCAGTGCCAGAGAGCAGCCTTCTCTGCCAAACTCAGAGAAGACAGAGAGATTGGAGGCTGTTTTGTTTCTTTTTGAAAAAGGAATACTGAGATATTCCCATTCCTTTTCTAGTGGATAGATCTGATTAATAAGGTGCTATTTTTTCTTTGATAATGTAAAAGCCTTTCCAAAGATTGATTTACTCATCCAAATTTAATTCTTTGAATCTGCTTATTCTAAATATTGGCTTACCATGTTGATTTTGTTAGCATAGATCAGTACTTAAGTGACTAAAATATATATGATTTAACACCTTTGAAGTTGTTCCTGAGAGGGGATGTCCAATAAGAACTCAGAATCACAGAAGTGGTCTGTACTTTACTTAGTAATGCTGTTCACTCAGTGACAAGTTTATCTGCTATGCTGTATCATCTTTTGTCTTTCCTTCACTAAAACCTTTATTCTCTTCTGGAGAAATTACTGCTAAACACAAATATTTACTTAGGATCTTCCTGGGTGTCTGTACTTAGCACAGAAAAACTATCATGAGATAACATTTCACAGTTAGATTATTCAACAACTTCCATTCTCTTTTTTCATTTTTACACAGTCCATGTCTCTTCCACATTGGAATAAAAAAAGACATCAGGGATAATCCATCTGCATTGAAAAGTGGAAAATACTCTACAGGCTGTTCTTATTTAGGTGCTACTAAAATCTTTAACTTGTCAAAATTGTGTTGTTGACATGTGCAACTTCTGATCCGCTGTAACCTCAAATCTTGGTTGTCGCAGACATTTTTTTCACTAAAAATCCTTTCTTTAGGATTTTCCCTTCTGGGAAGCTGAGGCCCCAGAAAAAGAATGTAAACAATGTTTGTCTGCTGCTGTGAAATGCAACAGGTGGATTTTTGATTGGGCCATCTTGAATGTTTATAATTAATGGCCAATCAATCTCGGACAGAGACTGAGAGAGCTGGCTTTGTTATCATTCTTTTCTTTTCTATTCTTAGCTTAGCTAGCTTCTGAGGAAACCCTTTCCTTCTATTTCTTTTTAGTATAGTTGTAATGTAATATATATATATATATATATATATATATATAATAAAATAATAAATCAAGCCTCCTGAAAATGGAGTCAATATTCTCATCTCTACCTTCACCTGAAAACTCCTGCGACCACTGTCACACTTGGTCTGCCGCCTGCCTGGTTATTCTTCAGGCTATGTTTTATTAACTGGATGGGCTTGCTCAAATAACTAAATTGTATTATTTACCTACAGAATTCCATAACTATCAAGACATTTTTTAAACTTTTCACTGTAATAAAGTTACACCTCAGTATTTTCCTGCAGTATATTCATAGTCTCCTCTGGACCAAAGTAATCTAAATTATAATAAGAAAACAATAAAAGCTAACAACTTTTTTTCCATAATCTCAAGACAGGCTCCTATGCAGTATGGCTTGATTTATTTTTCATTATTTGCCAGTGCATTACCTATAACTGTTCTGCAGCCATGCTATCTAACTAGTCTTACATTCAACTGTAACACTTTTATTTGTGTTGTTTTCCTTCCTACTTTATGAGCTTTAATGGACTCAAAAAAGAACATCTACTTCTTCCTCCCAACTGCAAGGCCTACTACTGTTATAGAAGGCAATTACACGGGTCTGATATGTGCCAGATTCTACTTGTTCTTCTTATTTCATTTTTTCCCGGGTGATTAAAATACTTTGATTAGACTCCATTGTTTTTCTGATTAGGAAAAAGAAGATCCAAGAACTAGAATAACAGGAAAGCAGGTAAAAATTGGTGTGACTTGTAGATTTACTGAATAAACTTAACCACAGAGAAATTCAGAGCTGCTCAAGGACTCCAATTGTTCAGCCATCTAAATTTTCCAAGTAGACAGGTTGAAGCTGAGGCATTTGCATGTGGAAAAGATTTTCCTCAGAGAGTTGTGAGTGCCAAAAAAAATGTTTTGATTCTGGTTTCATTTACACCAGTACTTCGGTGAACTAAACAGAGAAGAGCCTATAAAAATTGGGTCTATGCTGTCATTGTGAAGCACCACCAAATTCCCTTTTGCCTTGTACATCTGCAAGTATGCTACTATTGAAAATAACTGTAAAATACATAAGGAAGGTCTTTGTTTGCTAGAAATTATTAAGTGGTGATCTCATGAATTTACATTTTGAATGGATTTTTTATTTCTTAAAAATAATTTACATTTTTAGTAGGAATATGTTCTTCTTCACAGCTACAGATGATGGTACTTAGGTTGTTTTGGAGAATGGGTGAGAGATCTTGTGGGGGTGGAGGAGCTGTAGACAAAATGTTGCTTTGTCATTAATTGTGATAATCATGTCTTCCCAAATGCTCAAGATGCTTTCAGTTTGTGAAAATTCAGCTGAGAATTTAACTTCCCTGTGGAAGCAGGGTTGCTTTTATTAATGAGATTATTCTCCCTGCTCTTTGGCTATGCTAAGCCCAAACAATGCATTCAACTTTGATTCAAAGCCATTATTTTCAAAACACTGTCATTTGGAAATTAACAGTTAGGTGAAAATATCTTTCTACAGTAATTCCTTCAGGCTTCTCTTGGCTGCCTCAACTTCATCCCATCTGAAAAGTGATGTATCATCACCTTGGCAAAGATTTCAGATGCTGTGTTCCCAAAAATGAATGCAGCACTTACATTCATTTTTGCCTGTTGCTCTTGGTTTACTTTTCTAAATTTTAAATCTTTCTATTTACTTCTGATAGCTCCTCTCCTTCCTCTCCATCATAAGCAGTAATGAATGTATTCATATCTTCTTTTCCAGAAACAAAGAAGTGTGTATCAACACTAGCAGTGCATAAATGGTTCAAAGGTGCTGAAATTCATGCCAGATGCTTCAGTGACTCAGTACCAAATGGTGAAATATGTGAAAGCTTAACAAGAGATTCATTTTTCTGTTGAAAATGTCTTCTTGCAAAGGCCTTTTTATGTTAAGAGACATCATTGCTCACAGTTCCTCAGCGTGCAGAATCAACAAGCTGAGCAGTCAGCTTACAAAACACAGCAATTTCCTTATGCTGCTTGTATTAAACCATGATTTTATAACAGTCAATTTTTGAGAGAAATTTAAGTAAGATACCTTACAGAAAAATATTCTTAAGAAAATGGTGTTAATCTGTTGTTTGTTGGGGTTTTTTTCAGCTTTAAAGGCAAGTGTTAGTTTGGACTCTGATTTTTTTTATTCCTTATAGCTTGATTAAAAAAATCAGTTGTCATTTGGAAAGAGAAAAGGATGTGAAAGTTGTTAAATAATAAGTCAAAAGAACTTAGGCATCATTCAGTCTGATTGGAGGTTTGGTCAGTACCTCAGCCTCATTCCTGTGCCTCTTCTGACTCATTTTTATTTCACTTTCTAAAAGATGGTGACTTATTTCAGCCAAATTAATTCAGTAAATAGAGAAGAATTGTGAATTTTAAAATTAATAACCATTCTTTTCCCTGTCTCATGTGGTTTGCTCTCTGATATATGAAAGACATTCATATTTCAGATGGACTCATGTCCTGAGACACAACATTGAATGTCACATTGAAGACTATTTTTATTAACCAACATATTGATTGTTTAAGCTGTTTTTGTGGCCCTTGGGACACTTGGATAGTTGATCCTAAGTTCTACTTGATCACTAGTGCTGAGCTGCATGATGTCTTGATTTTAATGCATTTTCATTTTTAGTCTTTTTTGACATGTGAAATGGAACACTAAAGCAAAACATGTGGAGATTTGAGAACACAGAGATTTTCTTTTTAATAAGTGATGAAATTAAATGCCATGAGGACAACACCAATACATTTTCTCTTTAACCTGTGGATACCCACAGAAGTTACTGTACTTTCAACATTTAAAAAGAACTTATAATTTATAAATTTTAATCCATTTATTCTGTAGATAATATTTTCAGTTTCCATGCTTTAGCATGCAAGCAACATGGATAGAGTCCCATTTTGGAGGAAGCAAAGTGGGTAGAGTCCTATTTCTGAGCAGTATCACTTATTTGTGAGGCATTACCACATGGATGCATTGTTTAGGATGTAAATGTTATGAGGAACTGTGGATCGAGCAAAAGTTTTTCATGTTTTGACATTTTTTTCTTGTAAAATTTAATGAAAATGTAATCCTCTGAATTAACAGCTTGATATAAATATCAATAAAATAGATGGAAATGTATCTATTAGTTTAACAAGTCTTTAGAGCAAGCATTTAAGTAGCTTCTAATGCTTTTTGCTCCAGCCTGATGAGTATTATCTTCATTATACAGACGATGTTGTGAAGTCATAGAAAAGTTAAATGTTGATTCCAAGGCCACAAAAATGAGATGCTTGGGAACTCAAAAACTTAAAAATTAATAGTTTTCTATCTGTACTATATTTAAGTTAGTTTTTATCTAAATAAATTTTTAACTTTTTTGGATTTTTTTTAATTTTTTAGGGTAATTTTTTACAAAAGGCAAAATATATTAAAATATTTCTTGATCTTTATATCATAAAAATCATGATCTGAACACTTTTTATTTAAAACAAAGAGTCTATGTGGTTCTAGAAAGACTGTAGTCAAGAATTCTTAGATAATATTATGCATCAAAGTGAATAAGAAGCCCGTGTAGGAAATAGTAATATATTGATAAAAAATAATGTTTACAGTGGTCCTTGCTAATAACTGAAATAATATTTTCTTAGTTTTTTTCTTTGATCTCTCTGAGATACTGGTGGAGGTAATAGGAACATTTTCAGGGGTTTTTTGACTGGATTGCTTAGATTAATTGTTAAACCAGAGAGAAATGCAAATAACATTATATCTGCAGAAAAACTAGCATCCCAAGTTTTTATAAAAAGTGCTGTGAGAAGAGAGGAGAAAGGCAATATGGAAGCCAAGCACCATAACACAGTGGCAAAAAAGAATTGTGCAAAATTGATGAAAAACAACACAAGAAGATTAGAAATCATGCACCAGTGTCTATTTAGAAAGGAGCCATCTAGGCAATCAGTTGTAATGGATTTAGATGAAAATTAAACATGAACTTACTCAGGAATTAAATGCACAAGTTATTTATGTGCTTCTTAAAATATTCCAAACATGCCCATGTAAGTTATCAGTGCAGTATTAGCTATTATTGCAATGCTATTAAATCTTGGACAAGGTGATACTGGAGTTTTGGAAGAAAAAAATCCCTTCTCCCATGTGCTGCAGAGCAGCTTCCATTGTGGGGCTTTCCTTCAATCTGATGTGAACATGGGCACTCCTGGGGCAAGGGAGGAAGGAGAGGCCTCTTCCCATTCCTCATCATTGCCCAGGCAAAGCCTCCGTGGGCAGAGGAGTTGTGCGTGTCAAAGGAGGGAGGAGGGTCAGGCCTCACCATAAGGAATTCACTTCAGGGAGCCAGAACAGTAATCTTGGAAATCAGAGAATTAAAGAATCATTGAATGGTTTGGGTTGAGAGTGATTTTAAGACCGTCTAGTTCCAACTCCCTTTCCAGGGTCAGGAACATTTTCCACTTAACCGAATTGCTCCAAGCATCATCCAACCTGACTTCGAACGCTTCCAGGGATCGGGCATTCATAACTTTGCCCAGAAAAGCTCTTTTGTTCTCATTTCCAGAAAAAACATCATACAGTTTACACCCACTGTTCAAATATGCCTAAAGCCTTGACCTAGCAAACATTTGGAAAGACATGCTCACTCTCAAGGCTGAAGGTATGTCCCAAGTTGTGACCCTGGTCACAAAAGTTTGCAGGTGAGGGAAGAGACAAGAACGTTGATTCCATGATCAGAAGGCTTGATTTGTTATTTTATGATATATATATTACATTATGACTATGCTAAAAAAAAAGAGAAAAGTTCTCAGAAGGCTAGCTAAGCTAAGAATTGAGAAGAATGATAACAAAGAAGCTCTCTCCAACTCTGTCCGAGAGAGCTCAGTCCTTGAATGGCCATTAATTGTAAACATCCAACATGGGCCAATCACAGGTGCACCTGTTGCATTCCACAGCAGCAGATAACCATTGTTTACATTCTTTTTCTGGAGCTTCAACTTCCCAGAAGGGAAAATTCTAAAGAAAGGATTTTTATGAAAAGATGTCTGCGACACCATGTGTACATGGAATATGGAAGGATTGAAATATGATCTTGAGAGTAGTCCATGAAGATGAACCAAAGATCAAAATACAAATGCTTTAAGAGAAATTCTAGAAACTTCCTAAAGGAAGAGAGGAGGTTAAAAATGTGGCATAAATTAATCATTCTCAAGTAAAATAGAAGTCATTTGAGACTTGTGCTTGGTTTTATTTTGACCCAATCAAAGCTTTGATCTCAAGTCAACCATGGAATATGTTGAGGTAAATTGCCACAGCTACAGTCAAAATAATATCTGTGGAATTTAGTTTATAAGTATGCTTTTAAGTCAAGAGAAATTGATTTTAAAATGAGTGGTACTCACACTGCATATCTATGTGTCTATACATTAGGTAATTTCTCACATTGCCCTCTTGAATTCCAGCATCTGCAGGGAAAATCCAGTTTCTCTGTAAATTGAATTGGCTTTAAGAGACCAAAATATAATCTGTTTAATTTTTCACTCCTGAGGTGAATTTAGGTGCCCGAGACAATATATTTTACTTTTCCAAAAAACACATACTGTAAAGCTGGGCTTTGAAAAGAAGGTCTAGAAAGTCCCAAGAATCCCAGATAGAAGCATAAATCAATATATTTAGTATAATTAACTAAACTACTGCCACCAATTTATGTTCAGAATCGCTTTGTCAGTGCCTTGACAAAAACAAGCCAAAAACTCATTGCCAAAGAACTGTCTGAAGAGGAATGAGATGGCAAAAACTTCTCCACTCAGTTTACTCATGTCCTTCACCATCTTCATACAGTACAATGTGTTCATATTACAAAAATGTAAAATAACATATATTCCTGGATTAAATGATGCAGAAAAAAAATTTCACAATTGCTTTACACTGAACTTTAAATCTAAATGTCAGGCTACATTTTGAAGGCATTCCATCATCAAGAAAAAACTTCTTCAAAGTCCAGAGGATTTTAGAGAGCAGAAAAACAGAGTTTAAAATCTGAGGTCTCATCCAAAAGCTGAACAGAATTTCTTAAATGTATCTGATTAAATTCTGGTTCATTTTTGCTGCTATTAATTGTTCACATTTTCTCTTCAATTGCTATAATAGAAATATAGAGAATATATATTTCTATAATAGAGAGAAGAGATATACTGGGTCCAGAGAGTAGAAAAGGATTTGTGTTTTAAATGGCATTATTTAGAAGGGATAAAAAGGAATTGGGGTGATTGCAGATCTTTAATACTCATCCCAAGTCAATATTTGCAAGCAAACTGAATTTTCATTATCATATTATTATGCATTTGTGTTGTGATTTTTGGAGGGGATATTTTTGTGTCTGTGTGTGGGGGGTTTCTGTGGGGTTTTTGTGTTTTGGTGGTGGTGGGGCAGGGGGTTGGTGGTCTTCTGTTTGTTTGGGGTTTTGTTTGTGGTTTTATTTAACATTTTTCCCCCTCAGGATCTTTTTTAACCTTTCTACCCATCTCTGCTTTTTTTAACCTTATTTCCTTTCTCTGTCATCATTTATATTTATTGCTACTGTGACAACAGAGGTAGTTTACATTTCCGCACAAAGAATTATTAGCAGAAAATTAACAGCTAATACTCCTTTAAGAGGGATAAGACATGTCCCTGAGGGCTGAGACATCCTTTGATTTGTTCAGCATCATCTTAATTCTAGAAGTAGTAGTTTTGTTTAACGTTGCTTGATGGAGCACGCTCACCACGAGCAAAGCTTAGACTGTGGCCCCAGAGCTTTCCCAGTCACAGTCACTTTCTAGAGCAGGTCCCAAGCCCTGCTTTGCAGAGATGGGGTGCTGGATGGTTGGGAGAAGGACTGACCCATGGCATTGCATCCTGATCTCCTTTGCTATCCAAACAGCAAAGTAAGGAAAGGGTTATTAAACTGATTTGCTGCTTTTTCTTATTTTCTGGTTAAGGAGCCATACAGAAGACTGGCTGGCTGTCATTTAAAACTGACATTTGATTTTCTATGGAAGTGAATACAGACGCTCTCTGATAAGTGTTCAGATAATTAATATAATACAAAATTTTCATATCAGTTTTGCAAAGGATTCCTGGGCTACTGAAGGTCCTGATCATTTTTGGCATGCTGAATACTCAGCTGTTCTGCTTTCCCTTGTGCTGCATACATGGTTCTTCACTATATATAGTAACTCACCCATTATATTTTTTGGAGTTACAGGAACTCGGCTACTATGAATGCCATATTTGTCTCAGACCTCTTTTTCTCCATCACCATCCTTACAAGGCTTGTGTACAGAGATTTTTGCAGTGCACATATTCAGCATGGAAGAAGCCAGTCTCCTTTCCTCACTATTGCATCTGTTCTCTGTAGCAATTTAATTCTGGATATCATAAGTGAGGAGCCTCCTGTGCTGTGACCCTACTACACTGTGTTGGCCAGGTTATCTGTGAATTTACAAAATGGGCTTCAGTTAGTATTTTTCCCCAAACCGAGAGAAGTAAAGCACTATGGTTTGACTTGATCAGAGATATACAAAAGAGCAACATAAATCATTTACTATAAAAAGCCAGACAGTGCCAACAAACAAGCACAAATGTGAAAAGGAAAAGAATTTTCCCCTTAAAAGTCCCCACCAAAACACACACACACAAGACCCTACCTGATAACATTTATGATGTAAATACATAGGTATTCTTTGATTACAATCCATTGGCAGGACTGGATATGATAGTTTTCCTACATGAGACCTAAAATTCAAAAGATATGAAAAAACGTGCTGAATTTTTTTGAACTTCAGAGCTTCTAAACCCTGAGCTATATATTTTTTTCTCTCATTTTGTATAAGAAAAATCACTGAAGTTGAGAATAGATATCAAAAGATATTTTCCTTTCCTCTTCACTCTGGCCAGGATTTCTCTCTGGTTTTGTGAATAAAATAAAAAGTTACAGTCTTTATCAACTTGTTTTCCTATTTATATTTCTGATGCCTTATGGTAAAAATTCCCTGCAGGTATAATGTGATGGCCAGTGCATTCTGCCCTGAAACCACTCTAAATAGCCTGGAAAGAATGAGGGAGCCTGGGGAGTGGAATATCATGCATGACAAGTCCAGCAGCTGGTCAGAGCTGTACTGGGCAGAGGCTGCTCAGGGAGATCTGTCTCATGCCATCAGTTCTAACAAAGAAAATCATCTGTCTCAGGTATCAAAAAAGTTTGGGAAATATTGCCTGTACTACCTGGATTAATTATTAAATTCTACTAACACGTATTAAGACATACAGCCATGATTTTTCTTTCTTTTTGTGCACTCAAGGCTCTCATTTTCTTAAAAATTAAGTTCCGTATGTTATTTTTTTTTTTTGTTACTCCTGTGGGAATGTCTGAGCATGCAAATCTTTCAGATACCATGTAGAAACCTTGAAGTCTTTTGGAAAGTCTTCCTGACCTCTTCTTGTCCAGAATTGGAAGATTTGGGTCAACAAATCTTTACATCTTCACTCAGGTTCTAGTCCTTAGGGATCTGAAGACTTCTGAATAATTGAGTTTCCACTCTTTGTCTCCTCCAGCGGGAAACTACCAGGAAGAAAAAAATTTCGGATTAAATATGAATTGTAAAGAAAAGACAATGATTGAACCACAGACTGCCAGTAAAAAAAAAAATACCCAGCCAGGCCTTTGTCACCCCACAACAAGCTTGAGATCCTGTAGTTCCAAATTAACTCAGCTTATTTACAAAACTGAACTAAGGATTTGCTGGACATCATCCTGTGAATAATTACACCATTGCAGAAAAGCAGGAGTATCTGGTGCAAGTAAAGAGATATTTCTTCAAAATAATATAATTTAAAATATTTTAAAGAAAATTTCATTCTTAAAAAGTGCTGAGTAAGTGCAAAAGGTTGATTATGTATGACCATATGAATAAAGCCAAGTAAGAATTTAAAAACTGCTGTTAAAATACATTAGAATGCCCAAAAGCTGAAATACCTCAATCTAAAACACAGAGAATTTGCAAAAAACTTCTTAATCCTAATTATAATGGGTCATAACTTACATAAAATAATATTTGATTTGCATCTAGCTTTTTATTAATTCATTATTTTTCCTGATTCCTAAATCAGTTACCAAACAATCTTTAATTGTCCATGCAATTGCTGCGGTTCCAATAGTTCCAAGGTTCAGTAAATTTTAATAACACAAGTTTAAACATTAAACAATCAGCTAAGACATTAAATATACCGTATAATAAATAATCATTCACCATCTTTAAGAGTATTTTTAATGGGAACAGCTATCACAATTGCCCATAGTTGGGAGGACAAATTAGATGAATATTTGTACCAATACCAGGATTTTTTCTTTGTACTCTTATGCTCTGATATCTGTTGTGTCATGCAGATTAAACTTACTGAAAACAAAATCTGAAATCAAGACACTTATGAGCATACTAGGAAGAAGAGCTGAAAACTATAAAGTTCATCCATTTTCTCAGTTATGCAAGTTTCATTTTCTGTGAAGCTCTTATATTCTACTGATGGGTGATTTAGAAAATTCTTAGATCATTTGTCATCACTAATTAGGAACATTTAATTTATTTGGGCAGATAAGAAATGTGAATTTGGGAACTGCATAGTTTTAAGGCAGTCAAGAGCAAAGACAAAGACGACAGAGAGAAAAGAGACCTAAATTTCCCCATGCCAGCCTGAGACTTTGGTCTGGCAATTAATCTCTTTGTTTTAATTTATTTTAAATCAGGAATAATTATATTTCTGTAATTTTGAAGGATTCTGAGATTCTAAATTTAGTGGTGCTCATAGGCCTTTGAGGAACTTCTCTGGTAGATGTTCTAAATTAGCACTATGTACTCACAAATATCCTCTAATTTTCTTAAAGGTTGATAATTCCTGGCAGAATTGACTCAATATTTTCTAGGGAGAAATGACTAATTAATTTTCTAATATTGTAGAAGCACACTAAAATGAATAAGTCCTACATAGCACAAATTATTTAACACTAAAGAATTGCAGTGCTGTGTTTCAATACATTTGCCATATTATAAATATCTAATTTAAGTTTAAAAAGGATTATGAATGAAATAACATAAGACATAATATGGAAAATAGAGAAAATTTACTCTACTGTTGATGGAATTGTAGGAACCAGGTATTTTCTCTTTTTCTTTCCATCACAGCTCCCAGATGTTGCTTCCAGGAAAAAAAAAAGCCAAAAAAAAAAAAAAAGCCAAACCAAGCCAACAAAAACCAAACATGTAAACCCTCAAAAAAACTAACCAAACAAAAGACCAACCAAACCAAACTTAAAGAAAAATAAACCAAACAAAAAATATCCAACAAAAACAGCCAAAAAAAGCACTGTAGTTATAGCCCAAACCTGAACAATAAAGCAACTTCACTGTTCTGAAAACCTCCTGCAGCAATGATTGAACAGTTCCTACCACATGTGGTTTACAGCAAACTCACCTTTCCTCCTTATTTAGACTCTACAAATCAGCTTTGTTTTGTAGCCTTTTCATCTTCTCACAGTGTCTCATTCCTTTTGCTTTTTTTCAGCTGACTGGAAACCTCTCCTAAATAAAATCCCTCACAGCTATCCAGTAATGGATAATTGGTACAGAAAGGAACTACGGATGGGGTTTTTTGTGCCATTCTTAGTTTTCCCTGTCTTCTGACTTTTCCCCTCCTTTGTACCTTGAAAATTAACAGAATTAGTTGTAGTTTCTACAATGAGTTCACCAGAGATTGCAAGTTTGATAAAATGAAATATAGAGTGATTACTTTTCAACAATACATATTTAAAATGTACCAAATGTTCCTGAAAAGACCAGGACTAGCTGGAATATAATTTCTTTTAGGAGGATATTCTGAGCAAAAACAAATTAAGCTTGTGCATGGAGAGATTTAGGAAAGATGAATAGAAGTGTCTGCATTGTATGGCAGCACCTCCTCAGATGAGGTGTAAAAACATCGGAGAGAAAGGGAAAGCACAGATTTGGAACAAAGAGAAGCAGCCCAGACTCCTCATAGGCAGTCTCATCAAAGGAGGTGGATGGGTCCTCTAACCCTGAGTTTGTTTCTGAAAAGCATTGCCTGGGGATAGGATGAACCTAGGTAGTTATCATGGCTGCTACAGCTGATAGTAAACTTCAAGAAATCTTGAAGCTTGTAAATAAATAAAGTAATAAATATCATCTAAACCAAGATGCTGGATACTAGAATTAAATGACAGGGCATATTTTCTTCTGTTACTTTTATGTAGCACTGTCCAGCTGGGTAAGGGCAATAAAGAAGTTGACATAACTTTGCTAAAATAAAAGCTCTTATTTTTATTTTAAGCTTGACTAGTATATAAAGTCAATTTAGGTAATAATGCGCTTTTATATTGTTCTCATTTCTCGTAAAGAAAAATATCAAAACAATTCCATGTTGGCAAATAAGTCACTTCAATATCTAAATTCAAGCAGTTCTAAAATCTCAGGTCTTGTGTAATTCATCTGTAGAAGTCAGGCTGGTGCCTGACCCCCATAGTGAGTGAAGCCTACTCCTTTATTTATGAGTGGTTCTGCCAAGGAACAGATAGTGAAAGGACAACCTATGACTCCAGGAGAGCACATTTGCTTTTCAGGGTAATAAATTACTGGTAACGATTTCAGAAGAGAGCAGCAGTGTCTACAGAGTCTTCTCCAAGATAGTAGAAAAATACCTCCTGATTTTATAGCAATTTCCTTCATTTGTCAATGATCTGTATGTAAACCAGTTTCTTTGGCTCTTGTGTACATAGAGGTTATTCTGAACAATCATATAGCAAAAAAATGAAATTACCATCACAATTAACAAGAAAAGGCCATTTGAGTTCCATATAGTAGAATTCTGCTTATTTATTTTTTAAATGTCAACCTTATCTTGTTTCCAAAAAACTATGCTATTTAATGAATAAATTATCTCCATTGCAGTCTCATTTTATTAATAAAATGCAATCCTCACAGAGAAGGAACAGAAAAATATCCACCTGAGAATGGGCTTTCCTCTTCCTATAGAAGACAAAAAAATCATATTCGACTGCAGGCATTTTATTTCTAGAAAGTAGTTCAGAACCTTTAATAACTAGGTTATTAGAGAAAAAATAAAGTAGAAGACAAGATGTTAAGAGCATAGAAAAAGAGCCTGTGTTTTCTTCGTTTTTTGGTTAATTTTTGGTTGGTTGGTTGTTTTGGGTTTTTTTTAGCACAGTTTTTGCAGACTCTTTGAATATTGCAGTTTTCCAAGAAGAAGCCTTGCACCTTTTGTCTGAAGCTCACTGAAGGACAATAAAAACTGCCCATAATCTTTTTGTCAGATTGCATGAAAATAGTTTCATTTAAAAAAAAAAATCCCTTTTATTCATGTGACATAAATAGCAAAACCAAAAAAAAATTCAGCAAATTTTTCACAATATTTCAGTAGAACATTTAAATACTCTCATACTGATGTGGCACAAAAAGAAGTCAAGTGTTTTGGTTTTTTATTTAACGTTGTCTCTTACTATTTGTTCTTGATTCTCATGTTTTTTGATATTTCATTTTAAGTTCCATACCTTGGGAGAAATTAGTTGGATCAGATTCTTAGCTTGTTCCTTGGAATGAAGGTTTTAAATAAAATATTGCATGTAAAGGGATTCATAATGCTATTAGTTCTCAATATTTTATCCAGTCCTTTGCCCTTCAGGTTGTGGAGAAAACCCAAGATCATCATTCTTACACATTCATATCAGATGGGAAATAAAAATAATTCAATCTATAAGATGCCTTAAAATTAATGAGTTCATGAGTTCTCTTTTTTTCTCCCCAAGAATCTCATGACTTATTGTGCCTGGATTTTTTGAGTGTCTAGCTTTGACAGCAGAGTTAAATATAGATTGTTCATTCATTTCCTTCAATTTTCTTTCTAAAACTCAGCTGTCAAAATCTTTCTACCTATTCATTCATTTATTCAGGTTCTCATTTAACTATCTGATTGCTTTTCAGAAAAAACAATCAACATTTTACTTAGCTATAACTTAATTGTTCTAAATAATTTGTTTTGTTACAATAATGTAATAGTGTTCAATACTCAGAAAAACAGTTCTTTTTATTTTCTTATGTTGCTTTCATAAAATTTTATGCTCTTTTTAAAGAGCATAAAACTTTTAAACTTCTACTAAGGCATTTTGTACTTCAGAATCCTTTTACTACTGAAACTATTGAGCGAAGAAGATGGAAACACCTAGAATGTGTTTAAAAGTGAAAAGTATATAGATCTGCTAGTCTGGTGAGCAACAGGACAGGTTGCTTATGAGCGCTGATAAATATTTGTTGAGAAAAAAAATGTGTAGCATTAATATCATTTAGAGGATAGAACAGTTTAGACAGACAAAACAGAATTACTTTTTTTTTAAATTCACATTTTATTATCTGATTCAGTAAGTATTCATCTTAATTGTAAAATGTTAAAAATGCCCAGGGGGAAATAAACAATCTTGCCACTGAATTGACATTACAAATTCAGCCCCAAGCATATTGGGGAGTGAGATTCATCTACCTCTTCCTCTGCATGTGAAAGGGCTTTCTAATCTCTAACATCTTTCTCTGTTTATTAATATAATATTTGATTTTGAAACTCTTCATTTCAATGCTGGAGGTACCCTATTCTTTATTCTAGCAGAGGAAATGGAGTTTGTCCCTTCCTCTGATCAGAGAGACACAGTCATGCCTTTACCCTTAATTGATCTCACATAGAATCTACCCAACACACAGCCCAGGTGCATTGCTAGAATCAATCATGCAGCTCAACAAGGGGAAGGGCAAAGTTCTGCACCTGGGGAGAAACAACAACTTTGGGCACTGCTGCTTGCTGCGGGACACAGCTTTGCAGAAAATGGATCTGGGAGCCTTGGTGGACATCTAATTGGAAATAAACCAGCATATACCCTGGAAGAAAAAGTGTCTAGTGAAGCATTGCCCCCAGGTTGTCTTGATATATCAATATATCAAGATAAACATCTCTTTATTCATTTCTAGAGAGGTCACAGCTGAGTCCTGTGTCCAGCTCTGGGCTCCCCAGTACTAGAGATACTGGGACACACTGGACAGAGTTCAGTGAAGGGTCACAAATATGGTTAAGAGCATTCCTTCTATGAAAAAGAGATGAGCTGCAATTGTTCATAACAAAAGGCTCAGGGGGATCTTACAAATGTATAGAAATGCCTGAAAGGAGAGCACAAAGAAGATGGAGACTCCTTTCAGATCAGACTCCTTTCACTGGTGCCCAGGGACAGGACAAGAGGCAGTGAGCACAGAGATGCTGAAGGCTTCATATGAACATCAGGAAACAAATTTTTACTGTAAGGGTGACTAAAGACTGGAAGAAGTTGCCTTGAATTGTGAAGTTTTCTACCCTGTAGATATTAATGACCTGATATGGTCCTGGTCAGCTCTAGCTGACCTTGCAACAGCAGAAATTGGACTAAATGATGCCAGAGGTCGCTTCCAACCTTTTCAGACTGTGCTTCTGTGAATTACTATTTGTTGTTAAAACATTTCCAAAATTTGTTTATCAACTGGGTCTTGGTTTGGGAATTAAATCCCACTGAATTTGAACAGAACTTATAAAAAGCATGATGAAAATCAATCTTCTATGCCTCGTTATCTAGTCTAAGATTGAAATAACATTAAAATGTTTTTACAGTTGGCTTTGATTACAGATTACAGCTAGGTCCAAATCTATCTGAGTAAAATAAATACCTGGCAAATTGACTTTTTTCCTTGAAATGCTGATTTTCCTTAATATTTGTCTGTAGTCCCTCCATTCACGTACCTTTTGAAAACAGATCTCTTATTAGAACATTTAGACACACGATCAAAGGTAACTTTTTTCTGTAACTTTATCTTAAAATAAATATCAGTGCCCAATATCTCTAATGTTCTGTTGATTTATGGTCCTCAGAACAATTTTGCTGTCCTGCCACTAATTCATTCCTATTATGTGTTTTGGGGGAAAGTGTTTTAAAACATAACCTTTTAGATTAAAAGCATCAATTAAATGAAGGAAATGTGCTATAATTACAACAGAGATACACGGATAGGTCTCAGAGAAGATTAACTTAAAAGCTAACTGTGAACACTTAAATGTCAGTTTAATTATTAATGCAAAATGTACTGTTTGTCACAGATGATTAAATACACTCCTAGATAGTAGTTATTCCTGTGCAAATAGGCAGGTGCTGCATATCTTGCTGTTTGATATCCTCCTGATTATGTATGTATGTAGTCTACTCCACTGAAAGCTCTCTCTAAAGCTGGCTGGTCAGCCTTTGTGCAATTTAATGTGTGGCATACCTACTTTGAGTGTCATGACATAAACTGTTGTTCCTGTTCAAGCAGAAAATCATGCTATGGTTATTTCCATGGAAATGTAACAACCTTTAAATGCTGTATATACAGGTCAAAAAATGTTTGTGTTTATGCTTCATAAGCATTAGATCTCAGCATTTGAAAATAAAAGTGTTAATATTAGGTCTGTGTTTGCTGTGCATGGCAAGGTTTTGGTAGACAGCAGTTATAGGGGCGGCTTTTGTGAGAAGCTCTGTGTTTGACAGAGCCAGAGATGCCCAGCTCCAAGTCAGACCAGCTGCTGGCCAGGGCTGAGCCCTCTGTGATGGTGGCAGTGGGGAAAAGTTCCTGTGCAGGAGGAATTGCAGCTGGAGAGGGCAGTGAGATATGTGGGCAGCAGCCCTGCAGACACAGGAGCCAGCAGAAGGAAGGAAGGGCAGGAGGTGCTCCTACCAGAGATTCTGGAGAGATTCCCCTGCAGCCCATGGGGAAGGTGTGTTGGGACAGCTGTGCCTCCTTCCTGGAGCCCATGCAGGACCCCACATCAGAGCAGGTGTGGGGCCAAGGAGGCTGTGTCCTTGTGGGACAACCACACTGGAGGCAATCTCCTGGCAGGACTTGTGGACCCCTGAAGTAAGTAGCCCATGCTGGAGAGTTTTGCTGGCAAGGCTTGTGATTTGAAGGACTGCATATCATTTGTTCCTGTGTCAACACTGTCCTGTAGATTCTTCAATTGCCTTCAATTGCCTTCAATTTTTTGCCATACTTGTTTTTCTGATGCAAGGGCATACAATCATATCCCTTTTTCAGCTTCCACTTTACCAGGGTTTAAAGAACTGCACTCATTTCACACCAACTCCTAAAACAGGCCTTGTGGTACTCCTGGTTGAAATTTTTATCTGCTTTATTTCAAGATATTTTCTCTTGAACCAGAGCTACAATACTTGATATAACCAGCACTGCAGATGGGAGTAAGACCTTAAGGTCTTTCATACTGACATAAAAAAAACTTTCTTTCCTTACTGCAAATACAAAGCCTGAAACAGTTTAAAATTGTCTTTGCTGCTTTTCAGAACTTTCTTGCATCAATGATTTCTAGTCATCCTGTAACTGATATATTTACCCATGTTCTTTTCCTCTCCTGTTTCAGACTCACCCTCTGCATTGTGGCAACAATTCCTGTTGTTTAGCCTTAAGTTCACAAGCTATTGAATTTCACTTCATTTCTATTATTACCATCCTCAAGGTCATCCAATTTTTCCTATATGGAAGAGAATTTTCAATTCTTTTCTCTACAGATGATGACTCCAATTCTTTTTAATCAGACAATCTCATTAACCCACTCTTCCACTTTGTGCCAAGGACATCAGATAGCATATTAAAAAGATTAACCTCATGACCAGTTCTCAAAAAATCTACTTATAAGCCTTCCCCAAGCTTGTTCTGCTCTTTATTGCGCTTTTCTATATTTCTTGCTTTTCAGTTCTCCACAAATGCAAATATCTCCATATTATCCAATTTTGACCAGTGTGACACTATCTCAGGTATTTAACTGATGCCCAGATAGGAAAGAGGCGCCCAACTTCTAAGGAAAATAAAAATTCAGTCTTTTATCAGTAGAAAATTTATGTTAATCTCGACCAGTAAACTCATTCTTTTTTATGTATTTTTACATCAATATATACAGATAAACACCTATTTTTTTCAGCATTCATAGGAGCAAAAAGGTTCTGGAATGGTAAATTAATTTGATAGATGAAAGGAAAACTTGGGAGTGTTACCTTGCTTTCTCTCTTCTTGAGAGTGAAACGTGAGGGAGACATGTCAAAGGAAACGCACATGTGGTTTTGTGTACAGAGAGGTATAAACTATTGATCTGCAAGAAAGTTCTTCTGTTAGCAACCAAAAATATGACAACCACAATATCTTTCTGTGTCCTTTACCATGGTGGTCATCTTCTCTTTTTAATCCCAGGTTTAATGAAAAATCTTTGAAACATTCCCACCTTTTCCCCTTTCCCCACCCCCCTTTTTTCCCCTGTTTTCTAGGGGCTAGCCTGAGAAGCAAGCTGAAATCACTCGTAGTTAGGCAACTTGCTACATCTTTAGAAAATATAATTCTTGCCTACTGACATGTACAGATGCTCATAGTGTAAAAGCTGTGACCCCTGGCAATTTATGGATAAAAGAAATACCTAGTCATGGCCAGCTAAACAGATGCAAAGGGTCATTCCTTTGATTCTCTTGTTCATTCTCTTCCCTGTGCTTGACTGGAAAAGAAAAAAGAAAGGAAAAAGCAAACAAGAGACAAAACCTCAAACCTTTCTCAAAAATTCTGTCTTGTCCTGCCGGGGTGTTAGCATTAAGTTTAGCTTAGCTCTGGCCTCTTCTGAACCTTTGACTGCTTCTTACTAGAGGCAATAAATCATTACCACTGCAAACTTTTATTCTGCAGTATTGTATGTATGGAAACTAGACCTAATAGGCACATTGCAGACCAAAAAGCAAAGGAAATGTTTTCAACCCAAAGGCAAGTGATTTCAACCAGAGTTGTGTAATTTGCTGGTTTTGACTTCTGCTCTTTGCATAACACATCATGTTCTCTGTGCAAAGTGTCATAATAGTTTGCACTATTTTTCATTTTCTCTGTGCAAAGTCTCATAATACTTTGCATCTCTTTCTAAAGACCTGGCCTTTTCTTCCCTCCCTCAACACTCTGCATTATTAAAATGATTAAAAATATTTTTAAACTAAGCTCTCAACAATAAGAACAGTGTTGGATGTCATTCTTGTTCAGTGAATTACCATAAAGAATAGGAATACATGTAGGAAGTCAGCTTCTAGATTAGATTTTTTAAGATGGTTTCAATTGTTGCTTGGGCTGTGAGTGATGTAAAATTGCCTTTATTTGCTACATATTTTTTTCACTGCTGCTGATGTCTGTGTGCTTTTATGGACTTTCCTCTAAACACTTAAGACATTTGTCTGCCTGTGCATAAGCAACAGTAGCATTTAGAGAATTTTCTCAAGAAACTTTGCAGAACTGTCAATTTACCATATGCAATGGTAAACTCCATAAAACTAAATAAAGAAATAGTTATGTGAATAGTTGTGTTGCAGTAAAAACTGCATGAACTCTCTGCCCAATGCAGCCATGGTGACCTCTGTCAGCATTTAGCACTTCTGTGCCCTGCAATGGGACACAGCTCAAGGGAGCAGCATGGCAATGTCAGAGAAGGAGAAGCCCTGGCACAAGGTGACTGTAATCTCAGTAATTTCTTTAGATAATGAAAATTGCTAGAGGTTGTTTGTCCTGCACTGTAAAGGACAAAGTAAATAATTAATTACAGCTGTAAAGTGCCTGCAAGAAAAACTTTATTACAGGAAAAAATGAAAAGGTCCTCTTCTTTATGATTTTTTTCCTTCTGTCTGCATTTTACACTTGTATCATTAGATTATTGAAGTTAAATACTTCTGACCTTTGAGTGGAGTTTGGAAAAAGAAACTTAAATGTGCTTTTAAAATACTGTTTTCTCCTCCTGATGCTCCCTGAGGACTTCATTTTCCCTCTTCCACACAGTGGTAATTATATAGCAGATTGATGTTCTTATGAAAGCAGTAGTACATTTGGTGTCCTTTTTAGAAATCTGTATAACTATAAGCAATATTTCCAATAATTACAGTTCAGCTGCAGGAAAGGTTGAAAAACATGGCAAAGTGTATAGAGAAAGGATCGGAACAACAATAAGGCAGTCAAAAATATCTCCTGAACACAGTGAACTTTTGAGACCCAGTCAAATCTATGCTCTTTTCTAAATGGTAGAGGTCTCAGGGACTCTTTTTTAACATTTGTCATTATTTCTCTCATCAGTGTTATGGAACTGAACCTGCTGTTCACACAGATGACCACACAGCCCTGGAAATAGCATTACTTTTCTTGTCACAGGACAATTAACCATAATGAGTTTGGGAAAATTCTATCTCCACAGCTGAAGAAAGTAATATCTTTCACCATAACTTGACAGAAAAATCTCTGAATCCTGTCTAGGAATATTCAGAGTATTTTACCACAGTTTGGGACAAGCAAAACCTTTAATTTCTTGCTCTTTATAGTATAATAAAATTAGGAGAACTGTGCAGGAGCCAATCCTGACTGAGATTAACTCAGGGTATACTTTTACAGAAGGCATATTGAATTTGACAGTCACAGGTAAAAGAACTTGTCTAAAGTATTAGGAACAAGGTAATAAACTGCATTTACAGAAATTTTTTCCACTAAAGGAAAACTTCCATCAAAGCTATATCACAATAAGTCATAAATATGTTTTTTATTTTGGGAAGAGAGAATGGAATCTTTTTTAAAAGAGTTTGTTAATTAGGAGTTAAAATGTTTGAAGTAAGGAAAAGCATTTGTACTAACAGCATAAGCAGTTGTTTTGGCTTGTTTCTGTTTATGCCTGTGGAAATGTCTAGCAAGCTTGCAGGCAATGGAAGGAAACATGATTTATAATGGATATAAAAGGCAAAGTTCCACCTTCAAGCTTGAGGGCAGGAAATAGGATTGTGGCTGAGCATAAATGTGCTTCACAATTCGAGCTTCATTTCTCCTGGTGCAGTCCCATGGCATCAATGTGTTGAAATCTATGGTAGAACTTACCCCATAACTAATTCCTGCAAATTGTGTGATTTCATTTAAGGCTGAGGTTATAAGGTTGCTGAACAGATCCCTGTGTGTTTCAGAGGAAAAAAATAATAGTTTCTTCTGTACCACAATTATCTGCTGTTTAATCACTCTATAAATCTTGACCCCTTCCACAGTGAGTGGATATTCCATGGTTGCTGGGCTCTGTACCAGGGCTCACAAATCATGGTCCTGTTCAGACAGTGCAAGTCTTGGTGCAGGACTAAAGGGAGTCAGTGGGATCTTTCACTGATCAATGATTTGCAGTTGTAGACTTCTGTGGAATTCAAAAGCCACCTGCTGGTGTGTCCCTTTGGGGAAGATGTCAATCCAATTAACTGTTAAGAGGTTCAGCACATGAGAAATGAATGTGTTCAATCAGCCTTATTTTGCTAACACATACAGCGTCTGTGTTTCCTATTTTTGCCATTAATCAGCAAGCATTTGGTGATACAGGGTATGCACCATTCAAATTTGCAGAGATATCTGTTGGCATTTTTCTGATTTTTTAGTTCAAGTATTGGGATATAAGAATAAAATTACAGATGGATGTTTAAAAATAAATACTAATGTCTTTATAATTCAGAATTATTTGCAAAATTCATGTCTACAGGCTGAATGAATGCTTGAAATATAGAAATAACCAATTAGAAATGTATAAACTACAATACTTTTTTTCCAAAATTTCTTCAAAATTTAGATTAATCACATGTATATTATGCTTATATAATTACATGCTTCCTACCGTAAATAAGCATAAGAAAGATTAAAATGAGGATGCAATAGAAAAATATACTGCATGCTCATAAGTTAATGATGAAAAAACCACTGATTTCAACTGGCTAATAATTTTATTCTCTATGTTTTATAACCTCAATGAATATATGTTGGTCAATCTTGCTAAATTAAGAATAAAAATGGGAAATGGATATTTACATTAAAAATATATGACCCTTAAAGACATTAAGGTGGTTGAATTGTGAAATTTTATTTCACGCGTTCTGATCATCAAAATTCTGAAATGTTTCAACCAGCTTTATTGCTTCATACGTTGGCAAGGAGATACCACTCTTTAAATGTTACGCTGTATTCTTAACTGAGATATCGTTGGAAGAGATTATCAATGAATACTATTTTTTTAATATGCTAATTGGAACATCATGAAGAAGCAGAAGCATTGGTCAGGAGAGATACACATTAGTGGAAAGAGGCCTTTGTTTTTATGCATGTAACTAAGAGAAAACAATAGCTCCTGTTCCTCAGAGGATCTTATATCTGTTTTCTGGAGTTTTCTGCAGAAGTAACAAAACAATTTAATCACAGTTAACCTTAAAACACTAAAGGCTATTTTAGAAGGCTGTTTCTGCCAAACGACCCCCTACATTTCAGGAACAAAAACCACCTCCTTGCAAAATCACTCTAGCACAGAAGAGTAGGAAAATGTCATCTGAGGGAACATAAACAAGATGGAAATTAAGGTGGTTATCGAGATTTTCTTTATTCAAGTGCAAGGATAATCACTGTTTCTTGTGAAGGTGGAGCAAAAATTACCTTGGATTGGAAAGGGTTTTTTTTAATATTGAGGCAGAAAAGTAGCAGTTGCCTCTAACCTTGTATTCTCCCTCCATCTGTATCCAGAGACATAACTTTGCAGCAAGATTAAGACAAACATGGAGATAATGCGGAACAACATTTGCATACAGAGAATTTCTGCTCATGCTTCTATCTGTAACAGAAAATTTGTAATCAGATACCAGATACATGACAAAACTTCCTGTTTGCTTTCATCATTGATATTAGAGCTGAAATATACAATTTTATATATATGTAGGTATATAAATAGTAATTTATATAATTTATATAATTTATAAAATAAACAGTCTGGTAACCCCATAGGGCCTCCCAGTTTGGGAGCAATAATGACAGCACCAGCCAAATTCTTGTCAGGAGCCTATTCCAGTGTAGGTCCTTCCTTCAGGGAATATTCACTGGCTCCATTGTTGGGTCCTCCATGGGCTGCAATGTGGATATCTGCTCTGGCATTATTCCCTCCCTGGGCTGCCAGGAAGCCCTGCCCTGGTCAGGCCCCTTCCCTGACCCCTGATCTGTTTGCACTTCTGCTGTTCATCCCACACAGGTGTGTATGGCATTGAAAATAAATGAAGCAATTACTTTAAAAAATATTATTTACAGTTAGTTACAGTTCTAGTTCTAGTTCCAGTTATAGCTGTTACAGCTGTATTTTTAAAGGAAAATTAAGGTCTATAAGGCATGGCAGAGGAAAGTGGCCTTTTAGAACTGTTGGAAATAATCTAACAAATCAGAATATAGCTCTGAATATGATGCACTCTATGTCACAGTAAGTTTCATAGTAACAGAATTCAGCATTTTCTATTTAATCCTATTATTGTTATTTCTCTTTAATCCTACTATTCTCTTCCATATTTAAATGAGCAGGTATGTTAATTTTGAAGTTAAAGTTCTTGGAAAAAATTACAGAGACTCTATGGTGGTTCTGAAATATTTTGCTTACACAAAATCTTCAGAAGTTTGAAGATACTGGATATTTTGTGTTTGCACAATTAACATTTCTGAATGGCAACTTTTGACTGATCACATACAATAGAAACACATGAGAATTTAAAATTTTAAACAAAAGTCATGAGCTGAAGACAGAAACCAAATTTTTCAATTCTTGACTTCTTAATTTGGGAGTTTCTTTTCCGACTTGCCTTAGGGATCTCTTACAACTGTTACAGTGCAAAGAGAGACTTGAAGAAAATGGCAGTGTGACAGACTCGATCACTGCCACAGCAAATCAGGAAGGGTCAAGGTGGCAGCTCCCTCACACTGAACTCTACTATTGATCCAGAGTCAAAGAAAATGCATAAACCCCCTTACACAAACCCCAGTGACAGGCAATCAGCAGATCCTGAAAACCAATTCAAAGTTACTAGTTTCCACACAAACCTCAGAAACTGGCCAGCAGGCTGTTGAAGTGCAAACATGTCACCTGAAGTTTCAGCTTTTCAATCCACTGTTGATAGCTTCAGTCATTGGGGACAACCAATCAATTACCTGGCATGAATAATGATGGACTATCAGAAACTTTCTTCAAACTATTACTCAGCTGCTGAACTGTGTTAAAACATGACATTGATAATGAATGCAGCGCCATGATTTGGAAGAACTGTTGCTTGCAGATAGCAAGGACATTTCCCTTGCCCAATGTACATAAATTTTAGCATAATTCATTTTGCATGCAACAGTGGAATACACAGGTCACTACAGAAGTTAAAGAAAACCAAAAGTAGAAGTCCAACATTGTAATGTGAACTCCAACATTGTAATGGTCTAAGATAAGTTTCAACTATATGATTATGAGATCAGGGAAAATACAACAGATTTTTACAGAAATTTTCAAATATTTAAATGAGATTTTTAATATATAAATGGATAGTTTAGTTGCACATGTCTGCAGTGCAAGTTTTTATTTTCTACGGGTATACTGAAGCATAGTATGAAGCAGGGTGAGACTTTAAAGGTATTTCAGCAATAGGATAGCTGTGTCTAAAGGATTAGGGACTGGTCATGTGGGCAGTTTTGTGTCACAGTAGAAAGAGAAGATACCTCATTTGAAGCTTATCTTGGGGACTTTCATTGCAGTACTGTCTGTTTTTCTGTCTAAAGCAGCTTCTTAAGACCCATCTAGAACACATCATGTCTGTTATGGATGTGCACAAGGGCAGCTGGTAGGAGTAAACAAACAGCTGTCACACTAATTTTCATTCAACCTAAAACATGACATAGCAAATGCACAGATGAAGCTGCACATGTGAAGCGACACTGAATGAGCCCACCCAAATGTTAAAGCTACAGTAAAGAAAAAAATCTGAGCTCTTCGTCGACATTCACAGAAACAGCAAAGTAATCTTAATCTATAATCCTTGTGTGATGTAACGTGCTTTGGTCTACCGGCAGAAATCATGCTGGGTCAGCTCATTCCAGTTATGCTTTAGGTTTGTTCTTTTCAATTCTACCAGCTCAGAAGTAAAGGGAAAATGAAATGGATAAGAAGTACTAGACTGTGAATATTAAAAATTTTTACCCCTTTGATACATTTAAGAATTTGCAGAAATCAGCAAGTAATTTGGAAAAGTTATTGTGAAGAAAACAGATTTTACTCGTATTGCCATTAAATCTTAAAAAAAAATACAACACTGATAAAAAAAACAGTCAGCACAAATATGTTGCTAACTAAGTGAGAAATCCCACCTTGCCCATTAGTTTGCTTGAGGAATGGTGGTTATCAGTGATAAGACCCCAGCTCAGACAGGAAAAGTAAATGTGAACTGGCAGCTGTCCAGATTTGGGTTTGTGTGTGTGAGAGCAGGGCACGTGGCAAATGGGTGTTCGATCAGGATTGGCTAGGCTTTGTATCTAGTTTGTTCACTGCTACCTATAATTTAATTAATTATATTACTGACAGTTTTCTAAATTAAAAAGGACTATTTGAAAAAAAGCATAATGAAGTAAGGTATACCACTGACACATTCCTGCCCTGAAAGTAATAGCTTTTTATATGAAAATATCTTGGATAAACTAAACCTTATATAAGATGGCTATGTTATAAAACAGTATGTGAAATTGAATTACTCTCCTGCTATGATGAGTTGGAATCACTGATTTTGCAGTCTGTGTTCAGTATTAAGGGCTACACAAAATACTCAGCTGTGCCAGGGAGGATATGAGGAGATTAGAGAGACTAATATATCACAGACTAACCTCTTTGCTCTGGACATTCACAGGGACACAGGCAATTCTCATTCTGCTGCTTTCTGGAGCCACTAGATATCAAAACAAACAAAAAGAAACCAAGATTATAAGGAAAGCAGAAGTTCAAGGTAAGCAACTCTTTTATTAGTTATAATTTTCCATGTTGAGCTGATTTTCCATACTGAATTGTGAATTAAACTACCAGCTATAATTTTTTTAGAAAAATAAAAAGAACTGCACTGGTTGAATAGTTACTAGCAGCAACTAATTCACCTTTTGTTTTATATCTCCTCCATGGAATTCCAGAATTATAGTACTGTTGACCTCAACATTTTGGAATTGCGATAATAAGGGTACTGTGGTAAAAATTAGAATAGTATTAGGAGATGCTTATTCCTTGAAAAATACCAAAAATCTCCATTGATACATAAAAACCACATGCTGGAAAACAGATAAGGCACACAAATAATTTTTTTATTTTCATAAAATCATATGTTAAAGGGAAATGTAGTATTATATAACATAATCTTTTATCATAATTAATTTTTACAAAATAGGTTAATAGTAGATAAAATTTAATTAAGCAACGCTTTTATGGCTTTCTCCCTTGTCCCAACAGGAGAGATATTCTAGTTTATTTTCTTAGTATTTTAGAAACACATACTAAACTGCAAGACTTATGCTAAAATTTCTGATTCTTGTGTGGATTACCCTTTTCTGGCTGTGGTCTCCATCAGTGGTATCAGGAGTCCTGTGAGGAGCTTTAGAACATCATGAATACAACCTATAAACAGTAAAACAGCAACTCCCCATTATGGAGAGAGTGATGTTTCCTAGAGATGTTCACAAACAGTGAAATGATTGTATTTCAAATGCCTACTTGAGGAAGGGTAAAGAGAAAGAAGGAACAATTACCAAAAATGGGAGTAAAAACTGAAGAAAAATAGCACCTTCAATCCGAAATAACAACTTCAATCCAACTATTGCAGTCTTAACTGTTGTATAATACTCTGTGCAAGCATACAGAGAAGGGAACAATCAAATTAGTCATATTGCTAAATGCTACTGTTTTGCATTGCTAAACTTTCATGCATGTAGGAAAAATGGTCCTAAAAATAGCTTCAAGTAAGTTATTTTGATCTTTTTTGGAAAGTACTGTGATCCTCATTTACTAATTCTAGAAATTTCTACGTCTTAAAAATATCTGGTGAAGAGGTACAGCAATTGACATTTATCATTATTTTAAGCAGTAAATATGAGTCAAAAATGCAATTGTGACAAAAATTTATTAAAGGCATGAATCTTTATGCTACTTATAATTAATTTACAGAAAAAAAATCCTAAATGTAGATATAAAATAGGAATTCTCAAGTAGAGATCAATAGAAACCAAGTGACAACAGTAGGAGTTTAAAATTGAACAGGACTTTGAAACTCTTATTTTAATGTTGTATATAAACCTGTTCCTACTGTAAGGGAAATTTTATCCTTCTGCATACAGTGTTTTGTCCAAATGCACTGATTTTTAGCAAATGGGCTATTGTGGTTTTTTTTTTTTTCTTTTTATGAGAATAAATAAGTTCTCAAATGAAGTCCTAGGCAATTTAGGAGTAAAATGCAACAAGTAAGGCAAAGTGGTGGTCCTCTGGTGTTTGTGTGATCCTCATGGTAGTAGTAAAAAATGTTTCTACCAGCTGAATAATTCAGCACTTCATAGATTTACCAAAGGCAAGTAAATGATTCAGGAACTTCTGTTGAGGAGTTACAAAGGGACTTAACTGGGAAAGGATTTGAAAAAACAAAATAAAATTTTAAAGTGGAGCTAGTCCTTAGGGAGGAACTGAGTCAAGATTATGGAAAGATAATATAGAAACAGCTCAAAGTTCAAACCTGAGACTGGTGGGACTTATTAAATCTTGGCCTTTTAAGAGCTTTGTTTTGTTGCTCTTGAGTTGTTTTTGGAAGGAGGTAACTTCAAAAAGAGGGAATTTTGGCTCTGTTGTTTATTTCCTTAGTTTAATTTTATGTTGTGGATTTTTAGGTCCAGGGAGCATAGTCAATAGCAAACATTTCTGTAATAGAATTTGTCTGTGAAATTTTGGTGTGAAAATTATATTGGGGGAGAGTTACCTCTAACACAGAGGAAAACATTTTAATGTATAGAACTCTTCTTCCATATTATGCTTCAGGTAAACTCAGAAAGTAAACCAGTGAAAGGCCTAAAAAGCGTCTAGATCATACTTAAAAAAGATGAATCTCAGATTTCAAAGTCACTTTTCTAGGTCAACACAAAGAATATAAAGGAGAAAAGAGAACATCCGTTTATTTAGCATAGCACTGTAGATGCATATTTCCTCTTAATCTTTGCATAAATCCATTCTTTAATAAAAAAAAAAAAGTTTTTTTTTTCTTCTCTACAGTCATAAGACTATCAAAGACACTGTGGTAATGGGCAAAGTTGAGAACTCAGTTAGGTCATACCCCCCCACTCCCATCAGAACCCGTGGGGAGTGCTCAGCTGCTCTTTGATTTTCTTTGTGTGCCTTCTGAGTTACAGCTGATTATTTTTACTTTTATTTTTTTAAATGTAGCACAGGTGTTAAGGGAATTATAGATAGACAAAATGATGACTTGCAGATACTTCAGGGCAGGGGAAGAGGAAAGATGAGATGAAAGAAGGAAGAGGATCCATGTGGGAGGGAATATTTGCTTGTTTTAGCTGAAATTGTAGATTCATCTGTCATCATATCCTCAGAATTTCTTTGTGTGAATTAGTCCTAAGGACTTCAGGAACTGTTAAGAAACTTAATTAAATCTGCTACAACTCTGAGTATCTCTGTGCTATATAAATGAACTCTGTAAAAGTGGAGATTCTCTTTCAGCTGGCGAGAGTTAATCTGGGATGTTAAAATCAATGGATGCAATTGAAAAAAATAATCAAGCCCAAATGGGTGAGGTTTATTTTAAGCTTAATGAGTTTATAATGGTATTTTAAAATTCTTTATGAGTTTTTTTTTTCAGCTAGTTCCTATATTTTATTTAACAGTAAAGCTGATAAGAGAAATGGGCTGGGTATTTGCATTTGTAGTGTACTTGCTGCTGTTCTACAATCTCTAAAAGTGACTGCATTTTGTTAGTTGTGCTGCTTTGGGAAACCCTGTAGCCGAATTAAATCACAGATATGTGTAACTTTGGTGCTAAATTATTGCAAACCAGCAAGTTTTTTAGCAGTATTCCATTGAGTTAGAGAAAAGCAGTGGAGTCTCCACCTTTAGATGTATTCAAACTTGTTTGTACATGCTCCTGGGCAATCAGCTGTACATGATCCTGCATGAATAGAGGACTTGAATGGGATTGTGCAGAAGTTCCTTCCAACCTCAGCCAGTGAGTCATTCTGTGAATGTGCAAATGTTCCACCAAATCTGTAAAAATATACTTCAGGCCTACAAAAGGCTTGATCATTTTTCAGAAATAGCATTTGAAAGAGTTCTCATACCCCTCTTTCTGCATGCCTCCAGCTGTTACAAAGATTTTTCCTTGAGGCTTGGAAACTGTTCTTGATCTTAACTGCAGGTGTTATTTGCACTGGATTTGTCAGCCAGGGGCTTGTACTGTGAAGGAAGAGAGCATTTAGGAAAGCCTTATGAACTTTACCTTTCCAGTACACACTAAAACTGAGATTCAGCTGAAGACATGGGGACATCTAAATTTCAAGAAAGCTGGCTCTGTGGTTTCCCACAAATCTGTCTAACTTTATGAGGTATGCTCTGCTGCCTTAAGTTATGTGCCCACAGGAAGGTATGTAATGCCATTTAATGTGCCTTATGGTGGGGCTGGCAGATATGACTGAGAATTTATAAAATAAATTATAGATCTTATAAAAGATCACTTTCTCCCTGCACTGGCAGCTGGAGTCTTAAGTAGCATATAACATGTTTATACAATTGCATCCCATCTGTTATTCACCTGAGTCCCCCTTAATGGTTTATGGACTGGCTCTAATCCAGCTGCAATAGGAGTCTGAACACTCAGCTCACATGTAGAGTTTGTTTGTGGATATTTAAATGTAGGCATCCTTTTAACTTAGTTAAATCCTGCTCTAGAATCCAATTGCTTAGTGTGAAAATGATGGTAAGGACTCTGAAAATCTGAATGCTTCTTTAGAGAATGCAAAAGCTGTTGAGAGCAGTGGACCAGGGGAATTTTCCTGCCATGCCATTTGAGATAAAACTGCTGTGGTTCCCTGTTGGAAGCCACCCAGTAGCAAGGCAAACCTTGTGTAATCAGTACACACACATATGCACACTCAGTTGTTCTCTGAGTAAAGACACAGCAAGCAGATGAAGTTGTGAATTGCAAATGACAAAAAGTCATGAGATGTTTTATTGCACGTCATGACTAGGGCTTGTGAGTATTTAAATTCTTAAAACCATAAATTACTTCTGTTAGAGTAAGATGTGTCACTGTTCCCATATAAGAGACAAGAAAGCCTCCTACACAGTGGTACACAGTTAATAACTAGAAGTGATTATCTTCTAGTGGCTACCTACAGGTATATAAAAAAAATCTCTTTACAACAGGAAGTCTTCGTTTCTTAAGCTGTAGATTATCTTTTAGGTTTAGCAACTTGTTGAGGAAAAAGACTGCTACACTTCCAGATGATCCAAGCCACATCAACATGCCTAATTATCTAAAAAAAGTGGTATTAAGAAAGTGATATTGTAAGAGTTAGAAAAGTGTACTGAATATAGTAAGCTTGGGGGTTTTGGACTATACTGAGTTTCATTGTTGTTTATTTCATTATAGTAAAACTCTGGCATATAGGAAAAAATTATAAAAATATTTTTTTGTTTGCAAAGGCACTAGATGTTTAATAAGAGAAGCTCTGTTTCTAAAGTTGAGGTTGCACCATGCGGAATTATATTGTTGCAGAAGTTGTAAGAGGCTAATGAAAGTTGCACATGGCAGTGATAAGTATCACATAACCAATGGTAATTTACATTTTCAGGTACTGGGTACTATGAGAAATGTCCTGCGTGGTATGAGACCTATGATAAATGAGAGAAAGATGGTCACCCTGTTTTATTAAGTTTTTCTAAGCTTCTGATGTTTACATTCTTGTAACAAACTTTCTCACACATTTTATGTAAATAAGTTATTGTTTTGCATTCTTTTATTGAGGAGGAGAAATTTGATGGATTTTTGGTTTGCCCAGTGTCATTGGAGAGGTGGCACTTTCGCCTCCAATCCGCTGTCACTTTTGGAAATCTGTAAATGTTGGAGTCAAAAATTAAACTTCCCTCTTTTTTACCTTGGAGAGCTGCGTGTCCGCGTTGTTTTATTTTGTGTCCTATAGTGACATAAGATATTATGGATTCCTGGGTGCTCATCCCCATGGGCACCAATGACACTGCCAGGGAAGACCCTGAGGCCAGCAAAAGTGACTAGAAGGCTTTGGGGGCAGTGGTGAACAGCATGGGAGTTGAGGTTTTCTTCTCAACCCTCCTGGTGGAAAAGACAAGCTTGGGCAGGAGTAGATGTGCATTTCTTGAGATCCCAGGTATGTCTGAGGTTTAGTGGGGTCCTTCGAGCGCCTGCTGTGCTGAGATGGATGGAAAGAATGTCTGTAAGAAAGATAAAGGTAAAGAGAAAGGGAATTTCTGCTAATGTAAAGGAGTAGCTCTTCTGTGGCATGGGCAACAGTGTAGTTGACAGCTTGCATGTCAGGGTCAGAGGAGAGGCCAGTAAACATGAAATTTGGCACGAGTGTGTTTCAGACACTCTGAATGTGAGTGAAGGAATAGACAGCCATCCTTAAACAGCTGACTAACTTCTTTGTATTACAGACTTTGTTTCTCATAGGATATTTAAGCTTCCCGACACCTGCCAAAAGGGCAGTGCAGCAGGACACGTCCCCAGAAAATTCTGGAGGTTGTCATGTACAACTTCATAATACAACTGTTGTGTGTGACAAGCAGAGGTGATGTTTTCCTGGACATTCATGGCCTCTGAAGAGCTTGCTGGGGATGAGACAGTCAGTGACAGGCAGGCTTGGTCAGTGACAATGAAATTGCAGAGCTCAAGATCCTGAGGGGATTCCCGAGGAAGGCAAGAAATAGAACCCAGACCCTGAATCTCAGGAATGTAGATTTCAGTTTAGCCAGAGAACTGGGAAGTAAAATCTGGTGGGAAGCAGTATTGAAGGGCAAAGGAGCTCACGAAAGTTAGATCTTTAAGATCAGTCTCCTTGAAACAAAGCAAAGATCCTAGTTCTCACAAAAATTAGTATATATATCAGGAGTCTCTCTTGGTTAAACAAGGACCTGGCTGGGGTCCAGTGCAAAAGGAACATTTATAAGAAAAAAGCAGGCTAAGGAGGAATTTAGAAACATTGCTTGGGTAGGTACAGATGGTGTTAGATAGGTCAAACAGTGGAAGATGATAGAGTCAGTGATCTGAGTAATCTCAATATATACAGATCCACAGGAATATAAGGGATACATCTGTGAGTACTCAGAGATTTGGCCAATGTCATATGAGGTAAGTCTGAAAGGTGTCCTTGAAAGGTTGTGGAGACTGGGGGAGTTCCCTGATGACTGGGGAAAGGAAAATGCTACAACCATCTTCAAAAAGAACTAAAAATGATACCAGTAAATAAAAGGCAGGTCCTCTTCACCTTTGTTCCTGGAAAAATCATGGAGTGAGTCCTGTTGTAAACCATTTCTAGACAAGTGAAGAAGAAAGTGGTAGATGAAAATATCCAATATACATGTACAACATGGAGGTCATGCTTTGGCCAGTTGGATTGCCCTTAACCTGTTTAATAATTTTACCAATGATCTGGAGGAGAAGGACCCTCAAGTTTACTCTTGATTCCAAACCAGCAGATGAGGTCAATGTGCTCTGTGGTAAGGCTGGCATCCAAGGAGATGTAGACAGACTGGAGGAATGGGCAGACATGAACCCATTGAAATTCAGGAGGGATTTGTGTGAAGACCTTCACTTTAGATGGTCAACAGTATATTGGGCTGTATTGTAGCCAAGAAATTGAAGGAACTGATTATTCCTTTGTACTCAGCATTTGCAATATTGCATCTGGAGTGCGGCAGCCAGGTTTGGGTTCCTCTGCATAAGAAAGAGATTGACAAACTGGAACAACTCCAATGAAGGGTTGCCCAGACTGTTAGGAAATTGGAATACCTGTCCTCTGAGGAGAGGCTGAGAGATTTGACTGAATTTGACTGAAAGTTGCTCTAATGTATGTTGGCCTTGTTTTGAGAAAGTAGCTGGTAGGGGTGACCTCCAAAGGTTACTTCTTACCCATTCTAAAATTGGTTTTGGACTAAAATGAAAATCAAGGCCTTTGGGATATATGACTTGTTTGGTGCCATTATGAACAAGGAGCTATTTCCAATGCCAAGAGTATAAAACCTCTAAGTACATATCTGAAGAGAAGGGTAAACTTTCTTAGTCCTGAAGAAATACACTTTCTGGGATAAAGACTGTTGTTTACCTGAAATGAGCACATTCAGAGCCCATTCTAAGGACTATAGAACAAAGATAATTGTTTTACATTTTTCTCTGTCACAGAGACAGTTGGTAGCTCATGCCAGAATACCTAGTTAGTGTATTTACCATGGTCTACAGCATGTCACTCAATATGTGGTAAGCAATGGGCAGAACCCACTGGAAATGTGCGCTCTGCATTCTTGTTATCATTCTACATGTGAGCTCCTACAGAAGGACACAGGTGCTTAACTTTAATCTCTTATCCTTGGAAAAGGTAACCTTGGCCAATATGTAGAGGTTTTAGTTAAAATCCGTGTAATACAAAAGAGTTACATTTGATACAATATACACACCCCTCCACCCCTTACCACCCCCCTTCCCCCAACCTTCCCCCCTTCCCCCTCTGGATTCATTTAGAAGGAAAAAATATGCAACATCTTGTTTAGAATGAACCTGCTCTCTGTGGCATAGGCAGGACCTCAACATGTAATCTAAGTATGCACTTCACTCTGACTTTCCTCTGTTTAGGCTAAGAAGTTTTTCCTACTGTGTTCTCAGCATGAAAGAGATAACTGCTAGGGGAATGAGAACTTTCAACACTCTTATGCTACCAATTAAAATCCTAAGGAAAGATCCTAAGGGTCTCACTGTTATGCTCAGTGGTGCAAACCCAATTCTTTATTTTAATGTGATTTATCAGAACTTGCTAATGACAGCTCCAGTGTTCCCCTAGGTTCTTCCTTGGGTTTGCTTTGGAATTGTAATAATTACACATATGACTCTTTCACCATATAAACAAGTAAAAATTGAGCTCTTTGTGGTGGTATCTCTACCACTATTAGTTGGACTCAACTGCTGCAAGGGAATTAACTCATATTAAAGAAAGCAACAGGAGAACAACAGGACAGAACAACAATATTGCTGTTGAATGTTGTTTAGGACACAGCCTTTGATATTAGTGGCTATTTTTCCCATTCTTCCCTTTAAGATGTGAATCACTATTTGGGTAGTAAAAATACTGATTGAAAATTATGTTTAACATTGTGACTAATCTATACTATGCTCATAATGTGAGCATATCAGCATTCCTGTGCTGAACTCAGGTGTCAGACTTGTTTTGTTGAAGTAAGAAAATGCGGTTGTGAGATTGCTGGGAAAACTTAGCCAGGTGCCCATGCACTGGCTATTCACTAGGGTAAAGTGCATGTACTAATCCTGTTTCACTTAGACTGATGATAATGAGGCTAAATATCAGCAGAGGCTTCTCAGAAGTGATTAGTTTAATCTTAAAAATGATGCTATAACAGTAATGCTGGTATATCAGAGTGCATGGTATCCCAAAAGACCAGACCCTCAGTTTTATGCTGTATTCAGTTTTGGGTTAGGTGGGTTGTTTTCCCTTAAAAAGGTAAATTTTGAAGGAGTTTTGAAACAGGGTAGATCACTATTCCACTAGTTTCTCAACCTGCATTTTACAAAGAAATGGAGTAGAGAATTCTATGCAGTAAGAGAAGAGTTACATATATTTGAACAGAAGAGCAAAACCACACAATGCTTTGCAAGGTACCTTGTTATCATCATTTATTGGTTGTTTTGGTGACCAGTAATTCAGGTGAGACTGGAGAGTAGTCGGGATCTTCAAGAACATTTGCTGTGCAGTATTTAGCCAAACTTTGGTTGGCATGTAGATGAGTGTAGGTTTGACACAGAATTAGAACTTGTGAGACAAGCCTTGCTGGTGGGAGCTCTCATTACAAGGGATTGCTCATTCTGTATAGCAGATGGACTTAACTGCTGGATGCATCTCAGCCATCTCTTTTAAACTCCACAGGCTCTGTATCTCTGAAATGAGGTAGATAAACGTGATAGAGGCACTGAAACATTTACCCAAGTATTTGTACAAGTTAGAATAAAAAAATATGAATGTGTAAAATTTTATAAATACATTTATGCAAATTCTAGCTCCTCTTCTAGCTTCCTCTGTCTTATATTGTGGTACTGATCAGTGCAGCCTCTGGTAATCACTAACAATTAACACAACTCTACCCTCTTCACTTTTGTCTGGGCACAGTGCCAGTCATATTATTAAGATATAAAAGTTTCTCCCATTTTGCTAGTTCATGCCAAGGTGTTACTGACCTCTTCCTTTCTTCTGGTGATCTTAGCATTACTTCTCCAACTTCTATGCACTAAATGCCTTTTTTCAACTGTAAAATGTAAAGAGCACATCTATACTAAGCAGCCTGATGAAAAAAACTTGGATGTCTTCAAGGTTTTTAATCAGTAAATTAACTTCTAGCACTCATTTTAGTGCTGCAGATACACTCTTAACTGAGATTCCCTTGCCCCAGATCGGATTCAGCACTGGCAAAAGATGAACCAGTGTCCTTGTGCTGCTTCTGCATACTCAGCTCTACCTTGGACTGGCTCCTTTGAAGATTTGATGTATCTAGTTTGCATACCAAATTGGTCAGGCCCTGTTGAAAGTACTGCATTACTGATAAAGCACAGTGTTTAGTCTGAATGAAGTTGCATCACTTCAAATATATGGTGCCTTTGTTTTGCAGGGAAAAAGATGCCATGTATGGCCTCAATGTAAAATATAAAAATATTTGTGATTGTGCTGGTCTATTTTGGATTCAAATAGATACAATTAGATTCTACAAAAATTGTGAGCAGGTCCTCAAAGGGCACTTTGATTTGCTGCTATTCATGATTATCCTTTTATATTACCTAGTATCAAAGAAAAGGTAACTTGCTTCTCTATCTCTGCCTCTAAATTTGCAGAAAGAATGCTAATTTGCATGCATTTTAAAAAGGACTGTTTTATCTCTAAAAAGGTTTTAATCATATTTTTCTGTGCAAGAGATTAAGCAATTTTTATAAGGGTTTTATATTGGCACCAGTGAGCCGTTTCTTGCAAGTTAGATATTACAATTTTTGGCAAATGGGCTGATTAATTTGATAACTTTTCTTTCCTTGCTGCAACAGAATCTTAAGACTCATTAGTTTGTGAATTTCATTGGTAACACCAAAATGAGAGAGTTCTTGTCACTTTTGGACAGACCATAAAGTACATAGGGAGAAAGATGTGAAAACTTATAGGATGTAGGGGAAACAGACCTGCAGCAGGACTTCTGGAACAGATAGCTCTTGATTTCATGCTCTTTCATAAGAAAAGGTAAATGTCACAGAACGGTGAAAAAAAACTGTTTCCACAAAAATCCCTAAGATATTTGAAATCATAATTTTTAAGGTGAAATCCTTGGCTCCAGTGAAGCCAATAATGAACTTCCCACTGAAGGTTATTTCTCATCCTTTGCCTCTTTTTTATGCTCATCTTACTTCCTTAGGCCTTAATGTCTCTTCCTCCTATTTTCTATCTCAGGACAGATTAAAAGTGAAACAGAAGCAGTGTATATAGTTTTAAATATTAAGTCTCATCAGAACTCGTTTCCCCAATTTTAATTGTTTTATTGAGTGAATTTATTTATTCAAACTCACTAGTTCTTCTGACTCAGACCAAGATGTTGTGTTATGTTTAAAATAAATATGCCATCTGATTTTAAACATAAGACAACTTCTGGGTCTGAGTCAGAAGAACTAGTCACTCATTTGGCTTTGAATAAATAAATTCACATGATAAAACAATTAAAAGTGGGGAAACAAGACTTCTGCTGATGCTTATTGTTTAAAACTTTCATTTGGGAACATTATAAAGTTTCAGACTATCCAACTGAAGGACGGAAATACCGCCCTCCACAAAATCCTCAATATTTAAGAGCATTATGAATGCTCACATTAGTAAGTATCAGAAAACCAAATGTTTTCACTGATTAAATCCCTCTTTCCCCATATTTCTGTTTTGTACTCGCCTTCTTCCATGCAGCAGCACTTTGCACATCTCTTCGTAATTACATATATGATGTTCAGTCGTGAAAAATTATGTCAGGATGTGTATTTGTTTCCTTCTAACCCCCTTAACTGAACTTTGTCTTTTCTTTACATGTCAAGGGAATCCACCTTTCTTCAGGTGTGACTGCATTGTGTGTAGCCTCCCCCACAGGCCTTTCTAATATCTTTACCTAGACACCAAGTGAACAGGCAACCACTTACACTCATGTCATGCTTCTCCACTAAGACAGTTTATCCTCTGTGCTTCATCATGTTCTCTGCTGAGCTTTTCTCTTGATGTGTTCCTTGTAGCCACTCAGGAGAAAAGTAGTAAACCCCCAGCTGGTACTAGTTTCATCACTTACTGTGAACCAGTACTGGAAAAATGATCTCTGATTGCTACACTACAAGAGCACTATAAATATTTGTACAGCATCCCTATGTAGGTCATTTTGGGAGCTCATCTGCATACAGCTGTGTCTGAAGCAAAGTACTGATGAAGCTAAAGAAGGAGACAAGCAAGAGTACCAAATGCTGGCACATCTTCATCACTAAAACAAATTATATTGTGAAGATATAGTTGCTTAACAAACACATTTGAATACAAAAAATGTGGCCGCAATTTAGTAAGATCTCTAGAAAGGATTTGGTAAAGCTTGTCTCTGATCAATGAGGCAGGAAAACTAATGGAAAAGATATAGAAAGACCAAGGTACTTAGTGGCTTTTATGGATTGGGTTTTTCCTGTAGTCTCCCAGGTCTCTGAGGGAAAGTGTGAGCTGTGGTACAGAGTAATTAAATCAATTGGATATGCAGAAACTTATGGCACTAAATGGGATGGGTCAAAAAGTGATGAGGGTGTTGATGCTACTGCAAAGTCAGTCATCTTCAGAAAGTCACTGGGAAAGTTTCCTAATGACCAGGAAAAAGCAAGCCCTGTACCCATCTTCAAAAGGGAGATCCACAAGAGAACTACCATGCAGTTTGACAAATGTGGCCAGTACCCTTCCTGGGAAAGTTACAGAGTAAGTCCTCTTAGAAGCCATGTCCAAGCAGACAAAAGACAGGAAGGTTATTAAAAACAGACAGCATGTGTTTAACCTCAGGCAAATCACTCCATCAGGCTTTCAGCATGATCAACTATAACATCCTTATAGCCAAATTAGTGAGACCTGTACAGTGGATGAAAAAGAGACTGAACTATCGGGCTCAAACCAGCTGCAGTTTTTTGCATCACATCCAACTGCTGGCGTGTTACTATTTGTATCTTTCTGACTAATGGTATGTGATGTCTCTGCTACTGATGTGAGCAAGGCATAGAATATATTCTCTGCAAATCTCAGCTGGGAGAGAAGTAGGTGCACTAAAGAGCAGGGCCACTCTGCTCCATCCAGGTGGGAAGATGAGCTGGCAGGAACACCTTGAAGTTGAAGAATGGCAAGCAGAGCATTCTGTATCTGGGAAGGAGTGCACCAGGAGAGTTGTCCCAAAAGCAGCTTTGCAGCAAACATCCTGGTTAAATGCATTCCAGCAGTATGTGGTTGTGATGAAGAACACCATAGGCAGACTGGCATTCCTCTGCCACCTCAAGTGTGGCTGGAAGGTTGGAGAAGGTTATTCTCCTCAATATATTCAGCAGTTGTGAAACTGCATTAAGAGTTCAGTGTCCAGTTTGGGACTAATTGGTCCTGGAATAACCCTGATATGGTGGAGACAGTCATCACGATGGTAGTCCAGTACTGAAACACAGACCGAGGCAAGCTGTAAAATCCCTATCGACAGGGGCATTCAAAACTGTGCTGTTCAGGGCATGGAGCAATCCGACCTCATTGACTCCAAGAAACCAAGGGGTTTCTTGGATGGGGTGCCCTCCAGACGCGTTTTCCATCCCCTCACTTCGCTTCGGGCGAGCGACGCTCCTTCAAGCTTTACCCGCACACCGTTGTGCGCGGAGGAAGGCGAGAGGGAGGCAGCAGCGCCCGCAGGGCCGCCCGCGGCTCGGCTCCCCGCTCGGTCCCTCACGGCGCGGCGGGAGCGCGGGCCGGGCGCGGCGGCGCCTTTAAAGGCCGGGGCGCGGGGCGGGCCCGGAGCGCGGGGGGAGCCGCCCGCCCGGAGCATGCGCGGCGCGGGGCGGCGGAGCTCGGCGGGCGGCACCGCCGCACTCCCCCGGCAGCCGCGGCGGCAGCCAGCGAGCCCAGCCCGGCCCCGGCGCTGCCGCCGCCGCTGCCGCCGCGCGGGGCCGTGGTGGCGGCCGCCGAGCCCTGATTGATCGCCCGCGGCGGAGCGGGGCTGCGAGCCGCCCCCCAGCCCGCTCTGCGCCCGGCGGGAGAGGCGGCGAGCCGCGGCGGCCATGGGCAACGAGGCGAGCCTGGAAGGAGGCGAAGGGCTGGGCGCCTTCCCCGAAGGGGCGGCGGCGGCCGGGGATGGCGGCGGCTCCGCGGCCCCCTTGCAGAGCCTGGTCCCGGCCGGGGTGGAGGCGGACCTGAGCCAGCTGAGCGAGGAGGAGAGGAGGCAGATCGCCGCTGTCATGTCAAGGGCGCAGGGGCTGCCCAGAGGGAACCTCGCCGGCGCGGAGCCGCCTCCCATGCAAAGGCATGCACGGAAAAATCTCCCTTCTCCCGCTCCTCCCTTCCCCCTTCTCCGTCTCCTCGCGGTGGGGCGGGGGGCGAGTGGCAATTCGAGCTGGGCCCGCCGCACCCGGAGCCGGCGTTCCATTTTGCTGGCAGAGGGAGGGAAGGGGTGGCCGCACGGGCGCGGGCACCAGGACGGAGCCCGCACCCTCCGGCTCTCCCCACTACAGCGGTCTCTGATAATAGCGGCGGTCCCCGGTTCCGTGGGCTGCGCCCTCCTTTCCTGCCTTGCACTGATCTGGAGCACGGGCAGTTTGTGTGTCGGGGCGGGGAGAGATGTGCAGACACCGTTGTGGTTTTCTGTGTGCGGGTGTGTGCTTTACGGGGCTGGATGCCCCACAGCTCTGCTAGCAGCCAGGGAAGCGGATGGGTTCTGCAAGCGTCTGGAGAGAGAATCTTGTTGAATCTTCCAAGGCTTTTGGGCATAATACAATAATACAATTTGCTGGCCATTACTCTGGCAGTTCTGAACCTCTACAACTATCATTCGGCTTCATTAAATAGTCATGGATTGAGGAGGTCTGTTTCAGCCTATTTTTTCACCTTTGTTTTTCTTCCTATTTTTTCCCCCTATATTAGTTGGGAGGGAAGAGGCTAAATAGATTAAATTGCTTGCCACGGTATTCACCATTCTGGAGAGTCATGACTTTACCTCATTGTGCTTTTGCGAAGGCTGGGGTAATTTCCTTCCCCGTTCTTTGCCTGCCTCTCAGCGAATTCTCCGCCCGACGTGCAACAAGCCCGCTCCCCGCCCGGCTCTTCGGGGCTGCCGCTGTCCGTGGTTCTGAGCCCCGGCCCCTCCCGCTCCCGTGTCGCTGTCCTCGGTCCTGAACCCATCCTGGCCCAGCCCCGTGTCGCTGTCCTCGGTCCTGAATCCCTACATGGCCCGACCCAATGTCGCTGTCCTCGGTCCTGAACCCCTACATGGCCCGACCCCATGTCGCTGTCCTCGGTTCTGAACCCGCTCCTGGCCCGGCCCCGTGCCGCTGTCCTCGGTTCTGAACCCGCTCCTGGCCCGGCCCCGTGCCGCTGTCCTCGGTCCTGAACCCCATTCCTGGCCCGGCCCATCACCCGAGGCCGGCGCCTCTGTTGCTCTCCGACTCCGGGGCTGGGTGTGTTGTTTGTCTTGAAGGAGGAAGCTGAAAGGAGCCACCTCGAGTGTTTCACGGTGCATTGACCTCACCCCACCATACATGCATATTCAGTTTATATAATGTCAGGTTTATATAAGTGAATTCTAGAAGAGAGGCAAGGAGGGTGGGACTAAATTAATTCCTGGGCAATTATTGGAGTCACTGAGATTATACCTGAGATGATGGTCTCCATTTTTTGAAACTGGAAGTCAAATCTTCATGTCTTGCTTAATTATTGATCAGGCATTAGCACTATATGTAAAATAAAATTTTCCATTCAATTTAGATCTCTGCACAGCTTCTGTTGTTAATGAGGAACATTAATGAGAAAAAGAAATATTCTTTAGTTCCATGAAACTAAACTCAAAATTCCCTTTTGTGTGATCATCTATGAACAAACACTCAAGTACTTTGAAACTTACTTTTTACTGGAACAATACCATGAAAAAATAAAGATAAATGTTCTTGGAAGTCATTAGATTAGGCTGAACTCATTGCAATGTGAATATATCTGCATTTATAAATGGCTGCTTTCCTGCAAACATATTTATTTCAGAAGCTACTTTGATCTTGTTAGCATACCATACTTCCACCCTCTATTTAAAGTAAGGGGACTCCAAATTTGTGAATTACAGCTTTTTACCTTGCGTCAGAATGTTAGCTTTGACTATTATAGCAGTTCCCATCGTAGTATCTTCATGCCTCTCCACTGTAATGAAGTTACTACTTTTCTTGTCTCTTGGTTTGTGGCTTTATTTGCTCCTCTTGCTGTTTGCTTTCTTTGCTGTTGAGAGCTACCAAGAATGTTTGCAGTAATTATCAAGAACCTGATACAAACAAAACCCTTGGAGTAAGACTCTCCTAAGGATTACAGATCACCCTCTTCCAGACTAAAACTGGAAATAGTTTTTTTTTTCTTTTTTTCTTTCCAGTCCAAATGTTAAGTGAGAGTGTGATCAAAGGAGGAATTCTGGCTTTCAGTCCATATAGCTTTGCATTTTGGCAGTGTCCTTATTGTAGCATCTGTTAGTTTTTAACATATTAAGTGGATTCTTCCTCTGTGATTTCCATTCTAGCATTAGAGTCTATCAATTATTTTCTATTCTAAATGCTCTCATTCCTGCTCCCAAAATAACCCTAAAGTGTACAAATTCCTTATGATTGCTGGTATCCTAAGGTAATATTTTTTGCAAATACAGGCTTTTTAATAGTAGGTAATATATGTACCAGGTAATATAGTTGCATCTTTACTACCTTAAAATGAATGCTGTACATTCTAAAACTTCTGTAGGCTTTGAGCTTTTAAGTCTTGTGAATTGCAATATATGCATTTAGATCTAGAGCACCTAAAGTGAACTGTCTAATAATTGTCCTATTATTAAAAAAAAATAAAATAATGAGTGTTTAATTCTCAAGGTTCCAGTAAGATGTTTAGGATCTGTGGAAATCTTTCTATCCACTTTCAATTAAAGATCTGTGGAAATCTTTCTATCCACTTTCAATTATCTGTCTTCAGAAAATTCATGGTTGGGAAATTTCTCTGAAACAAGCAGAGTCAATTTGTAAGCAAGTTCCATTTGTTCTAGCTTCATCAAATGACTCTGTAACTGTGCCAGTGTTCACTTCCTGAGGAATTACACTATATTTGAAAGGATTAGATGGCCAGCTGAATATATGATCATCTAATACAGCTGCTTGGGTTTTTTGGTCATTTTTTTCCCAGTTCAATAAGTTGGTCAGAATAGATATAAATAAAATAAATTTTTCTGGATTTTGATAAGAAATGCTAAGAAGTCTCGCTGAGTCGCACTTCTGAAGTATATTTATGGTGTATTTTCTAGAAGAACTATATATATTTTTAAAAAGTTAGCCACTGGAGGATGCATAAATTTGTACATATATTTTCTGTAGATATGAAAAAAATTAACTACCTTTGAGTTGCATTGTTACTGCATTTGTCTTTGAAACTATTAATACTGATGAATGGGGAAAAGACATGCCTTCTTAACAGGTGCTTGTAGGTATGGAATTGAAGAACTGGACTAATAGTTCTTTTGTTAAATCTCTGCTCACTCCAAAGTAAGCTTTGATTGGGCTCTAATATGTAAATGAATAGAGATGAGTTCCATGAGTCAAGACCAAAGTGAGAGGAAACACAGCAGCACAAAGAAAAGCATTATGTGAGGAAGAACTAAATTATTTTGTATGTTGGGTCTGGTTTGAAGGCTTTTTCATGATTCAAAAGATTTGAAAACTAGAAAATTGTTGTCAAGATTTAGTTTGAGGTTTCTGATTCTCCAGTTCAATTAAAAATTTTCAGTATCAGTTTGTAGTTCGTTGTAAAATGGTTGTAGAAGAGAAGACTTCAACTTGAGTACCTCAAGCTGAATGAAACCAGTCCAGGCTTCTGACAGAAGTAGCATTTCTCAAGAAGCTTGTCCTTTCAAGGCTTTTTCTTCCACTAGTTAATCACGCGCTGTCTCCATTGCTTAGAAACATTGGTATGTACAAAGGCAAGACAAGTCAGCTCTTCAGAATATACCTATAGCCTTGAAGAGAATCACCTGAGTTTTTTTCCTAGATTCATAGGTTTTAATCTCATTTCAAAGCCTGATATCTGATCAGGTGGAAATTTATGGAGCACATCATTTGATAAAAATGCAAGCTGGAGCAAAATTCCACTCCACACTTATTTTTCTTGCTAATTTCCAAGTTGAATTTTTAAAAACGGTTGGGTTTTTTTGCTTTGGTTTTTGTTTGGGATTCCCCTGTCCCCCTCTTCTGTTCTACCTTCACATTTGGGCATGGGCATGATACCCTATTCTGGACCTGAATTTCAATAGCACTGTTGATTTTTTTCTTCCCCCCTCCCTTTTCACTCTTGTTGTTGAATGAAGCCTTCCAAGAGTTTGAATGTTTACAAACAAGAATGCTGGAGCTGTTCCAGGCTAATAGACTAGGTGAAATAGACTAGTTGAAATGTTTTTCTATGGTAAGCAGTGCCTTTTCAGATAGACCTAGAGTGCTTATCTAAATAATGAGAAACAGAACTGCAGGTAGACCTACCTTGCTAATCAGACTATAATGTTGGAACCCTAGTTACTCGGAAATTTTGATTTTCTGTGCTGATTTTGTTGATACCTTCAAGAAAACACTACATTTGACCTGAGGCCATAGAGAAAACTTCCAAAATTAAGCAGTAGAACTAGGATTATGAGTGTGTACTTTGAATAGAAGTGTATAATATCACATAGTAGAAAATTTTAAATTTAAAATTTTAGAGTATAGTAATATATAAAAATAAAGGTTTCAGAGCAGAAGGTTGTCCTTCTTCACCTTCTTCTTCATAAGTTTGAGTAATATGTATTTAGATTAAAAAATCTGCATTGCAGGGCACAGATAGTTATTGAGTTAAAAATAAAAATTATTTAAGTGTCATTTCTTAATTAAAGAGTTTATCCTAAGAAACCTTATATATATAGAGAGAGATATGGTTCAATTTTTTTTAGTTTGTTAGATTAAAATACTGTGAAACTCACAGTTTGTAAAACTGTAACATAAATAAAAACTAATAAACATCTAAGTCCAAACAAAAAAAATACCATCTAACACATTTAACCCCAAACCTAACAAAAAAAAGTTAAAACTCAACAGTATAAAACTGCTCTTTTAATAAGTAAAAATGCCAAATATTTGAAAGAATTAGATTATCTTTGGGCTTTCCTGAACTATTTTCTTTATGAATTAATCAATGTTGACTGATGCCAGTGGAAAAACAACTGCTCACTTCAGTGGGTTGCACATTAGGGTCATAAGCTTCCAAATATTGTGGTCAATAAGTCTATAGGAATAGGAAAGAATAAATGGAGTTGTGGAAGGTTGGGAATAGTTTGTCCTTAACAAGTATTGTTTGAGGAAATTTTTAATTATTTTTAATAATTTTTAATTAACAGAAAAAGTCAGAGATAAGATTATGAGAAATCCTGTGTTGTGAGAATTACACAGAAAAGTCTAGCACTTAGCTTTGTCCTTTTGTATTGTCATTGCTAGCCACGTAATGGAAACTAAACACTACTCAGAAATACTGCTAAACTCATGGTCACATTAACAATGTAAAAGATATTTTTTAATATGGCTATTGTAGAGGTTCTGCAGACTTCTGAGAAAAGACTCTTTAAATTGCGCATTTATTTATTAGTCAAGGAATGTAGTTAAATCTAATAAGTGATTGTTTCTTTTGCTCATGAATACTCCAAAAAAATGTCATGTCTGGCAAACTAGGAACTAGGATCACAGCTGACGGGTTCTCTCAAAGTAAAAAAGTGAAAAATTTATATTTGCAGCATTTCTGTGACACTGAAGAGATCCCAGTATCTTCCAGCAGAAGCTCAGTGGTAACACTGAATAGAATATTTTATTACATCCCTGAGCATTGGCAGCAATGCAACAATATTATAATATTGTTGGGCAACAATATTATTTCCTGTGCTACAGCCAAGTATAGCAACAAGTGAAATACTATGCCATATATAAAGCCATGATCTTGATTTGGGTTCCTACATTCCTAGTTTCATTTTCTCCTGTATGAACACACAGCAAAATATTGTTGCATGGATTTTTCCCAATTCTCTCATGTAATGAGGTGATGTTCTTTTTAATACTGGTCCGTGTGAATTGTTCAGATGATGTTGAGAAGGATTATGGTAGCTATTGCAAAGAAGGAAAAAAGAAGGTTCAGGGCTAACTGTGAACTGAAATCTGTTTTATTTAATGGAGAACTCTTCTGATTTGTGAGTAGATGGGTGCCAAAATAAATGCTTTACACAGAAGAAGAATATTTTTTAACGTACATGAATTTTAGGAGTTTAAATCACTGCTGCATATTGAATTGTAAATATATATTCAAATTTTGTAGAAGTATCCAGAAAACAAGTACTTAAGCATATTGCATTGTGCTTTTTTTTTTGGTATGGCTCTACTGTGATCTTCTAAGTTTGACACCTCTGTTTCTTTTAGTCTTCTATCTCCCTGTTTTTCATGTCCCGAGGATCAGGGTGTAGAGTTAATAATTTGTATATAGGTATAATATGAAGTTCTAGCTTTGATCTCTTCAGAATTCTGAACAAAAGGATATCTGGTTAAATATTGTTGTATTAGATTATTTTCTAAAGAATAAAACAGTCTATGACTGAACACCTGTATAAGCCTTTAAAGAATAGTGATTATTTAAATACTTTTTACATGCACCTTATTATAAGCCTTGGTCTTTAAAATGCTTAGGCACTGAGAAACTTCACATTGCTACCAGTGCACTTCCAGGGCTACTGATCCATCTTATTTTATCTAATTTTTCTTGTGTCGTGCATTATTTTAATCTTATTGCATTTTCTCTTTGCAGACATCCTGAACTTGATACAAGCCGCCATCCCAGACAACCAGGTAAGCCTCCAGATCCAGGACCACCAGGTTTAAGTAAAAGCAGAACAGTAGATGCGCTGAAGACAGAACAACGGGCGCCTGGACGGAGCCCTTCTACTCTCAGCCTACGGGAATCAAAGTCCAGGACTGATTTTAAAGAAGATCAGAAGCCAAGTATGATGCCCAGTTTTCTCTCAGAAGCCAATCCATTGAGCGCAGTCACTTCAGTTGTGAACAAATTCAATCCTTTTGATTTGATATCGGATTCAGATACAACTCATGAAGAAGCCGGTAGGAAACAAAAAGCTGCCCCAAAAGAGCAAGGGAAACCTGAGGAGCAGAGGAGTCCTGCGAAACATCCAGCTCAGCCACAGTCTCCAAAGCCAGCTGTTCAACAACAAGGACCTGCCAGACCTACTGTCCAACAAACTGAGTCTTCCAAGCCAGGGCCACAGCAGCAGCAGCCTGGGGGACCAAAGCAAGTTCAGAAACCAGGCCATGGCCAACCAGCAGATGCTAAGCAAGAGCAAGCGAAACAACCACCCCAGCCGAGAGGACCGCAGAAATCTCAGCCACAACCATCAGAACCAACAAAACCCATTCAACAGCAAACTTCTGCAAAATCTTCATCAGGCCCAACAAAACCATCCCCACAGCAACCAGACAGCGCTAAAGTGACGTCCCAAACAGCACCTCCCACAAAACCATCACCGCAGCAGCCAGGACCTGCCAAACAACCATCACAGCAGCCTGCACGGCAAGGAGGTCCTGTCAAACCATCTCCCCAGCAGACAGGGCCTCCAAAACAGCCTTCTCAGCAACCTGGACCTGAAAAGCCATCTGCTCAGCAAACAGGACCTGCAAAACAGCCACCTCAGCCTGGATCTGGGAAGCCACCTCCGCAGCAAACAGGGCTTGTAAAACAAGTGCCACCCCAGGCAGGGCCTACGAAACCACCTTCTCAGACTGCAGGGCCCACAAAAGCCCCAGCACAACAAGCAGGACCTACAAAACCCCCTGGCCAGCAACCAGGGCCTGAAAAGCCCCTACAGCAAATGCAAGCTGGTGCAAGTCAATCCACCGAGTCTGCCCCAAAGAAAACCCTCTGCCCTCTTTGTACAACCACGGAGCTGCTGCTGCACACTCCTGAAAAGGCCAACTACAACACGTGCACCCAGTGTCACACTGTGGTCTGCAGCCTGTGTGGATTCAATCCTAATCCTCATATCACAGAGGTGAGTAATTTTCAAACTGATGTTCACTAAGAATTCAGTTTGCCTTTGTTGTGTTGAAACATCAGATGTACCACTGTGATAATTTAACAAGTTCAGTAAAAAAATTATATTTCAGATAACTGCTTATGAGTAAAACAGGGTGAAACTGGAGGAAAAAGAAGAAGGTAATGGTTCTCTGCTCATATAGATTTAGAAATGTGTTCTCATCTCTTTATATAAAAAAAGGAGAGACCCTAGTGTGACTTTTGTCTCATTTTGATTGTTCTTAATGACCTGGTGTCTATGTTTATAATCTGACCACAATACTCATGTGCAAATACATTTATAGATAAATAATCTTTTCTGGTATAAGAACTAACTAAAAAAAAAAAAAAAAATTAGTCTTCATAGCTCCAATGTGTGACTTAGGAAAGGATGTGGAGTGTGGAGTGGATTTGCTTTACAACTGTGCCAGTGTTCAGTTAGTTGTGTTAGTTGAAAGCCTGAGTCATGAATTTGCCTTGGTGCTACGTGGGTTATTTCATTCTTGTGGGATGTTAAGATCTCTGTGGACTATTTCTAACCTTGATTACCATTCTTGCTGTAATTCTATAACATAAAAATGGAATAGAAAGCAATGTTAGGGCTTCAAGTGAATTTATTTTAACCTGATGTTTGTGGTAGCTTTATTTATTGCTTTTACATATCCTTTATTGCTCTGCATGGGAATAAGGCTTTATGTGACTGTTTGCTCAGTTTCTTGTACATCCTGATATGCTACTTTTAAATTTGCAAAGTAATTGGGGTTTGTTTTCAGTACCAACACTTTTATCAATTTATGGAAATTCAAAGAGAGTGGACCTGGCACCAAAGGCTAACTAGTGATAATCAGAATGGATATTTGGAAAACTTTTTTTTTTTTTTTTTATCTTGCTGTGGTATTAATTTAGCTGATTTGAGATGAACACAGGAAGAAGTACAGGCTACTACTGTATTTTGAACCTGATAAATAATACCTGTATCTTTAAAATTTAATCAAATAATTTCTGGAGCTGGAAAGGTGCTCTGGATATGATGTAGTCTAAACTTCTGCTCAATGTAGTGTCACCTAAAGCAGGTTTAGCCAGTGTTGAATATCTTTAAGGATGGAGCCTGATAACCTTTCTGGGAAACCTGTGTACATATTGTGTATCACAATGATTTAAGGCCATTGTTAGCTGCTGGTTTTCTTTCCAGCACATATTAATTGTGGCTACCTGGTAAAAAACAGCAGACTTTTTGCATCCAGCAATATGATATTTTTGGGGTTTCTTTTGTTAAAATTGAAAATTTAAGACTGAAAGAGTAATAGCAGTAACCACTGGTAGCACTTTGCTTGGTTTAGGAGTGTGATGTCTTCTTTGAGTTTAGGGAAACTGAGGATTGAGATAGCTGGCACAGAAGCCTGGACTGGAAAAGGAGTGACCTGAACATCTGTGTGCAGAAACTTCAGAGCATCTGCAGCTAAGCAGGTGTCAATATTTCAGGGTCTACATGAGGAAAAGTCATTGTGGACTGTTAGTGTAAAAAAAATATATATATAACAGGCAAGAAATGTGACATATTGATATTAAAGTCAACAAGGAAGTTTTATTGCAAACCTTTGCCTTCAAACTCTGCCAATGTTTTTAGGCCAGAACTTCTTACATTTATTTGTGAGTGCCGAGTTTTTTCATGTCTGTAGTGTGCTCTTGGAGTCTCTTGAAGTCCCAAGTTTGTCTTCCCTTTAAAGCTCGAGATTTCCTATGGAATTGGTCAACAACTTTGGTGTGTTCAAATGAAACAGGTTTTGAGAGAGAGTTTATGTAAGATTTCCAAGTATTTGGAAATTCTGTGAATAGCTACTAGTTTTTGAAGTGGGTACTCAGCAAGTGTGAAATTCAGGACTTTTAGACAATAAATACAGCTGCATTTAAGACTAACTGATTGCATACATATGTAAAAGCAAATTTGAATTTCATATTAGACATTGAAATAAACACAGGATATGCATTTATTTCATGATAAAATCATTTCAGAAAATGAAGGTATTGGACATCTAATTTATTCAGCTATTAGTTCCAATCTCCTGACTCCCACTCAGGCTTTTCTCATTTGCTCAGTTTTGCATCACCAGCTGTCTTGCTGAAACTTCATTGTGGGTGTCCTGCTCCAGTCTGCCATTGAAGTGTGACAAAAATCACACCTGACTTTATTACTGAACATTGGGATCAAAGTCAGTAGAACCTGCTCCAGCATGGACAAAAAACTCGCTCATTTCAGCTGCCAAGATTCTCACTTGAGTTATTATCAAGTTTTCCTTTTACTTTCTGTTTCTTTTAAGTATTTAGCTTATTAACAAAAGTTCCTGATTACTTTTTTACATTAATTTACCCACTTCTTCCCAACTAGCAGGAACATCATGGATTGTGACTTGGCTGTCAGTTTTCTTGCTTATGGTGCAATTTTTTTTCTTTTCACTTCTTGTATTTTAACTTCTCCTGAAGTATTATTGACCAAAATTCTGTCTTACCTGTGCACCTAGTGACTTTACTCTTTTACTTTAGCTAATTTTTTTTGTCATGTTTCATGATTCTGGAATCCTACATTGTGCTTTTCCCACGTCTTGTATAACTACTGATTTCATTGATTATGTTAAACACATTACTTATGGGGAAGCAATAATTTCAAACTGGTTGTGGGGAGTGGAAGGCATTTATTTAGAAAAAAAAAAGACTTTTGTTGTCTAAAATTTTCCCTTTGTGCAGCTTCTGGAATTGCTTTCCTAAGACAGTCTCCTTACAAGTTTCTTACAAGGTAGCTCAGTCTCCAAAACTAATCAAGTGAATAATTTTCCCAATGGAGATCTTTCTAAATTTCTGTGTTCTATATTTCTAGCTGATACTGAAAAGAATTTTACAAGCTTTAAAAACTGGCTTAGGAAGTAGATTGCATGCATTGTAAAACCATTATAAAATGCAGATAAAAAAATTTAATTCATTTCATTAATTTAAACCTCCATTTAAAATTCAGTAGTACATGCACTCTGTCTGTTTTAACTCACTAGAGAGAACTCTGTAACTAAGAGCAGAAAGTGATACCTGTATTGCCACAAGGTCAGACCCCTTGAACTGTTTCTCTGAACCTTCTGACATTGCAGTCCTCCTGGGGAAGAAGGATGGTTGGTGTCTTGCTTTTGTACAGCAGTCTGGAGAGAACAGGCATCACACATAAGTGTTCAGTAACATATGTCTCTCTAATCTGTCTAGGTATTCATACTCCACTCATCACCATGGCACATGACTGCCTAGCAACAGTTGCATAAAGTAATGGAAAAAATTATATAAGCAGGTTTGAGGACTGGTACTCAATTCCATTTGCCTCTCATGTACATCAGAACCTTGTAGGAAGTGTATCTTTTACTACGTGGTGACTTATTTTTGTAATTTGTTACCATTTTATTTTCCCAAACCCACTCCCATGAGCCATTAGCAACAGAAAGCAGCACTTCCCAGAAAAAGATTCAGCCCATTAGAGCATTCAAGTAGGAGTAGGCTTTCTGAAAATGAACAAAGGCATCTTGAGGAAAAAAGGCAAAAAGCACGAACTGCTATAGTTAAATCTAAATTAGCACATACCCTCAGCAGCTGGAGTAAATTTTCATCCCCTGTGAACTAGTTATTGGAAGATGCATGCAAAACAGACTGAGAAGGGTTTAAAGGGTAATAACAAAGTGATTGTATTCTTTATGATGGTCATCTGTAGAGCTGGTGATCCAGTGGAGTGTTAGAGCCGTGAATGTTGGACCCTTGGCTGGGTGTGGAGCCCACCTGGGATGGGTGTCTGTGCGCACATGGATGCCTGTCTTCTTGGGGGTTTTTGAGGAGGGATTATTCCACATGAATTTTATATACATTAGATCATGTTTCATCCATTGTTCTGGAGTTCTTTAAAGAGAAAACTTGAAATCAATCTTGAGGCCAGGTATAATTTTATACATAGATACTTAATGAAAATTGTACGTTCAAATAATGGGAAGCTGTGTGTTGATGCAGGACTTTTTTGCTATCCAAAAGTTTTTCTGGGTGGAGATAAAGTGAATTCTTAAAAATATTTTATGGTTTCTGATTTTTTTTTCCCCAAATAATGTGTGTGTACCAAAGCTGACTTATTGCTAATGGAAAAAAGAGGAGGGATAAAAATTCCAAGAGGAGGAATCAGAAAACCCAAACAGTTGACTATCTCAAAGTGGAGTGTATGGTTTCTGATCAAGTTGAACTTTTTAATGGATTACACATTTATTTTTCAATTCAATATGAAAACTTTTAAACTCCATCTGAAATATTTTCTTTTTTGTTATTGTAATTTTTTGGGGGAGAGGGCATGTCTATTTTTTAAACTTTTTTTTGATAGGATAGAAATTTTCCATATCAATTATACTACATATTATTTCCTTGATTTATTTTTTTGCTTTCTTTCTCCCTCTCTTTATATTTACAATTATATCACAAGATTTGATTTAAAGATATAATATTTTAGTTCAAATCTTTATAATTATTTTTGGTATTTGTATATGTTTTTATTAAAATCCTGCAGCTCTAAATCTCCTAAACATATTTGGGCATTAAGTAAGATCAGTAATTAAACAGAACTTAAACAGTCAGAAAGGCATTAATTTTTGTTATTTTCATTATTATTAGGTTGCATAGGGAGAACAATATATGATAATTTAAAATAAGGAAGATGAATGTAATTCTTGTGAATCCAAGTAATTTTTGCTTATACTTACAATAAAATTAATAGAAATTACTCTATGAAATCTTTGTTGATTACATGACAGTAAGGGAAGCTGTTGATTGAAGTATTCCCTGTGGTTTTCAGTCTAGACCCTGCTGTGTTGCAGCAGTACATGGGAACCAAAATGCATTTTGGACTGGAAATTATATATAAACAAGAATAAAACTGCCATCACTGTGGATAGTGACATGCAATAAAGTCTTAAGTGTTTTGATATCAGAGAAAATAGCTTTGAGTTTGTACACCCTATGTGAACTTGGTTGGGTGGATATAAGGGTTATATAAGTAAAGCAGAAAAAAATAGAAAAAAAAAATCAAAGACCTAAATATAATTATCAGCTGTTATAGCCATCATAAGTTGTATAGAAATGAGTTAAAAAAACCTCCAGCAAATCCCAAGACTTTTAAACATTTTCCAAAGTAGTTATTTAAATACCAGCTCTTAACTGTGTTGAAATGAGGTGAAAAGAGTTGGGTAAAACTGATGGACTTTAGTCTGGGTTCAAATTGATCATGGATCAGATGCAAACAAGACTTGTTTAGTTGCCATTTAAAAGCCATAAAAGTGTGAAATATTTGCTGTAGTACAAAGAGTACTTGGGATCTTCCAGTGTTACTAACACTGCAATTTTTATGCAAATGGGGATTATTCACAATTTTTGTGATGAATTGAAGTTAGCATAGTTCCTATAGTTCTGCCCCTAGCCACAACTTCTGCACAGACGTTTGGGAAAATTGTAAAGGTCCTCAAGAAGAAGGGTTATGGAAGTACAGGATACTGTTTCTCTCCATGGAATATTCTTAAACAAACTCCCACATTGTTTCTGTCTTAGAGGAAGGCTGTGTGCCTACAGTTCTGCTTTACTTTAAGGATTATATGTAGAAATAGCAGTGATGCCTTGTGCCTTGTGGTTTTTTCTTTCTTTTTTTTTTTTTTTTTCTTCTCTTTACATAAGGAGCAGAACATAGAGGCAAAACCCCTTTGTATAGGGAATAGCGTCCCAATAATTTAATTGAGCAATATTCTACAATATGTTGGAGTGTTTTCTCATTAGTCCACAAAGCTGGCCTGTACAGTTTTTAACACAAGTAAATAATAAATTAATCTGCATAGCTAAAGATGTCAACTGCAGTCAGCCATCTGTGCCAGTATTGCTGTTGCTCAGCAACTGTAATTTACTACTACGTGAGGCCATGTGATGTGGGATGGTGTGTGCTGGGCAGCCACTGGGCAGGCAGCACAGCCCAGCCCTGCTCTCACCAGACAGCTGAATCCTTTCCATGATTCTCTCAGTGCAGCTCAGATGAACTTTGTTAACCTCTTCTTTGCCGCTCTCTTGATTTGCAGTTAGATTTATTTTGTCAATCATTCGTGTTTCTGGCATATTAAATCTCAGTGCAGTTGATGAAAGCAATGAGCGTTTGTTGCATTACTGCATGATGCAGTGCACTGAGCTGTGTTTAAATGTCTTTTCCCTTGCTATGTGCATGAGGCAGCTTAATCATATCCTTGGCTATAAAAACCGGGTTTTTAGATATCCTGAGATACTGGCATTCAAAAAAAATTTCAAAAGGTTGTGTTCATGATTTTGCTTTATGTTTCTAATTACGTAAGCTATAGAATAATAGTTCCCCAAACATTCATAATTCATATGCAAACTATAGATTTTTGTATTGATAATTTAAGTAGAGTAGTGGAGTATGTTTTAAGATTATGCTCACTGCATAATATAATTAATTCTGTAGTGTTCGCTAGGTTTAGAACAGCTAAGTAACATTTAGAAATGGTTTTTCAATATGTCTATTTACAAAGTTTGCACCAGCATTGGTTTAGCACCAAGCTACAGAGCTTGTAACCATTGCTGTGGTTTGTGGAAGGATACCCATAGCCCATGGTGCTGGCTGGAATCTAGTGTCTGGTTTGTGAGCGTCTTGAGTCTGTTCTCTGGCAAACTCATCATGTACCTGAAGGGAAGGTAAATATGTATTTTGTAGTGGTGATGTATTTGCATGAAATGAGGATCAGTTGCATACTGTGTACAATTGCTAAATGTTTGGTTTTGAGTAATTACTTTGAACAGTTGAGAACTTATTAATAAAAGAATGGTGTAGAAGAAAAAACTTTGTCTCCAGGATTGCACAAGCTTCTTTAGAAGACATTCTAACTTGTATGTTGATGTACCAATTTAATTTGGTTTGTGATAGTTGTTTTTGGTTTTTTTTCATAACAGGATTTTCTGATTTAGCTTCTTGTCTTAGAGTATTCCACCACACTGCATGAAGCTGCATAAAATCATGTGCTTGAGCACTTTATTTTTCATGTTTCTCTCATCATCTTGGCAAAATTGTCTGCTAAGGGCCAAATCTGGATTCGTCACTGCTCTTTAATATTGTCAGAGACCAAATAAGTTAATGTGTTTTCAAACTAGAAGCTGATTTTGTCAATAAAGCTTTGGACATGAGCAGTGTCAGCAATTTTACATACCTGTGGTAATGTAAAGGGATGTTAATATTTTACGTATATTTTAAGTTCTTTTTCATAGCAACAAATGACTGTTCTAAATGAGAATGAGACCCATTGACTTGGAATGTAGCTCTGCTCTGAACAAGGACTGTTAACATAGCTTTTGAGAGCCACATTCATATAGTGTGCCAGTAATTTTGGTATGAAATATGTGCAGTCTGCCAGTCAAAATTTATTTCTCATGTACTTCTGGAATCATAGAATCAAGATAGATTCTCTTCCTCCTCTGCATCATCTGCAGGGATAGAAATTAAGCATGCCAGGCAATGCACTTTGTGACAGCTTTCCTGTTGCTTTTGATGTGTCTGTGTTGTTAGAACAAATCTCAACAGTTTTTGAAGAAAGGAACAGACACTGAATTGCCTTCAACTTGTTTGGGATAGGGAGAAGGACTGAACTATAGTTGCTATTTGTTACTGGTGTCAACTGTTAGCTTGCCTTTCTTTATGCATTCATAATCTGTGAAATGTAATGTTTTAATTTTCTTCAAAGTAATTCTCCATGGATGTTGTTAGTAAAATACCAAATAAATTCATTTGGTGCTTCAAACTAGGAGAGTTGATGCAATGGTTGATAAATATATAAAATACATTTTAATTACTTTTTTGTTGTTCTGAGGGCATATAGTTTCTAAAGCAGTTAGAAAACAAAGCAGCAATTTTCTTTGAGTTTAAATCTGAACAAAAATGCTGCATGGAATCTGCCAGGTTTACTGTCCTAGTTATGGCACTTATTGGTAGGGGTCTCAGAATGAAGAAAATCACAGATTTCTTCTAGAAATAAGACCCAGCTCCCACCCCTATATATTAGTGTAAAAGCAGACAGCTTGGGTTTCTCAGCATCAAAGAGGAATCTCTGTCACAGACAGGAACAGTGAAAGCTCAAAAGTTCTTCTGGAAACTTTTGCTTTTTAATCCCACATAATGATATTAGAAATGTGGAGAAAGAAACTAGGAGGTCACAGAACTTCTGCCTAGGAACACCTGTAAGGACAGAGAAACATTTGTATTTAAGTTATCTGCAGCAGTGCTAAGTTTTACTTCATCTGTAATAGTGTGTAAGAGCATCTGTATTTAATGGAAGCCCATTCCTGTCAAAATTTATGGAAAATCTCTGTAATTCTGTAGAAAAACCACACAAGTGTTTGATAGAAAACTATATCACATAGCACATTTCATTTTGAACTCCTGCTGTTCCAATCACAGGACTATAGTTTGTGCAGTTTTGTATTTGTTTGAAGATGTGTGTAACCTATAATGACTTGAGCATTTTGGCACTTAATTCCTCCCACTAAAGTGCATGGGAGGAATTTTATGTTTAAACCAGAAAGATGTAAAAAATAATACAGCGAAGTGAAACTTTGTATAATTTTCATTTTTAAGTTCAGCTGTAGGAGTTGCAAATTCAGTTTTGGAGGCTTCAGTTTCATACCAAGAATGCACATGTGTGTATATATGTGTATAATTTTTTTAATAATAACAAGGAAAAAATTAGTGGTTGAGGGTTAAGCTTTTGTCTTCTGCACAAGGTTGTTTTGAAATCTGTAGCATAAAAGTAATGGTTGTTTGGACTCCAAGCAGAAACAGAAACAGAATGGACAAGCTGCAGATTGAAGACAAACCTAAATGCTTAAAAGTGCAATTTGTATCTGGAAACCTTAAATGGAATAATTATTAAAATGACTCATTGAATAGCCCCACCAACTCTGCAGCTTCTTCATTTGAGGCTTTGAAGGTATCATAGTGACTTAAATTTAGATTTCCTGGAGGCTGAATGAGGACAGGGAGGCACCTGTTATTGCCACGGTGTAAAAAGAAGCAGAAGCAGTGAATCCCTATGGAAAGCAACTTTTCCAAATATCTGTAGGAATCCTTTGAATAGGGGGAAAAGCCATTCCTTACTTAGGTCCATTAAAAAACTCCTCACAGGATCTTGTCTTTCTCCACTGTAGAGCAGAGCAAACCTCCCTAATATAAAAAATCTTAGTTACTTTGCCAAAGCCAGACAACTGTGGCAGCCTGGCCTTTGATTACACTTAAGCCCTAGAAAACCCTTAAGGATTAATCCAGAAATGGTATTAGTATGTATCTAATTAAATTATGTTACTAATATCTAAAATCAGGTAAGGGAAGTGATCATTAAGCAAACAAAATGGGAGTTAAGCTAAATATAATCCTTGCTCAAGTCCTCTGTACAGGTCTGAACTTAATTCCTTTCATAACTCAAAGCAGAGTTTAAACATGCGTTTCAGGTTTTTTTCAGTTGTTTTCACTTTTTAACAATCATTTGTTATATGGTTTGCCAGTAGAACAGAGAATTGTTTAAACAATCTAAAAAAATTGCACTGAAAATGGAAGATAAGTGCAACCTTATTATGAATGGAACTTTACAGCTGAGGCCAAAATATGTCCTTGCTTTGTGAAGCTGCTAGTAATAGTGAACTTATATTCCAGAGTGTGTGTTTATATCATGTTTATCAGAATAATTCAAATAACTGTGTTTTAGGCATCTGCATCCAACTCTTAATTTTTGCTGCTGCAAAAACACAAGGCTGGCAAGGCACACCAAAGTAATGAATTCACTGCCTCAGTCCATGATATCAGAACTCCTTTCTTCCACTGAGCTCTGATATTACACAGACAAAATCTTTCTTTGCATGTAGTGCCTCTAGATTTGTTCCATGGTGAATAGTAGAGATTTCATAGCATCACAGAATCATTTATGTTGTAAAAGATCTCTAAGACCATCAAGTCCTGAGTGAGAAACAGCATCCAGTAATCTTCACCCTTAAGGGAAAAGAGACTTATGTTGTGTGTTCTCCTACTTGCCGTTCCCTCTGTTGCAGTGGTGCTGCAGCTGGCACTCTGAGTTTCACACAAGGACTAAAGAATAGGAGAAGAGCTAAAGGTGACCTGGTTACATATCTGCTTGCAGGTGGAGGCCCACGAGACTCTCTACCATATTGAATGGCATTTTTGCTGCCTATAATGTTTCTGCTAGTGATGGAAAGTGTGGAAAGTAGCACGTGACCACATGTTTTAGGCAATTTGATCCTTTCTCAGATGGGGAAGCTGGGCTTATCAGAAATATGGTTTCCCTCTCATATAACACTGCTTGGGAATGATAAAAATGTTTTAAAATTGTGAGGTACTATAGTTGATGAGAAACATACATTATTTGCACTATTCCTTCTCCTCTGTGTGACAAGAGGGGCCCATTGTACACAGTAATTACCCTAGAAACTTCTAATATCAAAGGAGTTGGCAAACCTTATTATGGCTCTGACATACCATCAAGACTCAGGCAAAGCTCATCACTGATTTTAGATGAACACTTACCCCCTGAAACTGGTGGTAGTTCACACGTCTGTGTTACACCATTTAAACACCTCTGTGGCTAATTCATTGGATACATATGTGCTGCCAATACCTGTGCTCTGTAATTTAAACCATTACCAAAAGCATAAGCTGCATTAAGAGCTTGATAGATGTATGCTTAAAGATAATTACGCATTTACTGTGTTTTAATAATTCTGATTATTGTTTTCTGTCAGCAGACTTGATGTGTTAAACTATTTTAGCAGTATTTGTCATTATTCTGGCAAATCGTTGCTGTAAATGAATCATTGGGTCCCATGAAATTCTAATGCATTTTTTTCATTCTGATGGGTTTTTATCCTCCAGTATTCAGCTGTGTGTAAACTGAATGTGAAGCCATTGGAATCATGGGCTCAGTAGTAGCTTGACTCACAGCGATATGGAGAAGAATGAAAATAATCAGCTGTGCGTGTTAATTGCAAAACATTATTAGTGGTATTTCTCCCTTTTTACTCAGAATTTTAAAATATTGGAGCAAGTCCTATAGTAGAATAACTTATTATTATGTTTTTTTATTAACTTTGTCTTATCTTAATTATAATTGCCTTTTTTTTTTTTTTTCCAGATCAGCGAATGGCTCTGTTTAAACTGCCAGATGCAAAGAACGTTAGGAGGTGACCTAGGGCCAGGTCATGGTCCTGGGCCACAGCCACTTGCACCCAAACAGAAGACACCCATTCCACCTTCAACAGCTAAACCATCTCCCCAGCCACAGCCTGTTCAAAAGAAAGATGTAACTCCAAAACCTGATCCCTCACAGTCAGCAGATTCGAAAAAACCTCCTCCACAAAAAAAGCAAACACCCTTGCCTGGGTCCCCTCCTGTAAAATCAAAACAACCCCGTGCAGAACCCACTGAGATTTCCCAGCAAATAGATGCCACCCCAAAATCTGATCAAGTCAAGCCAACACAGGCTGAAGATAAGCAAAAGCAACCCAGTGTACAGAAGCCCACAGCAGACACTGTATCTACCTCTGTAGCACCAGAGCAGAAGCAGGATTTGGCAGGCCCCAGACCACCAACTCAGCAGAAAGTGGCAGACTCCCCAAAGCCTGAGCTTGCAAAGCCATCCCAGGACACACATCCAGCTGGGGATAAACCAGATTCCAAACCTGTTCCACAAGTGTCCAGACAGAAGTCAGATCCCAAGCTTGCAGCTCAGCCTGGGGCTAGACCAGATGCTAAAGCTCAGAAGCCTGTTGAGCCAACGCAAACAAAAGATGATCCTAAAAAGTTACCAACAAAAGCAGCCCCAAAGCCTGATACAAAACCAGCTCCCAAGGGCCCACAGGCAGGGGCAGGAGCCAAGCCAGGTCCAGCACAGCCAGCACCTCAGCCCCAGCCACCTCAGAAAACCCCAGAGCAATCAAGGCGCTTCAGCCTTAACCTGGGAGGCATCACTGATACCCCTAAGCCCCAGCCTACAACACCGCAAGAAACAGTTACTGGGAAACTCTTTGGATTTGGAGCTTCTTTCTTCAGCCAGGCCTCAAATTTGATTTCCACAGCAGGTCAGACAGGGTCTCAGCCATCGGGCCCCCCTCCGCCTGCTCCTGCAGCGAAGCAGCCCCAGCCTCCACCACAGCCTGCAGCCCCTCAAGCAGCCCCCAAAGAGGCTGCTCAGGCTCAGCCTCCTCCAAAAGCTGCTCCTGTAAAGAAAGAAGCCAAGCCTCCTGAAAAATCAGAGCCATCCAAAGTGGATAGCGCTTTAACGAAAGGATCCGATTTAGAAAAGAAACCTGGTTTGGCTAAAGATAGCAAGCCTCAAGCTGCTGAAGCTAAGAAACCCGATGGGCTGTCGGAACCAGAGAAAGCTAGCCAACCTGAAATGTCTTGTCCCCTTTGTAAAACTGCACTAAATATTGGTTCTAAGGATCCCGCCAACTTTAACACCTGCACTGAGTGCAAGAAAGTTGTGTGCAATCTCTGTGGATTTAACCCAATGCCACACATAGCTGAGGTAAGGTGATGGAGTCTATATTTGCCTTGTATTCCTACCTACAGGTTCCCTGTGCTATGGAGACATAAATAGCTGGTTTTTAGCTATTGAATTTTTAAGAAATTTTATTGAACCTTTCATCATCTGAAGTCTTTTAAAATTAAGTATTTGTGTTGTATGAAACTTTCCACTTATCAGCACTGATGAATTTTTGGCGTATTAAGGAGGTCTGGTAGAGGTGGTTGCTAGGGCTTTAAGACATAAGCAGATGTGGTTATAAACTCCTTTGAAACTGGGGCTACTATGACACAGCAAACTACTGTATTTTGTCTGTTATAAGCTTTTTCTTATACTTCAGTGTTGTCTCCTAATGTGTGCTTCTTTAACCAGTACCTCTGATCTAAAAAACTCTTGAATGAAGAAGTGTGTTAGTGCTTAATTATTGCCCTTCCCTCCTGTTAATACATGATAAATTCATTCTATTAATCTCATTCTGGCTCTGGACTCTTTGCATATGCTGATGCATTCATTAGGAAGGTTGAAGTTTGAGTGATATCTGTGTGGTGAAAGATGTAATTTTTTGGCAAGAACAATACAAGGCTTAGAAAGGAACTTCATTCACTAAAAACTGTCACTTTGAAAGTGCTTTTTTTGTTGGTTTTTGTTGATTGCCTGGGACAGCTAATCATATTTAAAAAAAGAATTACACAACTTATTTTCAACAGTTTCCTCACATTGCATGTTTTTATCTTTCTCCAATTTTTTTTTACAAAGGGATTAGTAACTTTATACTAACTTAATGGAAAGGTGGAGGTACATCTTATTTGCCCTATAAATCTGGCAAGTTTAATTCAACAGAAGTAGACTAACTAAAAATACTTGTGAGTGGTTGAAATGTTTAAGTTGGTCTGTGCAGCACATGAGGACTGTTGCAGTTGGTGTTCTGTCTTTGAAATCTGAATGAATAAATGACAAATGACTGCCAGGGTTAAATGGTATCATATCTTTGTCTTAAGGTGAGAATAAATGTGGGAAGAAATAGCATATAGCAGGGAAAATATTGCTTATGATGTTTGCACATGCTTTTCTTTGTGTATTATTTTCTGGAATATACTATCATTAGAGAGGTTTTTTTCCTAATATAATAAGCACATTTTATCCAACACATGAATATGTTGTCTAATGTATTTGTGGTCATTTAGGTCAAAAAGAAATGTCTGAAAATGCAGGAAGAAGATTGATCAGGGATTGAAAACTGGAGTTCAATTGATTTTTAACATTGTTTATACACTGAATACCATCAAACACACATACTCCATCATTATCCAACTCTGGGAATACAGACACGCAATTATATGGATTTAATTGTGAAAAATGGTTGCAACTTTCTCTAGGGGCTTTCTGGTATGCATACACAGAGTACCATGGAAACAAGATGTGTCTGTTCTGGTGAAACATTGCTCATATGACAGCTACTCAAGTCCTGGTGCATGACTTGTCCTCAGTGTTGGCTTAGTTGTGATGGTGTGGGACTGCCTTGTGGTGTGCAGACATGTTACCTTGGTTTCTTCTGGTTAAGATGAAAAGGCTGGTACTCTGTTTCTGTTTTTCCATCACTGTTTTTTTAGAAGATTCCCTCTGTTTCTGCTCTTTAGAATATCCAGAGCTTGAAATATGAATGATTTTCCTTAGTTTGACTTCCTCATGCCTTTCTTTGTTTCTCTTTTGGCTCCTGCTTACACATTATTCTTCCTTGTACTACACATTTCCACCTCTGTCCACATTTTCTGTCTTGCCTTCTTTTTCCCACTTACTTTTGCTAGAAAGGGCAATGTACTTCTCCTTCACAACAGGAAGTGGTTTGCTTGGCTGAGAGCATCCTGACTTTCCTTTTCATGAAGATTGGACAGGCAGAACAGGGAGCTCATAGTTTCATCTCCCAATGTGCTGTGTAAATAAGGTATTTATGGCCAGATAGCAGTTCTGTCCCTGGATGCACAGTAGATAGTATATACCTTTTACATGACAGAACCATGGTGATGAGCAAATAGCTTATGCTCACTTGCATACTCTTTTTGTCCACCAAATTCTTCTAATGTGTTCAGTACTGTCTTGGAGGTTTTATTTACTTGTCTCTTTCTTTGGGAGTTAGGAAGGAGAAATAGAAATGCTTTTTAAAATCAATCTTTCTAGTGGTTCTCTACCTAGTTCTTTTATTCCTATACTGTGCATTCAGATACAACATGTAATTCCAGAAGCTATATGCTATCTTGGCCTCAGAAGTGATTTTGAATGAACAAATACTACTGCATCTTAAACAAAATCTTAGTTTTGCTTTGGGTCTGCAGCTGAATCACAGTTATTCTGACAGTTGCTTATGTGTTGTCTACATTTTGTTCCCTCAGTAATGGCTGCAAATGAGTGGAGTTTTATTGACTGAGTGATGGCTGATGGCTGAACTCTTGTTGCCAACAAAGCTTGTTATTAGGCTACACGATAAGGATCAGTCCAATGGAACAGGGAAGCCAGTGTTTCATTGTCAAATTCAGAGGAGCATCTAAACCCCATGGGCACTTCTACCTTAAGATCTCTCAGCAGGGAATTTTTTCCAGCCAATGTACTGTTGTACTGCAGACTGGGCTGAGAGTACTTTTAGGGGAAGAAAGTGCTTTCTTACAGTGGCAGTTGTTTGTTCTTGCCTGTATGTGACAGAAATAACTATGAAAAAAGTCTTTAAGCTGCTGCAAACAGTCAGTCCTCTAATAACCCCTCTACTGCAGAAAATATAACTAGACTCTTACCTAGTCAAAATCAGCAATATGCTATTTACTTCAGTGAAATTGTTTTGATTTGTGCAAGCAGAGAATTAGGCCAGAATACATTTTCTTAAAATGAGCTGATTGTTCTTTTTCTCCCTGATTTGTTGCTACAACAGTCAAACAGTTATTTACTTAAATGGTAATTTATCCATGATGCAAACAGCCACAAATGATTAAATAAATGACACTTGATAGATTTCAGAGACCCACAGGACCATGGGAGCCCTGGTGAATTAGCAGCCTCCTTATTCTGCCATTTGCTCAATGGGGAGGAGAACTGTTTACCAGCTCTGTAATTAGCTTTCCAGCTCAGGTAGTTGGAAGCAGCTCTATTTTTAGTAACAAAGCACAAGATCACAACTGCTGAAGCCAGAAATGAAATGTGTGGCAACGACCATTTTGTGCATTTAAAACCCAGTGAACTGTTCAGAATATTGAGCAGGAGCAGACATGGTTGTCTATAGTGTAATTAAATATGTTGAGGTCAGGAATGTAGAACCTGTGATAAATTAATGCAGTAATAAAATGGAAAAAAAAAGAGATGGTTTAAAAGCTAAACTAAGGAAAAATAAGATCATCCAGATTTTTAGATTCTATGTGGGCAGTATGAAGGATAACATCTTAATAGAATCATGTTATGAACAGAAAGAGTTGAAAATGTGAAGTGTGTATATGTGACCATGCTAATGGATTTAATCTAATAGAAATACCAGGAGAACAACAGAAGCACTTTTTAGTCTGCTGATAGCTATAAAATTACCTGGAAAGGCACTAGGAAGTAAAGAATGCTCCATGTGTGAAATAAATTACTGGGGCTACAGAAAGGAGAGAAAAGTTTGGAATGATGCTGAAGGACAGGGAGAAGTGGGGAAGGGCAGAAGAGACATCATATCTCTGACTTGGTAAGGATTTGTTGTTTAAAAGAGATATAATCTGTTAGAGATATGATCAGAATACATAATATAAACAATTTCAGAGTGATATTTCTTAATATGTTTATTATGACACATGTATTCTGTATGAAATTATTTTGTCTTTGTGGATATGATAACAGGAATCTATAAAGCTTGATGGTTTCTGTCCAATATATATTCTTATATATCTCTGTTTTATAAATAGTTGTATAACTTGCCCAAAGAATTTACATGTTTTTCTGATAACTCCTTTTACCACTCCTACTTATTAGATTTAACCAAATAATTTTTCTTGTTCCCACAGACTATGGAGAAAAGGAAAAGAAAAAATATAAATTATTTTTTTCTTTAAAGTAAGCTCAGTGCCATCATTAAACTCCATATCATAACCAGGTGAAAAATTAGTACCTTGCTCTTCCATTATGAACTTCTAGAAGTAGCAGTAAATAGCATTTTGGAACTAATATAAGCCTCTCTGGAGATGAAGGGTGGTGTCATGTACCTGGACACACCTTGGGTTTTTCTACCTCCTCCCAAAATCCTGCAGAAAGCAACTGGCATGGGTGGGTGAGCAACCAGTGTAAATAATTCTGCTAGATTCTGTTTTTCCAAGACTTCACTGATATTTTAAATGGACTGAGGGCCTGAGAAAGTGTGCCCTAATACTCAAGCTTCACAAGCAGGCTTTAAAAAATAATTTTTAAAAACCCCCAAACCTTATCTAAGTGAATCAAACCCTGCTGTTAAATGCCCTAATGTGCTTTGGGCTTTTTAAAACTGTGTGCAGCAACATTAAAAAGTAATAATCCATGTATTATTCTACTGAAAATCTCTAAAATAGTGCACTGCACCATCTGAGGTGACACCCATTGCCTATCTTTAATTAATTAACAGCTCTGTACTGTCATGTATTTCCTGCTTAAAAAAGCTCAGACTGCTCTGCAAACTGGCAGGTTTAGCTCCTGTAAGGAACTCTTATCTTCTCTTTTATGTTTGGTGATGAGTTGTTTGGGAAACAGATGGTGTCTGGGAAACACAGTGGAGAGGAGTTTGCACTAAAGAGACAAAGAGAAAAACATCACTCCTTTCAGTTGCATAATTTATCTTCTTTGCTTCTTCCCTCTCCCCTTAAAGAACCTTTTAAAATTTTGATTGTAAGAAAGTGAATGCTATTACTGTTTAATAAAGTAACTAAATAATACAGAACATAATAGGCTAACACAGTGTACTCCCTCACATTTATGGAAATTTTATCCATTAAGTGATAATTCTTTATAATTGAGAAAATATTAAAACTACTGCTAATTATTACTTTAAAAGATAAAATCTGGCATTGAAAAACAGAGTGCATGTTAGATGATAAAAGACCCAATGTATTTCTTGACTGTCAGAATGAAATGAATCTCACTCCTCATTAGGTATCTTACTTTTCCTTTTAACTTATTCAATATGCATGACAGACAAAAATATTGAAATGGAAATATTTTTCATAGCAGAATGACTCACCTCTTCCATTTTTCCTGTAAAGCACATATATTGTGTATATATACAGAATAGAAGGGCTAATATGGAATCACTCTTTGATGGATGATTTAGTCAAAATTGAACACGGATAAATATTTTTTTTAAAAATTTAATGCCTGAATTCACTTTTGAAATAAGGTTGAAGAGCTTAAGCTTCTTCAACAAAGTTAGATTTTGGTGTTTCACATTTGCAGAGGTATTTAAATGGTTAAATATAGACAGATACTTGTAGGGATGTTAGGAGCTCACGTCTTCTCTGATGCCTCAACTAAACCTGTTCCAAAAACTCTGCTTTGCCCTGATGGTTTTACAGAGGCCTGAACTTCTGTCTTATGCACACAGCTTGAGCTGTTCCTTTTGGGCAGTGTCTCGCTTCTGTTTAAACCCCTTGAAGTCCAGACATGGAAACCTCTTGTGGGGTCTGATTTTGGTGTGTCTTTGGGAATAGTTCAACCAGAGGCGGAACTGCCTGGCATTAAGCATACCAGCTACAGCTACTTTAATAATTAATTAAAAGAACAAAGCCTGATCACGCCCAAGTGTGGTGTGGTGGTGGTTTGCCAAGTTTATTTCTTCTTCAGTGGTATTAAATGCAAAAATCAGACCTGCAAATAGACATGTGACTTCAGGACTCTCATTCTCATCTCAAGCTGTTGCTGCCATGGCACAGCCAAGCTTCTTGTCTCCCAATTTCCTCCAGACCCCATGATTCTTCACTCAAGTTTCAACAAAGTAAACCACTGCATCCAGATAACCTATTCAGTAGATGTCATGTGATGGTTTTGTTTGAATTCCCCATCAGTGTAGAGGGAAATGAAAACATCCTTTCATTCTCACAACTTTCTCTGAACAGGTGTCTTGCAGTTCAGTGGGGCTGCTTGGTCCAGAGCAACTTTTACACTAATGCAGTTTCATTTTTTTTGGCAGTCAGGTTTTGATGATTATTTCTGAATGTGATCCTGGGATGATATTTGAAAGCAAAGCATCTGAGACCTCTGTGGTTATTTGTCAAGGCATGAGTTACAAGATTGCATTCTTGTTGATTTTCCCTTCCAGTATTTATGACCATAAAATTAGGTTTTGTTTTTTCCCCCTGAAATTAAATTCAAGGAGTGAAGATTGGTCTCATTGCTCAAAGTAATAGTGTGACCTTTGGAAGAACTATTACCATGATTAATTGCCTGCTATTTGTTTCCTTAATTCTAGTCTCAAAAAGTTTCCAAATTACTGCTCTGAACAAAGAACTGCATTGAAACCAACAGTGAGATATAGACATAAAGCCATGTAAGGCCAGATGGCTTTTATTAATGTTGGTAATGGCCTCTGATGGTATGAAATCCAAAGGGATGTCTGCAGCAGCACTGCTACTGGCACACACAGCTCCTCTCTATCTGGCTATTTTTCATCCACTTGGAATTCATTTGCAATGAGGTCTTTACTTATATACATTTATTCTATCTTAGATGCCTTTGCAGTTTTGAAAGATAAAATTCTTAAGTGAGTGATTAATGCAGAGCTTTCAGTGCTGATTTTTGTGTGTGGTTTATTTTTCTCCTGTGCAGATAGTTTATAGACTAGTGTATTAGAGACAGTCAAGCTGGAGTCACAAATGTAAAACAGATTATCAGGAAAATTACTGACCTGGCCTTGAGCCAGGTGATTTTCTTCTCTGTTACTTCATTAGAAATTTGGTCGGTGTCCCATTATTGAATGAGGAAGGAGTCCTTTGAAAGCTAAGCTGGTATCAACTTTTTGAATTTTTCTACTCAACTTTATAATAGTAATTTAAAGAGAATTTATTTCTTGAGATAAAGGTATTTAATGTTTTTCTTTTCCATTACAGCATAATACATTTTTGTTCATGCTTTATTGAGAAACAAAAATGCTTACTTTAGAGACTTTAAATGTTTTGCTGTGAGTTTTATTTATTGTCAATATAAGACCCAGTGATCCACTTCCAGATTTTCTTAAGCAAACAAGCAAAATCTACTGTATGTTAAGCGCCTTAATTATTTGGGTTTTTTGGTGCCCAAGTAAGGCATTATATGCTATCCGATCATGCTGACACTGTCATAAGTTGTGTGACCATAAAAATATAAAGCATTTAGCTTTTTGTAAGGACCCTCATGTAGTTTTAGTGTTCTGATGGATTCCCTAATAGAGGGGAGCTTCAAATTAATTTTTTTTAATATTCCAAGACTACGAAAAGCTGGTGCTCTTCCAAGGAATAAGTGCTATCATAGCATTTTGAAAATTATCAGAGGGTTTTATATGTCTAAAACCAGGATTTTTTTCCTGAATATTTGTCATTGTGATTGACTGTAGTAGGACAAATAGATATTGCAGTATTTAATAATATTCTGAGAAGACAATATACTGTCAATTTAAATATTTGCATACATTTTGTGGTCTCATTTCTTGAAGAGCAAAGCTATTTATATTAAAGCAGTTAAGTTCCAATTCCTGCATATGTTAAAAATTTCATGTCATGTTTCTGCTGACCAAAAACCAAATATTGTCACACCACAACAGCATATTGGTAAAGAAAGGTCAACATTTCACACAAAAATTCAATAAAAACCCTTGTTTGCCACTACTATGGGGTGATTTTAAACTTAATGGGATGGCACGAGTGTAATCAAAGTAATTTTGCAACTAATTTTGACATTTGCAAGATGTGTGGCCAGCTGTAAAATGAAAATTCAGATGTAAAGGAAAAGATGAAATGAGGAAGAGGCAGCATTTACCTGATTTTTGTTTGTATTCTGCACATTAATATTTCTCCCTGAGTAATGAAAAGATTGAGTCATTTAAAGAGACAGTGGTCAATAATTATTTTTATTTTGCTGAAATACATATAGTTCAGTGGACCAGAATGAGAACAAATGTGACTTTGGATTGAATGTTATGTATCTATTAAATTGATTTCTGCAGTATTACTAAGAGTAAGGACAGAGGCTGAGGGGACCTAAGCCCTTATGTAGTAGTGGAAAGGCGATTACATTCATGCCCGTAAGCTGCTGGAGATGCTGTCTGGCAGCATTTGGAACAGGAGGTCACAGACTGATGTTGAGGAGGGGGATTAGCTGCTGCTGAACTGTTCTGGCTGGATTTTACACAAAATGCTGTTGAACTGGGGGGAAAGGGGGAAAAATATGTATTTTCACATCACTAGGGAAGAAAAATGGAAGAGCCAGTAGGTTGTATTGGACCAGAACACTCACTGAGAAGAATGATGAGGTGTATTAGTTTTACCTCTGTGTTTGGAGGTTAATGAAATTACTCAAACACTGAGGTAACTTAGGCTTCTAAGGACAAGACTGAAAGACCATCTGGTGGTCTTCTGTTTTTAGTATTTCTAGGTTGGTAAATTTCTTTGTTGTTGTTGGGCTTTATTTTTGTTTTTCCTTAGCAAACAGCCTTCACATTGGAAATGGTCCAGCTGTCATGTACAGAGATTAGAAATTGAACATACGAAACCTTGTCCTTATGCATACTATTTTAGTGCATGCATTTACTTTTTCAGTTACTTTTTGTAGTTACCTTAATAATTGTGCTAAAGACTGCCAATGTATTTATAATATTTTAATTTTATGGAGGGATTTCTGACCACTATCCTCACATCAAAAAGGAGTATATTGTTGTGAGGTTTTTTTTTGGTTTTGTTTTGCAATGGCATTCTCATAATTGCTGAAGACATTGACATAACTCTGATCCTCATCGTGTCAATACAAATATATGATTTTTTTTTAAGTGCCACTTTGTTAATTGATTCCAAATTTTATATCTTCCCTTTTATATAAGAAGAAAAAGATGTATTTCTTTCTGATTGCTGACAAACTCTTAGCTATTTTCTTCAGGATACTAGTTAGTAACTGTATTTTTGTACATTTAGAGCAGGATATTAGGTCCTTTACTGTCCAGGTAAGCTGTCAGATATGCTTGTTTCTCACCCTCCCCCAAACCAACACACCAACTCTTAAATTTCTACATAAATGTAATTTACCCACATCTATTCCATGGCAATTTTCACTGAAACATTGAACTTTGACACAGTACAAGAGAACCAGCCTGGGCACATGCCCAACTTCAGATGCTCTCTTCTTGCTTTTGAATTACAGGAGGAAAAAGACTGGAGTGTTTGAAATGCCTGTTATTTCTTAATTACTTTTGTTTTGAAATGTGCACTAAATATTTTTTTTTTTTGCTCAAAGGTCAGTCTGAGACTGAAAATTGGCTAAAACAATAAAGTTTAAACATATTCTGCCTTCTGGCTCCTGTTTTTGGTGTTTCATAGGCGAATTTTCTATTTTTCTTTAAAAGTCAGATGTGGACATTAAAGTTTCAGCACTATCTCTAAAAGTATTTTGATTTTTGTAAAGTTTAACTTTACCTATGGAAAGGGAAAAACTGAGAATAAAAGCAAACTCTGCTTAGTTTTGTTTGTTTTTTTTTTTTAAGCACTATGTATTTTCTACTTAACGTGGCTCAAGGTTGATGTGGTATGACATTTGTAAGACTGAGAAAGTGTAGGCTTTGTGCTCATTACAGAATAAGTTATCAGGACTAAACCTCTTTCATGGGCTTCTCTACATGCACCTTTTTGTGACCCACAACACACTTCTGTTTTTTCCTGACAGTTGTAGCCAAGAACACTTGTAATGTGCTGTGCAGTGAATTTTTAAAGTCATGTACCCAGTATAGCTGGGACTCAAACTCTGTTATGCCAGACCTCTAAAGAGGAAGAGCACTACTGTTTTTCTTCTGCATCACCTATCATCAGAAGGGTCTCCTGATCAAAACATGATCTCTCATGTGATGTCACCCTTTTGAATACTTTAGCTGTGCTGCTTCTTCTCCAGACCTATAAGAATTGTGCTACTGCTCTGTCACCCTTCAAATGACAAATCTGATCGATGTATTTTTCATGAGGTGCAATGAATGCACATTTTAGCTAAAGGAACTTATGTTTGAATACATAATGTTTTGCAATTAGTTACAGACATAATTAGTGACGTCGGTGAAATTCATACTCATCCCTTCCCTTGCTTTATTCTCTATGCTATTGGTAACTGGAATCAAGAAAGCTTCAGCTTTGATGTGGTAAATTGGCCTGTTCCAGGTGTTGTTGGTCTACGGTGTGATGCACTTTCCCTGATGAGTTCCTTAAGCTCTTTTGAGCTTGGTCCTTGTTGTCTTTCCAGGATAAAAGGAAGCTATATTTGATGCTGTAAGGGTTGGTATGTCTTTAGTGCCTGTAAAGGGCAAGGTGAAACTCCTTCTACCTGCAAATCAGAGTAGACCATCCTGTCCAAATCCCTGCCCAAAGAAGAGTCAGTTGAAGCAGGTTCTTAGGGCCAGTTAGGATTTTATTTGTTCCCAACTCAGAGACTCCACAACCTTTTTTAGACAATTATTGGCCAGCTTCCTTTTTTTTCTTTATAAGTATTTTGTTAAATTAGTATTTATTTGAAGAAATTGAATTCAAATGAACCTAAATGCTTAGTGCTTGAAATTATGTTAATTTAATTTTTTTTTCTGTTCATTGGATACCTTTGAGGAGACTATCCTTATCTTTTGTTCACTCTTCCCTCACCTATTTGCACACATTGAGGCAACCTTCCTCAACCTTCTCTTTAGGCTCCTTTTTTTTCCAATTTCCAGCTCTCTCAGCTTCTCCTTATATGATTGATGCTTCAGACCATTAATCATCTTCATGACCTTTTACTGAACTTGCTCCAGTATTTCCATGTCTCTATTTTACTGGGAAGTTAAGAACTAGACAAAGAACTCTCCCAGCAGCACAGGGGAATCATCACCTCCTAGACGTGCTAGCTATGCTCCTCACTAAGACAGCCCAGGATGTTACAAGTGTTTAACCCTGGCTTTTGCTCAGTGCCTCCCCTTATTTTCATTCCATGCTCAAGGGTACAGAATACATGTGTGGTGTCTTCCAGCACCATGACAGCAGGGTGAAGTGAAGCACTTTGCTGTAAACACAATTTATACATATTATTGAAATTTATGGGGTACAGAGGAAGGGATCAATCCATGATCAGTCCATGCTAAGGAATATTAATTTTAAACTGTCCATTAGTTACTGTACATCAGTGAACTTCACACAGACAGAGGTTCTATAAAGTGCAAATTTTGGATTACTGTGATATATCTACTAAATATGTCCTAGCAGATCTTCCCCATGGCAGGAGTGCATTGACTACTCCAAGTTATATTAACGGGTTCAACAGCAAAGGGCATAGATACTGTTTTGGAGGGAAGGAATAGTTAGGATAGAATCCAAGCTAAAATTTCATAGGATGTTCCAAGAGTTGAACTTTGAACCTTTTCTGTATGTCTGGAATATTTATATTTGAATCAGTTTAGATAAATGTCACTTTCCACTGTCTCCTCTTCCTAAATCAACTTCCTTTCTATACATGCTGAAAGTGTTGTTATTTGTATTTAAAATTATCTTCTTCTATTAACTATGGGTCTCCTTCGTCTTGTCATCTTTTACATTAATTATTTTCATTTTTTAAGTGTCTTTGCTCCAAGCAGTGGAGGAGAAAAAAATTCAGGGTTAATGGGGAAACTTCAGTATTTGGTAGCTGGTTTTCCAGGTGCAGAACTTCTATTGCTGCATCTTGAATCAGTGGATACATTTTGTAAAGTTTAAGGCTTTAAAAACACCCTGTAATTTACAGAGCTTTGAAGCATGCTGGAATGAAAATTTGATCAGTAATGATCTATTTTCTGAACATCTATGCATGTGAAAACAGTTAATCCTTATGTTCCTATAGGATTTTATTATTTTTATTAGGTGTTTCATGCTCTCTAAATTTTGTTTGGATGGCTTGTCCATATAGAATGAATAATTCTATGCAAGCACATAATCTATATTTCTTGGTCTTAAATTGCTTTTCAAAAATAAGTAGTCATTTTCCTTTGAGGTCTGGGGATATGACATCAGAAATGATATATTATCACTAGAATGAAATTATACTAGAGCAGATGATATAAATTCATTATTAGTAGCAGACAATTATTGATATATTATAATTAAAAGAGGAATCAGGGTGAAATGTTTGGGTCAGTCTTCATCAGCATGCAGGATATAATTTTCAGAGCATGTCAAGGAAAATTCACTCTAGTTTTGTTTCTGAGTCTGAAGCTATGATAATGATTGCATGTCTTGGATGGCTTTTTCCCTTCTGTTTGCTTTATTCCAGTTCACATGCTCTGTCCTTATGACTTGGGTTAATTCTGTGTGCATTGCAGGGTATTAATATCCCTTTTAATTAGTTTCTTATTGCCTACATAGACAAAAAATGACTTCATAGTCTGTGAGAAATCACTGAACAATGGACTGAAAAGCATTTAGTTCCTTTCAGTACTAAAGTTTGTATATCTGTAGTAAAAAACAGGAGAAATCAAGGTGTCCTTGCAATGGCAATTCAGTTTCCTCTACACAGGTTCCTCTCTTTATGCAGTTTTAAGAAGGTGATACTTTGAATTTTTAAGTAAAAAATGTGTACTTGCTGATAAAATAGGGTCAGGTGCTGGTTAGAAACTGGTCATTCCCCTGGCACACCTTCTTTCACATTTTTGAATGTACCTCATGTGTGCAGTTTCTGTTCACATAAAAATATTTATTTCTGCTGACAAGTCTCATCTGCTGTTTGCTTGGCATCACTTATTTCTCTGCACTTGACTTCAAGTCTGCTGTACTAAATCTATCTGAGAAGAGATACATCTTGAATTTTGTGTTTGTAAAACTAGCACTGCTATAGAAAAATTCTCTTCTCTCCACCTTTTATTTTCAGACATTTAAAACAGTCTTTCTTATTGCCTGTTTTTCACTTGATTGTGAAGTTAAATGTGTGACTGTTATATTTAACTACCAAAAAGTAAGATCCATTTTTTAAAACATTAAGAGAGATGAAACAAGGCAAGTGGAAAGAAGATTCTGACAAAAAGACAGTGATTTGCAAGTTAGTGCAATAAAAACTAATAAGTCCAGTTAACAAAAGTGTATTTCCTTGCAGTTATATTCCTTATATCTCCTAAATGTACCAAACCAGAAGCCAGCTCTTCAGCATGGCAGAATTTGGCAGATGGAATTATTTCTGTTCAAGTATTAAAAAGAAGGGTTCTACATTATCTCCATCATGATTTAGTTTTGGGCTTCAGTCCCTATGCTGTCTATTATTAGCATCATAAAACATAATGGAAGTATTTAGGGATTCAAATGCATAGATTCATGCTGGATTTCACTTCCTTATGTATCTGCAGATGGTGTGTATATTTTTGCATATTGGATTTTATGGTGGTTAGAATACATTTGATGGGGTAAATGTAGGGAAGTGCAAAGATTCATTGCAAGTGATTCATTCAAAGACCTATATGTATCTTTTGTGAGCCATTTGGTTTCCAATGAAGACTCTGAATCATTATCTTAGTTTATCACTACTTCTTTATAACTTTGATGAAACTTTTTTCCTTGTTCAATCAAAAAGACTGGGAGTCTGATCTACTAAATGCTTGGATGCTTGGTGTTGAAGGGTTTATCTATACATGAGCAGAATAAAATCAGGACCTTGTAGTGCATAGAAAGAGAATACAGGCAGTCAGTTTTTCTAAGGATTTTGATTTGGACCCCATATGAGCACTCCAGTGGAATTCTAAATGAGGCAAGTGAAAGCAATGTGTTTTTCAATTATGCACAACCTGCAAATATAAAGACACAAAATCACAGAGGTTCAGTACCAGGAATGGATTTCAATGATCAGTTACAAGTTGATCAATTGAATTAATCATGTTTTTTTCCCCTGGTCTCAGTGGAGTTTAACAGCTATGAAATTCACAAACTCAATTCTTGAGGACAGGCTTTCCTCACACTATCCAGCTTTTAAAATTTCTTCATACAAGAAGCTACTAAAAGGGAAAGTTGAGTCTGTAAGTACTGTATGGAGGGTGGTCACCAGGAAAATTGCCTTAACTTTTGCAGTGGCTTTCATTCTTCATCACAGGTGGAAAATTTATGGAACCAACAGCTTGCAAACTAGACAAGTGTGTTTAGTTATGGAGTGTGTATGAATGGAAAGCGAAGGAACAGCACAAGTAATTTCTTCTCCATTTATTGTTTCATGAGAAGGAGATGTCCTTTGCCTATGCTGGAGTTCCACAGCACCTACTCTTGTGACAAGCTGTCTGTCACCATAGTCCTGTTGAGCTGGCTGAAGTCATGTGGAAGGGGAGATAACAGAAGGAGTTACAAGACAGTGATGTCTTTTAGATGAAAGTATTTTCTAAAATTAATCAAATAGGTAACATAAATGCCATTTTCCTTGATTTATTTCTCAAGAGTTGATGGAAATGACTCTGATTTCAGATAGCCTGGCATTGCTCAATCAGCATCATGTAGCAACTGTTCAAATCAATAGATGGTTTTTGGTTTTAGCAAATAGTGTTGTCTGTCAGGATGTGACTGAAATAAGTCAGCCTTAGGAAGCAGAACTAAATACAGATTCAGTGCTTGCTTTCTGTCTGTGGGGATATATTTTCATAGTGGCATTTAGGATTTTAGAACTTCATCTTCTAAACTGATTAGCTAAGTGAGAAACTTCGGCTCTCATTAGTAGTTATTTCCAGAAATGTTCAAAGATATAGCACTAGAACCCTAAACATTACTTCACCAGGCTTAGAAGGATTTTCAGGAAATATCAGAAACTTACAGTTCAAGCCTTAGTCTTGCAAGTAAAGAGCTTTCACATGAGTAATCTGATCTACTTCAGCCTTCTGGTTATGAGTAGGGTCCTGCTGTGTCTCACTCCTTTGAAGGAGTGACTTATTCTATGAGCAGCTCCATTCATTTGATTGAGCTTTTCAAAAAGAAAGAGAAAGCTTATTAAGAAAATAGGTGACACATTTTGTTCTTCCTGAGTAAAATCATGATGATGTATGAAATCTTTTAAGAAGGTGACTAATGTGGTACAACCACTTGAAGTGATGCATGCTGGTTTTTCATGGTACTTGCTCTGTTTCTTTGTGCCTAGATGTAGAAGAATTACATATTTTGAAAATATGTAATTGGTTTGTGATTAGAAACTTTAGTCACATCCCCATAACTGCTATGGTGAAATTCAGAAAATGTGTCCTAGGCAGTTAAATGATTCCTCAGTACTTTTAAAGTCTTGTTTCATGCTTTTGTAAATGGGCAATTATTTGAGAAGAAGGGGAGTTGTTTTTTAAGACAACAGAGCAGGTTTCATATAAGCAAATATATTAAAAGCTGTTTTAGTCTATGCATATTATTTCAAGAAGGAGGAAAATAGAGTTTGGAGGTGAAATTTGGAGGAATGGCATCTTGAAGCACTACTGAAGGCATAAATTTTGAAGCTGCACTTTGAAGACCACCTGTGTCTCTATAGATTGCTGAACTTGAATAAATCAACCAGATGACCAAGAGTCTGAGTCAGTGCTAATACACATTGATCATTTGTGCTTCCATTTCCATTAGTGGTGATGCTACTGATTTCTGTCAGCAGCCAACATGACCAGGCTCTGTAAATAAGGGTGTTGAGGGCAAGAGCAAGAACTCTTGCTGAGGTGTACACTGCAACAGCATCTGAACAGGGCAAGCAGAACAGGTGGGACATGGGATGGTAGACAACTAACACAAACATTTAAATTGCAGATACACAATGACTGAGGTTAGAAGGTATATCAGTATGTCATCTAGTCCAACTTTCTGTCCAAACTACGGTCCACAAACCACACCAGGTTGCTCAGGACTTTGACATCTAGTTTTGAAGGCCTCCACCAAAAAATGCTGCATGAAATCTGTAGACAGAGTGTTCCAATTCTTCAAAGACCTCAGGGTGAAAAAAGTTCTCCATAATTCAGTTTAAACCTCAGTCTGCAGTTTCTTGTCCTCTCAGTGGGCATCACTTTGAAGTGCCTGGCTCTGTCTTCTCAATGGTCTCCTCTTTTGGTCTCTGTTAGTTTCCTGAAAAGCAGACTTCTGCATGCTGAACAAGCCTCTTTCCCTCATCTTCTCCTTACAAGGGAGTTTTTCTAGCTTCTAACCATCTTTATTGCCTTTTACTGAGCTTTCTGCAGCTTGTCACTCTTTTATTGGTACTGGGAGATTGACACAGGATGCAGTGTGTTAGATGCAGTCTAATAACTAATGGGCTCACATCCACTGGCTATGAGCCTTTTAAACAGCCCAGGGTGCTCAGATGTTCTTTATAGCAACTGTGCCATATCCACCCTCTTTATTAGTGGGCCCATGTTTTTGTTGTCCAGACCTTTCCTTGCATATTTAGCATAGAAACTCTTCTTGTTGCTCTTGATGTCCCTTGCCAGTTTCAATCCCAGCTAAGCTGTGCTTTTCCTAGACAGATGGTTGTGGAGTGTTTCTAAATTCCTTCTTTGTAGCCTAATTAGAATGCTGCTTCTGGAGTAGAGGCAGGGTTCAGAGGTTCAGGCATCCTGTCCCATGTGTGTAGCTGGTTGCTTGAATGATATAATCCTATTGTAAACACTATATGCAGGAATATTTTGGAAGACAGCTAGCAAGTGCAAAGAACTACAGAAATATGCCCTTTACAGTGCTGTTTGTGGTTTAATGTTTACATATACTAATGCAAATCTTTTTTGACAGTCTCCTAGTCCAGGCATAGACTGTGCCTGTTATGGCAGTTTATATTTCAGATAGCCATAAAAAACCACCTCAGCTTCTCAGAGATGATAAAGCTATTGCCACTGTGAGTCAAATTTACTTGAAAGTTAATGCAGTTGCCCATCTAAACTTTATGATAATGTCTTGTTCTTCAGCACTGAGTTACTTGGCACCATTGTATCTGTCACATTTAATAAAGATGTATTCATCTTCAACTTTATTTCATATAGGAATTGCCAAACTTAGCATATCAACACATCACATTGTATCTTTGCTATGAGATTGGGTTGGTTTACCATATCAAAGAGTTTGGCCTTCAATATTAAAAGTAGTGTGAGTTGTGTTTATCACTACTCATAACAATACTTACTTTCCTATTATAATGTATGATTTAAATTCTGACAGATATTCCAAGGTTGCCTGACAGAGGTGTTACTGCCTGTTACTATTTTAAATGACTGCTTATTTGCATTTGTTCTTTCATTATCTCTAATAGATGATGACATAGCATGGTGGGGGAAAAAATTATGTTAAACCAATGTTGTGAAAGAGACAGTTTTAATGTGGTAAACACAAAATTATCTTGACAAGCCAAAGAGATTTTCTGGCTCATTTTTAGGAAAGGGAAAAAACAAACAAACAAAAAACCCCCCAATTCTTATTTAAACCCAAATACCATGATGTTTAGCGAAGATTTAATAGTTGTCTACAGTGAAGAAGGAAGCATTGATGTATTACTGGTCTGTAGGAATAGTTTGAATAGAAGTTGCTATTTCTGTGTGGATAGAGAGTATATCTTTAATTTGAGATTTAAATCACAGATTAGAATCAGTCTTGGGGGTTGGGTTGTGCGTAACAGCCAGTGGCAGTGACATCCATGGTCCTTTCCCTAAAGGTCTGTGACCAGTCCAGCTCCACTTGGCTGAAGCTGCTTTCTCAGAGCAGGAATGAAATGTCTGGTTAGGCTCAAAAGCTGGGTGTCTTTCCTGCACCAGTGTTTTCATCTTATTGCAAAGCTCCCATACTTTCTCTGTGATTTCTCATGGGCAGATCCTCACAGCACTGACTCCTTCTTCCTCACAGTACAGACAACAAACTCCATCCCTCTCCTCACCCAGCTAAGCCACTCTTTTGTAGCACTTTTTCTTCTTGTTGGACACAGCTGTGGCCTGTTAAGGGCAGGCCTGTTCCTGATCTTTGGTGATCAGCACAGCCGCAACTCCTCAGGTGTGAGACTACCTTCTGCACCATCTTTATTTTCTTGCATTCTATCCCTCCACACACCAGGGCACAGCCAAGCACCAATTTTTGCTGCAGCTTAGCTGGAGGAAGGACACAAGCTAAAGGCATATTTCCCACCAAATATGGTCCCAGGATTAGATTTGCAAATTGCTTTGGCAATTGTTCACCATCTTTCACTTGTAAAAGGTAAGACCACCCTGAGTACTTATGAGCAGCAGACAATGAGAAGTTGGTCAGCAGGTATGACAAGGTACCCCAAATCTGTGCCCCCCAGAAAGTTTCCCTCTTACGTTATCAGATATTTTTTTCCTTAAGCAAGAAGAGAGGTATTAGAATTATCCTAGAAAAGATACATAATATTTCTGTATGACTCTCTGAGCTATTAAAGTCAGACAGCAGATTTCAGCCCATCATTGCTCTCATTTAATCAGTAGGAATCTGAAGTAGCTGCACTGACACAGTAGAATTTTCCTCATGTGTACCAGTGTATTTGAGAATGGAATTCAACTTTAAATCATTGAATTAAGGCAAGCCATCTTTTTCATCCAAGTGGATGTCTGCAGCCTTAGGAACTCATAACATTAGCTGTAGGTAGAACTTGAACTGTGTTTTTGGAACTCTTGATTCTAAAACTGACCATCCTTGGGCAATGTTTTTCATTTTCTCTTTCCAGTCATTGACTGGTCTGCCAGCTCTGTTTGCTTTCCCTTTTGCTCAGCACAATCCTAGATGTGGTTTTTAAATGATGCTGAAATATAAATGATGACAACAGCTTTTAAAATAGGAATTATTAAACTCCAGAAAGTCTCCATCTGCTTGTATATCAGCATACAGAATATTTGATGCCCGATGCCTCATGCTCAGTAGAGAGAATATTTTTGCTTGTTTCCATACATCCTGCTCTGACCCAACTAGGAATGTAAATCATCAGAAATTATTAGGCATCTGTCTTTGGGAGATTACTACCTCTATTTTGTAGAGCCAAGATGTCTGTAGATTTTCTGAAAGGTTTATTTTAGAATTTCATCCTGTGTGTTTATCTAAAGTGAATGTTGTTTGTTTATTCCCATTGTTGGATACTATAATTCTTCTACATGAAGAGATGATGTACAATAAATAGCTTGCTGGCAAAGGGAAAAAATTGTCAAAAAGAGGAGTTTAGATTAGTTAAAAATTACTGTGCTGTAGACATGGATTCTAGCACACTCCCTGGGATAGGAAGTAGTATGCATATGAATCCTGGATTAGCAAGAATTCTGATGTGCTGTAATGCCATAGTGATGGACTGAAAGGCCAAGAAGTCTTTGGTAATTTATTCTTGTTTTGCACAAAACATATGTTTTTGTGACTGTGCTTCAAAAATAGGCTGATATGTTGGAAGGCTCCCAAGAAGCTTTAACAATTACTTTATATGTAAACAAAGAGAAGACCTCCAGAAATAGACAAAAAGGTATTTTCTGTCTGCTTTCATGAGGAAGAGTTTAAGATCAGCTTCTGTAAGATTCTGGGAGTATCCATTGAACATAAATAGCACAGAGCTCTTGAGGTAAGCAATTCTCATTGCAAAGTGAACATAGTCAATTTTAGGCAATCAAAAGAGGTGAAGGATTGAGCATAGCTGGTTATTGCAACAAAGTACTGAGAACTGGTGATAACATGCTATTTATCAGTTGTATGACATGAGGAACTATTATCAGAAATGCCATGGAAATCAAGATAAAAATAGATGCAGTTTATGTAATATAGGTTATCTTAGGTTGGGTAAGACTGTGGTTTGTGTTAAATGCTGCATTAGACTAATTCAAAAAAGTGATTTCTCCTGCGTGTGAACAGTGTAATTGAAGATGATTGCTCAGTTTAAATCTTCTCTGGCACATGGCTGAGCAAAGTGCAGAAAAGTGCCATCACCTGTAGAGTAAAGACTGTCAGATTCATGAGCAAATCACTTTCCCTTTTACTGTTCTGAAGATTCTTGTGCCACCAAATTTTGATTGGTGACCCTGTTGTTTGGTTTTTGTTTTTTTGTTTTTTTTTGGTTTTTTTTTTCCCTCATTAATAGTAGGCACTCCTCATCTAGTTCCATTCTTTTACCTACTAATCATCACCCAAAGAAAGAGTTTCTTATTTAAATCTCTTTGTTTAAGATTTAGTCTAGCCTCAAGATGAGAAATGGAACTCAAGGTTTCTGCAGCTGACCACTGACCATTTCCAACACCATGTATAGCACTCATCCTAATACCATATAAATTAAATTAAATTTAATTAAAACAACTTGGAAAACAGAAGGGGTTTTCATTGAATCAGCAAATCAAGAATTACTTGGAAAAAAACCCCATTTCTTAATATTACCTCTTCCATAGGTTGCAAAGTCTTGTTGTTGCCTTTTTTTCTGACAAAATAGGACAAAACTAGCAGTAGAAAAAGGTAATTTACACTCCAGATGTTAAGGTCAAATAAAATGAATCACTTTCAGAATGGGTCTGTAATCAGATCACTAGATCTGAACCCTTCTTTTTTTTTTTAAGTTCACATGTAGAGTGAAATATAAGCTTTGTACTTGGCACTGCTTCTTTCTATGTGGTTGTGGAGACAAAGGTTTCTTTCTCTGGTGTTCTGCTTTCACTTTGTATGTTGTTTTTCTAATGTGGAGAAGGAAAAGGTACCTTCAGGTTTATTACTTTCTCCTGTAATTTAGCTGATGTTGAGATTTCAGCTGGATGAAAGCATTCCTATGCTAATAGCTACATTTATTGCACTTTTATGCTTTAGCAGTGGTAAATAATTGCCCCAAGACAACATCTGTTCTCATTTGTCTAGTTTCATTTATGTTAATGTATAAACTGAGCTTTTGATAATCACTTACCCACTTTAAAAACTTACTTCTGTGTGTTGCACTACTGGTTTTGGTTGCCAAGTTATGTATCTAGGTAAGGATCTTTAACTTCCAGTTCAGCTGCAAACCCAAGGCTCAGAGGAAAGTTCTCGAAATAACTCTTCCTCTGCTCTGTCTGTCTGTCACTGCACTGTATTCCAGCACAGGATATATTCAGTCTGTTTTATCACATTCCTTGTACCTACTGTTGCATACTGTCAGATCTTGGTTTCATGCTAGCAATTTTCAAAGCTTTTATGGATGTATTAATCTTTTGCTTCTTTTGATTAAAACCACTGGCTCTTCACAGGAATATTCTGTCATACAAGAGCTTGTTTTTGCTTGAATATATGAATGGGGCTAAACTAAGTATCATAGGGACTGGTCAGGTGTAGTTTTAGTTTAGTCTCTGCTTGCTGTTCTGCCAATGTGTCTAAACTGTAGGAAAGTTCAATGTGGTAGTGGATAATTTTCTCATTTCTTTTGTTTGCTGAGGAGATTCCTAAACCATATCAACTGCCTGTGCCTTTGACCATGTTCCTGGCTCTAGGAATGTAGTTTTACCTTGGATTATCAAACAACCTTTGCAAAACATCTCTTCTTTTGTGATAATTATGATGTGTGGTGGGATGGGACCAGAACAATTTATACCTTGCTTTACCAGTGAATTTATAAAAATAATCTCTTTTATTGCAACTGAACTGCAAGGAAATATGATCTTTAAATTCAGCCATCTTGTTAGCCAATGTGGCAAGTATGGCTTTGGTCCAAGAAAAACTATGAAATTATATCCTTGACAGATGCTTCAGCATAGTCAGAGTGACTAATCTTCATTTAAACTTAGCCTTATGCCAATACAGCTCCACTAATGATTATATAATTGTGAATATGAAGCAAGACTTGCATTTAGAGAGGACTGAGACCACCTAAATGCATTTTGTATATTTTCCATGCGGCTGAAGTTCTGACAAGTGGACTATCAGCTGTCATTGTGTTCAGGGCATCAGTGTGGTTCATGGAAATTTCAGAAATCCTGGGGGTCTTTCTGTGTTTGCTTCCCTTGCTTTAGTCATTGACCACATCCTATCTGCTGTGTACATGAAGCATCTAGAAAAATATGAATATAACATATCTCTCAGAAAAGTAGTCTTCACATGAAGTTTTCAATGTAAGCTTATTTTGGGATGTTTCGTTTTTTGCTTCATTCTCACTTCAAATGTGGCAAGTGTTAATAACACCTTAAAAATAGTGTTCTATAATTTGTCCCAGTTTCTTTAAATCTGTTTTTTTCCTCTTCATGAACATTTTCATGTTCTTTACCCTTTGACTGGTCTTGCTTTTATATCTAATAACATCTCGCTTCTTACTCTACCTGAATTTTTCTGTGCTCTGTTTCTGTGAGTCAAATTGTCTTGCTCTTCTAGGTTGCATGTAGGGAGGACTGGTTATTGCCAGCTTTTACACAGCATTTTGTACAATCTTAGCTAAGAAGTAGTATGAACTTAAATGTAGTTGGTTTTGCACTATCCTATTTATGGTTATTAATCTGTAGCAGATGGGTAAATTGCCCAACTGTTCTTACTGCTATTCCAGGTGTTTCAGTCATAATTACAATTTATCAATATGGGAATAAGTCACAGACAAAAGTATAAAAGCCATTTTAGTTTGGATTAAGGAAGGAGTAAAGGAAATCAAAGATGTCTTGAAGTTCCACATCAGGGCCTTTTCCCCTGGCAGCATCTCTTCATATGATCTGTGATATTGAAATCAAGAAAGGGATTTGGCTTCCATTACCAGTTTCTGCAGGTTTCTACTGTGACAGCAGGCAGCTGAGCTTAGACAGCATTGCTGACAGCTTTGGGTGTCTGAACAAGGTCAATGCTTCTTCCTTCTACTTCCCAGTTCCTGTATTATTATGGCTTCTTGCAGCTTGTAGAAGTGGTGATGTGATACCTGGTTCATCTCCATATCCCATCTCTATTTTTTTCCATCTACATTTCACACCAATCTTGAGTTTTGATATTTGGAAGCATCAAAGAGGTCACTTGGGAGAATTTTTCTTTGTACTATTCAAATGTATGGGTCTTAGGTGTGGAAATAAAACTTTTTGAGCCTGCCTAGGGCTCTGGGATAGTGCCTATCCTTTGTCTCCAACTCAGAACACAGTAAGTACTGTGTCTTTTTCCTTGCTTAGAGCTAACAACAGTATCTCACCACTGCTGGATTAAATGCATTCTCCTATAAATCATTGAGTTTAGAGAGACCAAATAGCTGAAATATTGCATGTTGCTTTGGAAGATGTGTGAAGAGCAGAGGCTTGCAATCGGAGCTTCAATTTATTGTTTTACCTGCAACTGTAGTTGCTGATGTCCATAAAATCCATCCAGATGTATTCAGTAATTCTAGGCTGCTTTCCTGAGTTGTTGTAGATAACATTAATACATAAATTTAATATAATGGTGAAAAAAGTAATGTATGCTTTGCTATAGGCTTGAAGGACATAAGTGTAAAAGTTCTTTGCATTATGAAATTGTAGATGGGAACCTTGTGTGGTTGAAGAAAGCTTCAGTGTTATTTTACTTCTGTTTGTCTGTTTCCCTAAGGTCAGGTTATAAATTTGTCACCAGATTTGTCCTTTCATAGTAGAAAATAATCTGCCTTATTTTTTCTGGAGGCAAAGTGTTGCAGGAGAAGCTCCCTGTCTGACGTAGTAGTCCCTGATTAAAAAGGTTTGTCAAATAGCAACTATCTCAAAATTCAGGCATTATCTGACTCACACGGAGCCTCCCTTCACTGTGAGCACAATTGTGAATTTCTCATGGAGCTATCAATGGCATTTAAATAAGTAATGCCATCTGGGATTGATTTTTGGGATTGACATAGAAAAAGCTGCACAGATACAGATTGGTTATGCTTATGTATACATGTGCATAATGGAGGGAACAGTATTCTCCCTAAATTATTTTTCATTTTTATGCATTTATAATGACTCAAACCCCATGAAAGGAGCACTGATATGCTTAGTTTTCTGTTGCAAACATACTACAATGTACAGTGTTTCAATTTAAAAAATAGGAGGACGCTCAAGGCCAAATGAGCAATAAAACTCAATTCTTTGATATTTAAAGTGACAAAATCCTATTTCTAGCCTATTTTGATGACAGAAATTTTGCTTTGAACTTGTGCATATGATGTCTGTATCTGAGACTTTACCATTCCTGGGGAGATGCAGTGAAGGAACCTTGGTTCCTAGCAAAAGCAGTGTACTTTGAACCAACTCTGTCTTATTTTTAGCAGCCAATCAGAGTAGGGTAATGAGAATGAAACTCAAATCTTAAAAATGCCCTTTATCCCACACCTCCCTTCTTCCTAGGCTCAACTTCACTCCAGAACCTCTTCTGCCTAATGACAGAGAGGGATGCAGCATGGGAGTTGTGCTTGATTCCTCACGTATGGTCTCATTCCTTGCATTCTCCTCACGGAGAGAACCTCTCTCACCCTTCTCCTGCTCCAGCATGGGGTCACTCACACAGGAGAAGTCCTCCCCAGACTGCTCCCACGTGGGTCCCACGTATTCTCATTTCTTTCTCTGGCTGCAGTGGCTTTTGCACAGTAATTTTTTCTGTTCTTGAATATGTTATCCCAGAGGCTCTGTCTGATACCATACTCCTGTTGCTGATGGGCTCAGCCTTGGCCATCTTGGAACTGGCAGGAATTGGTTCTATCAGACATGGGGGAAGCTTCTGGTATCTTCTTAGAGAAGCCACTCCCATAGCCCCCACTTTCCTCCAAGACCTTGCCATACTAACCCAATACATCCTCTTAGTTCTGCTGAGAACCTCCTTTATTTCATTTGTCATCTTAACGATTTCTGACTATAATTAGAGTTTGAGAAACCTAATTATCTCCTAGAGACACTTTTCAGCTTTGGTAGGGATGATATGCAGGTGGATATGCCATATACATCTTGGACTGAAAATTAATTTGTGCACCCCTGGCCTTTGGTCTCTAACTCCTTCAGTGTGCAACCAAATCTGGCCTAATCAATGAAGTATGAAAGAGCCTGGAGTGTGCTGAGATGGGAGAGAGGCAATGTAAATGGTGGGTAACAGAAGCAGTAAAGTGGGAGAGAATCTGGAATAAGGAGCAACAGAAATGAAAAAGATTATGTGATTTCTGTGTAAAATTAGGGAGTAAAAAAAGCAAACAAAATATCCCTGCTTGTGACTCATCTCTCATCTTGGCTACTATGAGATATTTCAGAATAGGGTCTAAGAAATTTTTATTTATTTATTTCATCTGAGAGGATGATTGCAGAATTCCCTGTGCATCAGGGACAGATGAATTTTCTAGACCACATGTGCTAGTGAAGAGCTTGAGGCTGTGCTAGCAGAATTTATATCTCACTGTGGACATTGTTTTTGTAATGAACAGGAAAAAAATTAATATTTTGTGCATGTAAAGATCTTCTTTAAAGCTTGATACTGTCCTCTGCTAGTGTATTAGCTAGCTTATCTTTTTGAAATTTTCTGAGTACCAGGGCGAGGCTGTGTTCTGTATTTCATGAGGTGACCCTTTATTTCTGCTATTTTGATAAAGTGTAAATTAGTCTGCACAGCACTCCTTTCCCTTTTCCCCCTTTTCCTTTTCCCTTTTCCCTTTCCCTTTTCCCTTTCCCTTTTCCCTTTTCCCTTTCCCTTTTTTTTCCCCTTTTCCCTTTGCCTTTTCCCTTTGCCTTTTCCCTTTGCCTTTTCCCTTTGCCTTTTCCCTTTGCCTTTTCCCTTTGCCTTTTCCCTTTGCCTTTTCCCTTTGCCTTTTCCCTTTGCCTTTTCCCTTTGCCTTTTCCCTTTGCCTTTTCCCTTTGCCTTTTCCCTTTGCCTTTTCCCTTTGCCTTTTCCCTTTGCCTTTTCCCTTTGCCTTTTCCCTTTGCCTTTTCCCTTTGCCTTTTCCCTTTGCCTTTTCCCTTTGCCTTTTCCCTTTGCCTTTTCCCTTTGCCTTTTCCCTTTGCCTTTTCCCTTTGCCTTTTCCCTTTGCCTTTTCCCTTTCCCTTTTGCCTTTGCCTTTTCCCTTTGCCCTTTTCCCTTTGCCCTTTTCCCTTTGCCCTTTTCCCTTTGCCTTTTCCCTTTGCCTTTTCCCTTTCCCTTTTGCCTTTTCCCTTTTGCCTTTTCCCTTTTGCCTTTTCCCTTTTGCCTTTTCCCTTTTGCCTTTTCCCTTTTGCCTTTTCCCTTTTGCCTTTTCCCTTTTGCCGTTTCCCTTTTGCCGTTTCCCTTTTGCCGTTTCCCTTTTGCCTTTTCCCTTTTGCCTTTCCCCTTTTGCCTTTCCCCTTTTGCCTTTCCCCTTTTGCCTTTCCCCTTTTGCCTTTCCCCTTTTGCCTTTCCCCTTTTGCCTTTCCCCTTTTGCCTTTCCCCTTTTGCCTTTCCCCTTTTGCCTTTCCCCTTTTGCCTTTCCCCTTTTGCCTTTCCCCTTTTGCCTTTCCCCTTTTGCCTTTCCCCTTTTGCCTTTCCCCTTTTGCCTTTCCCCTTTTGCCTTTCCCCTTTTGCCTTTCCCCTTTCCTCCCCCTTCCCCCTTTTCCTTTTCCTCTAGAATAAGCTACAGACAGCTTTGCAGTATGGATACAAATGATTTTTTCCATGCTAGGAAAGAAAGGCCAGAAGAGAAGGGGGCAGTGAGGGCACCTTGTGCTGCATCCCAGGGGAGCTGCTGCCCCTGTTGGACAAGGGCAGTGTGGAGGGGGAGAGGGGCACCAGTTGTAGCCCTGACGTCCCCAGGCTGTGGCCCAAGGTCACTGGCAGGGGCTCCACGTCCCCATTGCAGCTCCTGGCAGCCTCCTGCCAAGGACAGCCATTTGTGTTGCCCGTGGAGTGCGGTCTGACTGTTCTGTGGATCATTTTGGATCTGTTGTGTACATGGGGTTACTCAGCCCCTGTTTGACCAATCCCAACCCTATCACAGGCTCTGGCTTTTGGAGTCTTTACAACCACTGAAAATTTATTATTAATAACCACCAGTTTCTGAGCTATTGTCTGATAGCTCCTTGTTTTGGAACCCAGAATGCTGTCAGGAGTTTTCAGGTGCTGGTCTTCCTTGCCTTTAATGTCTCAAACTGTGTTATCTGCAGCTTTATAACAGCTTTGGCATCAAGGTTTTGGTTTTGCTCCTTTAAGCTAAACACTGGTAGGGAGAAGTTAATAATTTAGATGCCCTTACTAATTTTCAGCTTTATTTTCTGGATGTTTTAAAATTAATTTGAAGCCTGGTAATGTTCATTTATTTTATTCTGCACCATCTTCAGGGATATTCTGGAACAGATTTAGAAATCAGTGATTTGCTTATCTTGACTTGCACCTTGCAAGCACTGCCCTTCCCCTTTGGAATGGTTTTGATATTTAAGCTCCCAATTTTGGGTGATGCAGTTTTCATTTGATATGAAAAGAACAGATTTGTCCTTGCATGTGCTGTAAACTTCCTTTTACTTTGCATTCTCTATTTTACTAAGTCCTTCTGCAATGCCTGGTAGCCTTTCCATGATGTGATTAGAAGGGAAGTAAAGTAGTGTTTGATTGGGATATATTGCAATCTCAGATTTCATTTGACTATATATTTTGTATTTGCAAACATGAAAAAAACAGTATAAGTGAGCACAAAAATGTATTTTATATTCCTTAAAACTACTAGATGTTCCCCTGTTTTTTTTTTTCCTTTAATTACATGTAGGTAATTAGGTGGTGGATTACCACAAAAACATTTCTCACTGGGTTATAATTATTTTTAGGAGACAAATTTTGACTAAATATAAGTGTAATATATCTGACTTGACATTTAATAACATGATATGGACATGTATAAATAAGTGGATTTAAATGATCAGCCATGGAGTGATTTATTATTGAGTTACATTACCTGGTTTTGGCTATAACAAATGAGTAAAGTGATTTTTATTGCACAGAGATATTTTTCTTGGCAAGAAAACAGCCAAGGTGCTATGCTGCCATATTTTCCTTTCCTTGATTTCTCTCAATCTAAACTATACAAATGGAGATAGACGTTTTTTCTATTAAATTAATAAAATAGATGTTATGATTTTAAATTTGAAGCATTTATCAAGTAAATAATTATTAACACTTGCATAATAGATCAGGAAAGTGAGATGCTTGACATCAAAGCTGAATTGTAGCTGGATGACTACAATATTTTATGCTTGGGAAACAACAGTACTCAAGGTACTGAAATAAGGAATATTTAATGAATTGTAATCCCAGTAATACATTATATTGAATTTTTACTTAAATATTTTTTATCCAAGATAGTTTGTACCATAATCTGCTGTTTTATTAATGAACATGTTTCTGTAATTTTTTTGTTACAATTAATACTTATTGCACAGTCTATTCCCAGAAAAAAAGTTATATATTTGACAGGATTTGTATTTGTTGAGATGTTTTAGGTTGAAGAGGAACTACTTATTGCCTAATCCCAAAGAGAAGTAAAACATCTCAGAATGTTGATGATATGACTTTTCTCCGTAAACTTGTGGCAAATGAGATCATAGATCTGTTAGATAATATTCTATGATTCCATGATTATCATGTTTCTGTACTGGTCATCAGATTTAATCTAAACCCAATAAATTATTGAAGGAAATGTGAAATAGGGGCCAGTCCAGTATCTTAGGATGAGGGGATATTTTACAGTTGTCACAGAGCTCTTTGGGATGAGGCAGTTGTGAGTAATTCCAGCAATGTTGCTATTTTCTCTCATAAATATCTTTATTCCAATGTTGTTGGAATTAAGATAAGTTTTCATTTTCTATTAAATATCCATACATTGCTGTAAAAGTTAATGGCAAACAACAAAATGGTTACCAGCAATAATGGTAATACAAGCTGAGTTAAGGAAATAGTTATGTGCTTTTTGCTCAGTTTTCACACTGAGCCTGACAGGCTGCTGGGGTGGTTTAGAGGCTTCCTCAGAATCATGCATCGCTTGTTGAATACATTTCTGTCAGCATTTGAAAATCTGAAAAAAAAAAAAAAGATAATTTTTTAATCAGTGGATTTTTTTTTTTTTTATTAAGCAACAAAAAGAAAAACCCTATCCCTAGCCCCAAAAAAGACAGGAAAAAAAAAAAAAGCCCTCAACCAAACCAATAAAAACCTTCATTTAAAGTAGTAGCAGGAGGCTTGGTCTGAGTGCAGTGGCTTGGTGTCAGCTGTCTGATAAGTGTTGCTTCTGTCCTGGAGATAAAAACCCTGTTGGACAGTGCACGGCGAGAGGGAGATGTTTCCTACAGACTGTACAAACTTGTGCACCCAAGAACAGGCAGAACCCACATCTGGTGGGGTTTAGCTGGCTGGAGCCAGGCTTGGGTACTTCCCCCTTTGAACACAAGATCAAAAAAGGAAAGATGCTGAAATATGGTGTCATTGGTTTCACTAAAAATCACGTGGTCAAGCATGCAATGATTCATTATAAGAGCCAGGGAAGGAGAAAGGTTTCCCACTTTTTGATGAGTTTATTTAATTAGTAAACATTTGGTAAACTTGTTCCACTAAAAACATGTTAATAAATCTATCTTTTTGGTTGAGGCTCCATAGATTTTTGCAATTGCTTTTCACAGTCTCAAAAAAAAAATCCCAAAACAAAACCAACCCCACAAACACTAAGAATGCACCCCAATCCAGAAGATTAAGTGGAAGAGTTATGTGAGATAATATTAATCTCTTTTTAATTTTCTATTTTTTGAAGGAATACAACTCAAAAACAGAGAAAAAAACCTGACTGAATATTTCTGTAGACACTTACATCTTGCAGAGAAGTAACAGTTCCAGTTGTAAAAAATAGCTCCATTAATAATTTCCTTGGATGTTGTAAGAGCTGCTTTATTTACAGAATGATTTTGTAGATGACAGTTGTTGAAATATTGGTTTTAAGTAATCAAATAGTTTGATAAATCAGTCTTGATTGAAAGAGAAAAAGAAACTTGAAATTGCATCAGGTAAATATCAAACCCCTAAACTGTTATCATTAGCATAAATTTGTTATAAATAGGTGAAATTAAATTAACAGCTCTTTTTAAAGACTTAAAAAGGTTGTGGTAGAGAATGATATATGTTTTCTTGTGTCGAGTAAAGTGTTTGCTGAACTTCAGCATGATGTCTAAAGCTGTTGCAGTTGCACTTAAGTAGTCCCCTCTTCCTCTTTTTTCCTTACCACTCCCAGCTCTAGGAATATTTGTTCTGGCCAAGAAAAACTTGTTTTGTCTCTCAGGACAGGAACTGCCATGGCTGTGAGTTGGGATCTTCAAGACTGAGGAAAGGGGAAAATGCCAGACAGAAGCTGATCAGTATCTTTTCCACTATTCAGTGTATGAAGTACTAATGAGGTTATTTAATTCTGTATCTGACAATGAGCATGATAACACTGAAAACAGATTAGGACCCCATTCTAAGAGAAGATTCCTCAGCGATTTAAAAAGAAAGATCAAATAAAAATCTTCATTGCAATTATGTATGGACACAGTTTAGGGAGAATGCCACCCCAGCCAGAAACAGCTACAGCAATACCAACCTGCAGAACTACTGCATTGCCTGTAGGTATTCTAGATACATTTCTGAAAGGAAAAGTTAATTTTATTTTTAGTGGCCAGCAGGCATAGCTATTCATTTTGACCTCATAATTCTGAGGTGAATTTTTTTTTGAAGTCAAGAAAGAAAATATTCTGAAATGAAAATGTTTGAAGTTGAAATGACTTTATAAAGAAATACATGTTACTCATAAATAGAGGATACTGAATATAAACTAAGGTTCTAATTTGGCAACACAGAGTTTTGGGTTAAATTTATTTAGTATTAGGATCTTTTTCAGTGTATAGGTACTGAGTTGAGGAAGGCAAACATTTCACTCTAGCACCAGATGTGTTCTCTCTTCAAACAATATCTTTTATACAGAAGATGAAAAAATTACAATTATCAAGTAAAATAGTCTGAAATATTTGTAGCAATGAGTTTGTAGAAATAAATTATGTTACTGTAAGTATACTTTAATAGATTTTCTGCTTATTGAGGAAGATGTGATAGGCATGTATGAAGGAGCAGAGGAAAGAGGGAAAATTCTATGTTAAATTTGTGAATTGAGGATAAAATTAATTGCTTAATTTTAGTCAAAACGTAACTATCATGTTAAATAAGATAACAACTTAGAGGTGTCATCTTTTATCACATAATGCAATGAAACCTCAGTACAAATCTGATCTAAATAGCTGATAAGCCCTTCTTTAGTACAAATTAGCATATTCAAACCTCCCTCTTAACAGCAAATAAACACAGAAGCAGATGTTTTGTAGTAGAATAGTTATCCTGAAGTTCAGGTGCAATAGTAAAGGGCCAGATTTTCACTGGTGTAGATCATTACAGGTGGCATTAGATTCTCTGAATAGCCTAATCTGTTCTTTTTGAAGAGGATTTATAAGTGCCATTGTGGTGAAAATGCTAAAAGAAATGTTGGTCCTTTTTTCCTCATTTTTTTGTTGTTGCTGTTATTTTGGTTTTTTTTTCAAAACAAGCCATTATTTTGTCTTTGTGTTTCAAAAACTACTTTTAACCAGATGGATTTTTCTTAAAAAAATTGCAATGCAAATATAATATGAAATTTCCTAAACTTTATTCAGCCTGACTGCTGAAACACTGCTTTACTCATTGGAGTTATTCACATAAAGGAAAGAACTTTTGTTTCATGTCATTTGAGAGTTTGGGACATGAAAGAATTTTAAGTAATTTAAGTTCCTACCCAGAGAATATTGACAATTTTGAAAGACTATTATCACATTAAATTCAGTGTGACTGAGTATTTTGTTTTTGATTCCCCACAGCACTTATAATCGTGTGTTGTAGCCTTTATAGTTGTATAGCAGATCATAACACAAATCTTTGAAGGTTTTGTTAAGGCATTCTTGAAAATCTTTTTCGTTGTCAGTATGTTTGATGAAATATCTAGTGAACTGGCAGATAGTTACATAAAGAGTGGTAAAATCTCTTAGGGTGAATGTAACAGTATATCTAATGTGACATGCAGAAGAAGAAGCTGTGTTTTAACAAAAAATGGTGTTCCAGAGTTCAATTTAAAGTTGTTTTTTTTTTCCTTGATTTAGATTTATTGCAAGTGAAAGATTATCCCAAGCAGTCACTTTCTCTCCTTTCTTTTGATGAACAAGAAGAGGCACTGGATGAAACAAAACTTTTGATTTAGTGATACTCTTGGCTTTCAAAGCTGGGGAGCCACAGTTAATATTTTAGGATCAAAGGAAAATATCTGGGACTTATTCCTGTTCCAGAAGAATGCAAAACATAGAGACCACACCATAATATAACACCTCATGGACAGCTGGACTCTGCTCTGCTGCCCTTTCAGTAAATCCACCCTTGAGAGCAATTGTTGCTAGCAGGGAGTTACTCATCCTAATTGTCCCTCATCAGAAAAGAGACCAAAGTGGCAAAACCTGCATGTCACTTGGAAAAGGGAGAAAAGCAAATGGCTTCAGGGTGTACCAGCCCTTTCTGAGGTTTTATGTTAGCTTGCACAAGGTGCACCTCTTTTCCGTTACGCATGGATGCAATGAAGATGAAACCAATTTGGAGTTGCTTAACCATAATTACACCCACTTAAAAATCACTTCTGCTTCTGCATTTGTGCCACTGTTCCAATCCATTGGTGAATGTGCTTAATAATAATTTACCAAGTGTTACTGCAAACAAAGAATTCCTGCTGAAGGAAAACAAATGACTGAGATAGAAAATTGACTTCTTTTTAAATGAAAAAAAGCAGAAAAAGTCCACAATCTAATTGACAGAACAGAGTTTGGATCCTTGCTAAATACTAAGCAGCACAACTGTCTTGTCAAATGAAGAGATACTTCAGAAATAAAATGTGTACCTTGGCTTTCAACCATTTACAGTAGGATGGTTAATTTGTGTGTGTGTGTGTGTTGTCTAAAGGCACAGAGTAAGGAAATCTGCAGCTGGCAGGAAATCTTCACTTTCTTTTCCTTTTCCTTTTCCTTTTCCTTTTCCTTTTCCTTTTCCTTTTCCTTTTCCTTTTCCTTTTCCTTTTCCTTTTCCTTTTCCTTTTCCTTTTCCTTTTCCTTTTCCCTTTCCCTTTTCCCTTTTCCCTTTTCCCTTTCCCTTTCCCTTTCCCTTTCCCTTTCCCTTTCCCTTTCCCTTTCCCTTTCCCTTTCCCTTTCCCTTTCCCTTTCCTTTCCTCCTCTCCCCTTTGCCCACCCCAGCTTTTCCCCTCTCCCCTCAATCTTCTTTCTTGCTGGTATAGTCAATCAGGCTGGCCTGCCCTTTACAACACATGCTCAGGTTTGGAGAACACCAGATTCCAGTTTATACCTTTGTCTTTCTTGGGGGATTTAAAAGCCTCTCTCTCCAGAGACTACATAAACATTCAGATTCTTCTGGAGTTCTATGGCTGCTGAGTTTTCATGAATATGAATTTGGATTTGGGCACTATACTTTGGGATGGGTAGGATTTAAACACTTAGGTGAACTTCTGTACCTAGATCAGATGCCTAGTAAAGCTTTTACATGACTGGCCTGCTAGTATTTCTATTTTGAAAATTTGTGTTTCTTCAAAGAAATTACTGCATTCTTATCAGGGCAAGGGAAAATAATTGGTTCTTTGGATCTCTTAATTATTTGCTGTCAGTGTTGAGTTATTTAGAATTTATTTACCACACCATTGCTGTATTATATAGATCAGTTTATGGTGAAAGTATAATATGTAACATAATATATAACAACTGATATTTAGGATGAATAGGACAGATGTGTATTATCTGTGTTGTTACATGTGTTTACACATATAAGTTGTAAGTATTTCCCTCATTAATATTATTCTAATGTGGCAATCAATATGAGAGGCTGAAGAAAAGTTGTAACACATTTATTGTACCACAGCTTGCTGCAGTAGCACTTAAGTAAAAGCAAAACTTTCTGTAGCCTGGAGGTGTGGTCTTGGGCAGGTCATTTAAGATTTAAATATGAATTTGACATGAATAGCAGGAAAATGAGACAAACTTATGCACTTTTTCTTAGCTGAGTGTCAGTGGGGCCATGTTGAGATTGGAGTCTGACTCCTGGAGTTGTTTTTCTCTATAATGAACTCTAGGCTATGTAACCCCATACAGTCACTCAGCTTTGTGGTTTGAGAGTTTCTGTTACTGTGGGTTTGAGTCTGCTTGTACAGACAACAGAATTGAATCTGGGTCACCCATATCAAGTGTGCAAGTGTTTTAACCAGCAGTCATTACATAAAACTGGAGACTACAGATTTATTTTTTTTTCCACTCTTGTGGTCTTACATAAGAAGGCACAAAATGCCACTGCAATTTGCACTGAGTTTCCAACTTTCCTCTGAAAGGCACACTGTCTCAAGCCCTTCATGGGTTTAAATAGAGGATTGACTACTTTCTGTCCCTTCCTTGACTTCAGTACAGATTAGCTGTGCAGATTCATATGCCAATACTGTTATAACCAAGATCTATGGTGCCTGGGTATTGCTCCCTAAAATGGGGGATTATGGCATGGCCTTCAGTAGTAATGTTTGCAACATCTTTAGATCAAGCATATTTTGGTAGCTTTATATAAAGTCTCTGCTTTTCAGGCTGGGAGTTTCTAAGCTGAATATCTAAGTTTATGTAATTCTCAAATTATAGCTGTGCTGGGAGGTTCTACTGTTCTTTTGCTTTTGGGAAATAAGGAGCTGGGACACATAAGATTTAAAGTTGGAGTACAAGCTACCATATAAACAGATAAATGTACAAAAACTGTCTTAAACTGAACTAGTGATTTTAGCCTAATTTATGGTAGTAGTTAAATTTCATATCTATTTCATTAATTATTTCAGTTAAAGAATATCAGAGCTAAAGCATTTTCCCTTGTATCAATGTTAATGTCTTAGATCATCAGTTGGCATCAATCCACAATTTTCTTGGAGCTGAATTCATTACATCAGAGGAGGATCTCTTTTTCCCTTCACGTCCAAAACCTGTGCTCATCTAAGATGAAGTTTCCCTGCTGTGATCTCATTCCTTGTCTGCCTGTGCCCAAACTTCTTGTGCATTTAAAAAACAGTTAGGGAAACACTCTAGTGAGGTTCTCTTCTTGTCTGAGGAAAATCCATGAAGACAAAAAATTAAATGCAGTGTACTGCTGCTGTGTGTACATGTATGTAAATATATATATATATTTATTTATACAAACTCATGTACACGCACATACATTAAATATATACAACATATTATGTAATATACCATTTTACATAACATGTGGCAGTGTATACATAGTATGTATACATTCATAGTGTGTTTTGTGTGCTAGTGAAAAAGAACTAAAGAATAAATAAATATACAGTCTTCATAGAGACAGCAAACCCATTTTCCATAATATACTGTTATTTGTCCCTTTGGGAGATGGAAGAAAAAGAAAAACTTAGATGTTAAATCATAGAAGTAAGCAGAATCAGCAACATTCTTAATAAACTGGTAGGATACAATCCTGAAAACAGCTACTTTATTGTTAATTCTCAGAAATGGGAATTATGGGCAAAATTTAATTTTATATATTAATTTATGTTGCAATAGAGCATGTGAATGTAACTTGCAAGTAGTAAATATCAAATAAGTAGCATTCACAAATGTTGCCTGACTGAGGTCAGGGAAGTGTTCTCTGTGTGTTTATGTATATGTGTATATATGCAAGGTGCATATGTATATACATGCAAACTATGTATGTATTTGTATGTACTCTACATGCGTATGTCCAGCAAAAACCGTCAGAAATATCAAATTATTATTGCATATGAGGATATTGTGTGCACAGAAACAGAGAGACAGAGAGTGTGCACCCACAGACACAACACCAGGTTCTGCATGCTCCCATGTAATCCAAGGGATTATTTTTTCCCCATGTTTTTATTTGAATCCTGACCTTGTTCAACATTGGGAAACAACACTGGCTTTCCTCTTGACAGCAGTAAATCAGTCAAAGAAAAGAGCATTTGGAAAGCACCAGCATTTAGAAGGTAATACAATACCACCAGCATTTATGTTTTTGGTATAATTTCTGTCAACTGGAGGTTAACATATCAGAAATATCTTGTCCTTATCTGCATCTCAGAGTCATCAAAGTAATCTGTTTCCTATCCAGTGGGATTCCTAAGGAAGGGATCTCACAGCCCTCTCTCATGCCAGCGCTGTGCTTGGCTGAGCAGAGGCAGCTGGAAGTGATTAGAATAGACTGACATGTGAAATCACGTGGGAAGGGATTCATCTCGCTGAAGAAGAGGAATCAATGCTCTGTTCTGTCGGGGAAGAGGAGTTTAAGTACAAAAATGAGCAGATTTTCAAAGGGGCACATGGGAATTGAGCTACATGATTGCACTGATCCCATTTAATATTGCAAATCACATCCTACCCTCAGTAGATTATAAACAGACTGATAATCACAGATGATAGTTTCATAAGAGCATAGGAACTGCCAAGCAGGAGTGAAGCAGTGTTGCTTTATCCTAGTTGTCCCTACTAGTTCTCCTAAAACACAAACTGATATAAGGCAAAAAAAATTAATAAATATTATAAAATTAAAAAATATAAATAAATAAAATAAAAATTTGTATCTGTAAGTGTTAAATTTTTAGAGGTGAAAGCAGATATTTCTCAGACATGAATGTTGATGACTTCATTTTAAATGTGCACATTATTGGGGACGGGTAAATTGAAAATCTTTCCCACTCGAAAGGCAAAGAATGTTTGTTTTCTCATAAGCAATATCCTTTAAAAAACCCAGACTTGTACTATATAATCAATTTTTTTTCTCCAGCTGAGCATATGCATTTTATGTTTTGCTTTTATCATGTGGTCTTCTTACTTAAGGCCCTCTCTGTAATTTCAATACCAGTATGATACATAAAAGAGTCAGGTCTGCTGAGGTACCTTGCCCACTGTGCTCATCTTGACATCAGTGTGATATTGTGACTTGGTAGATTCTTGGTGAACAGCAAGTTATTAGTCTAATTTACTGTTCTACAATACAAACACACACTGGGGAGAAAGGCATGCATTTGGGAACTAGGCAGAGCTTTTCTTCTACTTCCATAAACTAGGTAATTTTTTGGTTTCTAAATACTGAAAAAATAAATGAGAAAAGTAATTATTGAATTGTGAGAATATTCACACTTGATTTTTTCATCTCCCTAAAGAATTCTGAATTTTACATAGATTTGGGTAATCATGGAAGCTATGGATTAGATTCAGAGATTTTTGTAGTTTGTCCTGCATCTGAAGTGATTTTCCTTGTTTTAAAATTAGGTAATGTTCTGGCAGTGATGCCTTCAGGGGAGATAGGCAGTGCTGTTGATGCCCTAAAGGGTCGTGCTTGTCTGCCATCTAGAGCTGTTGACAAGTTGCCTTTTGAATGTCATTTCTCTGCGTGACATTCTGGCAGTCACTTCCTCCTGCAGGTGTCCTTCCTCTTGGTTGTTTAGCTCAGGCAAACCCAGTGTCAAAATTGTGTACAGTGGCTATTCTGGAAGGAAACAGAGCCTTTTTTGTTCTGCAACAGCAGTGAGAAAATGCCATTTAGTGTAACAGCTATGAATAACAGACCAATATAGGATATTGTGAACTAGATATACAATGTTAGAGATGAGCATATTCACACCACTAGTCACAGGTTCCTTGAATTAAATTTTGTTCTGGTTGTCCTACCCGTACCGTGATATTAGAGCTAAAATATGTCCATTTCAGATCAGGGAAGGAACCTGTGTGTTTCCCGTATTTAGCTTCATGCATACTCAGAAATGTACATGGTCATCTGTCCAGGATGTAGAAATACTTACTAGAATTTAAAGTTAGTGTAATAAAGTTTGCTAATTTATTAAACAGGCAAAAATTAAGTATTGTACATGAAACAGAGCTTGCAAGGTAAGCCTGTAACGGAAGGCATTACAAGAGGAACTTTTGGTACAGCAGCCATTTGGTAACTGACTTAATTCCACACTGCAATCTGGTCACTCTTACTGTCTGATGCTCAGATTAATCTCTTCTGCCTCTAGTCATTAAAAAGTTAAGCATGATGCTGAAATTATTCATTTGGGCTCCCTGTGTGAATTGAATGGAAAGATGTCATTTTTGCAGGAAGTTTGTCCATCTCCAAAGAATGTCACTTCTTGTCCACGGAAGTAAATTCTCCTGTTGAGAATATAACTGATGTATTACAAAGCAAAAAATGCTCATGTGTTTAAAGGTAGGAAGGTAGAAGTTATCATGAGCTTGGAACAGCTGTTCCAGCCAAGAATGCGACTAAAAGCAGAGCAGAGCCCTTTGATGAATATTTTGAGCACATTATCTCTTAGTCACTAAATGATCCTCTAGTAAAAAATACATAAAAATTGATTGAAAATGAAATAGCAACAGAAAATCTTTCTGAGTGGCAAAAAAGTTAGTATTTTGACTATTGCTTGGTGAGAATAGCAAATTTTTCTATCATCTGTTACAAACAGGATGACAGAATTTGCTTGTCAGAACAGTGCCCAGCCTTTTCTGAGACAATCTAAAAGACTCTCAGAGTCTCCCAGTAGTCAGCTGGAAAAGTGCAGCAACACCTGAATCTTTGCTGTCGGGTCTCCTACTCCACCAAGAGTGGGCATCGGGTAACCTTGCTAGAAATCCCAAACGTGTTCATTGGCTTTTATCTAACTTTTGAGAATAACTTTAAACAAACATTTAAAATATTTTATTTTATCTATGTGTATCTGCACACACACATAAGGATGAGGGAAAATGGAGTAACTGAGAAAATCATTGAGGTTGGAAGCATGAAAATTATTTTTCAAGCAATAGTCTTCATTTTAAAGGTAGGGAACCTGTTTACTTATCTATCTTGTGCTTGCTTGTGGGAGTGAAAGTTCTGTGTAGTTTTTCATCACTCTCAAGATATTAGTAATTAATTCCCTGAAGAATTGGCTAAGACAATGTCTGGCTGCTTTGTTTATTATCTCCGAATAGGACATAGTCTTCCATTCTGTATAGAATACTCCAGTTTTTGGTTTTTAGCCTGTGTACATTGGGATTGTATGAACATAAGGGTGACAGTGTTGAGCCACACCAAGGTTCGCAGAGCAAAAATTTCTGTTTCCATCAGCAACAGATACCAAAGGAGAAGTGAGAACAGGGGAAACATATTTTATACTTTCCCCTGATACTCTCATAGCTTCTACTTCTGTAGGCAGTGGTCCCTTAATAATATGTGTTTAGGCTCTGAAAGCTTCCCTTGAGTCCAGACTGAAGTTCTCTTTCTCAAATTCCCTTGAGGTTTCTCTGGCCTTTGCTTTTGGATCTGCTTTCTGCACATGTTGCCAGTCTTCATGGTCTCTTTCTTCTCTTCATCTATTCAATTTGTTTTTACCATGCGTCTTCTTTCATTTTGTATTTTTAAAGGTCTGTTTTCAGTCCTTTCAGCTAAACTGTTAACTTTTAGTCAGAATTTTCCTAAAATCAAACTTTTTTCTGAATTTTTCTTCTATTTGAAGGAGTACTATCAGTCAGGAATTACTGTTATCAAATGGGTTTTTTTTTTCCAACAGAATTGGTCAGTCATGTCAATAGGATTTTTGTTTATTTTTGAAATTAAAGAATGAGAAGAGTGTATTGCAAGCAGCAAAGTCAAACACTTAAAAATTGGATATGTAGGACTTTAGGTGACAAGTGTGATCTTCATTTACACTTTCCTTCCTTCCCAGGTAAAATATATTTAATTATGTAACAACTTTCTGTTTGTTTAGGGTTTTTTTTCCACCCCACAGGATTAGTTATAATATTTTTTCTTTTTAATTTTAGATATTTGACTTAGTTCATTATTTACTGTATATAGAAAAAAATCATGGCATGAACACAAAGCTATCAAATTTTTATTGCAGAATGACATAAAGATTAAAGCAAGAACCTCTGCCAGGCTGATTAGAGAAACATCACATCTTCACCGTTCAGTGTATTTACTGTAAGCTGGCACTTCAGAGCTCCCAAATAGGCAAAGGGCTATAAGTCACATTCTTGTCTGAGTTTTCCACCCCATCCTTCAGTAGCCTTCAATGGTCTGTGAACTGGGATTCTTTCAGCTGACAAGATAAGTTCAAAATATTTTATGTGAAAGAAATAAAAAAGGTCTAAGACGGTTATCTCTTATGCTGTAATTAACTGTGCTATAACTGTGTTGTGCAGCAGAGCTCATCCACAGAGGAGCTGCTTCTATCTTTGCCATTAAAAATCTTTTACTCTTTGAAATGGAGTGGTGAAGTTTGCAGTATGCACAGAGACTGATCCCCTGCTTTGCCTTAGAATGGTTTGAGAGTGACCCAGGTGAAACCCATGCCAAAAACTGTTCAAACAACCTCACAGTGTGCACAAGTGTAGGCCAGGGACTTTGCTCTGGACCAGGTTTAATTTAGGCAGTGGTGACCATCTGTGGTGGTGTCAGTGAGTAGTCCCTGCATTTATTCTTTCTGAGCTGGTTTTGGGTTGGTTATAAACAAGCAAACTGAGAGGGGTGCCCTGCAATGATTACACTGCACCCTAAGAAGGGAAGCCATGTCCCAGTTCTAGGGTGCATATTCAGTGCAAGGTATGGTTCATAGAAATTTTTCATGGTGAAGTGTGACCTTTATTTTCTTGCCAGGCATCTCATGACTTTAGTGCAATAACCTGTGACAGATTGCTTGAACTGGAGAGCCCCGGAGCCCTGCTGTAGGTGAAAAGTGGATGCTCCTTACTTACAGTGAAGCATGTCAAACGAGGGAACAAAAACTGATCTTTTAAAAAACCCCAAAAATACAACAAAGCAAAGCAAATAAAATAAACATAGCGGACTATGAATAAAAATAGGCAGCAGATCAGGGGTATAGAGTTAAGAATGCATTTTGTTAGGCTTGTATCACCGTGCATTTTTAGTGGATAGGTTGTTGGGATGGTTGTAGCCAGAGAGTGTTATTGTGGCCAGTGACTCCCTGCCTGGCCGGGCATGTAAACTCACAGCCCAGAAAGCCAACCCAGTCCTGAGCCACATCACCAGCAGCACGGCCAGGAGGTCAGGAAGGGATGCTGCCCCTCTGCTCTGCTCTTGTGAGAGCCCACCTTGGGTTCTGCATCCAGCTCTGGGGTCCACAGCACAGAAAGGACCTGGACCTGTTGGAGCAAGTCCAGAGAAATGGTCAGGGGATAGAACAGCTCTCCAGTGAAGGCAGGCTGAGAGACATGGGGTTGCTCAGCCTAGAGAAGAGAAAGCTCTTATATGAGACTCTTATAAGGTGGATTTTCAGTATTTAAAATGGAGAAGGGTCATAAGGAATTTTGGCACAAACTTTTTAATAGGGTCTGTTGTGATAAGACACAGTAATGGTGTTAAGGTAAAAAAGGGGTTTATACTGAAGAGTAATGGATTTAAACTAAATCTACCATCTTTTAAACTAAAAGAGCATGGCTTTAGACTAGAGATAAGGAAGTAATTTTTTACAATGGGGGCAGTGAAACACAAACAGATTTCCCAGAGAAGAACCCCAGCTCTGGGTCCGTTTAGAGTCAGGTTGGATGGGGCTCTGAGAAATGTTCAGGGTGTCCTTGCTAATTGCAGAGAGATTTGGATGAGATGGCCTTTAAAGGTCCCTTCCAACCCAAGCCATTCTGTGGTTCCATGTAAAGGTACCAACTTTTAATTCTGATTTCACGCACATAATAAATTAGACCAGCAACTTTGCGCTACCCACGCTACATTTGCTGTCTCAGGCTGTATCACCTTTGCTAATGTTTTCTCTTTGCTTTCTAAAAGGTGTAAACAAAGGTGTAAAACAGCTGTTTGCTTTCTGCTAAATAGTAAATAGTTGGTACTGACTCAGCCTCACTGATTTTTTGAGAGGGTATCTTTATTTGTCTCTGCTCACCTGTTACGTGGTTGTATGCTAAGGCATTGTGGGCAGCTCACAGAGGAAATCTGTAAGGTCACCTCACAAATGAACACATCGTATTTTTTCAAATATAATGCTATAATTAGCTGCTTCTACACTTTATGTTCTTTGCACTCTGTTTATTTTCCTTAACAATTAGTCAGTGTTGTGAAAGCTTTAAAAGCAATGTGCATGTAGCTGACTGAAATAGAATTAGAATAGAGCAAATCCATGTTTTCCTCTGGGAAAGAGGATGAAGCCAGTTGAATGTAATTGTAGTAGTGATAAACCAGACCCATACCTCTGATTTCTAACTAAATACATAAAGAAATTGGATTCATAGCAGTTCAAGGAATTAAATGCTTTGGTTAAAGCATTTGGTTAAGTGCCCAGAATAAGTTACAGAATACAGGCATAAAATGGTAGCTGGATGGGGTGGGAAGGTGTCACTGCTGCCAGGGAGAGCTGATGAAGAACATAAAGGGAATTGTGCAGGAATGGGGCTAAAGAGAAGGAAGCAGAGCACTCCAGAGTTTGGAGAGAACTGCAGAGGACAGGGTTTGTTTTTCTGGTAGGAATGGAGAGCTATCACCTCAGTATTGTATTTGGTTCAAGTTCTGCATATTAAGAAGAATTGAAGTGTCCTGGTTGTCTCATTACATCTTCTGACACTGAAGTTCTGGCTCAGATTATGGGTTTTGCTATAAATTATGCCTGGTAATTATGTTCCAGAGGGATGTAATGGCTGTTAGTTATAGTATGTTGTGTTTTGGCTGTCATGTCAGTACATTCTGAAGTACATCAGCACACTGCCTATTTTTGACTTGACAATAGGAGCATAGAAATTCACTATGTCATCTTCATTAAACAGAACATGTTCCCAGAGGATGATTCCACCTAGTATTCTGGAGTCAGTTTCTTTTCATCTGCTGTTTTTTTTCTGCTTTGCATCCAGATCTCAGGAACCCCTTTTGAAATGTTTAATGGTAAATTTTTAGTAGCTTTGACAGTGTTTTAAGTTTGACAGTTTTTAAGTAGCTTTGATAGTGTCCATGAAAAATTAGTTTCTCTGTAAAGAAGGGAAAGTATTTAGATTGTGCTATTCAGTGACATAGCAGGGACCTTATAGATCATGACAAAATGTGACTTGGGTCAAGAGGAAACATTTCATGTGTCAGTCTGTGAATCTGTGGATGGACACAACTCTCAAGACAATCAAGGAAATTATCTTGCCTTGTGTGGGGAGAGCTGCATATTTCACCTCTCTTCATAGTGCCACAGGTGATACAGGTTGTAAGAGACTTTTCCTGAACATGTAGAAGTCTCACAAAGCTGTTTGCTTGCAGTCACATAAAGGAGTTTTACTCAATATTTTTCTAGTGTGTAGAGATCAAAGTACTTGGTCATAGATACTGCCTTCCACTTTAAAAAGATACCTGAGATTTACCAATAACTTGCCAACAATTACTGCATGACAACCAAGGCCCAGATTTCCCTGTGTTGTAGGAGCAATATATTCCTAATCACCAGAGCACAAAGGACATAGCTACAGGAACATGTACAAATAGACACCAGCTGTGCTGTCTCATTTCCTGCGCTGCTCAGAGATAAGACACCTCCAGACTTGAAGCCAAGTATTCATCTCAAGTGCTGCTCCAAGCCTGAGAAAGTTTGACCTCTTTCCCTGCTGGGACATGCTGGGATAGTGACATGGCTCTGTACAGCTGAGCTGAAGCCATCTCATGCTCGTTGCACAGGCAGCACAAGCATAAATCTGTTAGCCCTTGTCATGCTATCTCAAATACTGCTAGGTTTATTTACACCTAATATATATTACTCTTTTTTTTGGCTGCTTATGGCAAACTGTGGGCTGCTTTCTAAAGGTTAGAATTAGATATTTGACTGTAGGATTTTAGGAAAACCTGGCTTGATCTGGTGCCTTCTTTATGGGGATTTATCTTTTCCTGTGGGCTGCTGTCAATCTTAGTCCTAAGATGCTGCTGTCATTTGTATGCAGTCCTGTGTGGCAATAGCCTTGATTCTTCACCATGAAATTTCATTTTTAAAAAGGCATTTTCAGTGATTAACACTTCTTTTTTATTAATATCTTCCATTCAGTAAATAGATAACTTGTTTTGAACACTGCTATCACTTTGCCTTTAGTGATAAACATTTTCATTTGTGCTGTAAGTGAATGATGATTTCTTTGAAAGTGTGATTAAAGCACTGCCTTCTTCCTAATCACACTTTATTTTATATGATAAACTTGATTCAATGAATAGCTGTCTGAACCGCACAACAGTAATGAGTATTTGATTTCATGACTTTTTCTCAGTAAAGGCTGAAACAAAACCTCTGTTAAAGCTCTGTGTGTGAATGCATCACGTTGGAAGGCACTGCAAGAGATTTTGCTGTCCACTCTCCTGCTTAGAGCAGGATCAGTTCTCAGGTCAGACCAGGTTATTAAGGGCTTTATCCAGCCTTGTCTGGAAAACTGCCAAGGCCTGCACAACCTTTGGGCAGTAACTGATTGCCTCTTAAAAAGAGAAATATCAGAGATTGAAAAAGGGAATGAAAATAAATTTAAAAAAGGAGATGCTTGATGAAGCAGATGCTGTAAATCAGATGTCTTTTTAGGCATTTCTTTATGATCACTTAAGTTGTTGGCTATTTGAGTGTTGTTTACTTCTTCTCCTCCAGTGTTTCAAGTACACTAATTGGCAGAGCTTATATTCTAAGGAGATGTTAGGAAGCATTGAAGCAAAAACTGCCTTGGGTTAAATTAATTGCCTGTTTCCTGGCCTTGAGAATCCTAAAATCAGTGAAAACTTCCATTGTGCTTGCCTGATGAGAGGGTGGAGTGTACCCACCTGCTGATGTTATTTTGTGCAGTTTGGTTGGGCTTGGTCTCATCTCAGCTTTTCTCTTACACCAGTTTTTATCAATGCACTCTCACATAACCTCTGTCTGCTCAAGCGCTGTCCAAAGAAGATGTGAAAATTGACACTTCTCTTATTCAGAATAGAGTGTGAGATGCTTGGAAGTCACACCAATAAGCTGTGTGCACCTGTGCACCCTTCAGAGGAGCACTTTGCTGCTGAGCTGCACTATTATCTGTGCATCAGTTCCACAGTCTGGCTCCGAGTTCTGAGGAAGTGTTAATGAGCTTGAGTCGTGAGAGCAATTGTCTGCTCTTCATGGGAAAGGAAATGGAGTCTTTGATCATAATTGCAAATATAAATTGCCCCTCCTAAAAGCTAAAATGTCAGAAAGCTTGTTTTAATTTGTTTTGGAGCAACAAAGATGCTTCTTTGAGACATGATCAAGGACAAATATCTCTGCAGTTTATTTGCTTATCTTAGTATGAAAGACTGGATTACTGTGTGTGAATTTAACAGAGGATCATAATGAAAATGATGCTCAGCTAACTCCATAAAATTTGGTAGCTAATAGATGAGCTATACATTCCTTCCTTCCTGGTAACTACAGGATCATCTTCTTAGGATCTCTTCCTTATATAACCCCAGGAAAAATTGTCCATTTTCAAGGGTCATCTATTGTTAGGATTGGTCTGGCAAAACAATGATCTGACAGTGTAGTGCTTGCTTAATTAATTAATTAATTAATTCAGACCTTATTCAGCTTTTCTTGCTGGCATTAGCTTTTTGTGCATCTCTGATATTTATGGTATAGATATTTTAGGGGTATATAGAAAGGGGAACATTTTATATCTTTCAAGTCAGATGTGCTTCTTGATCTTGCAATTCCTTTTTGCAGTTTACCAGATGGCATCAGATTTAAACTCATGTTGAAACTTTATGCTGTGCTGAAGCATATAAGATTGATTAAATCCTTTGATATTCAGTTCAAATTGAGGTTTTAGTTAAGTTTCTTGTTTAGAGTATTGCAAACAACAGGTTCAAATGTCCTCAGAGGTATGACTGCATGGGGAGGACCTGAAAATAACTGCAGTTTTCTCTTTCATTGTATTTTTGTATATTCAAGCATGCAAAATATGGTCCTAAAGAATCTTCACTTTATTCATTTTAGATAAAAATTCTAGCTGGGAATTTATGACAATTTTTTTGGTAGCAGGACTAAAGGAAGCAAAATCAGCTCCTGGGGCAGGTGCCATGTGAATTTGATTAGTTTAAATAGGGGATTTGCCATACTGGCTGGTCAGCCTCTCCTCATATAAGCAGTTCCATTTTTCCATATCACTGTCAGTGGTGAGAGAGAAGCAGAATCTGCTTTACTGTTCCTGTTTTGGATCAGCCTCAGAAAAGCCATGGTCACAGTATTTAGGAGCAGTAGAGCCATCCTTGTCTATGGGAAATTTGGGTGCATGTCTAGGAAACAAGATAGCAGGAAAAAAAGCCTACAGGAGAGTGACTTTTGTAAATGCTTTTGTATATGACTCTTTTCAGTATATGTATGCTTTTGTATATAACAAGTTTATTACCTTCCATAATTTTAGTCACAACAGCAGGTTTAGGTATTATTCAAGCTTTGTGTAGACACTTTTCTCCTAAATCACACCTAACTCTTCAAACACTCCAATGAAATGGAATTAAAATTACGAATTGACAATTTGCAAATTGTAAATTTATTCTTATGGAAGATTAGACAATTCAAGAGAAGCAAGTACAAATGATGAGTTACAATAGGAGTTTTTTATTTGTGGGGGAAGATTATGGGTAGATAGAGTTAAACTATATCTATGGTGAAACTGTAGTCCTTAAAGATGCCATGGCTGAAAAAATAAGGAACCTTTAGAATGTAAATGATTCATTCCCCACAAAATATGGGATTTCAAATTATTTTCTTACAGGTGGTCCCAGTGAAATTACTCGCCAGTGTGCCTTCTCAGCAGCTGTAAACGAAGAGAAGTGTCCTGGCCAGAGTGAAACAAAATTGTGTATAACTTCTTGTGAGGATATTGGCTCTAAAAGTTTGAATGCAGAAGTTTTGAACGGGGAGGTGCTTATAATAACTTTGGAAGCCACTTTGAAAAGTAAATAGTTCCACAACAATATCAATTCAGTTCAAGAAACTAAAATATTTCTGAATGAGTTTATATATGAAGCAGTTGAATTCACTTGGACTATTAAATCTTTATATTAAATCTTGGACTATTAAATCTTTAAATTAAGTAAATTTAATGCTAGTCTTTCAAGCTGGTATTAAAATTAAAAATTAATCTTTCAAACGTCTAGAATTCTGTTAGCATTGCTTTCTGGAATGTTAGTCCTCTTGCACCTTGTCTAGATACACTGTGAAATGAAAAATTGACTTCTTCTAGAGCCTGTTCACTTGCTCTCAGTTTAATCAGTTATACCTGTATGACAGGAATGCAAAGTAGATGCCAAGTGCTGCCAAATCAGTGGATTTTTCCAAATATGCTTCCATTTTTTATATGGCAAAAAGCAGTAAAGAGTCTGGTCTATTAAATTTTGCTCACTGCTTTTATTTTTCTCAACATCTTTTACTCATGAGTTCTTGTGTCTGCTTGCTGAAAATGCTGGTTCCTCCACAGAATGTTTTGTTTTGTACTGTATATTTTGGTCTTACATGGGACACTCATTTAGCTTTCATTATTCAGGAGATTTCAGAATACTTACCTGATTAAAGTCTGCAATATATAATTATAGATATTTGCAGGAGGAGAGATTCAGGAAAGCATTATTTTTAAGGTTGTAATTAATGGGCTAATCTCTCATCCTTGCATCACGAAAGAGGATTTGCTACAAGAGAATCTCTAAGTTCTGAGTATGTTGTAATCCACTGAGCAACTCAAGTGTCTAGACCAATGATACTTCCAGGCTCCTAGAATTGCTGTGAGTGATCTGCAATATGTGAAAATTGAACTGTTGGGGGGTTTTGTTTGTTTTGTTTTCCTTTCCCCTTTTTTATTTTTTTTTTAAACTTTAAGAAATCTTTTAATACAAAACAGATCAAGTACTTTGGAACAGTTCCATATATAATTTACATACAACTTAACACAGTTGGTCTTGCAGTCCATAAGCTATCATAAACCTTTCTTAAAATACAAAATTCGAAAATCTCTCTTTAGGACATTTTCATTCTCTGTGCATCTATAAACAAAAAAGCCAAAACTGGTGAGGTTTTGTTTCCTTTTTTTTTTTCTCTGTATTTAAGTGTGTGGCCCAATAATAATGCATGGCAAAACCACATGATGATGGCTCAACTATTTCATGCTAACATGTCCAACTTTATATCAGAAATATCTGCTTCAGAAACACACATCCTAGGTAAAACTTTAATGACTTTTTTATAAGATGGCTATTTTCTTCAGCAGTATGGACTCATAAATAGATATGTTAAACCTGTCACAATGGAACTCACCACATGAAATCATGGAATAAATTGTATTGAATGGAAACTCAGATTTTCACCTAGTCTGACCTCTTGCTTATAGCAGGGTCAGCCTTGAAACCAGACCAGGCTATTAAAGGCTTTATCCACTTGGTCTGGAACACCTAAAAACATACACAACCTTTCTGGGCAATCTGTGCTACTTTCTGACAGTGTTGAGGAAGAAATTTCTGCCCACATCCATTCTGAATATCTCCCATTTCTATTTATTTATTTACCTCACTGTCTCACCAGGCCTTGCTGTGAGGACCTGGAAGCATCTTCCCGATAATCTCCCTATAGGTTTTGAGGGATTGCTGTTTGCTTCCCCAGAAGCAGCCTCTGCTCCAGATGTCCCTCAGCTGCTTCTCACTGCTCAGAACTGATTTTCTTGTAGACCCTGTTGAGAGGAAGGCAGAAGATTCTCAACTGTGTGTCAGTGGATGCAAAGGTGATGGAACTCATCAGGTTACATGGATAGAAATGAGTGGGGATCTTGGTTCATCATGAAGAAAGAAGGGCTGTTAGTGACTGAGGTACAATAGAATTCAGGTTGGGTTTCCCATGCAGAATCACAGGAACACAGATCCATTTAGGCTGGAAAAGACCTCTGAGCTCATTGAATCCAACTGTTACCTCATCACTGCCAGTTCTCTGCTAACCCATGTCCTCAGCTGCCACATCTACTGTCTTTTAAATAATTACCAGGAATAATGACTCAGCCACTTCCCTGGACAACCTGTTCCAATGCTTGACAACCCTTTTGCTGATGACATTTTTTGTAATATCTAGTACCCTGGTGTAACTTGAGGCCATTCCCTCTTGTCCTGGCCCTTCTCACAGGGCAGGTAGGACCAACCCCCACCTTGCTGCAACCTCTTTTTTTAGTTGTTGTACTACCTGTAGAGGAAGTTTGGTTCATCAACTTCAGTAGAAATTTGCAAAGTTTTCCATAAAATATCCCTGTCAAAGCACAAATCTCTAGCATTTAAAAACCTATTATGATATTAATAATGAAAGATGTGTCTATATGATTGGAGTGTTTTGAAGGAAAGTTAATAGTTTTATGAAATTTCACTTAAATTTTTAAGTTGTACTTTTGCCTGTTCATTTTGATAAGAGAGCTGTCAACTCTAGCTCATTAATTTTCTGTATTACCGTTTTGAAAATATTTTCAGAATAGCAATTGCATAGTCTTTTGTAGTCCTTACCTGTTTTTTCTGGTTTTGTTTGGTTTTTGTCTTAGATTCCTTCATGATAATTTTTTAACAAAAATAGCAAATCCTCTGCTCAGAGATCCTCCAGAAAATTCTCTTCAAAACTAATTATATCTGTCTTTAAAATCTCTTGGCTTCTACTGCCCAAAAGTAGTTTTTTACTGAAAGATAATAGTCTAAGCACAGTGCTCAGTTTCTTTTTACTGCATAACAGTAACTTGATGTGACATTTCTGCATTGTATTATTATCAAGCTCTGAAAACTTACTAAATCATGTTCTGAGTGATCAATGGATTTATCCTTTGCAAACTAAAGTGCTCATCATTCATGGCACTCCTTTGTTCTGGTGGAATAGAGGACAGTTCTAATGCATCTTGTCAGGTCCTCATTTTCTTTATTTCTTTGAACATGAACTTTACTTTTCCATAAGAAATTGCATAAGTAGGCATTAGGTAACAGCCAGATAGGTTTGTGTTTTGTTTTTTTTTTTTTTCTTTTCTCAGAAATAAAGATAATCTTTTTTAAGGAAGAGTACAGTCAACCACAGCCATTCCATTTGTTCAGAGTTCAATACAACTCCTATATTTTGGGAATTACCTAAAACTGAAAATAGCAGAAATGAGATTTCTGTCATGGGGAATGGAGAAAATCAGATGTTGGACTTGGTCCACACTGTAAATCATTCAAGTCAGTGTATTTCTGTGTCAATTCTTAACATGAACAACAATGTAGTTGCTGCACTCGCTGAAAATCACTTTTAAATTTACTCACTGGCTGGAATTTAGAATAGAATATGGCAAGAGGCAAAATTTTGATTCCTCACTTTGATCCATGGATGAATGGCCTTATCCTTTTGGATTTAGAGTAGTAACTCCAGAAAATATTTGGTGTAATATTTAGCCCCAAGCAGGCAGTCTAATGCTCAAGTATTAATGTATGGCAGTTTATGTGTTATAAATTATGGAAGCAGTACTCCCCAGTACTTTAAAACCTAAACATAAAACTGCATTTGATTTTGTTCATAATTTACCAGCACAGAATTTCCCTGACTGTAAGAAGATATGAGCATGTTGTAGAAAAAAAAGAAAATCCTTCCTGCTGCAAAAGCCAAATGAAACAATATAAAATGAAAAATATATATAAGAGAAGACAGAATAGCTGTGTCTAATTCTGGAACATAGCACTTAATGTCAAAAAAGAATTGGTTTATAAGAATTTATATTAGGGACTGTATAAATAGGCAACATACCTTGAGAATCTTAAGTTTGTATTATTATGTTTTCAGTCTTTTGGCTTCTGGATTTGGGGTTTTTTATATGATGAAGTGTAATAAAAACGTTTCCCAGTGTTGGTATAAAACATAAATATATGGGAATTTCTGTTCACTTGAAATGATGAGGTATCCTTCAGATACCTTCAGATTCCTTCTGAGAATACACTGTGTAAAAGATGAAGGGAAGAAAAAACTCGCAGTTACATTTAAGACAGCTCATAATACTAGAAGTTGCCACAAAATAATAAAAAATCAAAGAAAACATAAAAGAAACCCCAAACAACACTTTTTTCCCATATTGTCATTTCCAAATTATTTCCTTTGTTTTTCCCCCCTCAAGCTTTGTTCTCCTGTCATTAGTGCTGAGATATTTAACTTGAAATGCACTATTTCTGGATTCTATAAGGCTGGTGGAAAGATCTCATGCCTTAAAAATGATTTTTTTTTTTCCTGGGCACCATTTGCAATCAGAAAAATGCTACTTTTTCATGTTAATATTGCCAGAGGTACTGTCCTTCATAAATGTAGGCATTTTTTTCAAATGAGATGGAATTCTGGTAAATTTAGCTGTTCAGTGACTGTGTCTGCAGGGGACTTTTGCAGTCAGTGGAGAGCTGTTCAGTGCACTCTGTGTGGAATTTAACAAGCTTCCTCAAGCAGACACCTGTACTTGCTGAGATGGATGGTGCTTTACATTTTATTGGCTCTATTGACCAGGGGCTTTGCTCAGTTGCCTGAGCAGTGACACCCAGTACTGGATGTCTGTGAGTGTTTTCCCTGCCTTCCATCCATGCAGATTTCTCAGGGAATGTCTGCTGGCACTGGTTTAACACTCTGCTGATATCTGTTTTGGGCCACTAACATCTGGGTCTTCATTCACTGTAGTAGAATTCTAAATAGCAGTCCATGAACTTGTAAATGCCCAAGTGTAATCACAAAACACAGAATTTCAGTGCTCCCAGTACAGAATTTAGCATAAATATAAGACAAAAATAGTCCTAGCCATAAATGAGACCTTGCTGTGCTCTTGAAGATAGTATGAAGGTGAGGGATGGTTTTAGGCATGACAAAAGTAGACAGTAGCTTAAAGTATTAAAAAATGTTGTGCAAGAGAGATTTCTACTCCAGGAGAAGTGTCTGAAGTGCTAAGCCTGGCCCAGAGGCAGCCACATCACATCCCTTCCAAATCCATGCAGCAGCTGGGCTGAGAAAGTGCCTTGGCTCAGTCACAGGCAGAAGGGTCTCGCTGCTGAGCTGTCCAGCCCAGTTTTGCCCTCAGTGTTTAGAAGAGAAAACTATGAAAAAAATTCATAATGGAGTGTTTGGGGTCAAGAGAAGGTTGCTCTGTCTTGTTACCCAAAAACTTATGGGGGAAAATGACAACAGGGGAAACGGCTCTGCTGGGACAATGTGCCCCTTGCTCCTGGGGTCCAGGGAAGTCTTGTCCCTTCAAGAGTTGCTCTAAACACATCATGTGCTCATGAAAAGTAAACTAGAACTGTTCTGGAGTGTAAATAATGAATATATATATATGAAGATGTGGAGTATTGTATGCATTTTTTTTAAAATAGTGATTAAAAATTGTTTATTTCTTGGGGAAAGGATGAGAAGCCAATTACACTTCTATAGAGCAACTGCAGGGAAGACTAATAGAATATGAGCTCTTCTTGGCAATGTAATAAAAGAAAAACCCCAAACCATTACATGTCTTATTATTTTGAAATAGCACAGGTTCCTCTGTTTAATCTTTCACTGTCCAAAGCCAAGATAATTTCCAAGATTTCCTTGAATATTAGTAATTGTTAATTTAAATGCAAAGCTTTTTAGCATTACATTTTGTACATATAAATCAACAGCAATAGGATGTGTTGGCTGCAGGTTCCAGCTCCTACAGACGTATTTCAAGGGGGTGTCAGAGTCCTTTCCCTCACCCGTGTCCTGGAAGCACAATTTTAGTTTACCCTTGATGAAATCTTTTACTGGGTGATTACACAGAATATTAAAGAAATGTGATGAGTAAGAGTCTAATTGGGGTTTTGAAGATATTCAGCAGTTCATTTAGGGATTCAGGATCTGTTCACAATTTGGTGTCAGTCTCTGATGCTTACTTGTGATTCAGAACATCTGACACCATGTATGCTCTCAGGGTCTTCTGATTTTGAGTGTTTCATTCAAATACCACAGTGATTTAAATAATAAACCACTCTACAGCAATCATGGCATCCTGAAATAACAATTCATGCTAAATTAAGCAAAGAAAAGTGGTGACAGCTGAAAAATGTCTCTTTTAGGAAGACTGGAGTTGTGTTGTTCTTTTAGTGTTGATTTTCAGTTTGTTTCCCTTTCTTCAAAGTTCAGTTAATATTTTTAAGATACAAGTGTGGTCATTTATATTGCTTCCTGTCATATTTAGTGAAAATATCTACAGAATTTTATTTTCTGGTTATAGCAAGCTAGCAAGGTAGTTAATTGTTCTAAACCCCTTTAATTTTATAAGATTATTGTGTATCTTTTACAATATTAAAATTTAGCTGAGCTGTTCTGTGATTCCTAATGATAAAATATCCAGGACCTCTGAAGCACACTCATTTTATAAACTCCAGTTTGTTTTCAAAAAATTAACAAAACCCTAAACTGATCATTTAGATTACAAAGAATTGCTTTTCTACTCTGTTTTAAAATTTATATTTCCTTCAGCCTGTTACTTGAAGGGTAATAAAACTGATTTTGTGAAATCAGTAAACCATTTTATCATTATTTTTCTCTTAATAGAACCGTTTTTTAAGGGAGTAGATGGTAGTTGTAGATATCTCCAGACAGAGATGTTTCCTCTACTTACAGAATTAGAATAAAATTAAAATTGGACACTATTGTGCATCAAAATACTGCTCATATTGCAGTTTTTGAAAAGAATGGAGAGGACAAATGAATAGCAGTCTAAGAATTCTGTCATTTATTTTGTATCCAGAAACAATTCTATTTGCATTACCGAGTGCTTGCACATTGTAGAAAAGTTTTAGTAACCTACTTGTAACCTGTTTGTAACCTACTTGAAGATATCATTCTTATCTACTCTCCACAAAGAGAGAATTCTGGTAATGCATTATCAAAAGCATATGCTATAAACTAGATTGTTTCTACACTTTCCTTCACCAATGATCTCAAGAGGAGAAAAGAAAGACAATGCTGCATTAGATATATTTCCAAATTTAAAGATTTAAGTCCGAGAGCATTGTTATAAACACACAGAACTAACCTACAGCACAGTACAGATAACCAGTTTCCTCTGGTAATTTTTTTTTTTTTTTTTAGTCAAGCTCAGAATAGCAACCAGGGAAATAAAGTTTAAGTACCATTGTAATTAAAATGGTCTGCACACTTTTCCACCTCATCTGTCCAGCTGAAGGAATAAAGGAAAATCTGATAGAGCACTGGTTTGTTTTTTTTTTTTAAATATCTGGTTTATTTACTCTACATAGATAAAGCTTCCCTGATGGAATCCTGGCTGTCTTCTCCAAATTTGTAATGTACAAATTGTGAGGAGGAGCAGCATAGCATAAACGGATCTTGTTTCCAGAGCTGATATGCACATATGGAGGGAGACAAGTGCACTTAATAAATGGAGGTTGTATTTTAAATAGAAGGAAGAGGAGGAAGGTCAGAAGGTCAGAATGTTTGCTACTGTAGCTCTGAAAACATGAATTTCCCATTATTGAGAAGAAGCTGAAGGTGCTGAACTGAGTTGGCAGTGCAGGGTATCAGCACGAGTGGGTTTGTCTTGGCAAGGTTTCAGATTGCTTTCAGCGAGTCCAAGTGACTTTTGCCTCCCCTCTGTGTGGGCAGAGGATCTGTGAATGCCATGAGTAAGGTAAAGGTGTGTCTGATCTGGGGCAGCACTGCTGTGCAAGTAACAGCCCTTGGTGTCAGCTGAGGCCAGGAGGGAAATGATCAAACTTCAGCAGGGAATAGTGAGAAGGAGGCAGAGTGTGATGAGAAGAATTATAAATAGAGCTCCAAGTATATCACAGGATAGAAAAGGAAGAAACTCCCACAACTGTGAACATCATACTCCCAGCAAGGATCCCAGGTTGTTCAACTTACCCCTCTCTCTGTTTGAGGAAGACAATAGGTCTTGACCCTAAGAAAAAGAGGAATATTGAATAGAAAAATATATCAAATGAAATTAGTAGATCGTACAAGAATTTGGTATAGCTATGATTGAGGTTGCTTTTTGTTTTGGTTTGGTTTTCTTTTTGTGTTAATCAGATAATTTTGGATGGTGTAACTGTTTGAACTAACAGTAAATTCTTATATCCTTATATATAGTGTCTTTCCATTTGTCCATAATAAGATTTTGAATAAAATGCTGTGTTCCATTTTTAGGACTTTAAGCAAAGGGCAGGGTACAGTTATGTGGTAAATAGTCTCAGAGAAATCATCTGGGAGAAGCCCAGTAAACCTCTAACAAAGGCCTAGAGGAATCAGAGGGTTTCCTCCTCTTTATGGCTGTGGCCAGTACATTCTGCTGGATTTGGAGACAGTAGGCTCAGGAGAGTCTGGAATCAGGTTTCTAATCCTCTGCTAAGTGCTTTAATCCCTTTGATGTGCAAAATACCCCTGCATCTATGCTGCTTCCTCCTCTGGGAGGTGAATGGTTATCCACCAGCCCCAGGCACTGCAGTGCTCTGGGTGGTGAAGCAGATTGGCTGCCCAAGGATAAGCTTCTGAAAATTTAACTCAACAAAGGATCACCACAGAGGGAATTTCCAGGCCGCCAGTTATAATATGAAGAAAGTCTAGGCCCTGCCAGAGATGGCCACTGGGTGAGATGTGGGTTGAATTGCTCTCCACACTGCTCTGTGACTGTCTTTTTGGATGGATTGTCCACCATCAGTGCTGTGGGTTAGGAATTGTGCTGGTCCATTTGGTTGAATTGCTGGGGTTTGTGATCATGGAGCTCACAGTCCCTCTGTTCACATGCCTCTCTGGAATGAAGAGAAGCTGTGACTGCTGGATCACTGTGGGCAGCTTGTTGATGCACATCAGAGAGATAACTAAAATCTTGAAACTGTGATGATGTTAAAGACAAGAACAAGAACGTACTCTTATTCATATGATTGCAACATCTGTAGTGTGGAACAATGGAACCAGAAACACTTTTAACAGGAAGCAAAAAATATTCAGTTCCACTGAAATAAGGGAAAATACTCAACATGGAGTTGAGTACTTTCAGGATCTGTAAAATGCTCACAAAATTCCTGTGACAATAGTAGAATACCACTAGCTCTCAAATAGTAAAACCATCAGAGCAGGTTAAGTTAATTGCCCTGGCTAAACAAAATCTTTCAAGTCAGAAGAGGCCTCCTGAATGAAAATACATTTACTAATTGTCACAAGCCTATGAATAAACTGATTTATCAGGCCAAATTGTCACCTGTAAAACTGAGGCAAGAAATGGAATCCTGTAGTGTGTCTAGCATGAACAGACACTTCAGGGCATGATTACAGCACAGTGAAGGGCACTGCAGTGGATACACCTGAATGAACACCTATCACAAGGGGCAGTGGTAAACAACAGTATTGGATAATACCTGGCATGACTGATCCTAACTCTAGGATAGTTCACTGGCTCAGATATCAGTTTGCAGGTTGCTTCATAAGGAGTCAGCTGGTGTATGTTTTTATGACATGGATATGACCTTAACCACAAACCCTGCTGTTGAAGCCATCTGGAAAGTTGTGCCATTCAACAACAGGTGGAAGTTTTCATGATCCTAGAATCATAGGATGCTGTGGGCAGCAAAGGACCTTTAAAGGTCATCTAGTTTGCTACAAGGTCTCCCTGGAGCCTTTTTCTCCAGGCTGAGCAACAGCAGCCTTTGCAGCCTGTCTTCACAGCAGAGCTGCTCCAGCCCTCTGATCCTTTTTGCAGTCCTACACTGGACTGACTGCAGTGGGTCCATGCATTTCCTGTGCTAAAGATTTCAGACTTGTCTTACAGGTGTGGTATCACAAGAGCAGAGGGGCAGAATCTCCTCTCTTGACCAGCAGACCAAGCTTCCTGTGATGCAGCTTAGGACACAACTGGATGTAATCACACCTTACTGGCTCATATCCAGCCTTTCATCCACCAGCACCTCCAAGTTCCTTCTCAGCAGGGCTGCAATCAATCCCTTCATCCCCCAGCCTGTATTGATATCAGAGATTTGCTCTGACCTGTGTGCAAGAGCTTACCCCTGACCTTGTTGAACATCATGAGGTTGTCATGGGCCCATTCCTTGAGCTTGTCCAGGTCTCATTGGATGGCATTCCACCCTTCCAGTGTGTCAGCTGCATCACTCAGGTTGATGGCTTTGGGAAATGGACTGAGGGTGCACTCAATCCCCCTTTTCATTGACAAGGACTTTGAAGAGCACTGGTCCCAGTACAGACCCCTGAGGGACACTATTTGTCACTGGGACATGGAGCCACTACAGTCTGGACGCAACCATCCAGCAAATTCCTCATCTACCAAAGAATCCAGCCATCAAATTCATCTCTCTTTCCTTTAGAAAGGATGTTTTGGGGCAGCCCTTAGGGAAATCCAGGTGGTATAGGAATTATTCTGTTGCTTCATAAATGCTATTAGTCCCCATTATTAGTCCATGTTTTGCTGTCAGCAGAATGGCTGCCTGAGAGAGAGTCTGTATAAAGCGCAAATCTCTTGATTCAGAATGGTCCTGCAAGCTTAGATCTGCAAACTATTAAATGAGTTCACATTCACGGAGAAAAATGGAGTCACAGAACACAACTAAATGCTGGCACTGCTGATGAAAGCAGTTATTTTCAAGATGCGATTGTTCAGCTTCAGATATCTTTTTTTCCCTCCCTGTTACTGAAAGGGAAACCATGAAGAATAATATAGCAAAACTTTTTAGACTTATTATATTTCTTTAACATTTCTCAGTTCTTTCTGAAGCATTCTTATGTTAAGGATATTGCAATGATTTTTGCATGCAGCCAAACTTTTACTGAGAAGAAACCTTAGATGGCAACACTGTTTACATGAGCTGTCAGTTTTGTGTTGCAGAGTTTTATGATGTGGTGTTTACATGCTCAGATCCTCCTCACATTGGGAAATTTACATGCTGCAACCCTTTTCCCTTGATTTTTTTAGGTTTGCCAAAGGTTATTAACAGTTTTGAGGACTCCTATCAGAGATACTCTCAGTCCTTTTTTCTCTAAGTATTGTTATATTTCTTTATTTAAACTTTGTAATGAAAAAAAAATCTTTCTGAAACTGAAAATTTGTCCACATATTGTGATCAAGCCTTGTCCAAAATAAATATGATTAAAACTGTGAGGAAAAAATGCTACATTTTCCATGTACATTTTTCTCTATAGTTGAAGAATACATTCAGTACTTTTAGGTTTGCAGTGCAGAACACTGATCAGTTCTGTACCACAGTGACATGTCCTGTTGGCCTTGTATCCTCAGCATCACAGGATTAAGGGTGGTGTATTGTATGTGCCTGCATTCTCACATACCATCACATGAAATTAGAGCTTGAATAGTATCTAGAGCACAAATTTTCAGGATATTATTGACTCTAGGCATCTAACACAGGAAGATTCAGAGTATCAAAAGTAAGCTCTTCCTCTGTGTCACCCTGTAGAGTTGCTAATACCTTTCCTTTTCCTCCACAAGAAAGTGTGAACAGTAACTTACCTAGCTGTCAAATAAAGGTAATGATATGTATCACCTCTGGGAAAAAAAATATGATTTGGGATAAGTGGATAGTCCTTCAGTTGAAGATTAAGAATGAGGAAAGCGAGAAGATAAACTGCTTTATGCAAATTGAAAACTGCCTCTCAGCCCTCTCCAGAGACATTTTTCAAGTTCCTTTCCACACCAGACAACATCACTAAGTGGCTCAGACCTGTGGGTGAGGTGGATGCCATGGTAACAATACCAGGTGAGTAAGGCTTTTAATGAACATTTTCATAGAATCTGGATCACGAACTCTCTGTCAGGGTTTAGATCACGACTTTTACTTGGGTTCTTCAGAATTGTAGGGTTTGTGTGCACCGATACACAACTGGTGTAAATTAGCAATTGTCTGTCATGCCATCTCTCTATTTGTGTTTTAATTTTAGGTTTACACTTGTGGTTTGGCTTGGTCAGGAGGCAAGTTTGGTTAGATGATAGTAAGTGTGACACTTTATCCTGTCCTGACAGATGCTGTATCACCATCATGCTCTTAATAGAGGAAATACAGTGTAGCATTAAATGCATGGACAGTCTAAAGCATGGACAAATGAGGTTTGGACACTGGTGGACACTGGAACCTTTCAAGAAAGAGCACTGGGAAGTTTTTAGGTCATTGCTTACTGGAGGCAAAAGGCTCTGTGATACTCAGCAGGTTTTTGTTTGGCTCAGGGCACTGCCTTAGTAGCACAATAAAGTTCTGGGGTACAAAGGATGCACATAAAAGCACAATAGGGTTCTGGGGTACAAAGGACGCACGTACATGCATGCACATGACCTGTTTTCCTTTGATTTGTCTTTCTCTCCCTCCTGTTTGATTCTGCAAACGTGAGGAAATTTTTTTAGCAAGATGCACAAGCATTTGTTTAGCTATGCAGCTTTTTTCCTCTTAGTTAGCATCTCTGAGATTCTGTAATTACACTTCTGGGTAAAATAGGCTGTCATGATAACTTATGCATGGAATGCTCTATTTAAAGTAGTGGGTTTCATTCTTCTTAGATTTACACACAAAGCAGAGGTAGGGCCTGATGGAATAAATTAGAGGAAATTTGGTCTTCCTCTGAGAGAAATAGTTGAAGTTCGTCAACCCAGTACAAAATTGACCAACTTCTAGAAAAAAAAAATAGCTAGGGAAGATTCCTGTTTCTAGTACAATATGGAGACTGGATATTTCCATGCTTATTCTGTAAGATATGCACTTCTTTTTAGGCCAGCAGGTCTTTTGTTCAGGTTGTGCTACTGACCTTAAACTGTTACATTAACAATAGGGAGGAATACAGGATTGGCAGATGCTGTGGTGCCAATGTGAATTACTCATTTATAGCAGCTTGAGAGTGAGATTGATGATCTTGATAGCATGTTAAAGAGCATAACCCAGAAGATTAATCTAGTGAGAAATATTCCAGAGAAAAACAATTGCTAAGAGAAAGCAAAAGATAATCTAGAAGATAATGTCGTGTAGCATCTTTATGGTTTTTTTTGAAAAGTTGTCTGGAAAAGATTGTTTGCACTAATCTGAATGCCTGGTTTGCAAAATACTTATCAGGCTGATTGATTCTAGCATGAAAATTTGATTTCTTCTGGACTGAAAGATTTAAAGGATAACAATTAAATATATAGAATTTTCATGTGGCAGGTTGTAAATCAGGGTGGCTGTTGTGGTTTAACCCCAACTGGAAACTCAACCCCCCATAAGTCCTTGCTTACTCCCCCACCAACAGGACTGGGGAGAGAGAGTCTGAAGACCACAAGTGAAAAATTCATGGGTTGAGATAAAAAACAGTTAAAGAGATAAAGCAAAAGCTGCACACTCACGCAAAGCAAAACAAGGAATTAATTTGTCAAGTATGCTGTGACTTTCTCTGAACTACCTCACCTGGCTGTTCATATTTCTTATGTAACAAAAATGTGGTTCAACTGTAGTTCCTCAGATTCCTGATAATACAGAAAGCAAATATTGTTTCTAGTTATGTTAGATATAAATTTAAGGAGCAGCACAAAGAATGTATCATTAATTTCTGTCTGGATGCTAATCTAGATATTCACATATTTACATTATAAATACATAACTGAAAGCAAAAAAACTGCCAGATTTCTATTGTGATTAGCTCATCCCCAAAAATAATAAAAAATGAGTATAATTTTATAGGCAAAAGATTAATTGAATATGGTTTTCCTTTATTATTCCCTATGTAAGAATTGGCTTGGAAATACCCAGAATAGTAATACAGCCAATTTTTGTAAATTTCCCATTGGCTAAACAGGAAGGAGAAGTTGTTTTAAATCATCAAATTCACTGACAAATTTTCAGGCAGTGATTCTAGTGCAAGACCAGGATGAGAATCTGCTGTGAGAAGCTTCAGTCACCGACCACAGAAGCTTAAGGAAGCTACACAACAATAACCACACAGCTTCTTGTGAAGGTTGCCACTTCTTGTCTGGGATTTAAAATCTGGCTTGCAGCATTGATTCTAATGTGCTGCTTCTCAATAACTAACACTTAGTACTCTGTACTATCACTTAGACACCCTGATTAAGAAAAAAGTTGTCTCCTTTGTTGGAAGGTTGAAATTATTTCATGCCCAAGCTCTGTTGTAGTGGCATGTCATTTGTATGAAAGCCACACAAGCTTTTACATGCTTCCAACAACAGTGGATCATTTGAGGACTCAGTGACACGTGAGATAAACTGTAATTCAATTTTCACCAAAGATTTTTTCCTTCATGCAACTTAAAAGATTGAGGGCTTGCTTTTTATTTCTTCTCAAACAATAAAATGTTATTTCTTTGATTTGAAATCTAGTGAGAGTCCCTAAGCAAATGGACGTTTTTATATATTCAATTGTTCTTCCACCAGTGTGTTCACACTAAACTAAAATAAAGATTAAAGAAGATAACCTGCTAAGATTTTTTTCTACTTTAAAATGTGTGGTCCTTTAATTTATGCTTTTGATAATTATTATCTAATATCTTCTTCTATATTTAGAGATTACTGCTTTCTTAGTTTTCAAAAACGTATTAAGAGAAAGAAACATGCAAATTTTATTTGGAATACTCAGTGATAGGTATTGGGACAAACTAGATTACAGGATTTATATGTAGATATAACTACTCATATATAATATTTAAAACTTATGGTATAGCATGTATTATAACTTTTCAGACATGAATTTTGTGGTAGTGTTTTTGCTTCCCATCGAAGAGCCCATGTGGAGATGCTCTCCCATAATAGATCAGTATTTTTCTCTATTTTTCCTTAGAACTGTTTTGGAGAAAAATATCTGTTTTCCATAGGAAAATATAGTTCTTTCAAACTTAAAATGACAGTTTAGCTGAATTTTCAGACAGGCAAGAAGGTCAAGAGAAGTCATTAGGTTTTCTTGCAGAAGAGGAGTGTGATAGAGTATGATCAGGTAAAGTAATAATGCGTCATTTGGAGTGTTAGCAATAAAAGGGTACAATGAAGGTGGATAAAAGCAAAAACAAAATAAACCAAAATTATTTGATTCTGAAGGGGCAGATGAATATCCAAGTAATTTTCTCAAAGTACCTCCTGGTAGAATTTCAGACAAGCCCATTTCTAGATTGTCCATCTTCAGTCAATTCCAAATAAATGTTTTGACCTTCTTAAAACTTCAAATTGAGAGGATTTTTTAAACTCTTCTGAAAAGCAAAGGCTTTTGTTTAGGTGTTGAATAGTTGATAGTTTGTCTTAGCCCCACTTTATAGAATTATGGAATTTTTTCTGTAATATTTACATTAACGTGTTTGCAGGAGGTATTTGAATATTTATCATCACAATCAAAGTCTAATTGATGTATATATTAAAACCTTGATTGGCTTTAGGGAGTGAAACAACTGCAGATCCCCAGGCAACTGCTATCACCTCTTGTTTCAATTATGTTCTTCACAATTATTTCCCTTTATTAGATGCATCAGTATTAATTTTGCCAAACATATAAATCTTTTATTATGATATGTAATATATTTAAATATAACAAATGTATGCATGTTAGTGGAAATAAGTAGATGGCTAATATCAATGTTTTCTTCACATGTTTATGTGCAAGTCATGTTCTCCATTCTCTTTGCATTCCTTATTGTCATGTGTGTCCCCAAGTTCTCCACACACATTATTGTAGTTGTATTTAGACACTATTATATTATTTCTGTTAATTGGCATCCTGTATCTTGCTCAATTGCCTTTTAATTTTTTGGGGTTTTTTTTAAGATTCATTCCTCATATCTAGTCAAGGAGTTAAGGTAAATTGAGTCACCTTTTCTGCACTTAATTGGCTCTTCTCCTTAATCATCACAGCTGCTTTGAACAAACAAGCAGAACTAACCCTGCTTTAGGCAATGTTTTTAACTCTCCTTTACCTTCCTGTCTGTATTTTTTTTCCCTCAGAAATTGCATAGATACATTACATGAGCACTTGCTGTTTATGAACTCAGCCAGTGCTTGGAAAATGGGAAGTATGCCCAAGATTATGGAAAAGCCAGTGAGAACTGCATCTCCCAGGAAGCAAAATCCATGGCATTGCCAATCTTCTTAGCTTATTATGAAATAATCTGGTTAGAACTAATACCTGTCCATAATATGCCAGTTTTCTAGAAACGACATCAGAGAAATTAAACTAAAACAAAAAAGTAAGGGAAGAAACAAATTTAAAAGAAGTTCAGATTGTATGAAACACAACTATGAGCCTGAAAATAAGCCATGACAAAACCTGTATTAGAACTGCAGCTATGTCTGTGAAATTGGAGAAAATCATGACTTTGAGAATTTAGGCATAATAAATAAGCCTCTGCAGCTGAAACTGGATATGGCCTTCCTTAGCTTTTTCTAGGGTCTGTGCTGTGGCATTTCTTGTAGATTAAAATTCCTAAGCCTACAGTTGGTTGTTCAAGGGAGTTTAAATCTTGGCAAACTGAGTTCTTGGAGCATTTCTATTTGCATGTAATTATTTGAGGATCTTATAAGTGATTTAGTTAGAAATGGTACATTATTCATAAGTGACTTGAAAAATAGTGTAAAATAGTTACAAAATAACCTGCAAATTTGCAGATGCTGCCTCATGGTCATACCATACATATGTGATAGCTTTCATCAGTGAAATTCAACCAACTGTTGGAAGTGTATTTAATCTCGGCTTCAAGATTTGTTTTGTTCTTTCTCCTTTGTTTTTCTTTGCATTTCATAACTTTATAGTTTTCTAATGGTGTTTCATATTGTACTTTCAACAGCACAGACAATATGTGAAATATAGTTTCTGGACCTATCTAGTCACTTTGTGTCATTACACCTTCAATGAAGATGAAGAAGCATTAGGAGTCACTACTGTTGCTGCAATATTGCACATGTTGATTCACAAACACCTGATTTCTCCAGAAGCACTGGTCATGAGTGTACATCCATCAGATTGCTCAGACAAAAACAGCTAGCAAGGTGTTTTTGTAGGCTGGGGTGGAATGAGCTGTAATTAAAACCTGCTGGTGGCAAATTCATCCTATTCCCTACTTTTGTAGGCTTCCAAGATTAAAGGTAAAACACAGCAATAAATGCTCATTAGTTGGAGCCATTTTGCAAGTTATCTGGCACCCCTTCACCCCCATCTCTCGGGGCCCTTGTCCCCTTTTAACTGCATGTCCCTAATTGATTTCCTTCTCTTCCCATCTCTCATTCATCTTTCTTTACACTCCTGAGTTTCCTTCTATTATTCCTTGCTCATTATATACTGCAGAATTGTCAGAAAGAGGGCTAAAACCAAGCATTCTTAGAGGAAAACTGTTGAGACCAATCTAACATGTAAACTCAGTTTGATGTGTAAAATCCAATGAAGAAATTATACAGCCTGGCAGAGCAGCAAAAAGGAGACCATAAAAAATGTAATTAAACAAATCAGGAATTGAGACCTTCACACTTCACCTCATTTTCCCTCTGATTTGATTATTGTTGTGTGAGAATATTTTCTGTGGTATTACTCTCTGTTTTGTCCCATTTTAGAAATGTCAAAACACTAAGTGATTTGCTTAAGGAAAATATTGTTCTACTCCCTAACTTACTATTTTGTGACATAATGGAAGCAAATTACTGAATATACATACAGTTCTCAGTTTTGTCATATTCAATTTATGCTGTTTGCTGAAGCAAAACCTTTAACTTTTAAACAGTAAAATGCTCCATACAGTCATCTGTATAAAGTGAAAATCAAACTATTTTAAAGTGAGAAACAATGAATCAGTTTTTTAAAAAATGATTATTTGATTTCTGGATGCTTGGTGAAATTTAACCTGCTTGTTTTTTAAAATAAAATTTTAAAAAATTAAAAATTCTAAAAGGAGTACTCAGAACTTTTAAACAAGCTCAACCAAATAAGCCAAATTTTTTTTTGCTAGATATTCTTGATGTTTTTTACTCTCAGAAAATATGATAATGATGCATTACTATTTAGTATCTTTTACTATTACCTTGACACCTTTTGGTGAAAGAGAAATGAAACTTTTTTTCAGGAAATCTCTTTTTCTCTGCTGTGTTAGGTTGTACCCCTAAAGACTTTGGTTCAATCACTTCTACCATTTTACCTCATTAAAAGTTTTGTTTCAAAACTAAGATCTTTATCTTCCTGTTAATTTCCAAGTACCTGACATAGTGTGAGGACTGTGTTGGTGTTTCTCTGGCAGAAAAGTGAAGGTACACGTCCTGTCTCTTATGGTGTAACATACTATGAGCCTTTCTAGGCTTGAGAGTCATTCTCTAGTCCTATGAATACATAAGTGGAAGAACTTCAAACAGGATGGATTAATAAATCAGTATTTCATCTCCTAGGGTTGTGCTCTCAATAATTCCACTGCAAAGGAAAGCATCTCCATTGAATCTGAGATGCAGAAGAGTGGTAAAGGTACAAGAGGAGGCCCAGACCCCAGGATCGGGTGTTCAATCAAATTAGTTGAGCAGATGGTGTTTAGAGAGGAATACAGAAAACAAAAGGCTCCAGGGAAATGAAATTAAAAACTCTTAAGCCAATGCAAAAATAATAAACAATTGTATAATTTTCTTTTCAGTGAGGAGAAGCCATGGAAGCTAAAGGTTCTTAAGAAATGTAAAAATAACTTTAAAAATAACAACAGGCTGCTAAAGAAGGTGTCATGTATGAGCATACTAAACGAGAAAAGTATAGTGGATAAGTGTGGAAAACACAAAGAAAGATCCATTGGTTTCTCCATTGAAGGGCCAGTAGTGGAAAGATCAATGACAAGTAAAACAAGAAAGTGAGAAAATATCCATCCAAAGAGTTTATTTTTTCTCTCCTTTTCCTCTGCACTTCCGTCATCTTAGGCACAGTGTCCTGGCATTGCACAGCACCAGGCTGTGATCACTAGCAGTTTTTATTAGTAAGATATGCACATGTGCATCCAAAGGAATTCCTTCAAGGCCTAACTTTTAATTGTTTGGCACTTTTTCTTCTGTGATTAAATGGAGACACTGTCACCAAACTATGCTAGATACCATACTCCCCCTAAGCAATCAAGGTGATGAACCATTCAGAACAACAGTGTGAAAGCCTGAATTGCCATTTTGTGAATAAATTCTTATTTTAGCTTTCAAGTCATTTTAGATCAGCAAGTGCTTATCCCTTGGGGGAAGAGAAGTTCTATGGGCAAATCCCAAAGTTTGACAAGGTAATTGACAAAGGTAATTTAATGAGTTTGTTGTTTCTTTTATGTCAGATATAGGGATCCACAGGCATTTTTTTTCACATATAATAGCAGCTTCCTAAACAAATATTATAATTTTCTTTTATTTCCAAAGAAGAATAGAGGAAATCACACTACCTCACTGGACCAGCACTGTAGTTTTAATTGACTGTCCATTGAAGACTTGAGAATATCTTTGCTAATTTAGAGATATTTCAAAGCCTACTGGAAATATTATCTCATACTTCATGTAGCAGTGATTTAACTTTGCAAATGAAGATGAGAAATTTTCATTAAAATTTTTCATAAAAATTAAGAAAATGAGGTAGAATTTCATGAACATATATATGATGTTTTCAGTCAGATAGCTCTATTCCACCAAAGCCCATTGGGTTACCAACACAGCTAATGTGCAAAGCTGTGTTTTCACTGTGAAACCAGACAGAGGAATACTTTAATTGTCTGTTGCTATATTAATGTCTCAAAGAACACTCAATTATTCCAGTAGTTCTCTTCTTGTTGGTAATTATCCTTTCTCTCATGATCTAGTCTACAGATTGCCTGTGATGCCTCTTCTCCAAGATATCTAGCTAGAGGGTACAAAAACACTAATGATGGTTTTTAGCTTTTAGTTTTTACTAGTATATCACTGAAACAAATATTTGCAGGTGGCTGTTGCTATCATCACTTTTTGAAGCTTAATGAAGAGAGTTCAAAATGAACTTCACTATTGAATTCTGCTTTGAAATCACTTTGTAATTTTTCACAGCGTGTTGGAAAGGTTTTTTGTTTTGACTTGAAGAAATCTATTTGGATTTATGGAAATTAGAATTAGAATAACATGCAGTTCACATTTAACACATAAGAATATGTTGCTGTGTGAAAATTGTGAGGCCTGCTGGGTTAATAAGCCAGTTTGTGTAAACAAAGATGTTACTTTTTATTGTGCTGCAACAAGACTCTGTGATACTAGATAAGGAAATATAAAATATTTCCAAAGCTTCAGTTCTCTGACTTCTGTCATTATTTTAGGGAAAAAAAGTCATAAAATGCTTATGAAGTTGTATTCCTGGTCAAAAAGAAATGCATATTGTTTTGATGCATAAATTTCAGTGTCTCTTTTATTCTTTTTTTGTCCAAATTTTTTTTATATTATTTTTCCCCAAACTATTATATTATTCCTGAAATATTATTTTTATTCTTAGAATATCTTTCACTTCTCAGATCACCAAGAAGCATCTTTTTATTCTTTCTTGATGATGCAACCACTCTAGTGCAGCTTCCCAGGTACTGAGCCATTTCTGTTCTACTGTTAGAAGTACTTTTGAGCCCAAATTTTGTGGAGTCTTATGCCCTTCTGCAAAATTTTGGCAGCACTTTCTCATTCTGAATAGTTGAATTTTTAGTGTCTCCCTCATGGTTTGAACAGTTCTTTCATCCAGAAGCAAAATCAGAGAGGCTGATTTTCCCTGGGAGGAAAACTCTCCATTCTTCCATGATGAATTAGTTTATGGCCCTACTTTGCAAAGATGTACACATCATTTAATTATGCACTTTGAGAATCTGATTGCTCTTAATGGTGCTAAGGAAAATATGTAAAGCAGTGCAAGTAGTGTATTTTTCCATTCAAAGGTTTACAAATCTGTATTTGCAAAAAGAAAACCAGAAATAAAATAAGCTTAATTTTTTTTTTTTAATTCCCTTAATGATGTCAGAACCCTGTGTATGGAATTGTCATTGACTGCACTAGGAGTCTACCCATCAAATACAAATCATTATAAAGCCTCTGTGCTTTCTTCTAGAAATAAAACCTTCTCTTTTCTTTATCATTGAAAATTACTTGTAAAGGGAGATAAAGAGTAGTTAATAATTATGAATAATAAAAAAGCCATTCTTTCATTTCAGCATCAAAAATTATTTTTTTTAGAATGGCATTACATTTATTTTTCACAAAATGAAAATATTATTAAAATGTCATTAAAAATTGCTGTGGTCTATAAAAAATTTTATGCAGACTAAAGTCTTACGTCAAAATTTGTTTCTGTTTTACTAGTCTGAGTAAAAATAAAAATATTGAACTATTCACCTTCCATAGCACAGATTATCCCTGTTTGGCTGGGATTTTAATTTCCACTGTGAACTCTCATGTTAAATGCTCCTGTTTTACAGGTGGGCTGCTGTAAAATGATTATCAGGTTTGGTACCTTTAATCAACTTTCATAGGCTAAAATAAATCAGAACTTTTGGTACTCTTGCATATTATTTCATTAAGGAAGTGCAATATTCACTCACCCTGAGGCAACCATCTAAAATCAGTTGAATTAATCACACCTCTCCAGGGACTGTAGGGGCATCAAATGTAGCTCTGATGCTCCACTTTTGGGCAGATAAAGCCATTGCAGGAATTCTTTTCTTTTAGGAATCTTTTTTGCAGAGGATAAAGCCAGTCCCAAAATGAAGTCTCATGTCCTGGAACAGTGGAGTGTGACTACAGTGGTGTAGCACTAGATTTGATATCTGTATTTTCTATTAAAAATTAATAATAGTGAATTCATTACCCTCTAGTGGGATGAAATTTGGGGGATATAGGAAAGTTAATGAAGCCAGAATTTGGTCTATCCTGACATTAGCATATACAGAGCAACAGACAGTTCAATGTTCTTATTATTAATAAGGAATTGAAATTTGTCTTAAATAAAAATTAAGCCAAAATGTAAAATCTAAAAGACTCAAAATGTAAATTATGATTCAGTAGCTTTGTTTTAATAATCTCCTGAATTGAAATGCATGATCTTTTAATAATATATTTAATAATAATATTAGTATAAATTTCTCTTATAACAAAGGAAAATTTATTTTGAATTTCACTTCAAGTGGGATGTCATGGTATTACTAAAGACTAATTTTGGAAATCATTTCTTCACCTCAGTGCTAGTAGAAACCAGACTGTATTATGTTAAAATTCTACAAAAAGTAAAAATTCAGCACCATGTATGCTTTGTTCACAAACTGTGTAAGCATACTTGAAGAACCAATATAACCATGCAAGGTAAAATGCTTCCATGGGAAAATTCTTGTATGTGCTATGCTTAAAGATATTTTGGTAATCAGTAAAGGACAGAGGTGATTGATATCAACATCTTCTCCTTTTTTCTTTCCTGTGATATAATAATTGTTTCTATACCTAGTTATATATTTCCTGAACATGAACTTGCGTTTTTTAAAGCCATGACTGGACAACAGGGAAGTATTGTCCACAGTAATTAAATTCTTGCCTCCTATTGTGTCACCTTTCCTAGAATATAAATATAAATATTTTATAAGTATGGATATTTTATAAATATTTTTAAATATAAATATAAAGCCACACTCACATATGTGGTCTGAGCCACACAAGGCACCACTGCACTCCAGGGCAGAAGATGAAGAAACAAATACTCAGTGTCATGTTGTGTAACATTACATAAAGCATTCATATGCTATAAAAACAAAGTGAAATTAATCCATTGCAGCCTGTCATATGCTGTAAAAATAAAGTGAAATTAATCCATTGTAACCTGATTCAGGAATTACTTCCATAATCCGGAAAGAGCAATGAGATTTTACAATTACAGACTGCTTTCTCATGAGAATAAGGAAACTAAAGAATTACTCACAAATACTGAAAAAACCTGGGTTTATCTTTATTATTAACCATAAAAGAGTGAATTTTCCTTCAATAGCTGTTCTTCTTGTTTATGAATAGGAACCACAACTGTTTATTTCAATGCTTTTGTTTCTAAGGTTGGAATGCTTTAGTTTCTAAGGTTGGAAAAGCCAAGACTCTTCCTCTTACTGGAACTTTTTGGAATATAGGTGTGGATTTTATGCACCAGACATTTCTTCTGCTTATCTTTTACTAATGGTAATTGAAAATAATGTGGGAGATGCCAGAGAAGTAAACAGCAGCATACCTTGTTATACTAGCTTCTCAGTAATTGCTAAACTACATTAAAGTGGGTGCAAAGTACTTGCAAGGGGTTTTTTTTAGTATTGTTATTTATTTTTTAAGAATTATTTTCAATAAAGGGAGCTTCCTTAGAGCATCCTTGCAGTTGGAGTCTCACACTGCTAGAGCAGGGAATGAGTTAGTGGGTGGCTCTTGCCATTACCATTTCTCAGCCTCCAGCACAGCCCCGCACCCTGTGTAGTCAGAGTATGGACTACTGCAATTCCTGAAGCTGTTTTACCTGAGTGCTGTTCAGGTTTCCTTTGATGCCTTGAGAGGCTACCTTGAACAGAGGCTAGACAGTGTTGAAGGAATAGAGTAGATATTTATTAAAAAGGCCATCAAAGGATACACCTTGGGCTTTACCTTTAAAAACAACCACGTTTTTTTCTCATTTCAGTGACTGCAAATGCCCACAGGAGCCTCAAAACGCCTCTCGTTGGTTGTGTCCAGTGAGGTCAATTCATAAAAGTAAAAAACTAAAGGAAAAGATCAAACAAGTGCAATATCCGAGTTCAGGAGCAGACAAGTAGCTCCCTGACTTCAGCTCACAAATGTTGCTTGATAAATTTTTAAAGCAATCTGGCTTGTGTGCTGGCTTTTCTAGAAAATTACATATTAAGAGCTCGTGCATCCTCTTATCCTGGTGCCTGGATATTCTTTGCTGTGGTCAGTGAGGTGTCCCAGATTGCAGCTGTAGCTGCATGGCCCTCCATGCACTTCCTCTGGGGTTACAAGGGGAGTGTTGCCATTTTGTCCACTTAGTCAACAACTGTGTTTGCTGCACCTTCCCAAATTACAAACACACATTATCAAATGTTTATGAAAACATGGCAGATTCAAATGCCTGAGAGATGTCAGCTGAGATCCTCTTTTTGTCTATTTTCACTTCTCTTTCCACTTTCTTCACAACATCAGGTATTACTCTTCCAAAAATGCTGATCACAAAAAGACTGGTTTTTTTTCCCCGTCTCTGCTATGTATATGCTCGCTGCATTTGCAAAAGTTTTGTATCTCCTGGGCATTTTTTTGGCTTATTTTCATTTTGACAATGCATGCAACTGTGCGTTTTGTTTTTGCTGTGCTACTGCTTTGAACTCTCTCTGCCTTACTGCCGCAGGTTCTTTTGTTTTGTATTCCTTTAGTATTTTGGATATCATGCAATTCTTTTGTCACTTGTTATAAGCCTCATTTTATTAGACAATTTCTTTTGCTTGGAAAAATTATAGTTTGCTCTTTCAAGAGTTGATTATAAGAATTCTAACTATTTTTATTCTTACTGATCTAAATCATAACCTCTTTTTTTATTAGGAATTTATCTAGTCTTTGCAAATTGCAAGACTGTAATTTTTAAACTTAGATGAGATTCCATGTGGGGTATCATACGCCACATCAAATTGCAAATTCTTTGGCTGTCTTTCTCAAAACCAGCAGTTATGGGACATCAGGCTCTCCTGACATCCTCCCTTTTTGCTGAGGATGAGTGATTCACAGAATCACAGAATATCCTGAGTTGGGAGGGACACTTTAGGAATATGGAAGTCCAGCTGCTGGCCCTGCACAGGAGAGCCCCAAGAGTCACATCGTGTGCCTGAGAGCATTTTCCAGTGCTTCTTGAATTCAGGCAGGCTTGATGCTGTGACCACTGTCTGAACATCTCTGGGTGAATAACCTTTTCCTAATATCCAACCCAAATTTCTCCTGACACAGCTTCAGGCCATTTCCTTGGCTCCTGTTACTTATCACTGCACAGAAGAGATCAGTGCCTGCCCCTCTGCTTCCCCTTGTGAAGGAAGCTGAAGATCACACTGAGGTCTCCTCTCAGACTCCTTTTCTCCAGGCTGTGCAGATAAAATCCCCTCAGGCACTCCTCATAAGGATTCCCCTCCATATCCTTGACCATCCTGATTCCCCTCTTTTGGACCCTCTGTAATAACTGAATGTCTTTTTTTATATTGTGGTGCCCAAAACTGCCCTCAGGACTCGAGGGGAGTCCGCCCCAGTGCAGAGCAGAGTAGGAAAATCCCTTCCCTTGCCTGGCTGACAATGCTGTGCCTGATGTCCCTCAGGACAGGATTTGTTCTCCTGGCTGCCAGGGCTCTCCTGGCTCATGTTCAACTCTCCATTGGCCAGGTCTCCCAGGTCCACTTCACTGCTGCTCTCCCAGCCTGTGCACACACCCTGTCCAGGTACAGAATCAGGCACTTGCCCTTGTTAAACCTCACATGGTTGGTGATTGTCCATCCCTCTGATTTGTCAAGGTGTCTCTGCAGGGTCTCTCTGCTTTGGAGGGAGTCACCAGCTCCTCCTTATTTTCTATCCTCTGCAAACTTAGAATCCCTTCCAATCCTGCATTCAAGTTTTTAATGAAGATGTTGAAGAGCACAGGGCAGAGCCCTGTGGAGCCCCATTACTGACAGGTCCTCAGTCTGATGTCCCCCATTCACTATAATTCTTTGTGCCAGACCCATGAGCCAGTTGCTCACCCATCCCATGATGTGTTTATTCAGCTCTGTGCTGGAAATGTTTTTCCAGAAGGATAATGTGAGAGACAGCACTGAAAGCTTGACTGCAATACTAAAAGATTACATCAACTGGCTCTCCTTGGTAACTAGAATAAACTTGGTAACTTCTCATAAAAGGAAATCCAGTTTGACCAGCAGGACTTCCCCCTCGTGAACCTGTGCTGGCTGTGACCAATGCAACCAAAGAAACTGTTTTGGTCACATCTGTGTTACTGTTGTCTTCCAAATTCCCTAAGTCTTAGTGCTGGGGCAAACTTTTAGCTGCAAAATCCTTCCAGTGTTCTTTGGCGCTTTCCTTGTGAGTGTACCAATTGTGGGGTTGAATCCCACTGCTGATTTTGATGCTTCCAGAAAATCTGCCTGGTGCTGTGGCCTCTGAAGTAGCTCTACTGAAGCCTGTTGTCTGGACTTGCATGGCACAAATTTGATGTCTACAGCTAAAATTGCCCACACTCCTGCAGGAAGGAGCCTTGTAGTGATGAGGGTCTGTCTAACAGTCACCCTGACTGACCGATTTTTTACAGAGGTAATACCAAACCAGGATGCATGCTAACAGCAAAAATGGGTGGGAGACATGGGCCTGAGTCTATTCCATGCCCCTGTTAGCTTGACTGGACTAGAAGCAGTGTCAATAATATATTGACAGTAAATTATAGATATGTGGGAAATCTAACTTTTAAAAGATTCAGTCCCTCAGGAGAAAGAGCTGATTTGCTCTCAGGAGCTGAAATAACACTCTTGCCTCACTTTATAGTCCCAAATAGAAAGCACTTAGGCATTCCCCAGGACAGAGGGAATCCCACCTTCAAATATCTTTTAAGCTTTATTTGAAGCAAAGGTATGAGCTTTGATCTCCTATCTCTGAACCCTTAGGCTTGCCAAGTCAGTCTGTCTATATCTGTAGTGCAATGAATATTTAATTATTGAAAAGTGCAATAGTGCTTACAGAACACATTATGGTGTCTAGCTGCAGTCTTCCAGCTGAAAAGTGAGTCTAATTTTAATACCTGACTTTGCTAATTTATCTGAAACAGTCTAATTCACTAAGTAGTAATGGTTTATAGTATTTGAGTGAAAATAGAGGGTTATGGACACCATGTGCCAGGGTAATCTGAAGGTATCTTGCCTTCCAATTTGGCTTGTTTATACAGAATTAAAAAGTAAATGCTTCTGACATGTTTCTCTTTTCTGCATTGCTTTGGAACATTATGTGCCTTTGGCAGTTTGCAGCCCTGGTCTAAGTGCTGTCATTGCTTTTGCAACTTTAATCCTTTAAGATAATTTAATTTCAGCTGACTTTTTAGATTTTTCAGTAAGACATCATTTAATTAGTGTGAGTGTGAACTGGACTTTCCCGTTCAATTGAATGATTTATAATTAATATTCTCATTTTTTTGTCAAACTGAAATAGTACTCTACATTCTTTTTAATCAGTTTTGTTTGTGATATTTATTTTTTTTCTGTTCTTTTCAAGTTGTTCTCATTTGTGTTCTTCTGGTAAAATGCAGTAATTATATCCTTATTAATTTCAACCTCTGCCCTCTTAATTACAATTAAGGGAATACATATGTTATTATATTTAGATTTCTGGATAATTTAAGACAGGAAAAAAAAGTGGTTTTTAGAAGCTTGCATTATTGCCTCACCCTCTCCTTTATTATTCTGCTTATGTCTGCAAAATTCAAGAATCAGATGGAAACTAGAAATAACCAGTTCATAACCTCCTATTCAATCTTTGTGCTTTTAGATGGGAGGACCTTTCTAAAAAAAAGTTTCTGAAGTTTCTTTTTTCCAACCATATTTTAATTTGTCCTCTATGAAGTATTCTGTGCAACAATAGTGTGATGACCTGCTCTTCTGTGTTCCTGGAACTATCTTGGGAATTCACATAGTGGATATTCTACTTCAACTGTGTAGGGCTAGAAATAAATCTTTGCACATGTGGGCAGAAACCAAAGTAGAACCACAAAACCTCTTCATATTCCTGCTAAGCTAAAGATCAACAGATGGAGAGTTAGTTTTCATCTTTTGTTGGAAAGTCTTTATTGTGCTGGATATTTCTCTTGTTTACATTTCTTTATTAGGATAAAAGCAATTACAAGATGGTTCAAGAAAGAACAGACCTTAAAATTTTCTTTCCTGGGTGATTTTTTGCCTGCAGCAATGGATTAGCATTGCTTTGGGAGGTGAAGTAGTTGGTGTTGTTTCCCCTTCTAGCTGTGAGCCTCCACCTTCCCCAACACCAGGCCAGGGGAAGCAGATGTAAAATAGCTCAGTGGCAGCTCCACTCGCTTCTTTCCCCTGAGAGGCTGAGACAGTTTTCTCTCTGATTCCTTCTCTCTCCTCCATGATGCATAGTTGGAGATGGACCAAGGAGTGCAAGAAGTGTCCTTTTCTGCTCACCTGGAGAACAGTGCTGCTGTTGTTGGGTGTTACCCTTCTCACAAGCCACAGGAAGGACAAAAAACAGGCAATAGAAGCAAAAAAAGAAGGCAAGGAAAAGTAGTGGAGCACCCTGGAGGAGAGATTTGACAGGAAGATGAAGCACAGGAGTAGTTGCTGTGAAGGCATTTTCCTCATCCACACAGATGGCCTTCCTGCTGTTTTGCGGAGAAAAGAAGAAACCTCACAACTTTATAAAAGTTGTAAAGCCCGGTATGCCTTTATTACGACGCGCTGGACGCAAGCCTCCCCAAAGGCATGTGTGCCTCTGAAGACCTCGAGTCTTCTTTTATCCCCCTTCCAAATGCATATGCATACAGTTTCACAATAGGTTCATACATATTCATTCCGGGTGACATTTATCGCCAGTTCTCCTTTATCAAAGGAATTCTTAGCTTGGGGCCAAATTGACCTTGTGGTCATTTCTGTTTTTCTTTCTCTGTCGTCTTGCTGTCTCCGGCATCTGACTTCTCCTTCAGCTTTGGCCTCACAGACTTTTCACCTCTCCTAGACACTTCACCTAATTCAGAATGGATCTCTACTGTGTCTCATTCCCTCCTTTCCTAGGAAATAAGTAAATTCTTTTACTTAATGAAAACTCTCCTGACAATAAGTGTCTTTTAAAGCTCCATCATGTACGTTTGATAAATAGGTTAATACAGCTATTCGTTGGTGTATTCTCCAGTCCCAAATTAACAATATAATAGGTAATCCTAAGCTTATCCCAACTAATATTAGTAAAACCACAATGGGGTGGCACAACTTATTAAAGATTCCATTGGCAGTTGGTGACCATCCAAAGATCACATCCCACCAGTGATGATCCATATTTTGTTTTATTCTTTGTAGAACTCTGGTTATCTCCTTTGTATCATGTTGGACAGTAATTAAGGTTTCCTTTCCACTTTCTTGGATTTCTTTTAAGATCTCCAATAGGCCTTGGTGCTTAATTAATTGTTTTACTAATGTAGGGTTCATCCCAATAGGAGTAGGTGGTAGTCTGTGATACACCATGTAGTTAGCTTTAATCAGCTGGTGGGATGTCACTGGGGCCAAGTACGAAAAATCACACCCGATAATCTTAACAAAATTACAAATAAAGAAATTAGAATGATTTCTACTAGACAGAATAAAACCATTGCTATCAATTTTTACAGCAGCACAGGAGCACAGGCGGCTCTCAGACATATACACCCTTTTCCAGTATATACAAGCACAGTTTTCTGGTCAGTTACCGGATGAATTTCAAAGTGACAAATACCCTGTTCAGTGTCCAAACACACAGCCTGGGCATTAATAGTATTGCTTTCACAAATGAATCCCATCTGTTCTCTAGTAATGCAGGATTCTAAGTTTACTGTCTGCCACTTTTCATTCATCTTTCGTGCCCACACTCCATGTTCTGAAGGATAGAGTACTGTTTTTTCATGGTTTAATCCTAGGGCAATGATGGGATGGATAACATAAACAGTGGCATTACGTATGGTAAGCACAAAGGCAGTGGCCACGTTAGAAACAGGATCATAGGTGAAATTCACCATAGTCCACCAGGATTGAAACTTCCTTTCAATATCAATTGCATTATCCCACACAATTTTCTGAATTTTAGCTGGAAAATTACCTTCACCCCTTTCCCATATGATCAGAGCTGCTGTTGCTTGCATCCATAACTGTGCTTGTATACAACTGAAAGCTAAAGACACATTATCTTGAACTGTACTAAGTGCTTCTACTATTAACTTGTGGTCTTGGTCCCCAGCCTTTTCATACTTCCTTACTTTGGCAGTACTTTTGAAATCTGTCATTGGCTAGTTCCTAATGCCAATAGAGATTACTATAAAGGCTGCTTCAATTTTGTTAGGCTACCTGCTGCAGTGGCCAGTCTATTCATCAGTATTTCTGAATCAATTCCATTTAAAACTCTTAATCCTGTCCCTAATATGCCAGTTAGATGTTTGTTATGGGGAACAGGAACTGCTTTCTGTCCATGACCATCCCTGCCAGAGGGATGTGCTGAGCTCACACTGCAAATCCAGACACACTTCACAAGTGTATCTGACAGAGGTTTAGGTCATACTTGAAGCAGATGTTTGTTCTGAAATGTAGAGACCTCAGGGAATCTAACCTCTCCTTCTCCCTCCAAAGCACCTGATTTCCCAGATGTGTGGCAAGCAGGGTTTACAACTTTTATAAAGTTGTGAGGTTTCTTCTTTTCTCTGCAAAACACTGCCATCCTGCTAAATGCAATGAAGAGTGTTTAATGATTGCTACTCAGATGTGTAGCTTCAAAACTAATATCCTATTTACTGACTTTCAAACTATGCCTTGCAGATGAATGGAGCATTTTGGAGTATGGAATGGAGTATTGCAGCATTTTGGAGACCTTTATTCCTATGGTTGGGTTATTGAGACCCTAATGAGGGGACCAGTTCCCCTGGTTACAGTTGATTTCCTGAGGAATGGACTGCGGTTTTCCAACAGCACTGACATCCCCATTACTTATGGCAAATACAAACAATATATTCTATTGAAAATATAAAGCTGATAGGATAGCTGCTATACTTAGAAACATGCTTAAACATTTCTGACAACTGACTGTTCTCAAGTCTAGCTTCGTGTCATTTTTCTTCTGTTTCATTTTGCTGAAAAAACACTCACAGTGTCAACTGGTACTCAGAGATCAATGAATCTCATCTCAATGTTGCCTCCACCCTGAGAAGTGATGCTCATGTAATAGCAAATATGGTTTTATTTTTCTATTTACTCCCTGACAATCCAATGAGACATCCACCCTTCCCATAATTGTGTTCTGTAGATCATAAATGTGTCACTGAATCATGAGATATGTTTTTAACTCACTGACAAGAAAACTTAGTTTTTAATGAGAATTTAGACAGATGTGGAACAACCTCTTTATGAAAAAAAAAATCAACACCTAACACACATTTTATTAAATTAATTATAATTTGACATGGCTTACTGTGAAAGAAACATGAGGTTCTTCTGAGGTCTGATGGGATGAGGTTTACATCTTGGCATCAAGCACTTTAAACATACAGATTTTGATTTTCTCTCTGTATTTATAGTGTAAAGGGGAAAAATAACTTTAATTTCCTACTAGTTTTCAATAGAGAATCAAGAATTACAGTCATTAAACACATTTGGGACAACATTTTTGGGGGATGCTAAAAATATCTTGCAGGTTCTGGGAAGCACCAGGGAAATCTGGCTTCCAAGAGACTGAATTTGACCTTCTTATTTGTATTATTTGTATTATTTCTAATCCCAGTTTAATAATGGGAAATCAAGAATGTAAATAAGAGAAGTATTTGTTTTAGTATTCATTCTTGATATTCAGAAGTTTTAATTCAACTTCTGCTTTTTGTCATTGATAATTGGAATTGGGGATGCTCATCTGGTAGTTTTATGATTCTGATTATCAAGTGGATTGGACAACATAGGAGATACTGAAATGACAAAAAACCAGATGCATTCTTCTGTTATCAATTTTCTAAATAGGGGTGAGTGACTGGAATGACAAAGGAATTAGGCAGCTGAACATGCTGGCCTGATCCAGGCCTGGCTGCATTGCTTCCTTGTCAGCTGGGTTCCCCCTGTGCACTGTTGTACAGATTTGTTGCACAGTTTTAACTTCTCTGCCTGCTGTTCAGAGCCATATTTAGCAACACTGTGTTCACTGTGCAACCAGAAAACAACTCTGGGTATTTTTCCAAAGGATTCCCTCCATTTTGCCATGAAAGATAGCAAAGAAATCCAAATTTTATTTCTGTTCTTCTTTATCCCTCATCCTTTTCACTTGCATTTTGAGCTTCTTTATGGCTGGGAAAGTCAGAGATAAATTAATTATATGTAAATGTTGTGTTACAGTTATGTTCAGTAAAACAGTGATAATCTGCACTTCATTAAGCAGTTCACTTAATAATCTCTCAAAAAAAAGAGAGGGAAAGAAGAAAAAATTCTTGTCTGTCTTTTACAGACCTCGGTAAGGACTTAAGAGCAGATGCTGTAGTGAAGTTTCATATTAATGAAGCTTGATTACATTTAGTATATATCTGCTAGATTACTGAGCTATGACTTGTCAAATAAATACAGCACAATTTGTGATAGCCACTTTTTAAATTAAGTTTATTCCTTTTTAATTTGCAAAATGTAGTCATTCATAAGAAGTTCCCTTGACACTGGTGTCAAGTGGCTTAATTCAATGCTATTGGATAAATTAATTTTATTTATGTAAAAACTCTACACAGAGCTGGTGAACACAGTGTCTGAGTGTCTGAGTTGGTTTCCCAGTGCATTATCACAGTGGGGAAGTTTAAGGATCTGGTTTTGCTGAGCAGAAAGCTGCTGTATGAGGATCCTTCAAGTTTTGAGTAATCTGGTACCTGAATGTTTCTCATCTGGCCAGGGGTGAGAGCTGGCTCATGTCTCTACCCTTGAAGCCAAATCCCCAGCACAGCACACCCAGGGCTCAGTCCGGACACTTGGAGTGCACATCCTCAGACGGCACTTGGGCGTCCTCGGTGTTTCACTCTGGAAGTGTGGGGGAAATGTGCATTTTTTGGGACCTTCCTTTTGCTACAGTGGACCACCACTGCCCGTTCCACGCTCTTTGTGCTGCAGGAGATGAGCCACAGTTGGTCCACAATTTAGGGGGGACACCAGAAGGGCTCAGGAGCAGTGACACCAGGCTGTGGGCTCAGGGTGATGGGGTCTCGGTGTAGGATGGGAGCTGGATCAATTTGTTACTGTGGGATACCTGGCAAGCCTAAAATCACAGCCTTTTATCTTCTGTGGCAGAAGTCCTCACTACTTTATCAAGGTTAAGAATGAATTAAGAGTCAGTTCTTCAGCTACATTTATACAGGTGACTTGAGAATCTCCAGAGGGTGCTGAGACTTGTTTGCAGAAAACTATACACTCCCCTATAATTAAACTGTTTCACCCAAAAAAACGTAAGTGGTCACACCCATACCAGGCCCAGGCAAATTCCCACAGTCTGCTCATTGGAGATTGCTTGGGAGGGTGCTATCTACATGATAAGAAACCAAGGCTAGTGATCTAACATTCAAATGACATCAGGTGTTGAATTTTTGTGCCTGAAGGCACTTCTAGCTCTCCTTAATTTGATATGGTCAAAGCCTTTGGAGCTTTGATAAAGCTTCTGACTTGTTTAGAATGTTTGTGCAGAAGTTGAAGTTTACTCAGATGTCCACAATCCAAGATAACTTCACCCCTGTGACAGAAATTACATTAATCCTCTTTATTGCTGTCTTGATTAACTGTCACATCTAAAGTTGATCCCAGCCTCAAGGAAATATTAGTTTTTGGCAGGGTGGGGAGATGTGGAATGTCAAGATAGATTTGACAGTAAGGGTGCCTTTTAATTTTGCAGTGGTAAAAAATAAAAATAAGATTTTAAAAGAAGAACAAAAAAGAAACAAAGATATAAATCTTGACTCTGGTGATTCTTATTTTGGTAGGATCTGTTCTGTTGCTGCTGAATGAGTCACACATTTAAACCTGCAGAACTGCAAAATAGGTTGTTGAGTTGAATCAAACAAGAGATTTATGCAGACTTGTTGTGCTTCAGAAGAAAGTCTGTAGAAAGCTTACTGAGGAAATGCAATCTTGCAAATGCTTTCTGCTGTCACTTTTGATGTTCCCAAATACAGAAGATGTCAGCTTGAAAGCAGAAATGTTCTTGGTAGGGAGGGATGTTGACTATATGAGAAATGGATTTGTATTATAGCACTCCATTCCCCTTGGAACATGAATACAAGGAGGTGCAAGCTATTTTATTAAATCATGGATTCCAGCATGGAACCTGTCAGTTCTGCCAAGATGTTGTATTTTTAGCACTTCAAAGTTGCTTGCCATGCTCCCACACCTCACCTGCAAATTGTGTGTGAGAAACAATGAAAAGTAGTTCAGCAGTGGCTTCATGTGTTAAGGGCAAACCTCTATCGATTTATATTATCAAGACCTTCTAAAATTGCATTTTAGTTTAGTCCAAACAGCTGCATTTGGTGAGGCTAGCTGATACAATGCATTTTGGTTAATACTTTAATCTAAGAAAATTAATTTGCTGCTTATTTATGACAAATATTTCTTGCAAAGAACTGGGGAGAGTGGGGAGGTGGTATGGGAAATACCAGAAAAAATAAAAATACATGTGCCTCTTGGCACATGCATTTGCTCAGTCATGGATAATCTGACATTTTCCTATAAATGCTTCAGAGCTGGAAGTTTTGGTCCTTGTGAAGAGAAGCACACATGTCTCTATGCTTTGGGTCAATTATAATTCCACAAGCAGAGAAAGTCCAGGTGTCTAAAAATCTCAAGGTATAAGTCATTAAAAGTAAGAGTGACATAGAGACCTGCTTTTTCATGTTATAGCCAACTTTTATGTAATGCAGCCCTCAGCCTTTCAGTGTTCCCATGGCTGTTACTTACACCATGGGGTTTTTTAAAGACTTCTATGTGCTAAATAACTGAGAGCTAAACTGAAATCTGCAGAGAAACATGAAACATATTTTGCAGAAGACCACATCTGAGTTCTGCTTTTCTCTCAGTGTTTTATGATTCAGATATTCTTTCTTTAATCCTGCCCAGAGTACTGACATGGAGGGCTGAGCCAGTCATTTAATGTGGAATCTCCAGTCAATTCTCATTTCCCATCTAGCACAAGAGACTGAGCAGTAAACTACAGCAGCAGAGGAACTTTATCTTGCTGTCACTCAGCATCAGTGATCCCTCAACCCTCTCCAGCAGGATGCTGTAAGGCTGGTTCCTCTGGGAGCATCCTGTCTTTAGGGAAATGAATTTGGCCTTCTCCCTTTTATCTGGACTGCACGTTCATTTCAATCCACCAGCTGGAAACCAACTACCTGAGCTGATCCCACTGCCTGGGTATCACTTTCTTAGAGATAAGTCACTCTTCCAGAGTTTTGAAGGATCCATTGGGCACTGAATTGGGAGGTGATGAGAAACTTTGTGCACTGCAGAAAGATACTTGACACTAACCTAATTTCACATTTGTATATCTTACCTGACTTGCCTGAAGTTATTTTGGATTTACACTGTTACAAGGGACCTATATCTTTTTGCAGAATGGTTTTCTTATTAATTTGTTCCATTTTTGGCATTGCAGGTTGTCTTGAGAGAAGTTATTTTATAAGTCAATATCCCATTTTCAATATCCTTCTAGAAGTCCCAAACCTATCTTCATCCTGCCAAAAATTAATTCCTGTAAGTAATTAATTTTTTGTGAGTGCTTCCCTTGAATTCCCCTTATTCACCTACATTGGAAAAAATCCCAACATTTATTGCAGAAGAGACTGCTAGACTCAGTAGTTTGGGGTTTTTTGGTGGGTTTTTTTTTGGTGACTTTTTTGTTTGTGGTTTTTCATGTTTGTTTGTTTGTTAAACACCTTCTCACGCAGAATGTCAGAGGTTTTGGGGCTGGAAGGGCTCTCTGGAGGTAATTTTGTCCAACCCTTCTGCTGAAGCAGCATCACTAGAGCAGGTTGCTGTGGGCCATGTCCATTTAGGTTTTGAACAGCTCCAATGAGTGAGACTCCACAACTTCTCTGGGCAGCTTGTGCCCATGTTCAACAACACTCACAATAAAAAGATTTTTGCTTATAATTAAATGGAAATTCCTGCACTTAAACTTGTGGCCATTGCCTCTTGTCCATTCTGCTCTTTGGACTCATCCTGGAATAGCAACAGGCATCCATTTACTTTGTAGAATTCTATTAAATCATAAATGCAGGATTATGCAGGCAATAACTCAAATGTTTTTGCTCTTTATGAGCTCCCACCCACATTTTGGCTGTGTAATATCTGCAGCTGAAGGACATGGTGTTTATGGAGCTAGGACTGATTTTACGCCAAAAAAGAAGTGCCACTAAGGTCTGATTATTTATTTCTCAGCACTTGAGTCCTTCTTTGTCTGTTTCCTAAACTCCTAGAATTACAACACTTTAAAGCTTCATCTCAGTATGGCACCATTTTTGAAATAGCTGTATTTAAATTTATTTGCATTTTCCCACAAACTATTTTCAAAAGATAGAGGTGGGTGGTCATAAGAAGCTAACAGGTCAGCCAAGTGAGACAGTGCCAAATTGCAATGTGTATTAGTTGTAAACCTAAGAAACTCAGGTTGCATGTGCTAAAATGATTACTAAAGAAGAGTGGAGATGAAATAATTTTAAAAGCAAGTCAGAAAAGCAGTCCATTTCTTAATGAGCATTTTCAGTATAGTTTTGGCACAATAAATTCTGATCCACAGCTCTGAATCCACATTGTTCCAATCAGTTGCTAAAAATGGGAAAACAATCAAATTAAATCATGTCAAAAAAAAAAAGGATAAGCTTTTAGAATGTCAGTGAAGTGCACAGATGATAATACAAAAAATTACTTACTGATTGTGTGAACATAATGTATATTATAACTTTTATTGGAGCACCAAGATCATACCAGAAGTACCAACGTGTGAACAATTAACTTGACATTACTTTTAAATTCTTGTGTTATGTGATGAAGGCATGATGGTAGTAACAATTCTGGTCTGAAGTTGTTGTAAGCTATGTTTTATTTCAAGTTTTAATTAGCAGAGAAGGATGTAATTGGGATTGGGGGACAATGAAAGGTTTTATCAGTAAATGTAATAATAAGTCATTCTTTTTCACTGAATAAAAGAAATTATAAATATTGTTTCTTTAGCCTTTTGACTAAAATATTTAATTTCAAAATCCATTTAAAATATATTTTAATATTTGTTTTGCGACAATATTTGATTTCATGTTTATTTGTATGAAAATTTGCTTTGCTATACATAAAATATGGCTGCAACCCCTTCCTTCCATGTGGGTGCATTCTTTGAGCTTTGTAAATTTACATTAAAAAATAAATTTCAATAGATCATGGTAATTTTATGTAATTGTTTTTATGGTCTCCTAGACCTTATGATTTTATATAATTTTAATAGGTTATCAGTCACCTATAAAATTCCTGTTTCCTCTAGGTAGCTGTACTAAATCAATTCAATGATAAAATAATGTGATGAAATGTTACTAAGGAAGTAGGGAACAAGCAGTCACAAACACTTTTAGAATACCTATGAACTATATGTGAAAAGTCTTCTCTCCATATTTTCACCTAATTGCTGTGATCCGGTAGAGCAAGGTGTTTGATCACTGATGCGTGGTAATTTGGAATCCTTAGGCAGTTTTGTACTTAAAAATCACCTGTATTTGTCAGATGTGATGACTGCAGAGAAAGGTGTCTTTTTCTTTGCATTTTTTTTGTTTTATTTTCATCCAATGCTTATTACTTAAAATGCTGATCTTCATGTTTTACTAGTTATTTAATGCTTGCAAAGCAGTTTGAAAATAGAAAGGATTCATCCTTGTTAGGCAAGTATTGAGAAGAAAATTTTATTGTGTTTTTGACTTCTGTGTAAGAAATTTCCCAGGCAGAAATGAAAGTTTCAGCCTTCATTTGTTCAGCCTTCCATTGACCTTCATGGACTTAGCATGTTCTTCTTTTTTCAGTTATTTCTCCCAGCTCAGGTCTTGTTTCAAGAAGGGTCAATATTGAACGTAGTCAGAGGATCCTGGATAGTAACCTTGTTCATTGGAGTGCTAAACCAAAAGTGGAATATTTTTATTCCGCTTTTGCCAGTAATTTATGCCATGTTCTTAGCTAGATCAGTTAACCCAGGTCAGTACCCATCCTATTTGAAATCTGAGCAGTGGTCACTGATGCTGTTCTTCATCATGAAATTGTCTCATTTTAGTCTCGCATAACCTCCATGTGGCAAAGAACATAAAAGGAAACAAGCAAAGGGGCAAAAAATATTTTATCTGTAAGATATTACAGGTTTCTTTCAAAGCTTCACCACAATATATTGAAAACTTATAAGTTTTCCAACTGTGGGAGACAATTAATTTATTTTCTTCTGCATCCTAGAGGACATAAACATTTTCTGAATATAAATGTAATTTTGCTAGACCAAAAAAATCTTGCTGTTTTATTGCTCCATATAGAATATTAAAAAGGATGGAAAGCTGAGTGCTATGGTGCACTGTGACGGTGTTCACAGGGGTCTTAGGATGAGGGAATAGATGAAGATTTGACTCCATGTTTCAGAAGGTTTGATTTATTATTTTATGATATATGTTACATTAAAACTATACTAAAAGAATAGAAGAAATGATTCATCAGAAGGCTGGCTAAGAATAGAATAGCAAAGAATGATAACAAAGGTTTGCGGCTCGGGCTCTGCGTCCGAGCCAGCTGGGCTGTGATTGGCCATTAATTACAAACATCCAACATGGGCTAATCAAAGATCTCCACCTGTTGCGTTCCACAGCAGCAGATAATCAATGTTTACATTTTGTTCCTGAGGCCTCTCAGCTTCTCAGGAGGAAAAATCTTAAAGAAAGGATTTTTCATAAAAGATGTCTGCGACAGTGCACTTACTGGGCTGCTGCCCAATGAGCTGGTGATGAGTTTTTGTGTGTGACCATGTAGCATTTTTCCCTGTGTCTGTCCTTCAATCTCTGCAGAAGTCTGTGTGTAAATGTCCTTATTCTGCCTACTCATGAAACAAAAGCAGATATGAACAGCAGGAAAATAAATGCTCATATGCTTATCTGTGATTCATAATATGGAACAATATGATCTTAGCACCATCCTTCTCAGAAAATGACAGCAAGCCAAACTATGAGCAAACAGATATAAACAAGCCACGTTGGTCAGATCTCCCAGTCTCAGCAGGCAGGAGCTGTGCTGTAGCTTGTGCACTTTAGTGCAGAGCAGAGGCAGGCAGTGATTCCCTCATTCCCTTCCCAAAGCTGGTCTGGTCCATAGAGGAGGGAGCACTGCGCAACTCCACCCCTCTGAACCAAAATTTCCAGTCTGCACCTCGAGACATTGCTCACAGAGAGGTCTTTGGAGCTGTATCTTTTCCTTTCTTTGCACTGTGTTTTAACTTGACAGGGAGATATAAAGTGATTGACAGAACATGTTTAGTGATTAAAGCATAAGTGTAAAAAATCTGAGAGCCATTGGTGCACACAACTCAGCGATGTTCATTCCCACCACTGAAAAAATGAATGTTCTAAAATCTGCTTCAGCTTTTTCTATACATCAGCCAAAATGATTTGCCAACTGCACATGAGGAGTAAACCCAGAATAAAATCAGAACATTGATAATTTCAGTTCATACAAAACATAAAAGCTGTTACGCAGATGGACCCTATTTTTTTACTTTCTCGTATTTCTTTATTGTTATCATGAAATAAAGAGATTCTGTTATTCACAGACCAGCAGCTGTTATTTATATCACTTTAAACTTGAATCCCAAAATGTGTATATTAAATAATATCTTTTTAATTAAGAAATAGGTTTTTATTTCTCTGCAGTAGTTTTTATGAATGCAAATGCAAAACTTTTATAAAATCCATCTTAGAATATTAATATTTTGTTTTCTCTTTAATTGGACCCTGTTTATCTGTATTTACTCATGATCTTGTTCATAGATACTCTTGGTTTTGCCTTTATCTCACAGAGGTCTGGAAGTGGTTAGAGTAAGCAACAAATATTGTGTCTGTTTCATTATGGGGAATTTAAACTCATTTGGAAAATCTGTTCCATTCATAAACTTTTGAAAAATCATGACACAGATGAAGCTTTAGAAACATTCAGCAAGCTCCTTCACTGAAAAGTCCAGGCTTCATCACCCAACAGAAAATTATCCTTAATAAAAGTCTTGCGAGCGAGGAATGGCACAGAGAAGTTGCTGCTTTATAAATTTTATTTATTCTGATTGCAGTTTATGAAAACATCATGTTGCTTTCCAATTAGTTGCTACCTGTGAGTTCCTGCAGTGTTCATAGGCACATAAACACAAAATGTAAATGTGTTTCTTGTTCCTGTTTGTTTTCCTTAATCCTTTTCTGGCAATAAGGTATTTGTGCAATATAACTCAAACTGTCAGCTTTAATACATGCTGCTTTCATATATTTTTCTACTACCTATCCCTAGGGGAAATAAAATTTATTCCAGCTTCTATTTCTGAAAGTATTTAAGGCATTGAATGGATATGTTTCATTGAGATTAGGATAGATAAAATATGTTAACGAAACCTAGGTAACTTACATGTCATTTTCCAAAACTTAGAAACTCAGAGTCTAAGGCTCAGATTCATAAAGTTCACCCTTTCCCTCCCCATAGGAAAACATGATGAATTAGTGAAAAAGAACAGAATTTATTTATATTTCTTAGAATCTGGAAAATTCCTCTTACATTGGATGCATTAAGAATAACCAGAAAAACCTTGATTTTTTATGGGAGTGAGTGTTCTTTTGGACATGAAGTGTGCACCATTCCAACAGGCCGTTATAAAAAAGGAACAAAACCAGCCTTCATTTCTATGTAACATTTATTAATCTCCTCTTTACTATGCATTTTACTCAAAGCAATATGCTGTGCTATGTCTTATATGTGACAAAATGGTACATAAAGTACAGAACATAGATAAGTATATGCTCTATATGCAAAAGTAATTTAAGTATGTAGTACAAGAATAACACTGAAAAGTGATTCATCAGTTTTGTGTGATGCCACAGTTTTTCTACTGTGTTGAAATTTTTGAGGAAAGAGAGGAGGATCTCAGACTTCTTGGGTACTTTTCATAGTGAGGTATGCTGGGATGGATAAGGGAAATTAATATGGGTGCCATTTGTATCAAAGAATAAATGCATTGTAAAACCTGAAATTCACACAGTATGAACTAGAGAAACCAGAGATAAAGATGATTTGTCTCCAGATCCTGTCTCATTTTGGTATTCAGATTATTAGCACTTTTCTTTTATTCTCAGCTTTCATCTGACCTTGCCAAGGAAGTTCCTAAGAGGTTGCAAATTAGCTCTGTATTGTGATCTCCCCTTGGAATGCATTTCCTGTAGGACACTTGGAGTGGGGTTTTCAGGAGAGGCTGTGGTAAGCACTGGCATTATGAAGGAAGGGCATCCCAGGGGACCATCGAGGTTAGGAAGGAGCATCTGAACTCATTAGAATTCATCCAAGAGACTGCATTAGATCCAGTGTGACAACTTGGAGGCAAGTTAAACTAAAAATAAAGCTGTTGACTTAACAGAATAAAAATAAAAATAAAATTACGTTGCGTGAAGAATTGCACTTATATCAGTTTCCACAATATGGGACAAAGAGATGGAATACAGTTGCAGGCATTATGAAACTGAGATTTTCATGCTCAGCTCTTGCTAAGTCAGGCTCTGACTGAAAAAGTAATATGAAATAAAATACACTTAATTGGACAGAAATAAATTAACTTGGAATATTATTTTTTTCTCTATTCCTAATTAAAGCAGTGTAGTTTAAATCTTTGTTGCAGGAAATTTAGATTTTTAAAGGACAGTAATTAACTGCTTTTATTATTTTACTAGCTCTGCTTGTTTCTACATTTCTATTTTCTAAGACTTCCAAGAATAACAACTACAGGGATTTCTTATTGATAAAAAACCATGAATAATAAGGCCAAGATATTTTATTTTGTCTATGGGCTTGATTATAATCCTAAAAAGTTGAATTTTTTTCTGTACCTAGGAAAAGGCTATAGGAATAATATCAGGTTTGAAAATCAGTTCTCTGCTCTCTGATTTAACTATAATTTTTTTTTCAGTTCATATGCACTGAAATCTATTAGTTGAATAGTCACTGAGGCCAGTGAATTGAACCATACTAAATGCTTGGAATTTAATTTCCTTAAATGCCTTATGTTTATATGCAGTAGTTTGGCACAAATCTGATTATATAAATAGTAAATTGTTCAGTTAAAGCACTGTTAATAACTGAATAATGGAATAAACTTGTGAGGTTTTGAAATAATTCAGCCATAGACTGAAAAACAAAGACAGTTTTAGTAATATAGAACTTCTGGCAAAAGTTTAAAACACCAAAATTATGAAGAATAACAAAAACTTAGGAAAGTTCTAGAACTACAGGGATACAAATATCACGTTTATTTAAGGTTATTGGTAGAATCACAAAGTGCCTTTGCTAACTCCCACGAACATGCCTACTGCAAAACCACTTTTTGTCAGGTGAATCATGACATAAATGGAAAAAAGCAGATACTTTTAAATATCTATTCATTAAACCCTCTCTGTAAGTGCCTTTTTCCACTGATAAAAAAATGGTGTCCTAGAAATATCTTGGTTTCTCCACTGTCTTGAAAGCAAACCTAGCATGATCAAGTGCAGTTCTTTTAAATATCCTGTTTTAAATACTGAACTGCTAAGCAAAGGAAGGAGTTTGTATTTGATGGCAGAGTTATTTACAGTGATTTAAGTGACATTTGTTCCCTTTTGCTCATTTCTGTCCCATATCCACTCTTAGAATTGCGCTGTCAAACTATTTGTGTGTCCATGAGGTGAGAAAGTTCCCTCAATCCTAATAAAAGTTAAGCCTGAGAAATATTTGATTTTTTGCCATGTTAGTTCCTTAGTCGGGTTCACATCTGTTTTCATAAAATGTTGAGTAAATGGATGAGAAGGCAGAGGCTTTTTGTACTGGTATATTTTGCCAGAGAAATACAGGTGAAACCAGAGACCATGGTCAAAAGGTTTATAATGATGCATTCTTTTGGGGAAGGAGTAGGGAATAAAGAGCATCAGCCTTCATGGAAGTCAAAGAAATGGGGTGACATGGAATTGCAGACCTTTGTGATTAAATTGTTTTAGTTTGTATTGGTTTTTAATGGCTTCAAAGTCCTTTTATTTTGGCCTGATATATATTGAGCAATCTGTGGCACATTAATTCTCTTTGTTCCTTGTACAAGTGTGGCAAACAGAGGCTTAATCACACTAGGTAAAAAACCAAAAGAAAACCAAACAAAAACAAATCCAAAACTCAAACAAACAAGGAAACAAAAACCCCACAATAATACAAACACATTAATTTCCAGTATGAATAAGCCTGGACTAGGTTAGAGACAATTAGGAAAATATAAATATTTCCATGTAGTGAGTGATGGTGAAACATCTGATGAGAGTACTTAAAGATCCACCCAAACCAGTTTTTTTACATGACTATTGTGAGACTCTGGGGAGGACAGGGAAAATCCCACAGGACTGAAGAAGCAGCAGCATAATTCATAGGGAGGGATATTTCCAATGAATCTCAGTATTTTCCTCATTGATGTTGATAGAGAGGGTTCAGGTGTGAAACTGAAGATGGAGTAAGGCTAAGAAGAATTGCAAATACTGTAAGAACATAGAATTCCTAATACAGATAAAAATGTACTATCTAAAACCAACAAGGTAAGTCTAGTAAAGACAAGACCAAAGCTCTAGTTTTAATAGGAAGAAATATCACAAATACATGACAAAAGAATGGTGTCTGAGGCTATAATGTACATGAGCTCCATGTAAATTAACATTGTGATATGGTTTCAAAAGAGACAAATCTCTTTCCTAGATTAACAGATACTTTATAAGAAGGTTGTTATTATGTCTGCATTCACTGCTATTAAGATCTCAGCTAGAGTTTTGTGTCCCTCTTTTGAGCTAATCTGATTTAAGAATAGTCTAGACCACTGAAAGGTAGTGCAGTTGTAAATAACAAGAATGGCCTGTGGGAAAAAAAATTAGACTGTATTGCTCAAAAATACAGAAGATTTAGGGAGATACAACAACTGTCATCCAAAATGTGGAAGATCATTCTAGAGAAATCCATCTATTGCTATAAGAGTAAGATATAAAGGAATTTTTTGTATTTAGGAAAAAATTTCATCTGTTTGGAAAAATATTAGAATAGTGGGGAAATAGGGTTTGGAAAGCTATCAAATTTCCTTACCTAATTATTTTAGCATTCTTTTTAAAGGAAATTTTTAAAACATAGAACATTGGATTAGGCTCAAAGAGTTTTGCATCCTGCTTTAAAGGTTGTAGAGGATGCTCTTTCTGTGAAGCATGATTTGAATTTAAAGATTTAGCTCTGTGTTGATATCAGTGGCCAGGTTATGGGTTTGAATTAAAGCTAGTATGTGATTACTGTTTAGAATTAACAGGGAGAGTTTGGAGCAGAGAGGGAAAATTAAATTTTGGGTGGGGTCAGCTGAAGGGAATGGCTGAATATTGTCAGCATTAGATGACAAAGAGCAGGGTCTTTAGAAAAAAAGTTGTGCGAATAGCAGAACCAATGCAAAATGTTAAATTCAAGGGTTTCAGAACTGCTGAAAAACACTTTACTGCAAAAGATTATGAGTGGATCCTCTATAGATTACACATCTGTCTGCAAATTTTGAGCCAAAATATGAAAAAATACAAGCACTGAATAGTGTAACATTCTAATGCATTTCAGCTGAATACATCTGGTAAATGCACTGAAATAACATTTAACTTGAGATAATACATTTTACAGCAAATTATGTGAAATAAACAGGAAACCAGAAAGCATCACATTTTCAGAATATAAGCAGTTAGTTTGCAATCCAGTCAAGTACCTAGATTTAGACTGTGATAGAAACCCAACTAATTTCTTTGTTCCCAGCTCCTCTGTCATGCTACATACCATAGAATGAAAAATAAAACTCAAAAAGATTTACACAGGTGGGGAAAATAGTACAAGTGACATTCAGGGCTTTATCACTTTCTTCTTTAAAGTGAAATAAAAAATTCTCAGACCTTATTAACTTCTGAATGTGGGGGCAATTTCACCTCTGACAAAGCCACACAAGACTCAAAGGAATTGAGAAGGCTTCCTATTGTGGAAACCACTTGGGGTAATTCTTTGTAAAAACTACTAGTTCAAGAAGTGCTTCTCTAAATTTACATTTGTTCAGCTACAAAGGCAAATTGTCCCCATGCTATTATGATTCAAGAAATATATGCAAGCGTATTTAATGTTTTCTTTCATTTGTATTCCCTATTGTGTTTAAGAAATTATAGAGTTCTGTGTAGGTGCTGATGCATGTATATGTAATATATATATATTTCTGTGTCTATACATGGATTTATTAATTTGGTATACACAATGTTTTTCTGTTTTTTTTTTTTTTTTTTTGGTTGTTTTTGTGTGTTTGTTTTTATTGTTAGAACTTGGAAAAATTCAGCAGAAACTTTGACCTTTTCTTTTTTCCATTCTGTTTACGTGCAGTAACACATATGGCAGTTCTGCCGTACTAGGTAATGCTCATACATATGGAAAACATGAGAAACAGTGCTGCTGATTCCTGGGAATTTTGCCTTGTGTTCTAAGCACAAGAAAAGGGATGTGTGTGCCAGGATGTATACTTCTACCTTTTCTTGGTCTTAAATTAAGCAGAAGTAAATTTATTGCAGAGGTCCAGAGCAGGTCACAAGGGAGTTTTTAACTCTTCCATTTACCCCTGACATACATACCAGATGCATTTTTCTAGCCCTTTCTTACAAGGTTCTAAAATGTTTCCTTGGGAGTGCATGGTATTTGTATGCAGTGAGACTGAAGCAGTAGCTGTAGAAAAGAACATCTGGCCCTCTTCAGAAGTAGTATTTTTCTCCAAATTGTATGTAATATCCAATAATGATTTCTGTCTAGTGAAAGACTAAGTGAACACTGATTAGGAGCTCTGTGTATTTCAGATTAATTATGTCTTGTGGGCAGTGTAGCATATGCTGCAGTATCCAGAAGGCTAAATTTAAAGGATACAGAAATTTCCTCTTACAAGAAAATCAAAGTCAGAGGAGCAAAGTGATCTTAATCCCATCTGCTGTCAAGAAAGAGCCAAACATAAACCAACAAAAATTTAGAGATGTCCCTGATGACTTGCCACTGGTGCTAGATTACCAGTTGGACTTCATGATTTTAAAAGGTCTTTCCCAACATGAATTATTCCATTATTTTATGATTCTATAGTTTCTTGCTTTATTTCTTGCTTTATTGTCAGCTGTAACCAAGTGGTTCATAGTGCAACCACAATTATACTGAGTTTCTTCAAACTTAATTTTTCAAGTTAATATGGTGATCTGATACTGTGTGTTGTTGGATCTATTATTTTTTTTCTTTCATAGTTCACTTTTTTTGTGCGTGGGTTCTTTTTTCTCCTAACATGGAAAAAAATATATAATGACCTATTCCAGTAATCTGCAGTCTCACAGCAATTTTATTTAATTTATCCAATTTTCTTCTTTTTTTCCATGCATAGAAAGTTCTCCTTCCTGAAAAATTATCACTGGAACATTGAACTTCATGTCTATATCTGTTCTGGTGGGAACATTGCAGGCAATGAATATTGAATAGCTAAGAAATAGCTTATAAATATATGAACAAATCAATAGAATGTATCTTGTATCATCACAGATAATTAAAGTTATTTTCTTTTTCCCTCAGCTAAGGATTAGCATGTATTCACATTTAATGGCAGTCTTTGTTTTAAAATTAAGTAGGGAGTTCTTGTGGAAACAATCCAAATCACTCGCTTTTCCCCAAATTTGGCACATTATTCCCTCTAAAACCTGTGTTTGCAACATGCCTGATTTAAATCAGAATTAATACTTGCTGCATTCCTGAGGAATCTAGTACAAGACTTCAAAGTTTACACATATGTTTATTATACTGCAGGAAATGAATTAGAGAAGCCCGTGCTAATACTGGCGTTTATTTATAGCCTGGCTTTGATTTTTAAAGTATCTCAACCACTTAGCCCCATCTGACTGAGAAACATCTGTGAAAGGATGGTTGACACGTACACGCAATTCCTAGGGCAGGTGGTGTGGCAGTGACAGGGGATTGTGGTGAGGGGACTCTGAGGTTGGTTCCTCACAAACTGGAAAGCAGGAGGAGGATGTGTGACCACGAGGATTAGCTGCTGTCCCTGCTCTGTAGCTTGAAATGGGTAGTCTGTCACACAGCAGATTCTCTTGTGATCGTGGCAGAGCTCTGCTGTCCTTTTGGTATTGATCTAAAGGGGTGATGTGGGCAGAGTAAGGACAGAATAAACAGAGGGACTCAGCTTCAGCTGCAGAAATAATCTACATTCAATGCATATGGATTGCATATGGATAGGAACCCAAACCTACAGCCTCTCTCTTGGCCCAAGAAATGCCTTTCTTTATGTCCAGTCCGTGACATGTTAAGGAGGAAGAGAGACACTACAGTCTGGGTCAGCCCATTTTTTCTTTCAAAACTGAAATTTTTACAGCCCACTATTTGTGATAGTATTAGACACTCATATTTGGTCACTCCAGAGCTCTCTGTCTTCCTCCATCTCTTCATGGAGCAGATCCAGCATGGAGACATGCTTCATCCTTGGAAGCTGACTGAATTACTCCAAAACAGCACAATGAGAGACCTTTTTAAAATTGTTTTACCTGGACAAAATAAATGTTAGAACAATTCTTCTTTCAATTCCCAAAGAATTACATCTATGATGATTTCAGAATGGAAGCAGGAGAGAACTATGCCTTATGGCCAAGCACATACTTGTTTTGCCATAACCAATGAAAGGCTGTAGGTTTTGGACTCATGGGACAGTGGAGGCAAGCATGATGTTTGTTTTAGCAATTTTCTAATGGCCAGGTGTCTCACCTTTGTGTGAGCTGAACCTCTGTGAAGAATATTGTCATGGTTTAGGCCTGGCACAGCTGGTCAAACCAGCACAAATATGAATGTTTAATGTCTAGAAAACCTTGTCTAGACTGGGTGATCTAGATTATCTTCAATCTCTCATGATCTTGTGCGTATGACTATGTACTCAATGAATGATCAAGTGTCTAGAACATGCAAATCAAAAATTTCAAGTTGTTTCCTACTGATGACATAACCTCTGCCTGCCCTGTTCCTCTGGACTCTGAATAGATCCTTAAGAATCAAATGAATTTGGTTTTAATGCATCAGCCTCATCTGTGCTCCAGAATCCAGAGAATGCAAAAGAAGCTCAATAGGAGGGAGACTTCTTAGCCATGCCACTGTGACTAGATATCTCTCATAGCATGTGTTGTATGATATATTGTAGAAGATATAAAGGTGCTTGCTGGGCTGCTTGCCTTTGCAGCTCTCAAAAGCTGCCTGATACTAAGTAAAGAGATTAGTCATTTTCTGTGTTCTCAGATCATCACTTGGGATCCCTTCAGGACACAGGCACCGGCTTTCTGAAGCTGTCATCAGGTGAATGGAAGAAATCACTTACTGAGCCATTATGAGATTAAATATCTAGGGAAGAATCCCGGAGTTAGGAAAGTGAACCAATGCCAGAATTTGAAAAGGTTTTTTTCTTGTTGGCATTAGACCAACATATTGTACTTAAAACAAATGTGCTTTTGAATTTTCTCTGTGCTGTAATCACTGGAAAGAAAGGAGCATTTCAGGACTTCGTTGATTTTACCAATATATTACTTTATTTAAGTAACAGAATACCTTCTCATAAACAGCCCTGCATTATAAGAAACTCCAAAGTCGCCGTTTCTGCATGAGTTTCACTGCACTAGCAGCTCTCTGAGGACCCAGAGCCCTGTATGCCACACAACCTTGTTGCAGTCCTTCCCTGCCTAATCACCCTTTGTGCATTCCCTGATGTGAGCACTGGATCTCACAGCACACTTTCAGCTGGCAGATGGGCTTGTAACGCTTGGTGGGGGCTGTTATCCTGCAGACACAAATACCTGAACATGGCAAACTGCTGCCCATGGCTGAAAAACTTGGTGAACTTGTATTCTCTAAAACTTTCCATAGAGTAAAGGAATTTCTGTTAAATCAACGTAAATTTGCAAAATAAGGCTGTGGGTTTGATCCCTGTATGGGATCACTTAAGAGCTGGACTCAGTGATCCTTGTGGGTCCCTCCCAACTCAGAATATTTTGTGATTCTTTGAAATGCCCTGAAAAGCAGAGGCACTCTTAATTTTCACACAGTTACTCTCTCTGGTCCTAGTCTCCCTCTTTTCCAATCTGTAGGAAATATGTAGCTTTTCTAGAAAGTTGCAAGGCTTGATACCTGGTTTATCACCTGGTGTCAAGTGTCCATGTCTCTAAAATGATGTGTTCACTTAAAATGATATTTCACAGGTAGTGGTACTGTTCCTTGTGGGATCTGAATTATAATATTCTTAAGTAATATAACTTAATGTGGTAACTATTTTATATGGTAAAGTATTATAGACTCAGAATTATTTAGGTTGGAAGAGACCCTTAAGATCAACTCCAACTGTTAGCCTAACACATGCATCATCAATATTACATTCTTCTTCACATTAAATCAGTCTAACCCTTGGAAAAGCACCACAAACATGGTGCTAATATTATTTTGAAAACAACTGATTTCCTTGTATAGGTAATAAATACCATGTATATATTTTATTTATTTTATATGTGTATTACCCCACATCTGAGAAGTGAACTTAGATCATAGAAAGTATTACAGTCTCATTTAAATGAAGTCTCTCATTTAAATACTTGCAGACAGAAGCTATATAAAGCTTTTTTTTTTTTCCTAGTACTAAAAGACAGGAGCTTTTTTCAAGTTTGCAGGAGGGCATTTTAGGCTTTACACTAAAATATGTTATTTGGTTGTATCATGTCATGTGTCATATCTTTATTGTTACAAGACTTGGTGAGTCTGTGATGTAGCATAAAAGCTTTCTGGAAGGCAAGGTTGTTTTTTTTTAATAAATGTCCTCTATGCTTTTTTGAAAACATTACTTGGTACAAAGAGTTTTCATAACTTTTGTTCTTCCTTCCTCTGTCCCATGTTGCTCCATTTTATATTATTGTGGGGATCTGGTTAAGGTTTATTTGAAACTGAATTTCAGCTGCACTGTATGCTGAGGTATATACAGATTTAATTTCTGTGAGTCTTATTTTGAGGGCAGAGTTCATTCTGTTTTTTCATATACTGCTGTCAGACTGATAACTATGGAAGGAGACCAGGAAGCTGGTCTTCTTCATATAATGGAATCGTGATCTGCATTTGGCAGGAAAAAAGCAAGCACTTTCCCTGTGCAGAGTAACCCCACAGCTGCCTGCCCTCTGAGCAGACACTGCTGAGGAGCTTTTTTTGCATGGGTTCTTTTTGGCTTAATCGATTGATCTTTGTCTGGATACAGTCCTATTTGATTTAATGTTGAAACCTTGGATGCAAGAGTCAGGAAAATTTTCTGTAGCAGTTTCCTGTAACCAGACTGTGAAAATCTGAGTAGAAAACCCTTTACCCTATTGACAAACCAGCCAGTTGTGTCTCTCAAGAGCTATTAGAGGCTTCCTCCTGCTGGTCTGAAAAGCTTTTACGTAATGGGGTGGAAAACCACTTTGTCAAAGGGCACAAATACCTCTTCAGAGAATTCTGAAAATAGCAACCTTCCTTCCTAGGCTGCAGCACAGTAGGGGCCAGCTCAGCAATTACTGTGATGACTAAAGTGCTGATAAAACAGCACTACTCGCCCTAAGGAGTCTTGTAAATAAAGATCTCCAAGGCTGTCCCAATCTTGTGTGGGGTAACTACAGCAACAGTCCCAGACCTGCCAGCAGAATGCAACACCCTCAAGTCAGATAAGACTGAAAACATAGTTATATTTACTGTAAAGCCTGTTTTCCTACCGTGTTATCCCTAACTTAGAAAGGGCAGAATGTATGCACTTTGAAATGTTAACTGAGGCAAGAGATGAATTGCCATTGGCAAACCATTCTGACCATAGAGTTTTATTTCAGTCACTTGAGTCATTCCTGGATAGGTTTTCCAAGTCTCAGTAAATATACTGGATGCTGGTACACGCTCCTATTGCTGCCTACACTTCCATCCATCTGTTATCATGGCATGATTCCTACTTAGAAGTTGGTCAGACCATTACACTAGATAAGGGGTGCCAAGGGAGTGTGGGTTTAGACATTTACAGAAGCTCTTCTGCAGGCTATCTCTGCTCTGAGGGTTGCCACATTGATGCCACATGCTTCCTCACCTCATGACATCTGTTGATGCTAAAATGCCAAAAAAACCCCCCGTGTAAGTACAAAATGGACCTTTCCGTTGCTTGTGTATGTTGAAAAAATTAATTGCAACAAATATATTTCATGAGATCACATCCTTTTCCAAATACAGAATCACCTCGCTGTTGTTTTTAAAACAGTTTTATGGCTCATAGTGTCAGCCAGTAAGTCTATTGGTTCAAGAAAGTTTGTATTGGTCCTAAGTCACCTAGGCTCAGTATCTGTCTTAATTAAAACATATGTATTTCAAGGGGCTTGATAACTAAGTCTTGATCATCACCATGCAGTTGTTTGCTTACAATTTCATCACAAAATAGTGGTTTTGATGTACTACACCACATTTCTTATAGTTGATTTTAAGTTTTTCTCTTGGCCAATTCCTTTTCTTGATCAGTTTACTATTTGTTTGGTAAAGGATTAAGTTATTTTAGAGTAAGTTCTAAAATGTGCTCAAACACATTATCAGATGTGAGTTGAATTGTAGCAGCTTGATGAACCAAAGATCAGCTGAGCTGTGGTGATGCCTCTGACTCCATCTTATCAGAAGGCTAATTAATTACTTTATTATACTGTATAATTCTATACTATATTACACTATATTACATTACATCTAAACTGAATCTGCCAAGCACTCAACTCTGCACAGAACTGCACAGAATCTCATGACTGTCACCCAACAGTCCTGACATACACACACACACCTGGCCCTGATAAGCCAAGGAAACAAAACATCATCACTCTGGGTAAACAATCTCCTCATTGCATTCTATTTTGGCACAACACAGGCACAGCAAATAAGATAAGAATTGTTTTTCCTTTCTCTGAGGTTCAGAGAATGTGAAATCCAGAAACATTCTTGGGAAGAGTTGTGCCTTGCTTTTCTCTGTGAAGAGAAATGTGGCGACACTGTGGTACCTATCCATGTGCTGAAGTACCCACCCTGGCTGATGAGTGAGTGCTCCCTCAGAAAATTCACAGGTGACATCAAGATGAGGGGGAATGTTGATATTCTAGTGGATGGGCCAGCATCAGTGATACTGAGGTTTAACAAGGTGAAGTGCCAGGTCCTGCCCTTGGGTGACAAGCACTCCATGCAATATTCCAGTCTTGGGGGTGTGACTGGAAAGTGGCCTGGTGGCAGAAGACTTGGGAAGAGAGCCATCTGAACACAAGCCAGCAGTGCCCAGGTGGCCAAGAAGGCCCATGGCATCCTGGCTGTGTCAGCATCAGTGTGGCCAGCAGGAGCAGGGCAGGGATTGTGCCCCTGTACTCAGCACTGGTGAGGCCACACCTCAGATCCTGGGGTCACTTCTGGGCCCCTCACTACAAGAAGGACATTGAGGGGCTGGAGAGAGTTCAGAGAGGGGAACAGAGCTGGGGAATGGTCTGGAGCAAAAGTCTAAGGAGGAACAGTTGAGGGATCTGGGGGTGTTTAACATGGAGAAAAGGAGGCTCAAGAGAAGCCTTATCACTCTCTACAACTCCTTGAAAAGAGGTTTAGTGAAATGAAGGTTGGTCTCTTCTCCCAAGTGATAAAATTACACAAAACAGCCTCAAGTTACACTAGGGAAGGTTTAGATTGGGTGTCAGGAAAAATTCCTTCACCAAAAGGGATGTCATATATTGGAACAGGCTGTCCAGGGAAGTGTTGGATTCAACATGCCTAGAGGGATTTTTAAGACATTTGTTTAGATGTGACATTTGAGGGCATAATTTAGTGGTGGACTTGGCACTGCTGGTTTAGCAGTTGGATTCCATGACCTTAAAGGTATTTTTTTTTACTTGAACATTTCTATGATTCTATATTGAATATCCACTGTGAAATGACTGCAGAGAATTAGTATGACATTTTAATGAATTAGCTTATGTCATCATAACAGCATTAAGTGATGATAAGACAACTTTGTTATAAATGTGACTAAAGATATGCCTCTAAGACATTTTAAAATTCAATCAGAATGGGAATTAACATTTAGTCATGTGGGGGGCTACATTGGAAGCTAGGTTCAGCAAGCAATGACTGCATTGCTTATAACAATATTCTCAGCTTATCCTTACTTTGTATTAAAATGCATTTAACTAAACATTGGTAGAAGTGGTGTAATCACAAGGAACTATTCTCTTTTAATTTGTACTGCAGTGGGCTGAGACTGCCCATGCTGGTAGTTACGTGAGCTTATCTAATGAGAGCTTCTTCATTAAGCTCCATATCATGATTGTGTTCACTGATGTGTGTGAATCCTTGTATATAAATATTTATAGGAGTTTTCTTCTACTACTTAGGATGTTTCTAACAAGTTTTTCATTACTGTTTCACAAACAAAAGTTGAAGTAGAAATGTAACTACTTTTTATACCAAAGAATAATAAGGCCTGTGAGATTGCATTTTAGTTATTTTCTATTCACTTATTTTCTACCATTGTTTGTAGGATCATTGCTAGAATCTGTTTGTTGTTATTTTGAATTATATTTGAACTTTTTAACTCAGCATTATTAGGATTTTCATTTAATACCTCAAAAAGAATTTGAAGTCACAGCTTCTACTATAGTAAATGTACATTTTTAATACAAAGTTCAATGAAGAAATGACAAGGATTTTGGATAAAAATCTGAGTTTTCCTGTTCTGTTCCTGGTGCTCCCTGAGACTGGGTGGGATTCAGATAAAGATTACTACTCTAAATTTATTTGACTGCAAATAGGTGTCCACCCTCCTATTACAGTAAGTGAAGATCCAGTCAAAGCACCTGATGGAGCCTGGAGAGGGAATTGGGTATCCTAGAGAGGTACTACTGAAAATACACTTTAATGTGAGCTCCTGATAATGTGAACTCAGAACTCTGGACTGGACAAGGATTGAGGTGACTAAACATAAATACCTGATACCATTGCAAGCATGTTTGAGTGTCATTATTTTATTGCTTGTTTGCAATACAGAAAGCAGAGGTCTTCTGTAGATACTGGCTCATATCTTCCAGCTAATTTCTTGTGTTTTGGAGTGTAATGCATGTTTTTAAGTGAAAAGACTTCTCAGTAGAATCTGGTGTCTTGCGCTTTTACGTATGTGGCTTTTTTCACATTCTGGCAATATGAAGAAATTACATTATCATTGTTTATTTCTAAGTATTTCCCCCAAAAAGAATCACTCAAAACAGTTTCAACACAAAAAAAAAACCCTATTTCTTTACATGAACATAGACATTTCCCATCCCTATGCAATAGTTTATCAGTTAATCTCTGAGCACCACAAAAATATTCCCTAAGTGTCCTGTTGGTTGACAGCTTCTATCAGTGTTAGGTAATCATTTCTTTGCACATTCGCTGTCACTTCAGACACATAAAATTAATCAGTGCCTTTCATAACACCCTTCTGAAAATGGAAGTTCTTAGTGCACTTATCTTTTCCTCTCACTGTTTTCTTCCTTCTTTCTGTGCATGTCAGTGAGAGACTCTGAAGACTTTAAGGGAAATGTTGCTGAATTAAATTAAATGCTTTAATAAACATCAAATAAGTTTTCTGGAGTGGAAGTGAGTTAACATTTTCTGAATTCTGGCTAAACAAGAAAGTAAAATTACAGTTGGGCAGTAATTATAAAAAATTACTTTGTGGGAAAAAAAACTATTTCAAACTTTAAACATGACAAAAACATTGGAGAAAGATTCATTTGAAACTGGCAAAGAAACCTTTACTACCTTAATCTCTAGATTTTTACAAAGTATTCCTAGGTTAGATATTCTGAAATGCTTTAGAAGAGACAATTTCATCTTTAATCTCTATCTGATTCAACTGAAGGTTTATTCTTCAAATTTCCACAAAGTCTGGGGTACATTAACTAAATTTTTTAAAGGATTATAATTTTCATATATGTTTCATAACATTGTAAAAATAAGTTTAAAACTTCTATTTATATTCAAAAATCTCAGTGTAGGTCTTTGATATTTAAGGCTACATTAATATGTAGTCTTTTGATCATTTACAGCAAGTGGTGACAAAATTTTTTATGAAAAATTTATCGCACAGACTGTTTGTCTCTTTTAGACTATAGGAACGAGAGACATGTTTATCATACTCCTTTTTTTACCCATTTAGACTACTGTACATATAATTGAGTAAACATTTTATGGTGTAACACTTAAATGATTCAGGTGGGTCACAGGCTCAGGCCCTGTGACTCTCCATGAACAGAGCAGTGATTCCAGTCCTGGGGTACCTCAAAAAAACCTTAGATGTAATTTACCTCTTGCAGAAGTGAACAAGAAATTTCTGTAGTCTGAAGTGATTTCCTCTGACCCTGTCTCAACAGCAAGAAATATGTGGGAATGACTCTGTCAGGTTTCATTAAAAGCATATCAGCAGATGGCTAAAACAGTGAAATCCTGCCGCTGACAATCACTTTCTATAGGTGTTAAAAAAAACCAAAACCTTAACTTGCCTGAGCAATAACAAAGGAGATGCTAAACCTTAATCTCTCCCTAGAGTCCAGTTATTTATTTGGAGTGTTTCCTGTTGAAGCTAAGCATTCTGTTCCTATGATTTACTGGGAAATTGCATTTTGTGTCATGTCAGACGTAAAAGACTCAGTGCACTCTCTCAGTGAGGCACCAAGCACTGTGCAAACTGTTTTCAAAGATGCCTAATCACACTTTTATTCATCCTGATAGACCTTAGATTATGAATGCTGTGAGTGTTACTGGATTCTGCAGGTTTTGTGCTGTAAGAATATGCCAGTTTAGCTCTGATTTGTAATGGGAATTGTACATTCACACTGCTGTTTGCAGACAGATTAACAAAGGTAAATATTCAAATGTTTTCAGCATTTATTATTCTACTTAGAAAAGGCAATGATATACTCTAAAATGTATACCCTGCAAGGGAACATAATAAGGTAGAATAGTAAATTTGAGCATTCTTATTATAGATTTTTACTTTTTTTTTAAAGTATGATTTATGAGCATAGTTATATCTCTTGTAAAGCCACATAAAATACAGCTGATGCCTGTGTGTCTGAGTATACTTGTAAAGCTGATTTGAATTCTACCTTCAGTCAGAATCAATTTTGTTGAAAAAGTACGTTTGACTCTCTGCTCTTCAGTGATCTCTGAACTTCTCAGTGAACTTCATTTCAATGAGCCATGGCTAACCTGACAAAACAGCATGTTGTCAAGGAGGTTGCTATCCTAGAAGTATGAATAAAAATAAAATAAAATAAAATTTCCATCTAGAGAAATGTCCCATGCTACAGATATGTTCTGAGGTTGAAGGCTCCTGGACTTGCAATGACATATGAATGCTTCTGAAAAAGAGCATCTGAAAAAGAGATTCTAAAATATTGTTTGCCTTAATTTCTCAAGATAATTTAAGATGGTAAAATAAATCAATAGAAAATGGAAAAAAAAGAATATCTGTAATTGGAAATTCACAAACATTGGATTTACTTGTTCAGCTCCACATTATCCTCCTGCTTTTAGGCTTTCATGTACAGTAATTGACACTGTAAAGTGTTTAATCACTGTTGTATTGGATTTTTCACTCTTCACAGTCAAAAGTTTCCAAATTATATGTAGGTATTACTGAAGACTTCCTCTACCTCTTGTATATTTATTCAGGCAGGTATTCAGGTTTATAATCTTTATTTTTTTTTCTTCATTGTGGGTTGATTTTTGTTGTAGACTTTTATGTTTGTTTTTTTTTATTATTTTTGGGGTTCTTTTTGACGTTTTTGGGATTTTTTGTGTTTGCTTTTTTGTTTGTTGGATAGAGGGGAGGGGCTGATTGGTATGGATTGTTTTGAGGTTTTTTCCTGAATATCAGAATTTCTAATATAAACTCTGATTGAGCAAGTTATCTATAGAATTTCTTCTGTACTATCATGTATTAGAGAGCTAAACTAAACAACTAAGCAAAATGGTTTGTCTTTTACATTTGGTACTTCTCTCATAATTTTCTTATATTCCTGAATGCGGTTTAAATTTACATATGCTAGAGACAGATTATGTCCAGAAATTCTGAATCCTGACTTCAAATTGAGATCATTATAGTAATACCAAATGCAATATTCTTTTCAGTATAGGTAGTTAAAATAATAAACTTAATAAAAATTATCACTTACAGCTCTTGCATGAAAATGGAGTCAGAAAATCATGGAAAAGTTTTCATGGACATAAAATTAAATTGTAATTCATTGCAAAAAATTGTTCATAAGAGTAAATTGCAGAATTAAACAGGACTGAACAACATGGAAGTATAAGAATTTGCAAAGTGTAGTAATGACCAAACTACATTCTTTTAAGAGCTTATCTGTAATGCAAATAATCTGTGCTGTGCTATTTTAGAGGTTATCATTAATTTGTATCAAATGAAATATGAGTGAATTCGTTCATTCAGAATTAAACTCTATTCTTAGTTAGAAGGAAGAATCTGTCTGTTTTTATTTTCAGCTGCAATGCTTAAGCTGATCAGATATAACAATTTCCTTTAGTCTCTTTTAAAACATAAATTTCTCCTGAACACATTGAAATATTTAATGGAATAGTGCAAAAAAAAGTGTTAATGCTGTATTGAAATTATGTTTTTGTCCAACGCAATAGATATAATGAGACCATAAGCAATATAAACTATTAGTAAACTAATTATGAGTTGTGGAACAAGTTATAGACTGAAACTGCTTATACTGTTGATCTGCATGTTTCCTGGAATGTTTTCAGCACACAACAACTTATAATAATACAGGTCAGTAGATGGTCATAATTTTCATAATAACTTGCAAAATAGTGCCACAGCCAGTCTGGATGGAGTCATTCTGGTTTGGGCTAAATTGCTTTTAGGGGAAAGGGCCAGCAAAGGCTTACAGACATGAGCTCTGCTGTGCCACTTGAACTCAGTTTTGGAGGACAAACATTGACCCATTTGTTTTAGGATGTGGCCATGGGGCCCTGCCCATTAAGGAGGCTGATGGCCCTAAACAGCACAGCCTGTACCTTGAGAGGAAATGCTGTAATGGCTAAGCAGGGTACAGATTTAACATCTAATTTTCTCTCTTAAAATGTGTTAGGCCTGTGTTGTATTCAGTTTTAAGACAGATAAATAAGACTTGTGTTTGTGAGCAGCATGCTTCTTTCGTGCCCTGTAAGGTTAGTTGTACCCAGCTCAGGTATGTTGTCAGGTATTTCAAGACAGGTGAGATTAATGTTCCTCTGACATCCGTTCTCCTTTATCCCAGATGGTGTTTGTACACTTGAAAAGGGAGAAATAGCTTTACAGTTCTGGACTTCTTTGTTCTTTTTTCTCTTTTCCAGAAGAGAGGCTGAGCAGCCTTCAAAAGTTGTCCCTCTAGTACTTTCAAATCATTGTTTCCAACATCTTTTTTGTTAAGTACTAAAGCATGATCTGCCAAATTAACTATTTATAAAATTGAGTTCATTCCAATTACGATTATGATGACTCCAGGTATTAGAATATTTAATTTTTCAAGGTTGGGTGGTGAATACTGCTAGACTTCACATTTAGAAACTTTAAATTTGCAGGTAAACCAACATACATATCCCCACCCAAAGCATGTCAAATATTCTCTTTAGCTAGTGTGGGCTGAACAGATATGATTAACTTTAGTTAAAGTCTGCTATATTCAAGGGATAGTTAATCCTTCTGCAGTTCAAATTATCCTTTTTTTTTTCACAGGTTCTACACAGGAAAAATTTGATAACCTTAAAAACATTTTATATCTTAATTTTAATTCATTTGTTTAGGATCAACTCTAACAGACCTCTCTTAAATCACAATGAATCTTTAACACTTCAGAAGTATTTTATTGGAAACATATAATTTCAGGTTACCTGTTGGGATTTTTTTTGTTTTGTTTTTTGTTTGTTTGTTGCTTTTTTTTTTCCAATGGCAAGTATTGATGTGCATTGAAGCACATTAACAGTTTTTGAATGTTACAACAGTCTGTGTGTCTCTTCTAGATGTGTATTGCATAAGTCAACAAATGCTCTTTATTACATCAAGACTGGAGAGTGTTTATCATCCATAAATCTTTTCTGGGGGTGAAATAATAATTGTATTCCAACACTTTTAGAAAGCTAACTGGAGTGTGTGCAAGTTCTTTCTATAATCTTGATATTCATAATGGCCACATGGTCCCTATGTAGAATTTTTAAAAGGCCTTAGAAGGACTCCCATTCATAGATGAGAAATGATCTATACATTTCTTTCTGCTATTTTTCTAGAATACCAGAGAAATCAGGAGTTTATAACATTTATCATCAAACTTTTGGGATATTTCTTTTCTACAAATATAAAATTTAATTTCCTCAAAATTAATGTGAGCAAGGAGCAAAAGGAAATACAGGCACTAAACCCAAGATCAGTTGCTGGGCCTGTGTCTGGTTTGCTAAACAGTCTAAAATAAATCATAAATTCTCCAAATACACTTTAGTCAAAAGTTTTGGCTTACAGAGAATGAACAGGAGTCTGAACAGGACTCTGGCATCCAGAAACAAGCAACCTATCTAAATACATCTTGTCCTTATCTGTGTAAGACAGAAAAGAGAATGGTGGAGTCTGAAAAAGGAATAATATTTTAAAAAACATAACACAGGTCTCTAAAAACTGATCTTATAATAAGGAGTCTAAATCAGACAAAAAAGCTTAAAAAATGTGACTATTTAAATATATTTATATAATATTTAAATATAAATATTTGCACCTCACCTGTTGTGACACCAGATTTGCTGGGGGTTTTTTGCATCTGAACTCTCTAGATAAGCCTCATGTTTACTTGGATCTGACATGACATTTGCATAGATCTCAGTCTTACAGAGGACATTTGTAAATCTCACCAGGTAAAAGTGAGATTAAAATCAGATACTGCTTACCTATCTAGTGGATCTGTGCTCAGAGTGATAAACTGTCAACCATGAATTCCAGTACTATTTATTCCTGTAAAAATGATTGTCAAAGGGATAGAAAACGGCAAATTCATAATGCCTTCTTGTCACATACTTTGTAATGAGAACAAAAAATATCACAAACGATTTTTTTTTTGTGAAAATCATCAAGCTGTATTGAGAACAGAAAGTAGCACAAAATAGGTACCACTTCTCTGAGCTTCCTAAAATGTGATCTTTCTGTTGCCCTCAAATGACATTTTCCATTAAATGGTTCTTTTAGTCTGCTCATTCTACAGTGGTTTTTTTGTTCTCTTAGCTGTTTCTAAGTGGCTTATTAAAAATATGCACAGATTATAAAAATGTACTGTGGTCATGCAGTTTTTTCACTAGACGTTTTAGAAATATTTTATGTCTTTTATCATTGTAAAAATATGTAAGTTTCTGACACTTTCTAGCTAAGCAGGGAGAGCTGAAACCAAGTAGAATTGATTTGGGTCAGCTTGAGGAGGGTTGTGGGTGGTTTGGGGCAGCAAATATAAACTGCATTCACGTTATTGAGTGGGCTTTAAGAAAAGTAGCTTGAGTTTGAAATACTGCATTATGTTTAATATGACTTTTAATAATTTCTAGAACTTCATGTATGTATTTTATCTATTTATAGCTTTTTTTAAGACTGAGTGAGACATATTTTTGATCTTCAGAAATTCTGGAAACTGGATGAGTTAATTTCCTAATTGGTGGCACAAAAGGCTCTATCAAGCATACATGTTCTGGATAGTCCTTTTGACAAAAAGGTTTCAGCTTCTGACATATTGATTAAAATAGATTCATATTAAAAATAAGCTCTTAAAATTTATATTTGGGCTCCCATGATTCTGCGATAATAATTCAAGCACTGCTTTTGCAGACAGAATCCTTTTGCAACAGATCAACAATGACATGTTTTTCAAATCAAACCAGCAAAGATACAGCTTCCTAGAGCATTCATCAGGTTTTAGAGAGGGATCTCTAAAGGCAGATGAGCCAGTCCTACAGAGAAGCATTTTTTTATTTAAGTGTGTTTTTACCATGCTTACTGCAGTTATATAACACAAAGTGGTTACCAAGCCATGGCAAATAGAGCAGCACTCATTTGCTCTTTATTAAACAATTGGTTTTTTCTGAGAAGGATCTTTATTGGTGGAATGGGAGTAAAATGTGTCTTTTGTAAACCTGTACCCTCCGAATCCTCTGGGTTTTGCTGTGCTTTTTCCTCCAGCAGCTGGAGGATGCCTGTTTGTGAGCATTCGTCCTGTCAGGCCTTGCACTGTGGTACAGTCTGGTTTCCACAATTTTGTAATTATTGACTTTTCTGGATTGTTTTTTAGTTTTTGTTAAACTTTTAAACTATTTCCTACTTTTATTTGTGTATCTGCTTTTTAAATTAGTTCATGTAGCTTGTTGATTTAATTCAAGGAGTGCTTTTACGTAAAACCAGACAAAACCAGCCTTACTTCTTCTCTGTCTTCATGTGTTCAGCACAGTTTATTCTCCAATTTCCTACATAAACTTTTGTCATTAAATACTCAATTTTGTTGCAGATATGGCTTTGTTTTCCTACTTCTATGATCAACACTGCCAATTAAATTCATTAATGATTATTGACAGCAATGCTATTCCTGCAAGTCATTTCTAAGGAATGTTTTGGCAATATTATGCACCATCTACAAATTAGTTCTCTAAGATGCAATGTCCCATGAAGAATTTATTGGGCAAATACTCTATTAGAAAGAGAGAACTGAAAAGAGCTGGTACTATCTGAGTGAGCTACACACTTACTATAATACATTATAGATGTAATGTACATTTTTAACTATGATGGACAAGTAGCTAATGAAGCATTGAAGGATAATGTTTTTTCTAAGTGCCAATGAAGCATAATCTGGGAGATTGAAGCAAAATCTTAATAAGTGAATGAAGAAAAATAAAATTAATTTGCCAGACTAGTTACAGAGGTAAATGTTCAATCAACAATAAGATCTCTTAAGATGGCAAATTTTATGAATCTTGGTAGGTATTTGGGTTATGAATTCACTTCCCAAACATCGCCGTGGAATGTACAGTCAGGTGAATTAGTATTTACACATTTACACATTTTGGGGGGTTTTTTGTTTTTTTTTTTTTGCTGTTTTCTGCAGATACCGGCATAATATAAATACTTTCAGTGCAATTAAATGTATTTTACACAATTTTCTTTTGCACAATTGCAAATTTATAGTACATCATATCTGAAAACATAGCAGTAGAAACTCAAGATTTTTTTGGAAAAAAAAGTCTGCTTAGTTGTTTTTGCAGAATAATTAAAATTATTTCATCCAAGTTCCATCTTTGAAGAAAAAATATTCTTTCTGAAGTACTGGGTTTATATTAAATGCAGATGATTGCAGGACATAATTTTAACTGCTTTGATGGACAAGAAATTCACTTCTGCACACTGGAAACTGCTTCCAGTTCTGCCCTTGAAGACAGATGTGAACTTTCCACTTCATTGCCTAGAGACGTTTTTTAAAAGAGCCCCATAAATGGTTCATTTTACAAGCAGACTGCATATTATTCTGTTGTCAAAAGCTTGGGAATTGATTACATGGACTATAATACAGATAGGATAATTTCTGATGTGTTTTAGGATGCAATTTGAATTCTCTGGGCCATACATTGCAGTTATGATCTCTGTAATACACTCTTCATGATTTTATATCTGCAGCTCTCCATAACCCACTTTGACAAAGGCTCTTGCTTTCTGAGGTTATTTAAAATTTCTATCAACTTATAGTATAATTGGGGTTATTTTTTGTTTTTACTCAGGCAGATGCATATTTTACTAAAAGTTTGGTTTTGGTTTGTTTGGGTTTTTTTATTGGCTTACATGATATATACAATTAAAAAAACAGAATATAAATGCAAATTCTTAATTTAAGCTCTATAGTGTAATAAAACTATGAGTAAGTTTCTATTCTAAAGAAATATTTCTTTAGAAGAAAAAAAACCCAAATAATATCCTGGTTTTATAAATTGTGAACTAAAGTAAGAGTGAAGTAGCTAAATTTTTCAGGTACCACAAAAACAAGAACTAAATAAATTATTTTGAACAGTTTTTTAAAAAGGCTGTTGTAGTTGTTTGCTTTGTTTTGGTTTTTGCCTTTGGGTTGTTTTGGGTTTTTTTTGTCTGGTTGGCTTGAGGTGGTTTGGTTGGTTATTTGTTGGTTTGGTTTTCTTCAGTCTTTTTGGGTTTGTTTTTTTGGTGGAAATTGTGATAATTTTAGGAAAATAAGGAGATTTAGAGATCACCAACAAATTCCATCCCACTGTTTTGTTTTGGGATTTATTTATTTTTTTGTAAAATGCTATTTCATTGATTTAAGACCATTCCTTATAAGAGTATCCTGAGGTAAGTGGAGAACTTGTAAGCAGCAGAAAGCTGCAGGTCTGTCTCTGAAGAGGAATAAAAGAGCAATAAAATTGGTTGCAACATTTTTGCTGAGGATTGCAACTCAGAAAAGTGGAGGCTGCCTGGGTGAGCTCCTTACTTCACTTTAATCATCAGGATCCCATTGACCATGTGAGGGATTTCGTAGCCCAGACAACCAAGATAAGCAGAAAGTTTTGGGGTTTGGGGCTGGTTTTTTTCATTTTGTGCTTTTTGGGTTTTTTTACTTTTCACTTTTCATCAAACCACTGAGAGCTATTGACTTCTCTGTCATTTTTATCTCCAGATGTTTGTCCTTGACTTATAAGAGAACATACAATTAAATTAATTAGAAGCTGACATTAGTATCACTTATCCTGGAAGACTGAGGATTAGATCATGTTATTTATGATATAAACAGGTTCTTTAAAGGGGTTTCAAGGATTGGGCAAAGGCTTCAAATTTAATTAAGACTTGAAAATTGACTTTTAATGAGAAAATAAGATAAGCCTATTTTGAATAACAGTAACACATTTGAAAACATAAAACTTCAAATGAATGTTGTTCTTATTTGTTTGTTTGTTGTTTATGTTAAGGGTTATTTTTTGCCATTTTGAGTTTTTTAATAAAGGATGAAAATATAGACTTCAGTCCAAGGTTTGGAGAATTAAAAATTTTGTTTGTTTTTATGACAGATGTTAATATTTTGGGTTTAGAAGAAAGAGAACTGTGTGCTTCCAAAATGACAGACTAAAAACAGCAATTAGCTTTAGAACTCAATAACTCTTTATATTAAAAGTATTTCAACATATTTCTAAAACTCTTCAACAATTTTCAATTTATCAAAAAGTTTTACTAAAGACACTTGAGCATCAAATACGCTTTTAAAACATGGTTGGTTCAAGACAGACCATGCTTTCAAGATAAAAGTTAAGCTGTATACAGGTTCTGCTGTCATTATAAGAAGGATATAAATATTAACTCCAAGAATAAGGTTTGTCAAATGTGACATAAGGTACAAAACTATTAAGTATGAATACATGAGGTATAGTAGTAATAATAATAATTATAATAACAATAATAAGAATAGAAAAAATTCAAATGGCAAATGTGTTATTTCACAGTAGAGCCATATTTATTATATTTTTAGCATTATTGTTGTAGAGTGTTAGGCAGTTTAAACCACATTTTCATGACAAAGTAACTGTGCTGCTTTTTGCCAAAAGAGACTGTGAGTATCACTCCCATTTACAGTTCAGCTCCATGGTGTGGGAAGGTGCTGAGCTTGCACCACATGCATCTTGGTCTTGCATGGCTCCTTTTACAGGTTATATTTTTAATGTTTTAATAATATTCTTTAAATCATAAGTATAATTAAAATTCATATCTTCTTTAGCTTTTGGTTTTGTATTTATATGCCATCTAAGAGCCAGCATGTAAAAAATTAAATGGATAGAGAAATTATTGGAAGAATAATCTTTGAAGCTAGAGAAGTTCCCCCCATAAATTTGGTTATCTTTCTAAGAAATGCTGAAATGTTGAGAATAGAGAGCTCTTTGTGAAACTAGAAGGATTTTGGCGTTAAAGAATCAAATCTGTTAAAAATAATGGCCCCTTCTGGACACTAAACTCTATGTATAAAAGTTTGTTTGGCTTCCTGAGTTCTTCTGTATGTGTGTGGATGTCTATCTATGTATCATTCATGCAAATATAATTGAACAGTTATGGATTTGCCCTTTCCCTGAAATATTTTTGAAGATGTATGGAGGGATCCTCTGTCTTATGAAGGAGAAATTCTGAATCTGCTAAACTATATAAGTAATTGTGTAATAAGTATTAGACCTGAGGTGAGTAGTTGATTTGAGAGGATTCTTTTTCCTTCTGAAGACAGCAACAAGAAGTGAAAATGCAACTAAGGAATGCTAGGAGATAATTTTGGAAGCACTTAATTTTTTGTAGGGTTTTTTTTTCCCCCACTCTACAGTACAGTGTGTATTTTGAGATAGGAGAAAAATTTATTTTTAGAAGGTGAAAACAAATAATTTTCAAGCATAATGTGTCTATTACTTGAATGCAAGTCCATTGGGAAATGGAGTACTCCTACTATCATTGAATATTTTGGGGCTTTTCTCTTACTTCTAAGGAGTCATGACAGATTTATTGACACTAATGAGACAGAAAAATAAAGCCCCAGATTTCACAGGTTTTGTGTTTCAGGTTTTTGTTTTGTTTTGTGGTTTGTTTTGGTTTGTTTGTTTGTTTATTTTTGTTGGTTTTTTCTAGCAGTTAAGAACTGTACTTTCCTTTTATATTTAATATTTATATTGAGAGTTAGCAGTACTTTTGTTTTGGGCTGTTTTACATTGGTTTAGATTATTTGGTATTTTCTTTGCATAATTTATGGTGTCTCTTGAAAGTAAACTTGAGCTTATTATGTGTGATTGCTGGAGTATATAGGATTTATTTGCACATTAAACACCAAGAAAACATCTGCTTTAAGTCATATTCTAGCATCACAGTATGTTCTACTTTTAAACAGATTGCACTCATATTTCTTTACAAAATACTAAGAATTTTTAATGAATATTGGTTTGAAGTTTCCCAAAAAAAGTATTTTATTCTTAATTCTTCTTGTACATATTTTCTAAACTGTGGAAGAACACAGCATGCTCACATTTTCGAGCTACAATTTTTGACAGGATTTTCCTGCTGCCTAAAAGGCACATTCCATTTTTTGACAATTTTTCCAATATTTTCTTTATGTGGTGGCACAAAGGAAAAATTGTAGGCAGGAAAGTGCAAGGTCAAAACAATGAGTGGAACACACAGAAAAAGATTATTGTCGCTTAAAACGTGTCACCACAGTCTCCCTGAGAGCTGATCAGCAGCAGCCTCAAAAGAGGATGAAGCCAAGAGGCTAAAAAGCTTGTGTTTCTCCCTTTTGCACCTGCACCTCATCCCTCCTCTTGCCTCTCCCCAGACTTTGCACTGCGTTGCCTCAGGGCTTGGGAATTTGCCTCTTATCAGTAAAAATGGTCACACCTGCTGATAAGGTGTCATTCTGCTCCTGTGTTGCCAAAGCAGGCAGTGGCTTTGTGGTGCTCTGCCATCTCTGCACACTGCCCGTGGCAGGGAGGGCAGTTTGGTTTTCACCTCCTCATTTTGGGTGTTCAGGAGAGATTTCCATTGGGAAGAGCTGCAGAAGCTGCTGGAAGGCCTGTGTGCTTCTCAGCACGTACCATACCACACAAAGCCATGGTCATTCTGCACAGGTGTCACATCCATTTCCTTTGTTTATTTCTTTTATCTCTTTACTGCCATGGCAGCTGCCAGCAGATTGGAAAAATCAATTACATGCAAACTTCTTCCTGTATCTGTAGCTAATAATTAATATAATTTTCCAAAGCCAGGTAAGGGACTTTCCTTCCCTTTCTGCTGGACCTGCGTTCTCTTCATTGAGAATAGAGTGTTGCCTTGACTATGAATTATCCCCCATTTTTTGGTAAACTCGTTTCTTTGCCTCTCCCCCTAATTTTTCAGGCACCTAAAGGATTCAGATATCTTTCACATGACATTGAAAGCAAGCATTATATGCAAACCATTGCCAATAAACTGAAATTATAAAGCCAGGTAAAATAAAAATAACTGATAAAACAGATATGTACACTGTGATTCTGATTTAAAAGATTCAAACAGAAGAGACAAACTGAAAAGTGGAAAAGAGTTAGTGGAACTGTCTTCAGGTATTTAGAGATTTCAAATATCAGACCATTTATTTAAATATCAGATTACAGATTTAGGTCTTTTCTTCAGGCTGCTATTTTGGGAAAGGTTTATCTTTGGACTTTAGTGTAGGCTCTGAACAAATCTCACATTCAGTCCTTGAGGTGAGGTCTATGTGCAGCACAGCTTGCTGCAGGCTCTCTCCCTAATCAGGAATAGATACAACAGTCAGGCCACCAACACTGTTCATATCAGGAGAGAAGGTCCCACAGCCTGGTGAGTGAATCTCAGTGGCTGGGGTCATAAATTTAGGTCCTCAGTTAAGTATTTATAATGTAGTTTAGATGAGACTGGATGGAGCTAGGACTAAAAAACAAAAATTAAAAAAATCAGCTTTTTTTCTTTAAGTATTTACATCTCAGTTGATAGCATTTCACATGAAGCATACAGATTCTTCATTAAAAATTAATGCATTATTAGGTAAAATGGGGACAAAAGACACACATTTCAATCTTTCTTAGCAGAGAATTTTGGTTTTTAAAAGCATATTTTTGGGGTGAACTGCATTGTTATTTTAAGGATTATCTTATTTGCAAGAGCAAACAAAATACAAAATGGCTTTTAAGAGCAATGATGTATATCAGTTGTCTCTGTATTTCTATTGGGGATGACCAAAATAAAAAGTTCTTACAAAGAATGGTTAAGGTATATGTATATATATGATCCATTAAGGTTCAAGTAGAAAGATTGCTTTTTCAGCTTATAACTAAATACATATTGTGAGATATAATAAAAAATAACAGTTCTCCTTTTTGCTTTGGAACTTAGTTCCATAGCTAAGATCTGGGTTTTGAACAGAAACAATTTTCTCTACACTGTCTGTAAAAGGACAGCATTGAACACAGAATTGAATAGACCACAGAATCTTCAGGGGATGGTGTTGTTTGTTGTTTTAGTGCCATCTGTGACACTGGACATTTTGTCAGTTCAGAACACATAATAGTTATGGTGGGATGGGAATACTCACGTATTCTGCTGACCAGTTTGTGGGAAATTGTGATTCAGCTGCTAGGAGGCACAGAAAACATTTATTCTTTGGGACTGTTGTAATAAAGGGTACAAAGGAGCGCATTGAGGCTTCTCGAAATCTACATATGGCCAAGAAGGATTGCAATAGCCTAACATTTTTAAAGCTCTGACTAAACTGGTTTATAAAATAACTATGTAATAAAACTGTATTTTTACCTTAAAATTATGACTTCAGACACTAACACAATCTTGGATTTCTTTGTCCATAGAGAAAGAAATAAGTGCCTACAGAAATCTTCAGGCACTACCATTCTATCAAAGCAAGTTAAGAATAGCATTAATAGAGGTCACATGCTGCTGTTCACTCATGCACAACTGTGTGGTCATTTGATATGTATGCAAACAAACAGAAATTTTTTTAGCTGTCCAATTGGGAAAGAGAATGTTGCTGCAACAATTTTTACCTGACTCTGGTTGTCAGATATACACTGAAATATGTTTATTAATGTAACTGTTATCTTCTTATCCTGCCAGTAAATTCTCAATCTGCAGTGGCTTTTGTGAGTGAAATGAGAAACCAAAAATAATACAAAAGCCCCTCTGAGATGGACTTTGCAGATTAGAAGACTGCTTAATAAGACAACTGTATAGTCATTGACATGTAAGGAGAGAAAGTTGATTTTCATGTGTACTTCATTGTAGAAGTCAGTATTCAAAAATATCTTAAATGTTTTATAAACAAAAGGTTGTCCTTTGAATGATGCCCATATCAATTTTTTTTTGTTTGTTTTTTCCTTCTCTGGGGTCGTTTTTGACACACTAACAGAAGTGGTCACCAGGAGTACTTAAGTGCTCAATGGGAATTTCTCTGTGTAAAACTGAGGAGGAAGGGTCATGCCTTTGTTTTGGGCAACAGCAACCCTACAGCCTGCCAATACAGATACAGGAGGGCTTTTAGCAATCTTGTTATAATGATGCATGAAAAAAGCAACAAACATATCACAGTGCAGTTAGATGCAGAGTAAAAACAATTACAGTGATGCTGGCCCCTCCTCAATAGAAAAGTTATTTTTCCACAGTTTTGGTTTGTTTGCATCAGTAATGGTGTATATACACCAGGGATAAATTTTTGTGCATTCACAGCATAATTCTAAGCCTCTAAGGGATTTCAGCAAAATAACTAAGGGAAATTAAAGTATACACAGACACTATACACACAAAAATCCCATTATGTATTAAATTTAATAGCTAAAATAAAAATTCCCATACAACAGAGCAGTTGCTGTAAAAACACAAAACTTGAGCTTTTTCTGAAGGTGCTGAGATATATCTTGAAGTAAGCTAAGGGTACACACTTTTCACAATTGTCATCACTTGAAGAAGTAGGTCATCTTTGTGTTGTCATACTCTGTATCTCATCTGTACATAATGGAGTGAAATATTCAGCAGTCCCAACCCTATTGAATTAAGGAGAAGGTAATTCCTAACACATGGGAAACACCAATTCCTGTCTACTTTTCTGATCTGCTGCAGTATTTAAAACTTTATCACTTGGTGTGGAAGAAGAAGAGATCATTGAAAATAACTTATTTCATAGTTGTGATGGCTTATAGCTAATTATATCAATTAGTAACAATAATACAAGCTGAGATAACTTAGACTTCCTCAATCACATACTGAAACTCTTTGTTTGAGGAAAAGATAAAAGATGGTATTTTGTTTTCAATTGTTCAGAAAACAATTTCATCTTGGTTGCAACTTTAGCAAATAAAAAAAAACATTCTTAAACTGAAAAGGCAATCCCTTCTTCCTCCTGTTGAGAAAATTCTTTATTCTGCAGGGATTTTTACTTTTTTTTTTTTTTTTTTGTTTTGTTTTGTTTTGTTTTGTTTTGTTTTGTTTTGTTTTTATTGTGTGATGCTTTAAATTCATCTGAATCAGTTTTTGGGGTGTTCCATGATCTCTCTTTAGTGGCTAGAAGACACCTTGATGCTTAAAGTCGACTGAATTTTGTGAATCTATTTAATGCTAATGATATAATACATTCTTCTTATGATTACTATTACAGAAATACAGTTGTTAAAACTGGTAAGATTCCATGAATCATTGAGTGATTTTGCTGGCAATCACATCACATATTGAAATTAAATGTGTTTCTCTGTACCACACTCCTATTGTATTCTACTCCAAACTCCAAATCAGTACTGGCAAGGAAGGTGTTATAATTTTAAAGCTAAATTTGTCTGTGGACCATTAATATCCATTTGGTTTGCAGCCAATATACCTTTTCTGCCATATAAGTAATATTTGTGAGATTCATTTCCCTAGGTTAAATTAGCCACATTTTTCTAACTTCTTCTCCAAAAATCAACCATCTGACTAAGCATTTGTTTGCACATCATTTCTCCACTTGAGGTGGAATCCAAAAATAAGTTTAAGTTCCTAAGTGACATTTTAGACAAAATTGATGTTTAAATTCAGAAGAATGAGCCTGGAAAACTGCCTGTGACCTCCACAGACACTATATCTGTGATAACCTATCTGCATTTTTTCTGATTCTGGATGCCATAGAGGCTTCACTGTGGACCCTGTCTCTGCCAAACTGGCTTCATTTAGACAGTGCCTAACACAATTTAGATAGAGAAAATGTGGGATTTTAGTATTTTATTTTTGTGGGGTTTTTTCTGCCAGATCTACAGTCTTTGTGGTCATGCTCTGAATATTTATGTTTCTCTATCAATCTATGTGGCATAGGTGGTAACTTTTTATATGTAGATCTAGCAATTTGAATATTTCTTCTAGAGGTAGGAGATCTAAGTCCTCAGTTTGTGTGGGATTTGAATTTGTAGATCACACACCCCAAAGAACTGCTGAGGCCAGCATTCCCTTTCTAGATGGGAATGTAGCCTTCCCTCTGCATTTTGGTCAGGCAATGTCTACCACAGGCAGAGCAAACACAGCAAGGAGGATGCACAGGCTTGAGGAGCACAGAGCAATTTGTGGATGAACACACACAGCAGGTAGATACCAATGAAGAGTTGTTAATATTAACATATTCACCACCTCAGCGAGCCCTTTTGATAGTGTCTGCTGGCCAGAGAGTCATCAGTCAGGTCAGACAGCAGCAACTTCTCCACCTCCTTGGAACATATCAGCCAACCTTTGTGCTTGCTGGGTTGTTACCATCCATTTCTCTGTATCTTCCTTTTGGCTTTGTGCCTCTTCATGTCAGTGTATTTCTTCCTGAATTTTTCTTCCTGTGACACTATGTGGCTTTAGTCTTTTTTTTTTTTTTTTTTTTAAGTTTTCTTTTATTGCCTGGTTTTCTCTAAAATACCATCTCAGCAACATTTTTCTCAATAAAACTGAGATGAGGATTCTCAGCTGTGCTGTACCAGCCTAGGCCTTGAATCAGACACCTGAAAGTCTGAGCTGAGCCTTTCAAGGGTTCCTTCACTCCTTTAGTTTGCAGGAGGGGCCATTCTGTAACAAGCAGGGCAGAGCTCTTGCTTGATGACTGAAAAACAGACATTGACAATGAATGTTAGACGTGTGCCCTTTTCATAATGGCATTTGTTTATTACAAAACCGTGTGAGGAGAGCATTGAGACAATGCTGTTTTGCTCTGCTCAGCAATATTGGGTTGTAAGGGTTGCTGAAACCAGGGAGAGCTGTGGATTCAGGGTATTAAAGCTCTTGTATCACTTTAGTGCCAATCATAATGTCTATGGCCAATTCAGGGACCAAAGGGTGTGAAGAATTCTGTAAGGAACTAAGAAGATTTATCTAGTGAAGACTGCTAAAAGAAGATGATGTCCATTTCCCAACTCCTAATAAATTTGGGTTGACAGGCTAACTGAAGAGGTAGCCTTAGGGAAAATCTTGCATTAAGGGCACGGGGTTAACTGAGGAAAAGACAAGTCTAAGACTGAGGCATATGACTTCATGGTACAAAATTTGATTTTACAGAGAACCATTCTGACAGAGAATCAGGAGCTAGAGGCCTGGTGCTATAAGATGATTTTTGTACATTCTTTTGTGACCAAATATCTGCATAGCAATGAAAAACCATTATATGAAACACATAGCTTTGGGAGTAGTATGTGCAGTGCTTATGCAGCAGCACTAAAAAACAAAGTGGTAAATAGATGCAGATGTAGAAGAAGTCCAAGAGGACAATGGCAAGCTTCATTAAATCACTGGATATCTGGACAATTCCAGGTTATTTCCCTGCTATCACATTCACCATTATGGCAGAGAGGCAAGTCTGGGAGTTCCATCTTTTGATAAAATTTAGTGCATTTTACCAATCTGCTAATCATCAAATTCCTTTTTTCATGTTAATTGTCATTATTTTCCTTTTTAAGAGTTCTACCATGTGCTCAGCACAAAGCATAGCCCTTGAGTTGCAGAAATTTACTCCAGGGAAAAGACAGTAAATAGAGACAGCAAGCAGTGGAAACAGTGACTGGGTAACTAAATACTAAATACTGTTACTAAAGTTGCAGAAGTTGTTATAGGCATCCAGAGAATGGAGTCTGTGAAGGATTTAAATGAGGGAAAGGGAAGTGATGATGAATCTGAGAAGGAGCAAGTGTATGAGCAGTGAGTAGCTGCAGCTGGGAGGTACGAGATGGAATCTGCACCAACAGCAGAGATAGGAGAGCCAAGTGTAGATGTACTCCAAATGTAGATTGAAAAGAAACAAACATAGAGGCCCTAGAAACTGGATATAAAGAAATAAAAAAAAAAAAAAATAGGTCGAACAAATGGCACTGCAAAAAGAACATGTGAATTTAAAGCATAAATTATCATGTTCATAGAGAATATCAGTATACCAGCAATTTTTTAAACTATGGATTATTTCATGGCAGAAACCACTTCATTATGTTTTTTATGTAATTGAAGATGGCTAAGGCTAGATTCTGAAAAGCTTAATACATTCAAGTACTGTCTTATTCTCATGCCCTGTGCTGACTGAGGCTATATTAGCACAAATAATAATGGCATTATTTCTGCTTACATTGGGAAAGGAGCGTTTTTCAGACTGAATGGATAAAGCAAAATCTACCCCCTTTCTGTGGGTTTAAAATCTTTTCAGCCCTCCAATAAATTGAAAAAAAAACCTATGATAATTATATGCCAACGTTTTTATATTGATCCTCACAAACTTTATGAGAAAACAATCAAAGCTAATATGAAATCAGATCTGTTTTTCAGTAGTCTTTTTATGCTACATCTTATCTAGCATTTTTTGTCCATTTCAGACTTCTAATAATAATTAAATGATTTTCTGTGGGGCAGATTTGTTTCTTGGAGCATTGCTTCTATTTTAAATTTATAAAATACAGTACACAACATATGAATGGCTTCCAATACAGTTTTATAGGAAAAGAGAGGAAACTGTGCTAAGAATTCCAGATAAACCCATAAAAAAATAAATATTTGCAAGAAAAAGGAGTTATATTTTGCACATTCATTTAAAAAAATAAATTGTATTTCTTAATTAGTGCTTCCTCAACAAAGGATGTGTGGTTGGAATGCTTTAACTCCCAAGGAGGAGAATAATGGATACTGAAGGATCATGTTTAAATGCTTTTTTCAACAGAAAATAATTTAAACCTTAATTATAATTAATAGTCTGATTTAGAGCCACATTCAGCTTGGATTTGCAGAGGATATAGTAAGTGTTAGGGGAGATTACTGCTTCAGCTGATAAACTGCATTTATTGGGACAATATTATTGGGTACTATTATTAAATGTTTTTGTGTCAATTACTAGGATGCTCACTAATTTGGTGATTTCTATAAAAGTAGAATAATAAATACACAAGATAACTTTTTGGTGACCTGAATGAAATGCATATATTCTTGCTTTGCTTGTGCCTTAACCAAAATTTAACCAATAGCCTCTCCTTAGTTGCATTTCCATAAAACTAGCCCATTTGAGCTGTTCTTACTTAAGATTTTTGTCATGTCATCTGTGTTTCTTGTAATTTATATATCACTTTTATAAAAATTGCTGATCAGCTATTTTTAAATGTAGATTTTATTGCACATTATACACCACTTGTCCACCAGTGAAGCTCATATTGCACTAGTGAAGTAAACCTTCATTAGCTATTCTAGTACCCAGAAGAGACAGTTTTTCTTTCCTTTCGGTGCCTTTCTGTGCTCAAAATTTTCTTTTGCTATTTTAAAGGAACTATGAACTAAATCCCACTGGAAACAGTGTGATTACTCCTCTCATGTAGTAGCTAGGCAACTGGCTAGGCACAGATAGAAGCACTTGTCCTTTTTCTGATTTTTGGGAAGAAAAGTATAAGGAGCCAGTGTGCAGCAGGGATTTAGCAGTAAAGTGAGCAGAGAGGTGATCTTCCTGTTGAGTTACAGCCATAATGAATTTATACAGATACCTGTACAAAGCCTCAAGAGAGGATTTCCTGAGAGAAACACAGCCATGAGTGCCAGTCGGTTCCCTTTTTCTCAGGCTAGCAAAATTATAGGGAGCTAACGATAGATTATAGAGGCTTTAGAAAGAAATATATGTTAGAAATATGTCAGCAAACTGCATATATAGGTCATCAATGCTTTGGAAAAATGTTGTTGTTGTTAGTTTTCACAGTGCCTTTTTTATATTTTTTCATCTTAGCTCTCTGGAACCTGATATGCTCCATTTCTGGAATGGTGCCATGGAGCTTCCTGCAAGAGCAGGAAAGAAAATAAAAAACTTACCAGGATGTGACGGTGTTCACAGGGGTCTCAGGTTGAGGGAAGAGACAAGGATGTGACTCCATGTTTCAGAAGGCTGATTATTTTATTATATATATTGCGTTAAAACTATACTAAAAGAATAGAAGAAAGGATTTCATCAGAAGGCTAGCTCAGAATAGAATAGCAAAGAATGATAACAAAGGTTTGTGGCTTGGCTGTCTGTCTGAGCCAGCTGACTGTGATTGGCCATTAATTACAAACAACACGAGACCAATCTCAGATGCACCTGCTGCATTCCACAGCAGCAGATAATCATTGTTTACATTTTGTTCCTGAGGCCTCTCAGCTTCTCAGGAGGAAAAATCCTACGGAAAGGATTTTCCACAAAAGATGTCTGCGACACCAGGATACATAGCATTCAGATGGAAAGAATTTCACTGTATCAGCTGAAAACACTGTATGATTTTATTGTTGCTTTTTCAAATAAGTAACTTCATATGTTTGTTGTGTCACAGGTACAGGAATGGCTGTGCTTAAACTGCCAGACCCAAAGGGCAATGTCAGGACAACTTGGAGATATGGGCAAGGTGCCACTTCTGAAAACAGGCCCTTCACAACCAACATCCAAACCAGCTGCTTCTCCTCAGAAACGTCCTGTGCCTGCTGTCTCCCATTCCCCTCAGAAGAGTTCCACACCTCCCACTCCAGCAGCAGCAAAGCCAAAAGAAGTACCAGGCACTCAGAAGGAAGCTCCGAAACTTCAGCAGGGGAGATTGGAAAAAACATTGTCAGCTGATAAAATCCAGCAAGGAATTCAAAAGGAAGATGGAAAACCTAAACCGGGAAAACTTGTCAAGACACCCTCAGCTGATAAAATCCAGCTTGCTTCTCAGAAGGAGGACCCAAGGATTCAGCAAACAAAATTGACAAAGACAGCCTCCTATGACAGAGTTTTGCAGGATGTTCAGAAGGAGGATGAAAAGCTCCAAGAAGCAAAGCTGGCAAAAACATCCTCAGCTGACAAAATTTTGCAGAGAGTTCAAAAGGAAGACATAAAACTCCAAGAGGCAAAATTGGCAAAGGTACCCTCAGCTGACAAAATTTTACAGGGAATTCAGAAAGAAGACCCAAAACTCCAACAGATGAAAATGGCAAAGGCACTGTCAGCTGACAAAATCCAACCTGCAGCTCAGAGGGAAGATACGAAACTTCAGGAGGTAAAATTGCCAAAGGCAGCTTCAGTTGATAAAATCCAACATGGAATTCAGAAAGATATAAAACTTCAACATGAAAAACTTAAGAAAACTTCATCGGTGGATAAAATCCAAGAGGAAGGTCAAAAAGAAGAAACAAAACTTCAGCGAGGGAAACTCTCTAAGACACCTTCAGCAGATAAAATTCCTGCAGCAACAACTGCAGACCAAAAGATACCCCTAAGCACATTGGAAGAAGATAAAGAAACTGTGCTCCCAGAAAAGAGCACACCACATCCAGAAGACAAAAAGGCAGAAATTACAACTGAGATTAAAGGCCATGTTTCTGAAGAGAAAGCAGAAGTTGAAGCGCCTTATAAGGGAATGCAGGCTAAGGAGCAAGAAGATGTTAAGAAGGAGGATTTGACAACTGGGATTTCACAAGAGGTTTTGAAAGCTGAAAAAGCCCAGGAAGCAGAAATTCCTGTTCAAACAGCACCTTTGCCAGGAGCTGACCACGTGGAAGCAGTGCGAGAAAAAATAGTAAGTATTTTTCTGCCTCCCACTTCCTTCTCTCCACCTTTGAATCCAGACCCTCTCCTTCCTGTTCTACTGTTATTCTTTTTACAAAATTATTCTAAATTATAAAATCAATGACTTCCATCTAGTGAAAGGTTCACTAGTTAGTCTTATGCTCTACATGCACATTTCAAGGTACTTGTCTGTTTTTAAGTCTCAAGCAGTTAAGCATTTGAAACTAAGGCAAAAAAAATTGTTCAATAATTTTTCCAATATTACAGATTTATTTACCTTGATCTCTTGACTCTTCAGACCTCAAAGATTAACTGTTGAAACTGGAGTGTTTTCACAGTTCTCAATCCCAAAAGGGAATAATCTGAGAGAGTAACGTGTACAGTGCTTTGCAATAACAAAATATAATATAAATTTTAGGAATACTTTGTGATGCCTGAACATGGTACATGGAAGTATGCAATCTTTACATTTTTTTACTATTTAACTGATTTATCTCATGGACAAGTACATTCAGGTAGGGTATTTGTGGGCTCTCAAGTCAGAGGAATGGGTGAGTTTGTGATAGCATGTACTAGAGGTCAAGTCACTTTATCAGCTGAAGAGAATAGCATGCACAATTTGTTGAGAAATGAAAAGTTGAGGGGTTTTGTATTAGCACTGCAAATTAGGTGCAGTGATTATTATGTTATGAAAGTAGTATGTTATGAGGGTATATTGTAAACTCAGGGTAACCCCGACAAAGGGAAGAAATGATACATCTGACTCCATTGATATCAGAAGGCAAATTAATTACTTTATTATACTATATTATTCTATACTATATTACAATACATCTAAACTGAAACTGCACAAGCACTCAACTCCACAAAATCTTGTGATTGTCCCCTGACAGTCCCAACACACACACATGGGGATGGAATTGGTCACCTCGGTTAAATAATTTCCAGAACACCTCCCACATGAGCACAACAAGAGGAGCAGCAAATGAGATAAGAATTGGTTTTTCTTTCTCTGAGGTTCCTCACTGTGATTCCCATAAAATATCCTTGGGAAGTTGTGCCTTTCTTTTCTCTGTGAAGAGAAATGTTGCCACAAGGGTAGGAGTAGGCTTAGGGAAAGTATTTAACCTTTGCAAGAATTATGTTTTCAAATAATCCTAGTCAAAAAGGTGAAGGATTTGGTTGATTTTGTTTTATGTATTTCCTGGTGGTAATTAAGATATCTGGACCAAAAAATATTCCAGTTCAGAAATTTTGCTTTGGAAAATACTATTTTCATGAACGAAGTCTCCTGCCTGAAATAAACCTCCTATTACACGTTATGTTTACTGCTCTTGATCATATCAAGAGTCATGGTGTATGATCATACTGAGGGAATCCCTGAATTATGCTTAGAGTAACATAGCCAGAAATCCTACCTTTTGGATCAAACAAAAAGGAGATCTGGGAAAATCCTATTTCAAATTGTTCAGCATTAAAAATAGAGAAGGTTTCTCACCTACATTGTGCTTAGTAAAATTAACTCTGATTTATTTTTAATTTTTCTTTATTGAGGTACTTCAGTGTTGTCTGTGCTGTTCATCAAACATTGCCAGGCACAGCTCTTCCCAAGAGAGGGTGTGATAAAAGTGGAAGAGGTGATGTCAATTTAGATATCACACATTGCTTCCATTTTACTAGGTAAAAGACAACATGTACACATTGAAGAATATAATTTATGTGTATTTCAGGGCAGAATCATATGGAGGATTTCAGCTAGGTATATTTTTAATTAGGGATGCAAGGGAAAAGCTTTTGTGCACTTGACAAACTACTGTCATTTTATATTCAATTCTGTGCAAATGGTAGTTACTAACTCTTCTAGCTTTCCAATACTGGATAAGCAATTTTTGCTATCCTGTTTTTCACTTTTTTTTTTAAAAAAAAAAGGCAGCAATAAGTCCCTGAAGCCATGAAAAGGCTAAAGTTCTGATTCAGTACAAAAAAAAATTAATCCATGGGAAATCACAGAATCATAGAATGGTTTGTATTGGAAAGGACCTTAAAGTTCATCTCATTGCAACCCCTCTGCCATCAGCAGGGACATCCTCCACTAGACCTGGTGGCTCAAAGCCCCATCCAGCCTGGCCTTGTGCACTTCCCTGGATGGGACATCCATCCACATCTTCTCTGGGATACCTGTGCCAGTGATTCAACAACTTCATAATAAAGAATTCCTTCTTAATATCTAATCTAAATTTCCCTCAGTAAGTGTGAAGCCATTTTGCCTTATCCTGTCCATGCTCTTGTAAATATTCTCACTCTATCCTTTTTGTAGGCTCTGTTCAGGTTCAGGACAAATCACAGATACCAATTGAATTTAGAGCTCTGGTATCCTTAAAAAAAAAGGGACTTCAATATTGAAACATTTTAAAATGTCCGAGTCTCAAAGTGTGATTTAAGGAATTATAAAACCTTTTTTTTTCCTTCAAAGCATTTTTTCAGTGATATTTTCAAATATCTACAAAATGTTTTTAAAGAATAAACTGACTGTTCATGTTTTACAGAAACTGACTTTCCCTGAGAAACTGTCTTGTAATATTGACTATTGACATAGCAATAGCAGTTTGCTGTTCTAACAAGGAGGTTTAACCCATGCAGTTTGTCAGTAGCTCATTCTTGTAACTCCCAAATTTATACAGAGGTAGTTCAGCATATCTGTATTAACCATTTCCATTTTGTCAATTGGCATACATTTGCAATGTGTTCAATATAAATATATATGTATCCTTATTACAACCCTCCTATGATTACTGAGGAATGATCACGTGCTTCAGTTGAGTAATTGGATAAATATTAATATTTTGTTGATTGGCATCATTATTCTAACACATGCCACAAAACACAGCCCAGAGAGATAGAAAAAAGGAAGGTAAAGTTGTCTGTAAGCAATTTTTCTGGATAAAAATAAAATGTTTCCTTTTGAAAATATGAAATTGAAATGCATATTACGGAGCTCAGTCAACCATTTTTATTTTCCACTTTGTGAAAGCATTTTTTTTTTATAATTTAGATACCTTCATTTCTTCTATAAACAAACTGGCATTTAAAAAATTGAGTTCCTTTGCAAAATGAAATTTCTGTCATCTGCAACAGAATATAATCTTGCTAGCTAGAAATGCTTTTTCTAAAAAGAAATTGTTGTTTTTTTTTTTCTTTTGGCCGTATTTTTCTATTAATAAACATCTGGTTTAGTTTGGTAACTGATGGAACTTTTTCATAGAATTATAGAATCATTAAGGTTGAAGAAGATCATGAAGATCTAAGATCATGAACCCAACCATTAGCTCAGCACTGCCACTCTCACCACTAAAATATGTCCACAAGTACCACATCCAGACGTTTTGTGAACCCCAGGACTTATATTTTCAAATAAGAATAGTAAAAATGAGGAAGAGTAAAAACAAATAATATTTATAAAGCTAAAACTTCTAATACAAAATAGTTGTATAATGAATTGACTCTGGCATCACAGAAATGCCACTGGAATAGCACAAATACAGCTGGAATTAGATAATTTTTAATGTTCGTTAAAGAGGCTGGATTTGCTGTTTTTAAAGTCTTCTTCAAACTGCAGCTTTTATAAGTCTCCTTCTTCCTCATTTCTCAAGAAATTTCTCTCATCAATATCTGTTTTAGAGCTTAATTTGTCCAGTATTAAAAACACACAGGAGGCAAACTCAGAGGAAATGCCATTGAAATAATCAGAAAAGCCCAGTACTGTGACATGTACCAAAGTACTTCCTAATTTACAAGGGAAAAAAAAAGTCTTTTTTATTTAAATGCATTTTTTTCAGTCTCAAAGAGTTGTAGAATATATATACACAATCTTTATCAACACTTTTTTGGCAATATTTTGTCATTAATCTAAAAATCTTATGTTTATGATGTGTTTGCAAGTTTAACGATGATTCTGTCTTTGTGGATGTGATGGTCAGTACCACAGAAAATAAGCTAGCTGTCCTTTAAGAATAGATGTAGCTAGTGACAATATCCTAAGTCTCAGATGACGCAAAATAGGGAAAAAAAATTCAGAGGCTTTTCTTGTAAGTATTGCTTATTGTAAGTTACATGCATATCGATCTCAAAACATGATATCATGGATAATTTTTGCATGTACCATGGTGCAGGCAATGATGCAAAAAAAAAAAAAAAAAGTTAGAAAATATGTTCATATTTTGATAACCTTTAAAAGAAAGTTGGATTTTTCTCATCCTTTTTATTTCTAGTGAGAAATGAAGTCAGAAATGAAGTCAGTCCTCAATGTAGATCTTTTTCTCCTCCTTGCTGTACCAACAGCAGACTTTCTCACATTCGGTTTCCTGGGATCCATAGCAGTCATTTAAGTCATTCACTGAGGTTCAACACCAGGGTGGGCAACAGCTGCCATCTCCTCTGGTTTGGTCACAGTAGGTATCAGATATTGGACTCAGCTGAAAGGACACACACAAAGGCTGAAGCTGTTCCATGAGCAGTTGCTCTCTACCTTTTCCTGTGCTTAACTGCTCAGTCAATGCCTTCTGTCTCTGCTTTGCACCAACAGTATCACATCATCTTGGAGAACCATGTTCTGAGAGTTTCACGTTCACTGGATGGATGCATTCTGTCCATCAGCTTCTGGGAAACCTTCTGAGCTTGAGCGATGTTTGCATTTTTAGTAGCTCATCTAAATTGATCATAATGATTTTTGTTGGGTGTGTCTTCATAACTGTAAACATACTGGTCATCAATGAAAAAATAACAGTCAAATGTCAAGTGAAGTTTTAGTGAGGAACATGCTATTTATAGAGGGAAAAACAATTTGATTTTAATGATATATGTATTTTTTAAACATAACAAAATAGATTTCCCTTAAGAACTTTCTTCTTTAATGAAGGGGACAAAAATGTAAATATAATATAAAAAATCTGATTTTTTAAATTTTGCTTCATTGCTGACTTTTTGTAAAGACCATACATAATTCTGTCCTTAAGGGCTACATAATATCCAAGACTAGATTCTTCAGAATATTGAGAGCTGTAGGCTTCAAATGGTGATGCCTTTCCAAAGCTGTTGTAAGTACTGCAGGTTTCTCCATGTTTAATATATAATCACAGCCTTATCATTCAAGAAGTCCTTAGAAATATTTGTTTTCACATTGGATTTTTATTTGCAATGGATTTTGCTGTGACAGCAGATATTTGAATTTGCAATATTGGCTATAATGTTGATAAGAACAAATGTAGTTTGTATTCAATGTAGTGTCTGATTTTGCAAACTCTTTAATAAATCACTCCTGTGAAGGATGTGTTATTAATAAAATATTAATTAGTATACACTGTAATAATAATATAAATACTTTAATACTAATATAAATACTAGTGTTTGAGTGTAGGATTATGTTCAAAGTGATATGGCTAAAAGCAAGAATGCATAACTTAAATGTAAATAAAAACTAAACCTGATTCATTATAAAAAGTAATATGACTGACTATAAAAAATAGTTGGGTTTTGATATTTTGACCCTAAATGTAACTTTAGAGTGAATAAACTTTGAAAGTACTTGTAGTTCATAGCAACTTGAGTGTAAATGTAATTTAAAATTATAATTAACACTCATGATAATTTTTCTAGTATATTTATTCCACAGTATTTTTAACTACTTTTCAAATAATTATGTTACCAATGAAGTCCATAAATTAAATCCTTAATAAAATGGTTTGCTATACTTCAGAAATCACTGACTTAGATTAGCAAAGTTGGTAAATATGACCTGTTATTGAGAGCCCTAACAAAAAAAAAGATCACATCATATTAATTAAATCATGAGGCTTTGGGATGCTTGTTCTCAAATTGCCAGTGGATTTGGGGACACTTCCTAAAATTGTCAGCCCAAAGCAGAGCTATGGTGACCTGTATTTTGGAGAGTGAACTGTTTTAGCTGAATAATGAGGTATTTTCACTAAGTACAGAGCATTCCACAGCTGTGAGAAGCAAGAGTGAAATTATTACAAAAATACTTTCTGTAGGATATTTTTAGTGTTTTTGTTATTTATAGAAGGAGATAGAGATGCTTGTCAGTCAGAATGAGGTAGAAGAATCTGGAATGACTGAGGGTGCTTCATTAGGGATGAGAAGGAGAACATTGGTTCTGATGCTCAGTCAGGACTGCCTGCCTTCTTGGCTTCCTTTAATCGATGGCTGACCATCGTGCTTTCCTCCCTGCAGTTACACTGCCCTACCAGCAGATTACTCTGCACTACCAGTTTACCAAGAAACTTCTTTTTCACGAGGTTCTCAAAAAATAGTTGTACGGTGCCCAGCTGTAGGGGACGTTCCAATATGTGGGGACATTCCAAATGTCATTAAACCATGCTTCACTGCTCTATGTATTCTGTTGCCTGTTGAAATGTGTAATACTTCAATCAACAAAATCAAATCATGAGTGCAAAACTTAACACATTTCTAGCCAATTATAAAATGTTGAATGGGCAAAGAAAGGAGCAGACTCCAGAAATTCTGCAGACATTTGTCAAGCTATATTACTTTGTATTGAAAACCGTGTAGACAGCTTTAAAACAGTTAATAAAATCTTCAAATAAATATACCCCTGGGCAAGCTGTCCCATGAATGTGTGATCAAATGGCAGGTTATCATTAATAAGTGTTCTTAAAACAATTAAATGTTATATTGAAAAATAGAAGTTCGTCTTGAAACCAGTAAAATTCGTTGCCAGTGTGGACAGCCATGGAAAGCTTAGAGTCAATGCAAAAAATCAAAATTTGAGGAACTTTTTTTGTTTTATTCTAATAGCTTTGAATAGCAAAATTAGTATTCAGTCTTCATCTGAGGTGTGAACTCATCCTTTAGAAAAAAAAAAATCACTTTTTAATTGCCAGGAGACATTAAGAATTTATATATAAATATATACACACGCGTTATGTATTTATTTTTTTAGGAAAAGGAGGATGACAAATCAGACACATCAAGCTCTCAGCAACAGAAAAGTCCACAAGGTCTGAGTGACACCGGGTATTCTTCTGATGGGATATCAAGTTCACTTGGTGAAATTCCAAGTCATATCCCCACTGATGAAAAGGATTTACACAAGGAAATTAGTAAAAAAGACACCATTCCACAAGAAAGCCCACCAAGCCCCTCAGATCTAGCTAAATTGGAAAGTACTGTACTCTCAATTTTAGAAGCTCAGGCAAGCACTCTTTCTGATGAAAAATCTGTGAAAAGCAAAGAGCTTTCTGAAACATATGGTGAACAGACAAAGGATCAACTAAAAACAAAGCCTTTGCCCGTCACTCCAGAATCTTACAGTTCAGATGAAGAAGACTTAAAAGCTATCAAAGAAGGTGAAGGAACCATTGTAGAAGAGGGCAAAGGAACGGCCTCCACCCAGGCACAGTACAAGGAAGAGCATGAAGGAGATGACATATCAGCAAGAAGGCAACAGCGCTATGACTCTGTGGAGGACAGCAGTGAGAGTGAAAACTCACCTGTCCCAAGCAGAAAAAGAAGAACTAGTGTCGGTTCTTCAAGCAGTGATGAGTACAAACGAGATGACAGCCAGGGATCAGGTGATGAGGAAGACTTCATTAGAAAACAGATTATAGAGATGAGTGCTGATGAAGATGCTTCAGGTTCTGAAGATGATGAATTCATTAGAAATCAACTCAAAGAGATCAGTGCAGCTGAAAGCCAAAAGAAAGAAGAAGTGAAAAGCAAAGCCAAAGGAACACCTGGAAAACACAGAAGAATGGCACGGAAAAGTAGTGCAGGCTATGATGAGGATGCAGGAAGAAGACATTCATGGCATGATGATGATGATGAGACTTTTGATGAAAGCCCAGAGCCAAAATACAGGGAAAGTAAAAGTCAAGACAGTGAAGAACTTGCAGTATCTGGAGGAGGAGGCCTTCGGCGTTTCAAAACAATTGAACTAAACAGTACAATAACAAACAAATATTCTGAAGTATCTGAACCACAAAAAGGTATTTTATATTTTGATGAAGAGCCTGAGCTAGAGATGGAGAGTCTTACAGATTCACCAGAAGATAGATCTAGAGGAGAAGGATCTTCTAGTTTACATGCTTCTAGTTTCACACCTGGTACATCTCCTACTTCAGTGTCATCACTTGATGAAGACAGTGACAGTAGTCCTAGTCACAAAAAGCTGGGAGGGGAGAGCAAACAACAGCGCAAAGCAAGGCATCGGACACACGGTCCTCTTCTTCCCACTATTGAAGATTCCTCAGAAGAAGAAGAACTAAGGGAAGAGGAAGAACTGCTAAAGGAACAAGAGAAACAACGCGAATTAGAACAGCAACAAAGAAAAAGTTCTAGCAAAAAATCTAAAAAGGACAAGGATGAGCTCAGAGCCCAGAGAAGAAGGGAACGTCCAAAGACTCCACCAAGTAATCTTTCTCCCATTGAAGATGCATCTCCAACAGAAGAATTACGACAGGCTGCAGAAATGGAAGAGCTGCACAGATCTTCTTGTTCTGAATATTCACCCAGCATTGAGTCAGAACCTGAAGGTTTTGAAATCAGCCCGGAAAAAATAATAGAAGTGCAAAAAGTTTACAAATTGCCTACTGCCGTCTCTCTATACTCACCAACAGATGAACAACCAACTGGACTCCCAAAAGAAGAGAGTGGTCAAAAGACATTGAAAAGTGCTGAAGAGGTATATGAGGAGATGATGCATAAGTCCAAATCATTTCAAATGTCAAATGAAAAAGATGAAGTATTTGAAAAAGAATCTTTATATGGTGGAATGCTAATAGAGGATTATATTTATGAGTCTTTAGTAGAGGATTCTTACAATGGAACTATTGATACTAGTCTTGTTATGAGACAAGATGAGAGCAGTGAATATATACAACCGAGAGGAAAAGAGAAAAAAGCAAGAGCTTCAGAACAGGTCTATGATGAACCACAGAAAGTTAGTGATCTAGAGAAAGACTACTATAGTGTTGAGACTTTACATACTATTGTGCCTCAAGAAGATATTGTTTCTAGTTCTTACATTATCCCAGAAAGTCATGAAATAATTGTATTAGACAGCACAGTAACTTCCACCATGGAGGAAAAGCATTTGTTAGATGCAGAAGCTGCTTATGAAGAGCTTATGAAAAGGCAGAAAATGCAGCTAACCCCAGGGTCTAGTCCAACACAACCAGCTTCAGATTTCATTCCCACATCTGATACAAAAGTGTCTGGAGGTGGAGAAATAGTAGATAGTACATCTTTAACATCAAGCACTACTTCAGCAATCTCAGATGTGTCACCTGTCAGTAGCACAACACTTTCTATCCCAGATGTTAAAATAACACAGCATTTCACAGCAGAGGAAATTGAAGATGAATACTTAACAGATTATGCCAGAGAAATTCAAGAAATAATTTCTCATGAAACATCAATATTGACCTACTCTGAGACATCAGAAGGTGCTGCATCAGTTTTACCTTCTGATACAGCTTCCTTAACATCATCTACATCTTCAGTTTCTACCACAGATAGTTCCTCACCCATAGATAGTGCAACCACAGGTTATGTAGGCCCATCAGATGGTTTAAGTAAACCAGCAGATTCTGAAGGTGTCAGGATAGTAACACAGGTTCCCTTAACATCTGCAAAAGAGTACTCTGAAGTAGGCATGCCTTATGAATCTATTGCCGGAGCCACTAAAAAACCATCTCTTGAATCAGATGCAGAAAGCGTGGAGCAAACTGCAGTATGTTTGCCTGAAACTGCACCTTTAGCGGTGGCAACTACAGTTACAAAATCCAAGGAATATGCAGCTGACATCATTACCTTTGATACATCCAAAGCAGAGAAGGAAGCAGCTAGAAAAATTAAAAGTACGGTAGAGGCTGGCAGTGTTAAAATTCATCATGAAGAGCCACGCAAAGAATTGGGTGTTGATATGAAAAAGATTGATTTGACTAGTGCTGCATCTGAGCAACCACCTATATGTATAGCACCAGTACCACTACCAGTTACAGAGCCTGCACCAGAAATATCTTCTATACTCACTCACAGTGTTGTAAGTAAGACCAGCATGGTCTCCGTGCCTTCCTCAGCTCCTGCTGTTTCAGCCAAAGCATTCTCTCTTTTTAGAAGCTCTTCTTTGGATTCTTCTGCTCATCCTTCTCCACCCCCACCTCCTCCTCCTCCACCACCTCCTCCACCACCATTACCACCACCACCTATTTTACCCAAGCCAGCCATTTATCCCAAAAAGAAGCCACAGATTAAGGCTCCAGCAGCAACAGCTCCCACAGTGGTACCTCCAGTCACAAGTGTTCCAACACTAGAGTCCACAGCTGTATTAAAGGATCATGTGGTACCTATCACAAAAACATACACCCCAACACCACCTCCTGTACCACCCAAACCATCCTCCATTCCAGCAGGGCTTGTTTTCAGTCACAGGACACCTGAAGTAACTAAACCTCCAATTGCTCCTAAACCAGCAATTCCTCCACTCCCAATAGCTGTTCATAAGCCAGCAGAAACACAGCCCAAACCAGTAAGCTTGGCATTGACTTCAAGTATGACTCTGAATTTGGTAACCACAGCTGAATACAAAATACCATCTCCCACTTCCCCTTTGTCTCCACACTCTAACAAATCTTCACCAAGGTTGGCAAAACCCTCACAGGAAACCTATGTTGTCATCACATTGCCATCTGAGCCTGGAACTCCCACTGAAGCTATAACTAGCCAGGCTGTTACCAGCTGGCCTCTAGAAGCACCTTCTAAAGAACAGATTCCCCAACCTATGCAACCAGTTTTTACTACATCCATGAAAACTATGGATATTCAAAGTATGGCAGGTCAGAGTATGTATATTTCAGGTGCACTGCAAGCTATTCCTGTGACAACACAATCAACTTTTGAAAAAATCCCTAGTTCAAAACCAGAAGTGGTAACAACAGACATAACCAAGACCACAGTGTCTGTGGTTAAGGGTCCAGTGCCTGGTTATGGTTTAGGTAGTGTTGCTATTACTATACCTCCAGAGCCACTACACATTGTAGACCAGCCCAGATACAGAGAGAATGGAAGGTTCCATCCTTTGGGCGATGTCATCGACCTTCGCACTTTAACTAAGATGGACATTGAAATGAGGGACAGCTGTATGGATCTCTCTGCTGTTTCCATGGACGTAAGAAGGCAAATGCCAGCAAGTGACACAGGTGGACGGCCAGTAAGTACTGTCCAGCCATCCATAATAAATCTTAGCACTGCGTGTGTTGCTGATGCTTCTCTGCCTGCAGTCACTGAGACGGTGACTGTAGTGACTTGCACTGCCACTGTGAGCTACACCACCAGCACAGACAGCCTTGTGGATCTGGGGCACGCCATGACAACGCCGCTGCAGCTAACAACATCAAAACATTTTGAGCCTGCATACAGAGTAACAGGCAGCCAGGCCTTCTCTGCAGGTAGAGATGAAGTGCCAATAAATTTATCACTAGGTACTTCAACACAGGCAGTGACATGGGCTACTACAAAGCCTGTTACTGTGCCACCTGTTGGGGTTACAAATGGTTGGACTGATCTCTCCACTTCTCAGGAGCCAGCAGAGAGTGGAGCAGTTGACCTTAGCACCACAAAATCCCACAGAACAGTAGTAACAATGGATGAAACCGCTTCAGGTATCATTACAACGGTAATAGAAGATGATGAAAAGCCTGTAGATCTGACTGCAGGGAGAAGAGCTGTCTGCTGTGATATGGTTTATAAATTGCCATTTGGTAGGAGCTGTACAGCTCAGCAGCCTTCTACTACACTTCCTGAAGATCGCTTTGGCTACAGAGATGACCATTATCAGTATGATCGTTCAGGGTCGTATGGTTACCGAGGAATTGGAGGTATGAAACCATCTATGTCTGACACAAATTTATCAGAAGCTGGACTATTTGCATACAGAAGCAAGAATAGCTTTGATTATCGAGTTGGGGCAACTGATACAGCAGTAGATCTTACTTCTGGAAGAGTAACTACAGGTCAGTATGACACAGCAGCAGATCTTTCTTTGAAATATAATTTTGATGTTCCTCACCTCATTTCAGGATAATTTTTTATTGTTTTTTTTTCCCTCCTTCTGTTATTTTGTTTTCTTTTGGACAGTGTGACAAATTATTCCGGATTACACGTGTTTTTCATTTCTTCATTTTACGTATGTGTTTGCACAGAGGTGCCTGCATGTGCCTGCATGTTCAGAAATGCTGTTTCCTTCACATCTAAAGTAGATCATTAAACTGAAGATTTGCATGCAGTTTCCCCTTCCCATTTATTTCATCAAGATGGGATGACTTTCAGAATCCGCAAAGCAGCATTCTTTTGTGGGACTGGACTGTAACTTTGCCCTGTAATTTCAGGTGAGGTTATGGATTACTCAAGCAAGACTACAGGTCCATATCCAGAGACTCGGCAGATTTCTGGCCTCGGGCTCAGTACACCACAGTATTCCCAAGCAAGAATGGTGTCCACTGTGGGTCCCCAGTTTGGCGTTGGAAGTGTTTTAAGATCATCCAATGGTGTTGTTTATTCTTCAGTAGCAACTCCAATCCCATCCACATTTGCCATCACCACACAACCTGGTTCTATTTTCAGTACAAGTGTCAGAGATCTACCTACTCTCCAAACAATTGACTCAGTGCCCTCTTTATCAACTTTGCAACAGACTCAACCACTCCCAAGATCATATAGTTTCTTGACAACTGTGGCAGCTGAAAAAGATAAAGCAATTACTGCCATTGGTGTGGAGACGGGGTTGCCACCTCATTCTATAGAAACTATTACCACTGAGCCAACCAGCTTGATACCTGCTTTAACTACAGCATCTGAAGTTTACACAGATGTAGTTGATGATGAGGTTGCCCTTCTCATTGCTCCTGAAGAAGGCAAACAGCAGCAGCTTGATTTGGAGCGGGAACTTCTTGAGCTTGAGAAAATTAAGCAGCAGCGCTTTGCAGAAGAGCTGGAATGGGAACGCCAGGAAATTCAAAGATTTAGGGAACAAGAAAAGTTTATGGTGCAAAAAAAGCTTGAGGAGTTGCAGTCCATGAAACATCATCTCTTATTTCAGCAGGAGGAGGAACGGCAAGCTCAGTATATGATGAGACAAGAGACATTAGCCCAGCAGCAGCTGCAGCTTGAACAATTCCAACAACTCCAACAACAGCTTCACCAGCAGTTAGAGGAGCAAAAACTTCGTCAAATTTATCAGTATGGTTATGACCCTTCAGGAACTGGGTCACCACAAACTACCACAGATCAAACACTTTTGGAAGGACAGTATGCAAGCACAGAAAATGGCCAATTTTGGCCTACTGATGACACAACCACTACAGCTTCAGGAGTGCTGGGTATTGAAATTCCACAAAGTCAAGCATGGTATACAGTTCAATCTGATGGCATTACCCAATACATACCCAGGTCTGGTATCCTAAGCTCAGTTTCAGAAATGTCTCTTAAGGATATTGATGTCAGAGAGGAGAAGCAATTGAAAAAGAGAAGTTCTATGCCAAAATTACGTGGTCCCTATGAGGAGTTTGAGGAGACCCTGGAAGAGCCCCGGTGTTTCAAAAAAATAGTGGACAGTGGAGTGCAAACTGATGATGAAGATGGAGCGGAAAGAGGTTACACCAACAGGAGACGGAGATCCAAGAAGAGTGTTGATACAAGTGTTCAGACCGATGATGAAGATCAAGATGAATGGGATCTTTCCAGCAGATCCAGAAGGAAGCCTCGTGTAGGGAAGTTCAGTGAGAGCACCACTGAGGCAGACAAAGCCAAACCATTCTCCAAGGTATCTAGTATTGCAGTTCAGACAGTGGCAGAGATTTCTGTGCAAACAGAACCTGTAGGAACAATAAGAACACCTTCCATCAGGGCCCGATGGGATGCTAAGGTTGAAATCATAAAGCATATTTCAGCTCCAGAAAAGACATACAAAGGAGAAAGTCTGGGATGTCAAACAGAGACAGCATCAGACACTCAGAGTCCCCAATATCTGTCAGCTTCATCTCCTCAGAAAGATAAAAAACGTCCAACACCATTAGAGATAGGTTACACCTCCCACCTTCGCCCAGACTCCACATTACAGGTAGTCCCTTCCCCTCCCAAATCTCCCAAAGTTCTCTATTCACCCATTTCACCCGTTTCACCAAGCAAAGTTATAGAGTCAGCATTTGTACCTTATGAAAAGCCCATGACTGATGACATCAGCCCTCAGAAGATGCTGCATGCTGACATGGCCAAGGTTCCTCCATCAAGCCCAAAGACAGCAAAGATGATGCAACGCTCTATGTCTGATCCTAAGCCCCTGAGTCCCACAGCAGAAGACAGTTCCAGAGCTCAGTTTCAGTACACTGAGGGTTTTATGGTAAGAAGTATTTGCTTGCTTTTTTTTTTTTAATAATATGCAATTCTGCAGCTATCAGTACAGCATGAGGACAGACACACTCATTTCCAATACATGTGTATGTAGTCTTTTTGCACACCTAGCTGAAAAGTCCAGAGGAATATCTGCTGTCTAAAGCAATGGTTAGTTCATTCACTGCTTTGCCATGAAACAGAGAAGCCCATATTACTAATAATCAGGAAGTAATACAAGAAGTTCATTTTCAGAATTTGGATGGCATTTTGTGCTTTATATGGCAATTCATTGTCAGTGTAGGGGTTACTGGCAATGCTTCAGAAAATTGAAAGCATTTCCTTTCTAATCATACAACATCCAGCTCTTGTGGCACAGCCTATAGTGCATTTACCTTGAAATTACTGCATGTGCCTTCTGAGAGGCAGATAACACCAGATTTATAATTGCCTTAGTTAGTTGTCCTTTTTGACCCTCATGAGGTTTCTTAGCCATGTGTGATTCTGTGGATAATCTTCTGTCCCAGTGTGTACATCTTTTATCTTTTCCAGACCAAGAGGTCTCATATCAAAAATCCATTTTTAATTTGTTTGCTTTGGATAAGGAAGATTATCAGGAAGTTATGCAAGTAATGAGGGCTGTTTCTTATAGGGGTCAGAGGAGGCTGACTTCAGTAGGATCAAAATTTTCATTTCTGCAGTATTTCTTTTCCTTGAGAAATAAGATTTCATATTTGGGAATCAGATTGATATTTATGAATAAGACAAATAAGTCTTGGCAAAAAAAAGTATCTTTATAATATAATATAATATAATATGTTCTTGGCTGTCCTTTTATCTGAGACCATTCCCTTCTGTCAGTTGATGCATCAGTGTATTTTCAGAACTCTGGAAGAGTTGCCATTCAGCAATATTTGTCTATCATGTTCAGTTATCTGTGAATACCAGTGGTTAGTACAGGCTGGATAGGATAAAGAGATTTTTTTCTCTCTGATAATTTGTGGTGGCTTTCAAATGCAATGTATCTGGTAATACCCTCCAAGGCTCTCACTGTAAGTAGTTCCTGCAGCTTCACATATTTGTGCAGTATTAAATGCTTCCCATGCTGTTACTGCTTGGAAAACATATTTGGAAGTTTGAAGGAAAAGCCGTAGTTATGGCATTGGTGCTCTGTATAAACATCATTCACTAATGAATGATAAGCACAGTGGGGGAAATTAGCATGAGCACTAAAGTTTCATGTAGAGGAGTTGGAACAGCATCTTGAAGAACATTGCTCATGGATTGTTAAGAAAGTGTTGGGTCCTACTTAATAATGAAGAGTAGGTATAATACTGTAAAATATTATAATTGTAAAAGTATAGTAAAACTATTTCTGAGAAGTTCACTTATTTTACAGATAGACATATATATTTGATATAAATTGTATCCTTCTATGATGGATGATGAATTCTATAGACAAATCATTGTTTAAAGGTCTTTGTAGTGGAGTTTGAACACATACATTATTCTTTAATGAGACATGAAAACAAAGAGCTTGTACACCATTGTTTCTTTTCGTACCAACATGTTCTCTACGCTTTTGCCTTGAGCCCAAACAGCAATGAGCTATAAGGTTTTCACTAGTGTGCAGCTATCAGGCAGCAAATAGTCCATGTCTCAAAGTACTTGCAGCCTAAATAAAGTAGTGGGGCATTTTTATGGAAGGTAGGGTGCAAGCAGACAAGCACAAGGAAATTAAAAAACCTTCCATGAATAAAAAGTGGACTGCATTAACTGGGCCATACAGTAGAGGGTGAGGAAGCTGCTCTGCAAATTTCCCATGACCATCATGGCTGACTTCAGCTTTGATGCTATATCAAGAATTAAGCTTGTTATTGTCTGATGGAGTTTTGTTCATAATGTGTCTGAGGTTCAGTTAGCTCATGCTGAGGTCAGGTACATGAAGTTTCAAGGAGGAAAAAAGGCACATGACCAACAAGAAATAAAAAGTTTACAGTGATCCTTGAAGAATATAATTGACTGACCTCATCAGCATCTGGAAACAGGGGCATAAATTGCTTTAGCAGTTTCTATATCAGTTTCAGTTCTCAATTATTCATTCAAGTTATGTTATGAAGGACAGTTCTATGGTACAAGATCTAAATTATCTAGTTTCCACAAGACTTGCCATATTCCCTACAGCATTTCCATTTGTTATACCGTGGGTTTAGGGCTGTATCATCTTGAAGCACAGGAAAGACTGGACAGTGATTTGTTTTTGTACATTTTATCACATTCAAAAGTTCTGTGAAAGCATACACACAGTGTCATTTTTGGCAAAGTGTAAACCTTGTTGACATTTTTTCAACTATACATCTTTGTTGTTAGGGCCACATGGTGTTGCTATACTTAAGTTTAAATATAGGATCACTTTTGGACCATCCTTCTAAGTGTGGAAGTAAGATGCTGCCTTAACTTTGAAATATTTTTGGCACTGGGACTGTTTTCTATTAATTCTTTGTATGTACAGTGCCCACAACAGCTAAGGTCCTTGTTAATTCTCTGTGCATGCTTTTGTGCCTCCTGACACAGAGTTTCTAATTTCCTAGTTAAAAAATGGAAAGGTAGAAGGAGACAGTTATGTCATTCAAAAGAGTGAAGTTCAGTATAGAAAAACTTCCAAAACAGCTCACTCTGAAAAGGGAAATTTACTAGAGCTGAACATAAAAGAATAAAATGGAAATGAAAGATTGATCTTTCACTACCTTAAGGAAATTGAATGTGTATATGAATATTTTTTGCATGGATGAATATCCTATCACTTTTTTAATAGTTCATGAATCAGGGTTATGTCTTTATCTGCATTCATAAACATTGCAGGTGAAAAGGGTATTCATGTATATGATTCACAGGCACTTTTTTCATGACAATTGAACAAAAAAAGTTGATCCTTACACAATTGGTGGGACTAAAAGAGTAAGAATAAAACTGATCTCTTTTGAAGATTTACAGTGAAATGATAACTTATTTCTCAGCCAGTGCCCTTTCATCAGTCATGCACTTCTTCTAATAGAAAATGGTTTTTTTACAACATTTCAGGGAAGGATGGTTATGGAGACTCTAACTAAGATGATTAAATATGTCTTAGAACTATTGCTTTAAATATGATTTTCTTCTTTAAGGCAGCTTGAAGAGGAAATCATTACAACATTTTATCTAACCTAGTATAAGTGAAATGCTGAAAAGTAACCTGCTAGCTAATCACATAATAAAAATTCCAGGTAACATTACTTTTAGTGGTGGCACATTTAATTTTCTGACAACAAGCTGTGCAGTTATGTTACAATTCCACTTGCTTGTCTGTCATAGCCATTGTCTCTATGTGAACACTAGAAAGTATATAGATGGTGCCTTCCTATTCAACCAAATAAAAAGTATTGCTTGCCACTATGTTCCCTTTTGTAGTTTTTATATGCTGCCCATTAGTAATATATATAAGCAATCAAGTAAAGCTGAGCCAAGAAAAAATTAGTGATTATAAATTGTCACCAGCAGAAAGAGTTGTGAAAGCCACCCATTGGAATTGACATTTTGCAAAGATACCAAATTTTGCTGTTTTGTGAGCGTTGTGTCTCTTGCACCCCCTGTGGCAGGGAACTCCCCAGCACTGATTTTATTAGACTGTCCAGCATGGTAGGGTTCAATAGAGTGAATAGCCATAGGAATGGTTTCCATGAAAGCACCAGGAGCTGTCAATAGAGTCTGGAAGTGAAGATTGCAATTCATTCATTCAGCAGCAACAAAAAAAAATTGTGAGTACCTGTCTAACATAATAAAGAACCAGCTTTACACCAGTGTGCCACAGAATCAAGTCACATGCCAGTCACAGTCATCTTTGGCACTTGTACAGATTGCATATGTGTAATTAAAGATGGGAGTTGTCTTCCTTTTGCCTTTGGATGCAAAATGTCTGTTCAGCTAAAATGAGGCAAATTGCAGAAGTCTTGCACCTGACCTGTCACACACATAAAGCATCCCCAGCTAAGCAATGCACAGACTCAGCAGAAGTGTTTGTATTCGTGAAACTAATGCAAAGACACATCTGTCAACAGCCTGTCAGCTTTAGGGTAGAAACTGTACATTTAAGCTTTAACACTTAGAGTAAATCCTATCAATATGTTTATTAAGAGAGACTTTTCTTGACATTTTCATCTGGTGTGATTTACCATACTTGTAAGGCAAAAAAAATTCAAGTCTTCATAATGTAGTAAAAAAAAAACAGTAATTATTTCCAGCAAAACGCCCTCAAAATGTGTCTTTACATAAGAAATGCAAGATTTCTTCTATTGCTATATTAAGAGCACAATTATACTAAGTTTAGGAGAGGAATTTATTTTAGATGGCTTATTAACACATTAATGTGTATCATCTTCTGTGGTATTCTGAAGTTTTCAACTTTAAAACTAGAATATTAAAACTTAATGATTTCACAGAATCACAGAATGATGTGTGTTGGAATAGGACTCCAAAATTCATCTGGTTCCAACTTTCCCTGCCACCAGGGACACCTTTCACTACACCAGGATGCTCCAATCCACATTCCACCTGGCCTTAAATATTTCCAGGGAGATGGGGCATCCACAAGTGACCTTTGCAGGGTCAGACATGCTGTACATCTGAGCACTGAAAAGGGAAAACAAGGTGGCTGTTCCCAGTAGAATTAAGACCTTCCATCCATCATATCCATGATCTGATTTTTGCTTGTTTATTCAGGACTAAGCTGATCACCATAGTTCAGCAAGGAGTGTTCTCCATGGATAATGAATAGAGAGAAAAAGGCAGGGGTAATTATCCTGTTTGAAGGTGGATATTTCTGTTTGCTTAGGTTCCTCAGAAGCAGGGAGTAGGTTCATTTCTTAATGTCATGCCAGAATGCCAGGTATCATAATTCTTCTACTGCTGAATCAGAAGACATAGGTGTTTCCCTTGGTTTCCTGTTATCTGAGCTTAATTCCAGCTAACAAGGGTTGGAACTTTGTTATATTTCTTTTAGTTACTGTAAAATATTCAGAAGTGATTTTTGGTCTGGGACATAAGTGGTCACATCATTGTACTGCAAAAGCCTTAATTCAATGATTTTTAATTTTCCATCTTAGTTCTATGATTCAGCCCAGAAAAAGGGAATAACATTTTGGTTTCTGCAAAATCTATAATTCCATATAAAGGAAGAATCACCTTTAGCAGAAACAGCTGCTATTTGTGTTTCAGTACAGATGGGTGTTGAGTGAGGAACCATCTTTGGCAGAATCTAAATTCTTAAATTTTTATTTTAAATTTTAATTTTTTAGCTTTGCTTTTAAGTGACATTGGTGGGTTGTGGTTTAATGAAAATTTTCCAGACATTGGTGGCAATTGGTCCTTCGTTTTGAGTGTGCATAAGCCAGTCCTAAAGAATGATCTGGAAGAAGTCTGATTAGCATAATTCATATGGCTTCCATGCAGTTTGTGAACTGCACATTCAGGAATGCCTGGAATTGTGTTAATACATTAGCAACTGAGGTCTTACAGGCCCTACACTTAGGCCTGAATGCTTATCCATTGCTTATGGATGGGAAATCTTGTCCTGAGCCTGAATTCAGGCCTGCAATCCAGAGAAGGTGTAGATTTTCCCCACCATTTTTCTTTTGTGCTTTAATATTTTCACATGCTTTCTTTGTGTGCTTCAAACAAATTCACTGGGAACTGAGTTACAAAGACAGTCTCTGTCACATTTAGAAACAATTCTCAACAATTTTATTCCTGTGTAAATAATAAAATAGGATCTATCTATCTCTTTTCCTTTAACCATGTGGTTTTGGCAAGATTTAAAATTATTTTTTTCCACCAGTGGTCTGAATTATTTACAATTTAGAGTCCTATTAACATTTCAAGCTACTGTTTCCTGTGAAGTATTTCCTATATATATCATTTGGAATAACATTTATGTGACTGAAGTGAAGCATCTTTTTTCCATCTGTCAGGTCTTCCAAAAAGACAGAATATCCCACATTTAGGCAACATGTCATATTAACATTATTTTCTAAAGCACATTTAACTGGGTCGGTCTTTTCTGCCTGATACTTTTGTATTTGTTGGTTTCACACCTTCTCTATTCAACCAAGGGACGTTCATGCATAATAGAAAATCATTATAGTGTTCACTCTTTTTCCTTAACACCCTTTCATAAAGCATGAGATTTATGGCAAAGTTGACAAAGAGCCTTGGTTTTATGTCACTTGGGCCTTTTCTCACCTGCTTTCAGCTTATCCATCTTCCTCTCAAGCTGGCTCTTATATAGACATTAAGGAAACCATCCCTAGCCACGATTCCCATCCCTCAGTCTTTTATCTTACAGTAATACAAAGAAAAACAGAGGTACAATACTATCTTTATGTTAATTTCTGGTTCACTTGGTTACTGTGGTTATCCATTTTAAGAATACTTGGAATATTTGGTGTGGAAATAGGTAAATATCATGTTCCTTGTTTTAAAGTAATAGATACTGGATATAAATTTATAGAGTGGAACCAAGCAGGCTCAGAAGAAAGACAGAGGGGCACATAGCCATGAGCAAATTTTGGCCTCCTTCAGACCTTCATCTCCTCTCAAGCCACAGATTACTGTAGTTAGTATGAATAGGAGGGTAAAAGTTCTACCAGAGGAATTGTCTGACTGAAATAAAAAGTGGATTTCTTTCACATGCTCTCCTGATAATTCTAGCTTCCTGCATTTTATTCTGTCTACAGTTTAATGAGCATCTTTGAAGCTCTGAAAACTATACTGATAAAATAAATGCACATTCTCCAAAAGGAGCAGAAGAACAATGTCTATAAAATCTTTGTTAGAAGGAAAGTGCTATCTGTGCTTTATTAGCAAGTTGTTTGGTGCAGTGGAAGCTGAACAACAGGTCAAATTAGCTGATGTAAATTATCTGCTGTACTGCATTTTTGTCCAAAAGGAGCCAGTCATGGGTTTTGACTGGTTTTCCCTGCTGGGATTTGAGCCTGTTTGAGTTACATTTAGGACAGAGCTTACTACTGATTTTCTCCAGAAAAAGGCTAATTTATTTATAGTAATTCCTAACTTATTTTTAGCATATGAGATACTAAAATTTCAAAACTCTCTATTATTCCCTTAGGAAAAATATGAAAAATAATTGCTGTACTAGATATACCCCATATAATCACCCCAAAAAATAAAAATTACAAAAGGATGACAGGAAGGTAGCCCAGTAATCTTTGAGCTGGATGTGTTTGTGTTTGTAATACTCTTCACAGCATTATTAGATTCATAAATTCATACCAGATCTCTGAAGGTTTTCTTCTTATCTGTAGAAATCCTGACTAGACCAGATCCCCTTTTGCTATCAGTGTTTAAAAATGCAATGTCTGCTAATAGCAAATAACTGTTTGTTTGCTTATTTCTTAGTTTTTAAATTAATAAGGCTTGCCTATGTTAGTTCTAACTTTATTTTTGTTCTGAGGCTCAAAATCTTTCTAATCAGGCATTGCTTTTCTGAGACAGTGATTTCATATTAAAAATAATTTGTTAAGATAGACAAGTGGTTTCGCATATTACTGCTGCAAAATCAAATTCCATTATTAAATAATAAGAAAAGTAGCCCCTTCTGCTGCAGTTCTTTACATTCTTACTCCAACACAACAATACTGCTATGCTAATTCTTTTTCAATGATTTTTAAATGGAAGTTTTCTTTCTATCTGCCAGCTAGAAGTGAACATCTTAGGTCAATATTGTCACTGTCAAACAGGAAAGCAGTCTCAATTGTATCAAACAAGGACTTGTCCTAGGCTTTACTCTTTAATAATTCAATTTGCAATTTAAAGTATGAAGAAATGACTCATAGCATTTTTAGACCAATATAGGAAATACAATTACTTTGGAAAGCAGAATTGCAATTCAGAGCAATGTTCCAAAATTTCAATAACGATACAGACACTACAGGTAAAGAAGAAAAAAAAAGAAAACAAAACAAAACAGGAATATTGCTGATTCGGCAATAGCAGAAGTGAAAATGGTCCAGTGTACCAGTAAACGTTCAGATGTAATATGAATTAAAAATATCAAATGCATGCACGAAAGGTAGTGGTGGTTTTGGGAAATGCTGACAAGTGGTGCCTGTGTAGGAGACGTGCTGCAGTGGCTGGTGAGACTTCAGCTTCAATGCTAAATGAAGTTTAGCTGAGCACCCCTGAAGAGTTAGAGGATGAGATGTTTGAAAGTTGAGCATAAGAGAAAGGATAAAAGGTTTAGACAATGTTAGTTAGCTGTCTGAAGGATCTGGCTGTGTTGATCTAGAAAGAAGACCAAAGCTGGTCAGGATAAGAGTCTTTCACTGTGTTAAACATTATTTTAAATAGTACAAATATTAACTATTGAAGTGAAGGGAGACGACCCATCTTTGCTGATCAGCATCGAGCTCCGATTTATTGATCTCACTCACACACTTTTATAGTGGTGTTAATTAAGCTTATACATATTACAAAACCAAGCTCACCATAGGTCACAGATTACACATTAACCCCTCCTTTTGTTTTCAATACCTATGGTTTGTTATTGAAACCAAGATTTGTGTTCTCACCCTGATATGAAAGTTCTCAAGGCCTCCATGTTTGTCAACTTTTGCTTTCCCAAAACTTATCCAAGGACAAGATATTTACTTGTTATTAAAAACAACCTGAGAACTTCTGCTGTTTACATAAACGTGCCTGAGAACTTTTGTTGTTTACAGAAACTGGCTGTGAGAATTTGCTCCTCACAGCTGCCTTTTACTTTTCCATCAGCTGTATATGATTATGGCATGTCTGAACAAAACTCTATAAGCCATTTCTGAGCAAAATTCTCCAACAATTAACCACTCTATACATCCAGTAGAGACACAGGGTAGATTATCTCAATCTGTGGCCTGGGATATTTAATAGATATGAGCTTTATAACTGCAATAGCACAGATGCCTTAGAACTGATATATTTTAGTGAAACTAAATATTGGGAATACCATAAAGGGTTAGATAGCTTACATGACTGATTTCCTTTCCAAGACAAGAATACCTCGAGCCCTATGAGTAATAAAATTATGTTTAAAAATTAAATTCTAAAATTAAATACAACTTTCTTTAGAATTTATGGCTTTTCTGACATATCATGCACATCTTTGCTGTTAATTTGTATCAATGCAGCATTTGCTACAGAATGCTGAGTAAACAAACCACTCAGATATATATGGCCCTTTCCATAATATGGATGAATTAATATGAATTTAATCTTTTAAATTAATTCAATATTAATTTAAAAGATGGGACAGGTATAATCAAATAGCCAAAATGTCCCCTGTTTTGTTCCTTCCATCCCTTAGCTGAAGTGGCATTTACTCCCTATTTTGGTTTCTCTTCTGAAGCCTGGAAGTCTCTTGTTTTCCTTGTCTGACACAACATAGCCTAAGGTATGAAGGACTGGAAATAACATGTTTAACATTAGATGTTGGTGGTGAAAAGTCCCACCTGATCTTGTCACTGTATATTCCTGTTATAATCTACAGGCAGAAATTCTCCAAGGGAACAGTAGTTAATCCACTCATTTTATGGTTTTATTTTAGAATAAGATTAATCCCGCTCATTTTTCAAATGACTACATTAAGATTCTAGATGATTGAGACTGCTTTTGGTCCCATGGTCACTCAAAAAACCTGTCTTGTGATTCTTCTGTGTTCTTATTTCCTGTTTTTTCTTTCAAAACAGTGAATTTCTTAATTATGTGCTAGTTACCTTTCATCAATTCTGCACAGAAAAAATTGTGATTCAGTTAAAGATAGGTTTATTAATTGTTTTCTAGGTCCTAAAGCTTAATTAAAGAAAAATATTGTAAAATATTAATTTAAAATAACTTTCATTTTGTTCACTGAAACATTATATAAAGTCTTTTCACTTTTCCGGTCTCTTCAGCATGCTTTTAAGATGAATGACTGCTGATAAATGGGCATCATAGAGCAGACAAACTTCATATTTCCAGGACAAGGTTTACTCTTCTGATGCCAATTCAGAATTTCAGAAGCTATCCTGACAACAGTTCTCAAAGCTCACTTGGAGAGAGCAAGTTTTTCATTTCTGCTTATCTTCTCAGTTCAGTTTCTCAAAATAACTTTCAATTTTGTTACCAAGAAGCAGCTGAACTCTGGTAAAAAAAGTGATTTACCTGCTGCAATGTTCAGCTCAGGGAGTGGAATCCATAATGGCATGGTAAGTGCTTGCAGCCCCTGCATTTAAAATGAAGATATGAGAGAGGGATTAACAGTAGCCAGGTTGGTTAGGGCTATGCTGCCTAAGTCAACTCTTTAGAAACTCCAGATACAGGGGTAAGTCTGTCACAAGATATGGCTTAGACATCCCTGGGAAATTGTGATGCAGAGCCTGAAATTTCTCCCTTGGTGTGAGACTGCAGAGGAAGCCTGCCTTTTGGCTCTCCTTCAGAACTTCATGCATTTTGTACATCATGAATTCGGGTCTTAGTTCAATTTCTGTTCACATTCTCCATCTGTCCATATCTTCCCTCTAATCTCCTTGCTAAACCCAGCTTCTGTTTCCCAGCTGGTCTTTCTCAGACTCTCTCTCATCCAATCTAAGTGGCTCCTATCAAAATAAAGCTTTGATTATCTCACCTTACTCACTTGGCAAGCTGTTTGCTGCTGCCAAATCCAGCTCAAGCCCTGAGTGTGCTGGTGCTCTTACACTGCCTGGCAAACCTTTCCCTGGGGCATTATGGCCAAGCAGGCTAAAGGGGCCAGCCAGCAGCCAAGAGTGAAGGCAGGCTTTGAAATTTAATAGCTAGTATGGAGGAAGGTCTGAAGGAGGATTATATGCTGAGGATTTCTTTAGTGTGTGTGTGTGGGATGAGGAGTTTAACAGGTCTGATTTCTCTAAGTCTGGGTAACTCCTTGATTTAGACAGTCAGCAGTTGCCAGAGGTGCAAAGATAGTCAGGAAGGGTGATGGATGGAGAGAATCAGAAGGAGAGTTACCCACCTAAAATTTAAGTTTAATGTAGGGAAGAATATTTCAAGACTGAGACTTTATTTTCAGCTGCTGTATAGCATTATCAAAACACAATGGCATAAGACTCGGGAAGTCATAAGTTAGTTTGGAGGTAATATTTACTTTATTTGTTTCTGGAATACATTTTCTGTAACTTCCTTCATAGCTGTGTTTTTGCTGTATATATACAATGCAAGAGGTCAACAGTGAAATAAAATTATGCTTCTTGTCAAAGTTGACATTAGAAGCAAGTGCTGTCTTTTTTGTAGAAATTTTACTGTCTGGGTTAATCACATCATATTGATGCTCCTTTTATGATTCCTGAGTTATAACCAACAGCAGCAAGATCATGGTCTTCTAGGAAGAATGGAATGGAATAAGTGAGTTTGTGCTTTGCCCATTTGATCAGGCACACTGAAGTATAGACAATTTTATTGTAATACATTCTGATATCTCTTTAGGCGGCAAAAGTGATTCTTGTGACAGTGGTGGTGTAGGCTGCTCTGAGTCCTTATGTTCTTACAGCTTGTTTGAGCATTGCTTGTCTGAGGAATGATAATCTAGGAAGAGGAACACATTTTATCTCTTTTCTTCCTGTTTCTTCATCATTTGGCCCAAAAACTCATGATGGAAAACAAGAAGTTTTGACAATGTTAGAGAAGTAGCATTTTTACCAAATGTTTACACACAGACACACATACATATATGTCAGAAAGCAAATGGCTTTTTTGGAGGGTATTTTTATCTCAGACACTCTGCAGTTATGGGACATCAAAGCTTTAATTTAATTAAAATAAATATTGAAGTCCCTAATCTTTCGCTCCTTACACAGCATAATAGCAGTATATTCATTAAGATGTTGGTGTCTGTTTAATATTTTGAAAACATTTCCTCTCTAAACTCTTCAGTCATCACAGATGCCAAAAAAGTCAGGTTGGAAAGATGCTGTAGAGGTCATACAGCCCACCTTGCCCTCAAAGCTAGGCTAATTTCTAAGTTAGATCAGATGTCTACAAGACTTGCCAGGTTGAATTTTGAAAATCTCTAAGGATGGAGATTTTACTGTCCCTCTGTGCAATCTATTCAGAGAATTCACTGCTCTCATGTCAAAGAGTGCTTCACTTCCCTTGTGCAACTTTTTCCTTTGGTCCTTCATTGTGCATCCCTTAGAAGAATCTGATTTTCTTAGTGCTGCTTCATTTTAGAGTGGAGGACAACAATTTGATTTTATTCAAGCTCAGTTCCCTTAACTTCCCTCCTTTGAACAGATATTTTCCCTCAAGCCCTGACCATGTTACTGGGCCTACACTGGGATCTCCACATTACATTTTTAATGGTTTGTGTGGATATAAAACAGGGTAGGAAGTGTTGGGACACTCTCCCATCTGAGTCCTTCTCTTCCAGTTAAAATTGTTGTTCTCATTAGCTCGAGTGCAGACACATTCCAGCTCCTGTGCTGCTTCACTTCAGAAACAAATTACATTTCCTAAAGCATTTCCTATGCAGCTTTATAAAGAAATACACACTACAGTTCAGGAAACATTAGGTTATGCCCCCCATTAAGCTCTCAAGCCCTGTAATTAGTTTAGAGTAATTTGGGAAATTGCTGGATTTGGAGTTGTGGGTTGATGGGATTTTTTTCCACTAGAACTTCCTCCAATTATCTAGATTTTTTAAATAGTTTTAAGAATTCATTGTTTCAAAAAAAAAACCTAGTATTTTTTGGGGTGCATGTAGTTCATAGTTGATATATACATTCTATGAAACTAATATAATTATTATACATAGAAAATTTAAAAAAATGCATTTTAGATTTTTTAACTCATAGATTAGAAAATGTCTTTCCTTCCAATGTTATGTAACTAATTTTTTAAAAAAAATTTCCAAAAATCCAGTGATAGTATTCTCTAAAACCTCTCTCTGAAATATTTCTTCAGAAAATGTGGCATAAAAATATTTCTGTGTTTTGTACAAATATAATAAGAAGCTACAATTGAAGGATAAATGGAAGGATATAGCACTGTCAAAACACTCTTAAGTTACTTCAGAATCCCAAATTCTAGTTGGCACTCATTAATATGATTTTATTTTGGAATTTCTTAGAACATGAATTTTACTACCTTCATGTTGTAATATTTTGCTCTAATATTTTGCTCTATTTGGGAAGGTTAAAAAAATTTTCATAACATTGCTGCTGAACCCTTTGTGATCTATCATGATGAATCTACTGTGATGCTCAGACCTGAGTATTTCCATTGACTTTTGAAACTACAGAGGCTTCTGTTTCTGTTGTAGAATCACTAATCTGATGGTTCATACAAAATTCTCTAAAATTAATGATACACTTTGTTAATTCAGTCAGCTGTGGATCATGCCTTGAAGAATTTTTTTTTTCTTTGGATGGCTAATTCCAACTATTTCAAATATGAGGAACTTTCTGCACTTCCTTTAAAACAAAATTTCTCAGTTCTGGTTGTTATAAAAAATGGAACCCCTAAATTGACAGAATGTGGAGAGCAGGAAGGAAGGCTATTCATTTAAATGATTGAAATATTACTGCTGGAAATTTTATAGTGGAAACTAACCTTTAAATCTGAATTTTATTTTGAAGAAGTTCAAAATTTGCACAGGAAGAATGGAGTTTTGTTTGGTAGACGAAAAAAATACAGTGATAGTTTTTGGAGAGAAAGAAATAAAAGGACCAGGCCATTTTCAAGATGGAAAAATAGGTAGTGATTCTCTTTAAACACATTTTTCCTATGTCATTTAAAAGAAAAAACAAAAAAACCCAATCAAAACAATACCCCACCAAATCAAAAAACCAGACAACCATGGAGTTTTTTTCCCTCTACTACCCATTCCTAATGGAAATATTTTGAAAAAAACAACAACAACAACAACAAAAGAATGTTTTTATTAATGGAGAAGGATTTTCTGTCTGACTTGTTCTGGAAGTATGGACAGTACAGTCAATAAAGTGAATGGTGGAATGGGGAAAGTGACAGACAGTGATAATCAGCTCCATTTGCTTCAAAGCCTGGAAGAGTTCGATATATAGAAAAGTTCTAAATGTGTGCGTTGAACTGGAGAGATCAGTAGAGTAGCTGAGACTCTGGAAGTCTCATTTTTGCATCATATTTTTGATTCTGTTTTCATTTTAGTAATTTTGATGTGTATCTGAACCATGTTGATATATTACACAGGCAAATAGGTAATAAATTAAGAAATAAGGTGAATCAAGAAAGGTGTCCTCCTCAAAAAAAAGTAGAAATATTAAATGAAGCGTGTTTTACCTTCTTTGTCCTAAATATTTTGTAATTATATAATGGGGAGAAACATGTAAATGCTTTCAAATATTTCTGATCCTTATTTCTGAAAGTCTTTGTCTTCAGTTGTGAGTTTTCTGCTGACCGTACAGGATTAACAATAATTTAGTATTAAACTTCAAAGCATGTTTTAAAAAGCATATTACAAATACATTTCTTGACATTCAGAATATTCAACGTTTAAACAAAATGAAGCATTCTGAGGTAAATGCCATTAGAGATGATCTTCATCACTATTCAGCAGCCTGGCTCCTGGCTGCTAGAAGTACAGCAAGGTACTGGAATGACTGCTGTGCTTTCAGGAGAGGAATCTAAAAATTAAAATATTTCATATTTCCTGAAGAAATACAAACAGCTGGTGCTGCTGTAAGTTTTATGAGTTCTGTAATGTTTATAGAAAGACTTTTGTTTATAGTTATCCATGATCTATGAGCATCAATATTGTCATCAGAAAATGGAATAAAATCATATAGATACTTGACTTGATGACTTATAAATTATGTAACAGCACTGTTTATTGTGGAAGATCACTTATGTTCACTATCCTAGTCTTTCCAATGCTCTAAAATCTGTGCAGGATTGATGATAAACAATATCTTTTTGTAGTCTTAGCTCACAGACAAATAAATGTGTGGGTAATAAAGCTGAGACCCTTTAAACATTAACTTCTTTGCGGGATAAAACATTTCAACTAAGAGATGTTACTTCACTCAAATAATATACAATAGTTTTATTTTAAATAATACCAAATTAATGCAAAAATTATTCAAAATTTGCAAAATATTAAATAGAAATATTCTTTTAAATTTTCTCATTTAGATCTAGGTGCTCATAAACTGCTAATAATCTTAGGATGCCCAGAAAATCAGACTCAAAATGAGACAAATTGAAACAAAATCTCTGCAACCCTTGATTTTTTTATAGGTGAACTGATGACCAAAACTATTTTTCTACATCAGACACTGTCTAACATCCAGTTATTTAGTGTTCCAAGTAGGCATTCCTCATCTCTATAGAGCTATTAAACATTCTATTATGGCCTGTTACTGGAGGGTGACTTTCAGAATTAAACTATTTAAATTTGTGCTTCTTGTCTTTCCATCCCAGCTACAGTTCTCAGTGGCAGCATTGTGCCATGAATGTTTAGAAGAACCATTTTCATGGTTAGCCAGTTTTTCTTGTTTTCTGACTAAATACTAACTAATAAGTGTTCTTGTCATGTTCATCCTGATACGCCACAGCCCACACTTGTTCTTGTTTTGTTTAATTCTGTTTTCTTAAAGTTTTATTGTCCTGGAACTGTCTCCAGAGACATCTTTTTCTGACATCCTCACCAGCTAAAAACCATTAATCACTCCTGCCTTTTTCAGCCTTTGGGAGCACATCTCTGACAAATCCCACTCACACATTTATGGCTTCAGTTCTGCTCTGAACCCATCAATGCTGCCATTTCTTATCTCTAAGGGGATGTATCACCACTCTGTACCTCAGGCTGTCATAGGTCCAGTGAGCATTGATCTATTTGAGACTTCAGAACAATCATTTGGTTTTCTGTTAACATCTCTGGACCCAAAAAACACTGAATGACATGACTGCAAAGCCTGATGCTTTGTGAAGATAAGATGTCGCTAAAATATTCAGTAGGCATTAGTTTTCAATGGTTTTTTAGCTCTTACTCTTCCATTTGCCTAGAATGTACATTTGGATGATTGAAAATATTTCAGGGTTTCATTAATTTTCTTTTCTTTGTATGCTCTGTGTTTGCTAGAAATTTTAAAACAGTGAATAAAACACATTAAAAAACCAGAGAAGAGAACCAACCTAAATCTGTCATTATCCTGTGAACATTTTTAATGATTATTTCCTGTGTTTCTGTGATAAGAAATGTCATATTGCCTGTTTAGGGTGATTAGTATAGTCCATATGCATATAATCAAGCTGAGCTATTTTTATCTGGATTTTTTTTTTTTTACCTATGGCAGCAGTGGACAAAGAATGGTTTAGAACAAAAATAGGAGTTCTGAAAATGAGGGGGAAGAAAAGACCCTTGTTGCTTTTGTACATGCAGTGAATATATGTCCTAAATTCCAGGCCAACTGTAAGAATTGTCATTTTTCTTTCATGTCTTGAAATATTGCTCTTGCATTAAATTCTGTTTCTCCTTTTATTTCTTTTTTTTTTTTTTTTTTTTTTTTTTTTTTGTTACACATGTAGGTTTAGAAACTGCAAATGGCACATTTTTTTCACATTAACTTCTGGTTCTTCTGGTGCCTTATCTTAATTTTTAGCTTCATTAGTGTTAAAAAGTAGTCTTTGTCAACTTTCTGTCTTCCTGTCCTGCTTGTCACAATAAGCAGAAAAGGGAAGAGGAAGGGCATGATTCTAAAATAGCATAATTGCTATTAAAATAGTAGGAAGAAAATTCATTAAAAGGTTACTGCTTTCTTCTTCCTCAGCCCTACACAGTTGCATTAAATATCACATTGCATACAAGGCTGTCATCTGATGCAATTTATCCAGGAGTGGAATACTTCCTCCTCTGAAGATGAATGTAGATTACAGTGCTAGTAGGAGAAATTATATTTAATAATTAGTAAAATAATAAAATTTAAATATTATCCCCATGCATACCTTTAAAGAAGAAAAAGAGGATGTTCTAAAAACTCAGTTTTATTCAGTTGAGCAAATCAAGACCAAACCGAGTTCCTTGTCTGGATTTTTTGGTAAAGAGATGGAGTGGGTGTCCAATCTCGTTTTAAATACAAATGAAGAAGCATTTGTCACTTCTGTGTTCCAGCTGCACGGATTAAATCTGGTGCAGTATCCACAGAGAGTAGAATACATATAAAAGTAAACAAATGAACAAAAAAAACCCGAGCAAAAAGTAAACTCTGAAAAAATGGTCTCATACCTTTTAAAATATTTTTTTGAAAAAAAAAAAGACAGGTAATCTGTTTCCCTTTGGTATCTGTTTAAACAGAGAAAGCTGTTTTCCTTCCATGAGAAGATGCTCTTTTTTGTATCAGTATAACAGATTTCTGTATGTGTTTATTCAAGTGTAAATGCTTTCTTTAAAGAGTTGGCTTTTTGCAGGTTAGGGGTGAGGTATATTTGGTTTTGTTTAATTTGTGTCACTTGGAAATGCATTTGTATCAAACTGAAAATGCCATTTTTATATGAGAATAAGAATAGGAATATGGAGTTTTGTGTGGTCTGGCTAGTGCATGTTCTCACTGTAGAAAAATGTAATGGAAAATCCGGACATACTGTGAGTAGTTTTCACACCTCCTAAGTTTTGCCATCTGTGGCAGATGATCCACTCTGTTTGTTGTCAGGTTCAACTACATTTCTCTAAAAGGTGTGAGGATTACGCCTGCCCTGGGATCAACTGAGCGTATTTTAGGGGGAATTTTTATGTTTCAGAAAATGAGGGATGGAGGGGGAGAGGAAAGAAAAGTTTCAGGCAGAAGGAAGTTCAAGGGGGACATATAGAAATTGACATTGAGAAATGCAGAGAAGAGAGAGAAATATATTTACAACATGAACTGAAGGAGAAATTAACTTGTCTAGCTGAGGCAGAGGGGCTTCTGCAGAGTCTACTGCAAGACCTAATAGCTGGTGAGTTCCTGGAATAGATTGAAGCCTGGAAGAGAAGTCTCAGCAATCAAGGAGAGTTTCCCAAGCTTATTTTACTTTCTATTCTATTCTATTCTATTCTATTCTATTCTATTCTATTCTATTCTATTCTATTCTATTCTATTCTATTCTATTCTATTCTATTCTATTCTCAGGGTGTAATATTGGGACCATGGTATATAGTACCAGAGCTGAGTCAGAAATGTGCTTTCCACCAACAGAATGTGTTGTATAGGTAATTTTAAGACACTTTTGGAAAGAGGGGGGGAAAATTCAATGCAGATCATTCTGCAGGTGCACAGCAGTATGGATGAAGCCAGGGCTGAGCAAAAAGAACAAAAAGAAGGGTTTGCTGTGATGGATGTAGAAAGACCTGAATTAGGCACTTGGTGAGTTTGTCTAATCTGTGCCTTACAGCAGGCAAATTTGTCAGTCCTGTTCCAAATTGCATGGCCATTGCTCCCCAGCATGAACCACATTTTAGAGAAAGTGGTTAATCAGGGCTCTGCTCACTCTGCCACCTTTAATCTTAGACTGGGGAAGTAAAGCATCACGAGTACAGAACAAAGTAAATATTGCCTCAGTGATCAAACTGAGCCAAACCCAGAACCTTTGATTGCTGAGGAGAGGTGTAATTTCTGAAGAATTGAAGAGGTGGTGAGATTCCTGCAAAAAAAAACCACAAAATAATTAAAACTCTGCTTCAAGCAGAGGAGCCAAAAGCAGGAATTGAAACTGCTCAAGTTGTGGTGAGGGGGAATGACCTCCTGTCCTGAGACATTTCCTGGTGGCATCTGTGTTACACGTGGCTGTTTCCACGGCTGTCAAGAGGAGCAGGTGTGATTATGGAGTGAGCTGAAGAGAAATGGCACTTTCTTGCAGTTCAGTAGTCTGGAGGACTGGCTCAGATTAACTCTGCACACGATGCCTGTGCTTGGGCAGATGAATCCTCACTCTTGTGAGCAAACAAGGGCTGTGGCACAGCATGTGCTGTCTCGTCAGCTCCCATCCTGTGGAGGAAGTCTGTAGTGAAGGAGAGGCAGAAAAAGCCAAGATTTTCTCACACCATTTTTGTTTGGTTTTCTGGGTTTTTTTTTTTTTGTTTTGTTTCGTTTTGTTTTTTTTTTTTGTTTTGTTTTCTTTTTGTTGTTGTTGTTTTCATTCCCTATGAAACAAGATTGATATTTTCCTTCTTTCAAAGATAACAGGAGAGTTAGTGTTGATTGTTTCAGTATTTTTTTAGATTTTTTTCAATTGTTGCCAAAAGTTTGCAAAGTAGCCTGATATCTGTTGAAAACAGATGGTGCTAATTCAGCATATGCATATCATACTTATAAGTATAAACTATTCTGAATTTTTCTCACGAGTATTTTCTGGCCAGGCTTCTAAGTTAGATTGCAAAGGAAAAGAAATTAAAGTATATTCTCATTTACTGGGAAAATATTGTTTATAATCCTGTAAAATTTTCCATAGATGAGATCTGAGTTTCAAATAAAATATATTATTCTGACTGAGGGGTATGACACATAATGATTTGTGTGTTACATTGTAGGAAATGGTGTGTTATTGATTTCTATTCGTGAATAAGCCCATGCTAAGGCTATTTCATTACATGCAGAAAGATTTATTCCAAGGATTTTGTTATTTGACGATAAAGTTGACTGATGCCTTTCTCTATTGCCACAAGTAGCTTCACAATCAACAAATCCCAGAGCTAGCAGTTAATATTTTGGCACACTATCCTTTAATATAGCTTGTTTAAATTACCAGTGGCAGACTCTCATTGCCTCTGTATTGAAGCACATTACTAAGGTACAGTTCTTTGTTGTCAGTTAGTTAAATCCAAAAATGGGTTGTGTTGGAGACAGGGCTCATCATGTGCAAACAATATCTGTATCTTAATCTATCACAGGCATCAGATTGTCCATCCACATCATAGAACTTCTGATAACTTCTGATAACATTTTGGCAGAGAAGTTCGGAGTATTTTTGGTTTTGTATTTATGTAAAATTCTTTTTAAACTGTCAGTGAAACTTGAGAGAGGAGAAAAAGAAGTGATGGATGATTAAGAAGCTCTAATTATTGTTGTAGTATAATATACAATGTTATAGTACAGTCACCATGAATCTCCAGGCTTTGACTTAATCTTGTTAAGCATCTACCTCAGAGGAATTCTAGTTTTGCCATTTTTATTTCTCCATATAGTGAATCTTCCTCTTGTTCAAGTTATTGTTATTCAATACATAGACTCTTTGTCCTCCGTTTAGTCATTTATATCATAATCTTCTGGATTGTCAGAGTAAAATATGGTTAAGAATTCTCCTCTTCAGAAACTTTCCTGAGTCACGTGGAAGACAGTGTATAGGAAAATCCATTCATTTTGTTCCTTTTTTATTTTAAACAAAAATTGCATATCTTCTTAAAAGTAATTAGCAAATGAGGAAAGATTTTAATTCACAGACAAAGGGATTTGTTTTAAATTCTTTATCAGTCTTTGGCCCTGGAGTAGAGCTGTAGCACTTTAGCTCTCAGAGTATGAGCTGGAGTTGATGCTGAAAACACAGCAGTGCAACAAGAGTAGAACTTTCCAGTGTTTTCTTTCTGTGAAGTCCCTCAATAGTTTTTAGTATACTGACATATAAATAAAATACTTGAGAATATTTAGCATGTCTTAGTACAAAACATCTAAAGACAGGCATTTAGGAAGCATCTGTAATTATTGCCTACATAGCAGCTGTATATTTCCTGAAATGTTTTCAAGCCTTTCATAGCAAAGTATGAAATCTGTATTGGTCATTAAGAAAAGAAATTATTTGGAGGACAGACTTTCCCCCTTCTCTCCTTTCCCTCTTTCCCTTCCTTTTCCTCATTTTTACTTCTCTTCTTTCTCAGATTGAATAATAGGGAAAATAATGAGCCCCTTTGGTAAAGAGATTCCAATGCAGAAGCAGAACTCAACTCTGACAATTTGACTCTTTCTATTGGCTTGGCAGATGCCCATTGTCTGAATCAATCTGCCAGAGATTTTTCTCCATTGCAAAGTAACTGAAATACCTGTAATTCTATATACATTTCATATAATTAAACAGTGAATCTCTCACATAAACTGCTATCCCAGTACATCTTGCAAATACAAGTAATATTATTGAAAAGATGAATAGCAAAGGGTAGCAGAGGGGGAAAATAAATTAGGAATAAAAAAGAAAATAATGAGTTTTGATGGTAATATCACTGTGAGTTAACCAGAAATGTTTCCCTTTCACATGAGGCTTGAGCTATAAAAGAAAAAAAATTTAAAAAAGTAGTGAATTGTACTTAGGCAATTGGGAAAAAGTACTGTTTTCAGTGAGCAGAAAAAGCAAACAGTATAGATATGATCTGCAGTGGTAAAATAAGGGAATTAAAATGTAAGCTTCTGAATAATGCTTATGTTGTCTAAAATCCTTTCAATGCACATACATTGAAGGTTGTTCCAATTCCACTATTTAAATCAAAAGTGTCAAAACAATGGATTTCATTTTTTCTTACAATCTGATTTTTCAATGATGTATTACTGCTGATTTAAACTGCTATTTCTCATTTTTAGAAACTGAGAAGGGAATTGCCCCATTACCCTTTAGAGGCAAATTTGTCAGTCCTGTTCCAAATGAATCCCAAATCAGTTAGTCTGTGTAAAACTGTTTTCTGTGCAAACAACTGGGAACAACTATTACATCTGCTCTCATAAAGTAGACGAAATGTAGATTTAGATCCCTTTGAAAATCACAGTGTAAGGGCCACATCTGTCTGTAGTTTGCATATCAAATTTCCTTTGAATTTCTCCTTTCTCCCCTCATGATCAAAAGAAGCATATGGGCTTTTATGTGTTTAACTGAGGATGGAAGTTGGTATCTCACATCAGCTGTTAGGAAGTGCACTGTGCTGTCTCCCTTGCATTTGAAGTGAAAATGGCAATTTCAAACAATTTCACAGAGAAAATGAAGGAGAGAAAGGGAATGGAAAGTACAAAAGTGTTTATCTGAGGAATGAACGACTCTGACTGACATGAAGGAGAGCAAAAAAAAATTGAAAAAATCTAATTGTTTTGGAATAGACTATTTCTAAAAATTGTATATTGGTGTTAACAGAAAATAAATTTATCTTTATAGGCCTTCAAAGGAGTGGGGGAAAAAAAAAGAAAAACATACTGACTGGCATCTCGGTGCTGCTGTGTAGTGATTTAGAAACTAGTTTTCTGCCTGACTGCTCAGTCCCCAGAGCAACATACTTGCAGAAAGAAAAGGACAGGAGCTACATTGAAGGAAAGCTCTAGTATATCACTCATGAAGCAGGGTATTTCACTCCCCTGTACAAGGCCAAATTCAGCTCATCAAATTATTCTTGCACTGCCCTTGCTGGCAATGGCACACAAGCCAAGGCAGTTCTGGTTGTATGATAGGGCTTTACTAGGGGTTAGAATTTGTTCAGAGAATATATTAGTCCACTCTCAGCACTGCTGATGAGACCAGCTTCTATTAAATACATGTTGCTATATATTTTCCTTACCATACACAACTCATCTGCTCCCCTTAACCTTATGGCTTCATTGGAGGGTTCCCACCTTCTGTGGTTCTTGATTCTATAGAAGTGTCCCTATGTCATACTTAGCCAGTGGAGAGAAGTTTCTCAATATTCTTGCTCTAAAATTTGTTAACCAGGGGTTAATAAAGGTGGTGCCTTCCCATCAGCAGTTACCAGATAATAGATAATAAGTCCAGAAGTGTCCATAAAAACTTACAGGAGACATTTTCTTTGCACAGGTCAAGTTCCAAAATACTGTTCAGGACCTCTGCACCTATAGGAAGATGTAGTTAAGGATTCCATACTTAAAATGAAGTAATCTAATCCTAGTGTTAATATCTTTAGGTGTTGGGTCTCATTTGCAAGCAGTTTTAAAGATAGTGTTAAATTACTGAGAAGTCCTTAATGAACGATAACAGATTTCCATGGATTCTTTGTGGTAAATTAAATATTTAAAATAATGAATTGCCAAAATTTTGACTCTTCTGATACATTTCTAACAATGAAGAGCACATGCTGTAATACTGAGTAACACATTCCTACCCTTTATAAGTAGAAGAGCTGTATTACAATTGCAATTTAAACTGGCATACTGGGGCTTTGAGGGGGTTGCATTTGGGAAGGTTTTTGTTACATGAAATATACAAGATGTGAGAGCTGAAAAGTGAGCTACAGCACAGGCTTCACCTTAAAAATCTGCATTTGTCCCAAACCTGGGTGATTTTTTTTTTTTCTGAATGGGAAAGTAATTTCTATCCCTGCACTACCTGACATCTTATCTGGTTAAACCAGTTTATTCCCAGTAATTTCATAACACATCTGCATTCATCTCTCAACCTGATGCTAGCCATAAGTTGTCTGAGACAGTTAACTGATTGCATGGTCCTTGTTTGAAGACAAAAAATATTATTTTCATTGTTTTTCTGGCAGCAGAAAAATCAGAATGCAGCCAACTTTCTGCTGACATTTCAAGTCTGATGAAAATTAGCATCAAATATTTCAGGGAATCTAGCCCTGCAGAAAGTGAGGTTTTTTTCCTTTAGCAGTACAGAACAGTATTTTCAGCATGCTGCTGAGTCTTCTGGGGATTGTGGCAGAGGAGCAGCATCATCTATAATCCACTTTACTATTGCTTTTCACAGCACCACAGGCTGTAGTAGTCTGACATCACTGTGTCTATTTTATAGCCTGGTGATGACAAACTAATAAGATGCTGTCATCACAACTGTAATTTACTTCTGCAAATGCATATATGTATACATATTGTATACATAATTTTCAGACTTTTTCCATACTTATACTATCTAGATAGAGATCTAGATAGATCTAGATAGATCTAGATCTAGATCTAGATCTAGATATAGATATAGATATAGATATAGATATAAGTGCAAATCTGTTTGGTAAGCTCTAAAGGGGACCAAAGAAGAAGTTGGTGTTGTGATCACAGAAAGTTTTAAAAGAGGAATAAATAATAAGGATTAAATTTTTATAGCAAAACTCAAAGCATGCAAGAAGTATGCAAGCATTTTATGCTTAAATGTCAAAGCCGAACTTCTAAGCAAATGAAACTAATATCCAAACATGGCTACCTGAATGGAGAACAGCATATCATGTTCAAAAACTCAGCTGAGACGAGGACAAGAAAGGTTGTGTAGCTAGAATCAAACACAGTATTTAGAGGTAGAAATTCATTACAGGTATCCTGAGCCATTCAGTCCCCCAAAGTAAACTATCTCTTTAAAACAGATAAAAAGCAGCAGAACATATTAGTATTTCCTAGTAACTGATTCTTGTCAGAGTCTTGCTGGCTTTGTCAACAATGGCATCAAATTAAAAGAGACAAAAATAGGTAGAAGAAGGTATTTTTAGAAAGATTCGCAAGGAACAGAATGGTCATTGCAAAAGAGTTATTCCGAAGTCACCACACAATTAATTTAACGGTGCTCACAAGGCTTTGTCCAGATGGCCTCTATAAATCCAAACTCAGACAAAAACTCACATCAAGACTAATGTGTATTGGCAAGGCAGAAAAGCAACATTTTGCTAAATCCGTTTGCATGCAACCTTCAGCTCAGTCTTTTGACTTCCTTACTGTGATGTCATCTTGTCACTGAACTGCAAGGCTGAGAAGACTTCCTCTTATGTTTATTTTAAAACTTTGTTAGGCTTAAGGAGTGGTGTTGGAAGGGGAAGATAGTTTGTTTCTCCATTCTTTAGTTTGTAGTATTGTGGAGAACTTCTCTGTGGCTTTGTTTCAAGCATGAGCTGAGGCCTTATTTTAACAAGGTCAGCTTTGCCTCAGAAGCATGTATGATTACCATTAAATCCACTCTGAAGGGATATCCCAGACTAGTGTAAAATTATACAAGAGTCAGCAATAAAGTAATAACATTTTTATGAGCATCATGGTAAAACAAAAAGCCAGAATAATTTAGTTCTAATTTTTGGAAGTTGCACTCAACATTTAGAGTGGTCGTTCGCTAAACAAAAATTATTTTAAAAATTAGTGAGGATACTAATAGTTAGCTAGAAGTAAACTGACTAGAATTAAGGTGGAAAACATGGTAAAATATAGTAAGAAACTTCATTGTTTATTAAGTCAGAGAGCTTGCTATGGTCACCTTTCTGACATGTAATTTAACTTTTAACCAGTGATTGTAAGTCTAAGAATGCCTGCTTGTATTTGATAGGTTTATGTGGCTCCAGAGTGGTCTCATGAAGGTTATTGCCCCATCTTTTCTTTGGATACTTCAAATGTAAAGTGAACATACATCAGAAATATGAGACAGTGACCAAAAATACAGAGATAGGACTAGACAGCACAATTACTCCTTTCCCCTCCCAATTCTTTTTCATAAAGAAACTAGAATTTGGCAAAGATCAGCCCTAGCTTTCCTTTTTTTTTTTTTTTTTTTCATGCTATTTAACAAATTCAAAGGAAATGCAAAAACTAGTAAGAGTTACTTAAAAGTTTTCTGTCAAAATATTGTAGTTGAACTTTCCTTCAATTCCCAGTTCCCAGGGAGCATGCTAACATAAGTGATGATGGAAATATCCGGGAACAAGAAAAAGACACACATTTTATCACAGAACTAATTTTCTTTTTCTTGTCTCAGTATAAATCTCAAATAAAAGCAATTAAGCCTTCCTTTTGTGAGAACAGTAGCTAAAAGCTAGAGGTTATCAATACTTTTTCAAAAGCAAGTGTGACATCTTCCTATAATATCTGTCAGTCTAAGCTTCTTCATATACAGAGAGATCTAAAAGCAATTTTTTTTTGTTAAAACTGATACTAATCTGCCACTGAGATTTATGTATCAGCAATTTAACTATTACCTGAAAATATTAATTCCATAAAGTATTGCAGACCTTTTAATGACTGTTTTATTAATAGCACTTCCCAATACCAGTGACCATCTGTGACTGCTTCACCATCTGTGATCCCAATTTCAGTTCAGGAGGGGGAAATATCAGTGGTATTACACTGATTCTACAATATAAAATATTAGCCAACTAGACCTACTGTAGATGATTAATTTGTCTTTGCTTATAAGTGCATACTGAGCAAGATAAAACTAGCTCCTTTGATTTGTTGGCACAACATGGGTTTGTGAAATAGCCACAGGAAGCTGAAAATATTAAATTGCTTTTATTGAAATCTGAAACGTGCAAAAGTTGATGGAATTTAGATGAGGAGAATAAAAGAGCTTAAATGGCACTTGAAAAGGTGGTGAATGTTTCCTTACAGATCTGTGCCAAACAATGTGTTGATTATTGCAATTTTTCAAAGCTAGGTAACAGAGGACCAGCAAAAGGAAATTGTCAACACTTCTTAAAAACTTGTACAGTTTATTGATGCCATATCAAAATAAACTGAGAAAATACTGATTTATAAACTCCTACTTAAAGTTAATATTATTTATATCCTATCTGAATGAAGTAGCATTTATTTCAAAATAAATGCCATTTTTAATTAAAAGCCATTAATCCTTGCAGAAATGCTTTCCTTTTCTGCAGAGGCAGGAGAGTTAATTTGATCCGAATTGGTTTTATTCTTCTATTAAACTGGGCTAAAATGTTTCCATATATTGGTAATAACATGTCTGCATTCCTTAATCACTGAGCTGATTTTTCTTTTGTTTCAGTGTATGTGTGTAGATCAATCTCTTTTCCTTTGCTAAGGCAAGATTTGTAAGAAGCTTTAAGGGAGATAGGATATAATTTCAAAATCATTCAGGTCCCACTTCTTAATCTGTATACATAGTGTGGGAGCCTAAACTTGAAAACTAAAAAAAAATTTCAAAAACGTTAGTGATTTAGGATGCAAATTGAATTGCATCTAACCACTTGCATTGTCTACTTTCCTAGCTGATGAAGAGACACTGGCACCTCAAAAAAAATTAGTTATCAGCCTAAGGTAGATAGTTCTACATCAGGATGAATCACTCTTCTACCATATGGGGAAATCTGGACATCTGGGTGGAATTAAATTGCTATAATTTTATACTTCTTAATTTTTTCAAGTTTTAAACTGTAGCTTCCTAACTGGAACAAATTTCATTTATGAAAGACTTCAGTGAATTGAAGAAAGCTTTCACCAGTTTTGTAAAGGACAAGAAAATCCCCTGAAAAAAAAAAAGCATATATAGCATCAACTATGAGGCAAAAAATTACAAGATCATGTAAGAACTATCTGCCTTGTCACTAGAAAGTTCTGCTTTGTTGTCTGGATTTCAGTAGAAGTTATAGTTTATGGGTATGCATTCAGTGTCTGGCCCAGAGTAATCTATTTGACTGTACAGATTATATATAAATTTAATTATGAATGCTTATATAAGTACATTAGTACATTTATAATTATATGTAGTTTTTATTAAATTAAATGTTATATGAAAGGGAGGTGTATATATACATATATTCCCCTCCCACACACATATGCATTATGTTTATGCATAACCACGTAGACATTTAAAAAAAAATAAATTATTATAGATTAAACTTTAAGAATATAAGGTAGATTTTTTAAACTTAGGCCAAACAAAGTGTCACCTAGTGAATGTCACCCTTATTTTTGCATTAGATTGCTCATTTTTAGTAGACTGATGGCCATTTTCCTTTCTATTTTCTGCTGCTTAATAACACATATAAAATTTCCTCTGTCTTAAAGAAAACATGTGGTTAAGTTACAAAGCCATACCCTGAAAAATTTAAATAACTTGTGATTAATTTCCCTTCAGGATAGTGATTGAGTCTTGTTTCTTCTATTGCAGTCAAAAGGTTCTTCAGGCTTGACTCCATCCAGCACTCAGAAGAAGGTGAAGAGGACTCTGCCCAATCCACCTCCAGAAGAAGCCACAGCAGGAACTCAGTCCCCATATGCTTCTGTGGGATCAGTTTCACGGAGAAGGATTTGTAGGACCACCACTATGGCCAGAGCCAAAATTCTTCAGGATATAGACAGGGAATTGGATCTGGTCGAACGTGAGTCAGCCAAGCTTAGGAAGAAGCAAGCAGAGCTAGATGAGGAGGAAAAAGAAATAGATGCCAAGTTGAGATACTTGGAAATGGGCATTAATAGGAGGAAAGAAGCCCTGCTAAAAGAAAGAGAAAAGAGAGAGCGTGCCTATCTCCAAGGAGTAGCCGAAGAACGTGATTATATGTCAGACAGTGAAGTTAATAATACCAGGTCAACCAGAATAGAAACTCAGCATGGCTTGGAAAGACCACGTACTGCACCCCAGACAGAATTTAACCAGTTTATGCCACCACAAACCCAGCCAGAAACACAGTTTGCCCCTGCTACAAGCCCATATGCTCAATATCAGTATTCATCTCCTGCCCTGCCAACTCAAGCACCGACTCAGTTCACACAGCAGTCCCATTACCAACAACAGCAGCCTTTGTATCACCAGCAGGTTTCACCCTATCAGACCCAGACAGCATTCCAAACAGGAGCCACCATGTCTTTTACCCCACAGGCTCAACCACCACCATCTCAACAGCCATCCTATCAACTCCCATCACAGATGATGGTGATACAGCCAAAGCCAAGACAGACCACATTATACATGGAGCCTAAGATAACAACAAACTATGATGTAATTCGCAATCAGCCTCTCATGATAGCACCAGTGTCAACTGACAATAGTTATGCAGTTTCCCAGCTGGGCAGTAAATACTCTACCTTGGACTTGAGGATAGGACTAGATGAGAGAAACAGCATAGCAAGCAGCCCTATATCAAGCATATCTGCGGATTCATTCTATGCAGATATAGACCACCACCATACATCCCGAAATTATGTGCTGATTGATGATATAGGAGAACTTACTAAAGGAACAGGAGCTCTTGGTTCCAGTTTTAGCCTCCATGAGAAAGATCTGACCAAAACAGATCGACTTCTTCGCACAACTGAGGCCAGGAGAGCACAAGAAGTGTCAGACTTCCTGGCACCACTGCAGACTTCCTCTAGGTTACACTCCTATGTTAAAGCTGATGAAGACCCAATGGAGGACCCTTATGAGCTCAAACTTCTGAAACACCAGATAAAGCAAGAGTTCCGTAGAGGCGCAGAAAGTCTCGATCATCTAGCTGGTCTATCACAGTACTACCATGGAGAGGGCAGCTACAGGCATTTTCCAAAATCTGAAAAATACAGCATAGGTAGGCTTACTCTTGAGAAGCAGGCTGCTAAGCAGCTCCCAGCAGCCCTCCTTTACCAGAAACAGTCAAAACACAAAAAAGCCTTGATAGACCCCAAACTTACAAAGTTTTCACCTATCCAAGAAAGCAGAGACCTTGAGCCTGACTATTCAAGCTATATGACTTCTAGCACTTCAACACTTGGGGGAATCACTACTAGGGCAAGGCTTCTTCAGGATGATATCACTTATGGCCTTAGAAAAAACATCAGTGACCAACAGAAGTACATGGGGCCACCACTGACGTCATCCATTGGAGCAGGCCTTGGGACTGCACTAGGTCCAACAATGAGATCTGCACTACAAGATGAAGCAGACAAGTCCTATAGCAGTGGTAGTAGATCTAGGCCCTCATCTAGGCCCTCCTCAGTGTACGGGCTCGATCTATCATTGAAAAGGGATTCTTCCAGTTCTTCTTTAAGACTGAAAGCCCAAGAAGCTGAACCTTTAGATGTTTCCTTTAGCCATGCAGCACCTTCTGGAAGAACCAAACCCACCAGTCTGCCTATTAGCCAAAGCAGGGGAAGGATCCCAATAGTAGCACAGAACTCAGAGGAGGAGAGCCCACTAAGTCCTGTTGGACAGCCAATGGGAATGGCAAGAGCAGCAGCTGGACCCTTGCCACCAATATCTGCAGATACCAGGGACCAGTTTGGATCGAGCCATTCATTACCTGAGGTCCAGCAGCATATGAGGGAGGAGTCACGGACTCGAGGCTATGATCGAGATATAGCCTTCATCATGGATGACTTCCAGCATGCCATGTCAGACAGTGAAGGTAAATTAGGCCTCAGACTGGTATCTTACTATCACAACGCAAATCCTCATTTCTATGCATGTGTCTGATTTTTGTTACACTTCAAAGACTTGTTCTTTTTCTGTTCCTTGGTGCATCTTCTGTGTATCTACATTTTTTGGGGGTTGATTTGTTTTGTCGTATTTGATATTTTTTATTTTACCCTAACAGTTTCTGAATGGTGTTAAGCTATTACTGCATGCTACTATATTGTTGTTGATTTGCTTTCCTTTTGGTTTGCTTGTGCATTTTCCTTTTCACTTGTTTATGTCTACCTTTCAATGATACTGTGTAGAACATTCCATGTACAATACAGACTCTGCCATCAGTTTTATGTGCAGCTCTCTCCAGTGACTGTGAATCATTGAACTTATTTGCAATCGTTTTTGTTGGGATTTGGAAATAATCTCCCAAATCTCTAAAAAACTCCAGTAATTTTATGTGCATGAAATTTCATGATAGAACACAAAAAAATTATAATTCCATCTCCCGATGCACCAATTTAGATCTGTGTTTATATAGAAATAGTCTGTTCATTAAGTACATATCATATGTTAGAACCATATAGAGCTTAACGTGATAGCAAAACAACATTCTACATATGGTTTGTTGAAAGCATCCTGTCATGTGGACTTCTGTGCATTCAGAATTGTGATTATGTAAGATAATTTGTCTTTGAATGGTGCAAGACAATCTCATACTTCAATAAAAGACATAAAGTATTTTACTTCTGTTGATGGGTTATGCAGCGTAGCTGGTTTTATATGCACCCCATACACGTCTGCCAAATAAACACAAGAGTTTATCTCACTTAAGTTCATGAAAGGAACCTTTCTGATGTATTATAAATAGTGCAATTAAAAATGCTGCTTCTGAATAAGTACAGCAGAATGTTAAAGCTGATGTTAAGTTAATAATTGCAAATTATGTATCAGTTTTGTTTGAGTCAGTTCAGAATTAATATATTCTAAATTGTTTAAAAATCATAAAGACAGTTTGAAGGCAAATGAAATGAAGATGTTCAAAATTGTATGCACTCCATTAACTTTTTCTTATGTGTATTTACTGCACAATAAAAGAGACTTTGCATGCGCTCTATTGTCTGTAAATGGCAATGATTGTCTCAAAAGACATATTTGCATGATTATGAAGTAGTATGGTTTATTTTTCACATTTCTACTAACCTCCATTCATTATTGCATTATTGATTTTTTACACATACTAAATCTTCCATAAGCATTAGAAAAAATTATCTTTTTGCCTTTCTCATACTTCATACTAAGGACTTTGTTCTCTAAGCTTTTATTTATATTTCTTAGATATTTAAAACCCCCTCATGAACTCTGTGTTTCAGGAGAGACTCAGGGTCATCAGCTTTTTTTGATATTTATTGGAAGTTTAACTGTTTTTATTGTCCTTCCATTCTTAGCACACAGAATCCTATAATTAAATCTGAAAGCAGTTGAGAGAAACTCCCTGAAACTCATATCATTCTTCCTAAATAAGCAGATGCTATCTTGTCTCCTCTCAGCTTGTGACTTCTGTCGGTCATTCTAGAGTCACATTGTGAAAGATACAGGACTTTTCCTGCTGAAAACTGAGGAGAACCAACCTGAACCAAAAAGATCCATTTTTATGCTATTCTACTGCATGTGAACAGGTCATAGGGAATTACATATCTGCCCTACAGTGCATTATAGTTCTCATATATATTTGTACAAGACATACATGCAACATTTCAAGTTGAACATGTTTCAGTTTTAAATCAGTCTCTGATTAGTTAGACCCTTTCTGGTGTGTTGTAATTCAATTCCCATAATCTGTATTAGAGTGATATGTCACTCAGGGCTTTCCCTTTCAGCAGCCTTTTTCTAAGTTATATCAAATTTTATCTTCACAAATGGCCCATTTCTTGGGAAACCAAAATGCTTCATCACGTTACTTTCAAATATGCAGTCTAATCGCAAGTAACCTGTATTGAAAATTATTAATATAATTTGGATATAAGATAAGAAGTGTTCAAAAGAAGCAATTACATTTCTACAGAAACTCATGGCCTTCTTTTTTAGGGACTGCACTCTTCTCTGTAGTGATCTGATGATCAGACAGTGGACAGCTATTCTGGCGTGTTTCGTCCAGCCTTTTAGCACAATTTGCTTTGCAGCTTCTCTTTATTTTAAGCAACTGCTGCATGGTCTTGATGACATTTCATTTAAAAAAATTAGTCTTAAGCACTGTCTTAAGAAAAATCTTCTTGTGCTATAACTTGATTTATCATCTTAAAAGACATTTAAAAATTAATTTAAGCTAAAATGTTAAATTTGAATTGTTTTTCTTTTGTTCAAATTCAGAGAAATTCGCAACTTTCTGTTCATTTTTTATAGGTGGCATCCCATAACAAATACTAGAAGAGAATGCAAATAGGACTTTGAGTCCAAACCTTCTGTTTTTCACTAAGTACATACTGTAACAAATCTTAAAACCATGCTTCAGGACATAAGTAGTGATTACACTGGGTTTCCAAACTTCAAACAGGTTAAAAAAGCCTTAGTGTCAAAAGAGCAAAATGTCCAGAGGTGCCCATTGAAAATAAACAGCATTTTGAGATCTTGAAACACCTGGGATTTTCTCGGGGTTCCCAGTACCATGAAAACTCTGATCCAGCAAACAGATCTCTGTCAACCCCACAGCTGCCACTTTCCACACATTTTTAGTTATGCTGAAGATAATAATTTTCAAGAAGGCTGAAGCTAGTACTCAATTTTATGACTATAAATAGCCCTTGCTGTTCAGAAGGTATAAAATGTACCTTTTCTCACCTCAAGTATATTTTTTCTTTTATATGCTAATTTGGAAATTTTTCAGCAGAGTTTAGAAGTTTAAAATTGAGATATCAAGACATCAAGATATCAACACAGTTGATTCCTTGTAAGTTTTTATCTGTGGGATTTAGAGTGATCACTGTTACTTCTCTGATTGAGTTTCTTGGATCTCACGGCCTGAAGTTCAGTCTCACCTGGTTCATCTGTTTGGGTGGAACCACCTGGCTGCATTCTGATAGCCTTATAAATAAAAGGATGACTTCTCTGTCAGTGGTTCATCTTGGCTGTTGTCAGGTTTCCAGCTGTGACAAATCCCAGCTGTGCAAGCCAAAACCAATGGGGTGTGTGTGGACATGTGAGTGTGGGGGGTGTGTGTGTCTGTATAAATAAATATTTATAACTTCCTAAATTTCAATAAAATACTCACATTCATCACAGTTTCATAAAAAGAAAAAAAAATAGGCTGGTCTGAACTGCAGTATGGAACTTTACATTTTTAAGAGTAATAATCCAGGAAACGTTGTTTAACTGAGGCAGGAGGAAAAACAAAATCATTCTTTCATCTGCTCAGATGATGACACAGATTGTGATAGCCAGCATTAGCATCTAGGGTCAGGAATATGTATTAGGTTCTTCATGCAAGCTTCAAAAAGTTCTGTCAGGATGAGTTATGGAGAAGCCTGCTTTGTGCAGGTACTGATCAACTAGCATAAATGTGTAAAGCATGAAATTTTGCATGCTAGATCATAACTGTTATCAATTGGGTTATTGAGAGCAGTTAATAACTAATCAGTAGTGAGATAAGCATCAACCTCTAATAATGTTTCTGGTAATTCATATATTCTTATCTAAATAATATTAAATACACCATTTCATGTTAGATTAGGTTTGTGCACAGTCATGAAGGAAGAGACTGTATAATATCAATCATAATATTAATCAAGATTTTAAAAAAAAGTGAAGGCTTATTATATTATATAGAATGTTGGTTTTACCACATGCAATGTATTCTTTAAAAAAAAAATCCTGCATATATATTTTTCCTCTTTTTGGAAAGCTTTAAAAAAATAGTAATGAAAAAGCACAGCTTCCTTTTTTCCCATTAACATTTCTTTAAAATTATTTCTTAAACCAAATAGATAATATTTATTTTCACAACTAAATAGGAAAGATTATTAACACTACCATTTTCCCTTTTAATTATTTTCTGTGTCATGTTCATTCACTCTTATTATAGCAAAAACTGGTTTATTTAAGTTTTTCAATTCCTTGTGGTTTCGCTGAAACAAATATTCTCTTCTTTTGGTTTCCAAATTTATTTTGCTTAATAATGCATAAAATTCAAACTTTCCTTACATTCTACTTTGAATTACCTGATTTACACTGAGTGGCAACATAGAAGAAAACAGGACATGATTCTGATCCCAAAGGAGTGACAGTCATGTCCCAATAGTCAGTAAGCATAAATATATCCATTTGCAAAACTGATTTCATTGAAATGATGTTATTTGATCCCCAAAAGATGCCTAATACGACATTTACTGTTGCAAAGGGTAATATTAGTCTTGTAGAATTTTTGCAGAAAGAACATTAAAAATCCATACATAAAGGTTTGTACTATAAAATCGGGGGATGGAATTAAAAATGAGAACACCTGTAATATTTCTGTTTAGAATTTCAGTTACATAGATTGGTTTCCTATTTTCTATGATTTTGTTTGCTATCAATTTCATAAAGAGGTTGTAATTTTTTTATATGTAGTTCCAAATTATTTCCAAAATATTTTGAACAGTACTCAGTTCAGAAATTTGGGAATAAGTGGAGTCTGCAATTTGAGGATTGATTATGATTTGGATTTTCTGAGTTTGTGGTTTCTTCTTAGTCAGCTGCAAAATACCTAACATGACTAAATTTTTCTCAACAAGCATTTTAGAGATATGTGAAATCTGCAGTGTATTTCTTAGCTGCCAGAAGGAGGGAGTGGCTATAGCACTTGGTAGATATCTCCTGTATTTAATACCCATAGTTCTGATTCTGACATAAACAGAGTCTTCTCCCTTTGCTGTCTCACAGCTAAATAACACTCAAGTTCAATGTCTCAAGTCTCACCTCTAACTTTGCTTTAGCTGCATGGCCAATTAGTAACCACTCTGCATGTTTGCTGTGCACAATGCCCATTCTTGCCCTTTGCCCAGCACTGGACCAGAGCATTTGACCTGTCCTTGGTTTTCAAAGCCTACCATCTCCGCCGGGAAGAAACAGATTGGTTTGACAAGCCCAGAGAGCCTCGTCTGGAGAACGGACACATCCTTGACAGAAGGCTGCCAGAGAAGCTGCCACACTCTCGACCACTAAGTCAACACCAAGATCAAGTAAGCTGTCAAATAAGATGTGCCTCTAGTTTTATAAATTATTGGTAATCTAATCATACTGTCCAACAGTTCCCATAGGAACTACAGGATTACTCAAAATCCAGCTGCATTCAGCTGAAGTGCTGTTGAACCTGTATTCATCATCAACATTTGATGGTGAAATTAGATTAACTTTCCTCTACAATTCAGTATTAACTTTTCAAGTTGTCTTTTGACTTCTGAAATATAACTGAAAATATCTGTACCTCAAGTATTCCTATTGGTGAAAAAAAAAAGAAAAAAAGACAACAAGTAGTCTAATTTTCACTTACCAGCTTTAGCTCATCCAAATTCAAGTCCCTACTTCTAGCAGTTGAAGGAAACAATTCCTTTATCCTTTTGACATTTTTCCACTTTCAGTTGGTAAGTATAATCCCAAAATTCTGTGATTAATTATTGAATAAATCAGAGAGTCTATCAATCAAATACTTAAAATATTTCATTTATTAGAGAGAGAAAGAAAAGTCCCATAGTCTGCTTTTTCAAGCTTGCCAGTTTTAAAATCTAGTTTATCTTAGAGTACCATTCTATTTCCACTTTTTATTAACAAAGTTTATGTATTTCAAATCTCTAAGGTCTTCAGTTGCTTTAGTTGTCATTTTTACGGATTAATTTAGATTGTATCCTGAAAAATTCTTATGTTGTGATTTAGTTTACATTTTTACATGAGATCCAATTAAATCAGTGAGTGCATTTCCTCAAGACAAGAGGGAATAACCTCCAGTTGCACCAGGGGAGGTTTAGATTATATGTTAGGAAAAATATCTTCATGGAAAGGATGGTCAAGAATTGAAACAGGCTGCCCAGAGAAATGGTGGAGACATCACCCCTGGAAGAGTTCAAGAAACATGGATGTGGCACTTGAGGAGCATGGTTTGTGGTGAGCATGGTGGTGGTACTGGGTTGACAGTTGGACTTGATCACTTTAGCCATCTTTTCCAAGATATTTACAATCCTGTGATTCTGAGAGAAGGTATTGCATGGCCCCTTTGTGATACTTAACAGCTTAAATTGCTCAGTTAATTTGTCAGATAGCATACAACACAGGAATGTCTCTGTCATGAAGCCTTTCTTCAAAAAAAGTTTTATGCTGGTGAGCATTTTCACTGACATTTCATTTGACAATTAAATGTAGGTTTTATGAAGCAACAGTGTAGATTTTATGAAGTGTTAAAATGTCTTACAATACAAGCTTTCATTTTTTCTCCCTCCTTTTCTATCCCTAGCATATATTGAGATTTACATACCCTAGGTTGTACTTGAGCCTACTCATTTCTTGTTGAGAAAAAGAGCTTTACATGATATAATTCTTACAGCAATCCGTTCAAATAGATCTATGATTCTATGAATCAATTTAATTGCATAATAAAGGATCTTTTTGAGTCTTAACATCTCTTAATATCACTAGCAATAGTTAAAAAACCTGTCTCTCTGAGCACTTTAATCATCATGAGAAGCATTAATTATTCTAAGAATACATAACTGTATTTTACCAGTACAGCTTTCTGAGGTAAAAATGAACATTTTCCTTGAAAATCAGGTTTGTCCAAAAGAATTACTGCTTACCCTGAGCTCTGTGATGAGGAGGTGGTTAGTAAGATAACATTTAACTTTTAGAGCTCCAGAGCTTTTGTCCTGGGAAACAGTTCCAAGGCAAGGTCTTAGTCACAGACATCTGATCTTTGCTTTTTTCCCTCAAATAAATAGCACTACACCAGGACTGGTTGAAAAAATTTGTTCAAAAATTTCAGCAGGAAGGTTGAAAGGCCTGAGTTCTTGTTTTCCTGGATATTTCCAGGAAGAAAATAGTTTGGTTTTTTTCCTCCCTCAAGCTGTTGCGATATCCCCATGCTTATATGGAAATAGAGATACAGCATCAAAATCTTGCCAAAGGAATTTTTTTAAGGTTTTATGAAATATGGGATGTAAATTGGAGAGTGAACATGTTCTAAATAATTCTATCTGATGCCGTGTAAAGCCTCAGCAGAAGAGAAGTGATGTGTGAGGAGAAGTTTTACAACAGTTCCTTCTTCTTCTCTTTCCATCCAGGTTAGCTACTGTCAGGCACACATCAGTACAAAATAGTGTCAATGACTCTGCAGAAATGCCAGGTCACACCAACTCCACATCATCTACCTAATCAAAATGTTACTCGGAGCTTGTGAACATTAAGAGTCTTCTGGGACCATTTGTTTAAGATAACTTAAAAATATTTTCAGACACATACAGAAATTGAATTGCTTTGTGACAAGATAAAAAGGGCCGGAGATATTTTAAAAAAGTTTCATTAGCTCCATGATGAGCTGTGAAATATTTAGCAATAGAAGAAAGTAAATCAGTGTTGACATCTCTATTTTTTAGCATTAATATTACATTTTCAAGTGATGAAGGCAAATAAACCATATCAGGGCAATGAGAGTGCTGAGGCAAATTAATCACTCCCTAAGGGCTTTTTCAGCCCTGGGTGTAATCAAAGGGTTACTGAGTTCATTGTGCCATGCTGTCTGTCTCCTGTATCCACACCTCAGTACTGCACAGGAACCTGTAGGGCCCAAGTATGATGTACCCAAAATGTACAAAAATGGCAAGTCATTCTCCATCCAGAACCATTTGAACATATCCACCTTCACCCACAGCTTCCTTTGCTGCAGATGATTTCCTGAAATTAGTTAGGAGGGAAGTTTCCTGGTCAGCACAGGAGCTAAGCCATTACAATGCCCTTAATATCCCTTACTGAGCACAAACCAGCCACAGAAAGAATAATTTGCATCAATAGCACTAATCTCCTTGTAACCAGTGTTTCCAAATACCCTTGCTGGCTCTAAATTTGTTATTTTTAGGATCTTCTGTGTTAAAAAATGAAAATATTTTAATGACCACTGCAATACATGTGTTCCAGAAAATTTTGATTCACACATGTGAAATATCCATTTTCTTACTAGAAGAAATTAGGACTGCTTGATTACATCCCACAGAGTCTGTACAACTGAAGGTAATAAATAAAGCACAACCCTGAGCTTTTGAAGCAAGAATGCAGTGGAGTGACAACCCTGAGCCTCCAGGTTTCCATGGATTTCTTATAACCCAGTAGATTAAGCTCACATACTGTATTACAAATATTAAAATATATTTGTTTCTATAGCAACTTCTGTGGTGCTATTTAGTATTCTGAAATCATGTTAAATTGCAGTTCAGTTAAATATCTTAATAGCCATTTCCCAATCTATTGACTCTGGACTGCTTCCCTGAGGACGGTAAAACCTTATCAATACCTTATCTATTGTAGAGTTCCCACTGATCTCTGCTTACCCCAACAGTTTGCTGTCACTTCCAGTTCACCAGAAACTTCTTTAAGCCTCCTGACATGAAGAGGTTTTTTTTTCTTATTATTTTTTGTGAAAATTATTTGCATATCCTGAACTAAACTGGCTGTTAGAAATAGTTTGGGAAAGAACAGTAGGAGAAATGTCAGGGCAGTAAAAGTTCATGGCAAGGGCATGGACAATGAGAGGATATTCAGAGGCTATAAGTAGTTTTGCAGTGCGGGGTTTCAAATACTTCCAGTGATTATAGGCGGGTCCTTTTAAGCCCTAAATTAATAATAAAATCAGAAATTCATCGTAATAGCAGTATATTGCTATCAATTCACTTAGGCAACAGTTTTCTAATCACAGAAAGAAGGCAAGGGTCCTGCACATGAAATTTTTTGAATGCAATCCCCTATTTCTAAACACCAAAGAAAAAAATATATGCTTTTTCTTCATTCATGTGTTATTACCATTTTCTTGACATTTAAGTCAAGCCTTTTAAGGGGCACTTGGAAAATTAGAAATTACAAAAAAATGCATCAAAAAGGGAGTAGTGGGGCAAAAATGAGAAAATACCATTTGTGACAGAGATTCAGAAGGCTACCTGCAAACTTTTGTTCCACATTTTACTTGGTTTTGATTGTTTTCCAACTAGTGAGGAGAATTTATTTTGAATTTTAGTAAACTGTTTTCTGTTAGTGACTTGGTTTGGGGGGGGGGGGAACATTTTGTGGTTGAGATTCTCTGGAAATATGAGGATAAATTTGAAATTTCCAACTTTACTATAATTGTTCAAATATCTAAAGAGTGCATTGTTAGCCACCCCCTTACTGTAATTCACAAAGGAATTTATCTGGCCTCATTTCTTAGTCACTCAGAAATGTTTTTATCTCTGCATGCCAGAATGACTTCTGGAGCAAAGGTCAGCATTGAATTTACCTAATTGCAGAAGAAAATGCAACTCATTATGCAATTTATTAATGAGCAGGAACATCGTATTTGTTAAGTTTTATCCAGTGTGTGTTTTGGAAATTATCTCCATCACTGGGGATCTACCAGCAGAAAGAACTTTCCACCTTGAGGATTTTGAGACAACTCAACATTTGTGCTCTGCACAGAGGAAATTTAGAGGTTCAAAGGTGCAGAATTACCACACAGGAGAAATTCTTGGTACCAGCTTGCACAGGCCTTGTGTGCTCATGCAAGTACGTGTGGTATTCAGACATGAGGATGGATGCTGCCTAACCCAGCACCTTGAGCATGCACCATATCTTCCTGGATATCCACCTGAGGTAAAGTTTGCCTTGAAAATGGTATTTCCCAGAGGAGAACCATCTGTAGCTGCTGAGTCGCCTTATCAGGCCCTGTCTAACACTGGAAGAGGAGATGTGGCAACATTTAAAACCAGGAACGACTTTGTTGATCCAATCCAAAGCAGTTGATACATTAAAGGTGTGGCTTTGGCCTGGAAAATAAAAATACATTTCATTAATTTTATTTTTTAAACTTAAATACAGCACTGGGGAAATTTTTTTCTTCTTGATTATCCTCTTTAACTTATAATATTCCCTTTTATGAGGCTTCCAATAGTGTTTGTTTATCAGACAAAACACTTAAAGACAACGGGAAATGAAACGCATTTTTAAACTCATCTTCTATTAGAAGCCCTCAGCACAATTATTTTCCATTCATTCCATTTTTGGAGGGCCTTTGAGCTGACTAATAACATGAAACACATGACCAGAGCTTACATTTCCTGAGGAAGAGGGTGATATGCCAGTGCTGAACTGCAAATCAAGTGTGCTGAACGCTCCCAAAGAGGTGAGGAAGGATGACAGGGACAGTCGGCAGAAATCTCTGGGGTTTGTAGCAAATATGTGGGATCAAGTCAACTTCTGCCCTGTGCCCTAAATCTGTTCTTGTGGACTTGTTCTGCACTCCTGCAGCTGTGCAGGGGAAGGCTGGCCCCTCTGCACCAGTTTGGATTTGCACTGCCACAGCTGGGTGATTTCAGTGGGATCCCTCTCTGCCTTCCCTGGGGAAACTGAGAGGAGTCAGCTTGAAGGGATTCCTGGCGTATATGCAGGTGAAGGGAAACCAACTCAAGTGGAAGTAAGAAGATGTGAACAATTGGAAACACAAAATAATTTGTGCTCTACAGGTTTTGAAATATTCTAGTAAATTTTCAGATAAATTTCAGAATGTGTGTAAATTTCAGATAAATATGCTCACTGATGATTAAAGCAAAACATCAAGAACAATTTAATTTGCTGTTGGTATTATCTATTTACAGCAACCTCTGTTTTTTTCCTATTTGTTCTGCTGCTTTCAGAAATGTTTTTGTCTGAAGATAAAGGCCTAATGACATGTTCCATTTAAGTACTGATACCTACCAACAATAAAAAATAATATACTACCCTGGATGCTAATAAAATTTAATGCTTTTATTCAGACCTATATAAATCACAAAGATTTATTCTTCTCATAAAGTTCTGGAACTAATGAGGAAGTAAGGTTAACGAAGGAGACAGTCTATATTTTCTGATGTATTTGTTAGCAGTCATGTACAATATGGCACTGAATATTCTTGGATTGTTGTTTATTAAAAAAATGAAATAAGATAGAGCAAGTAAAATAATATGAAGTTTAAGAGCTGCAGCACTCCTCAGTTAAATTGAATTACTCACACCAAAATGGATCCTAGCCAAGGATCTATTCAAATGTATTCATACACTTTTAAACTGCAATGTTTCATTTTTTTTTATTTAATTCAAAATAAAATTGGATGTATTCTTCCAGATTTTTTGTGATTTTATGTAAGCTACCTGTGAAAAATGCATCACTTTTATTGTTATATAAAACTTGCTGAATACAACTTTTATTGTTATATAAAATTTGACACTTCTGGAAGTGTCATTAAAAACACAACACTCTCCCTAGCCATTAATGAGTGTGGAAGCCTCATAGAACTTTATACACTCCTGGTAGTATAAGACCGTGTGTTGTGACACAATTCCATGATAAATTCAAATGTCTGCCCGATCACATGTTCTGATTTATTCTGGAGCACTTGTCTGATATCAAATCCATGATCTCCTTTATGTCTGACATTAATTACAATCAATATTACTCTCACTGTGTTTGGGGAGGATTTGAGTCTTCTAGATGCAACATCATTCACTGGATAAGTAACTGAATTATGATAACAGATGTATAAACTCTTCTGCTGACTGTGGGATTGAGCTAAGCAAGTCCCTTGACTTCTCAGTTTCCCTTCCCATCATTTATACGTGCTATCCATTTACTTCACAAACTCTCCAGGGCAGAACTAGGTTTGAAGTGCTTGGCTCAGGAGGAGCTTAATCCCTTTAAATGCTACTTAAATATAAATAATAATAATAATAAACCCTTGGCAGCAGGCTGCTGATGCACTCAAGCTGCTGCATTGCCATGCTGAATAGCATTGTCCCCCTTGGCTCCTTGAGGTCCCATCCTGGAGCAGGCTCAGTCCTGCTCCCTCCTCTTGGCCTGGGTGCATTGACCAGGACTGGAACCAACATGCAGAGGCAGGGAAGTGATGGGTTCAGCTTTGTCATTCGTGCTCCGGGGTCATGGTAGGAACAGGTGAGAGGCAGGATCATAGAAAAGGGAAAGAAGGCTTTATTCAAAAGAGCCGCGCGGTTTTTATAGAGTGGGACGATAGATTCTATTCTATTGACTAACTAACAGAAACATCTTTTTACACACTGTCCTTGAGAGGAACAGAAAAATAAAGTAAAAAAATAGCACTTGAAAATTGTTTATAGTCAACAGGTTATCACATCTTTCTAGCTCCCTAAAATTTCTCACAAGCCGCTGTGAGAAACACTTGCCGTTTCTCTCTCTCTGTCCCATGGCATCTACACAACTTTGCTACCAAAAGACCAAAACTGCAGGCAAAGGGGGGCTGTGATGGCTGTGGGGGGTGTGTTGCAGCCGTCACTCTGCAGAGGGGTTTTGGTGTGGGCTCAGGACAGTCACCCCTGGAAGGTGAGTCAGTCCCTGCAGCTTGGCCCCTCCTATGCCCAAACCATGGGGCAGGTGGGATTGTTTCAACAGGACATCTGGCTCTTTAGAGTTTGTTGTAGAGTGCATTACTTTCAGCTTTGATGTGTTCTTGGATAAGCCCAGGTAAATGTTGCATATTTTCAGACAATGTAGTCCTGCGAGTCTTAGTTTGGGTCTTTCAAATGGCTTTTGGGATTTGAAGACTAGAGGTACATTGGGCCATGTGGTTTTGCTGAAACTAAAGCAGTAACTCATGGATGGTAACACATTAAACAAACATTTTGTTTACATGTCTAAGAAAAGAATTTTATAAAAATGCAAGAATAATGTTTTGTTTCTCTCTTATGTTAAACATGGCTTGAATAAAGGATTAAAATTAAAAGAAGCTACAGAAGAGAGTGATCACCTTCTAGTCACTCAGAAAAATCAGAACTAAAGCCATATTTTAAATTAATCTGGAGTTATGGAAGCAAATATTCATTACCCCGTGAAAGGAATTTGCAGTCTGACAAATGTCTCTAAACTTGGGAGAGTTTTTGAATTGAGGAGTTGTGATATTTCCCTGGATGAAATAAGTTTGTTTGCTTGTTTCTGTTTCAACTGTTTGAAATTATTTATGCAATTGTTGTTGCTTTATCTTTTTATGACATGCATATTTGTGTTCCTCAGATAAATGGGAAGCCCCTGCAGTACATTTTCCCTCATACAAGGCTCAAACTACTGAGAGATCCAAAGGACCACACAGTTTCAGGTAAAAAACCTTCTATCAGACATGATAATTAATTTGATTAGCATGAATTATACAACAGATTTCCAGTATTAAAAATAGTTCCTGTGTCTATGCAGCAGGAAGTTCAGTGGTCATTTTAAATCTTGCTCATCGGCTATAACAGAAAGCAGCAGTGCATAAAAAAGGTCACGACATCTGTTCAAGATATATAAGCTGTACAGACATTAAAAACAGAGGAAAATTGGTTGTATTATCATATGAACAGTCTGTTTTGCTGTTGCTTTTTATGTAACTCTACATTCTCTGCATGAGTCCTTATAAAATAAGCTTGTGTAGGTGTTCAACATGTACAGAACTGAGAATTTTATTCTTTCTGTTCTGGAACTCTTCTCCCTGGTCCCCCTCCCCATTCGTCCCATAGAGGGGGTTAGGAGAACAGTCAGATCCCATTTTTCTGTGATATCTTCACATGGAGACATTTATCACAGGACTTCAGATTTATCCTCTTTTTACCTAACACTGACATAAATGTTCATGTAAGTCAGAGTCTGCTTGCCAAGGAGATGAAAGTAGCAGAGGTGATGTTCATTCACCTCCCAGGCTGAGACCTGGAGCACAGCTGGAGTAATATTTTCATGTGTCAAACTGTAAAAGGCTGCCAGCTACAGGACCTGGCGCAGGTAGGGTCTGTCTGTCTGTCTGAGCTTCTGGAATTGCACCCTTTCTCACGTTTAATACTGATATGGAACTCAAACTTATTTCAATATACTGGTTTTGTTCTTTCAGAGGTAGATGCTTTAAGTGGTTTTTGCGTGAAACCATCAGACTTTCTTTTAACTTGCTTAAAAGATTCTAATAGTGTGTGTCAAACTCTGTTTCTGCGCAGAAGTAATTACTGACTGCCAGCCCTGGTGTTCCCTCGAGCATTAAGCAGAAAGTGGCATGAACTTGCTTGAATTGCTAAATATTGTTTTCACAGGGCTTCTGGCAGTAAAGTCTTGATAATTTCCATCCTCAGTACCCACCTCACATTTAGGGTGTTAAATGAATGCTCTGTATGCACGATGAGGTGTTTTCTTGTTAGTCAGCGTAACACCCACCGATGATTTCAGGCTGCAGAAGGACCCCTCCACCCACACAGCCCAGCCTGAAAGGAGCTGCCAGCTCTGCTGTGTGTCAGCCTGTGCTGCTCCAGGCCCTCCCAGTCCACAGGAACTCCTTGGCATCCTTGTGGGGATCTTTGCCCTGCGGGCTGATGAGTAATGCTGTGATCCAAGCTGCTGTCTTACTCAGAAATAAGAGGAATTACAACCACGCAAGTGTAAAGCTCGTGATTTAGTGTTGCTGAAGCCTGCTTTCCTATGTAAAATTACTCACCCTTATGCAGAGGGAAATGCCTATTCCAAATTCTTGATTAACTCTCATGCTGGCAGTCACAGCAGCACACTGTGCCTCAGGGAGAATGCCTTGTGAGCAGCGATGTGCAAACCCAAGGTGCAGATATTGACGTCTCATTGACTAATGCCTTGCATAAATGAGGTCACATAGGATCAAAAATTTACTCAGAGTCCTGATAAGGTTATAGACCCCACACTGGGATTTCTCACTGCTATAACTATATAATATTGGGCTTAAATTCTAATTGGAGAAAGCAAGCTTGGCTCTGTCTACAAGCTGCAGTCATATTTTTGTTTTAGTCCAGATACATGCTTGGAGACCTGCACAGATATATTTCTGTATGATGCATACCTAGATTTCCCTACAAGTATTTAAAGGCCTAAATGCAAATTGTCCAAAAAAGAGCCAAAGGTAGAATAGGGTGGCCCTGAAACAGAAGAATTAGTTGTAGTTTTCACTCCTTACACATCCTTGAAGTACCATAACTCTTTGACTGTGTACCTCCCTTCCTTTCCTTCTCTAAATTGTCTGAATGATTTACCTGTATGAAAACTCTCTTCAAATGTGCAGTGCATTATGCTTAGCCTTCAGCTTTCCAAATGACCTCTAACAGAGATAGGCACATGGTTTTAAAAAAATGAAATTTTATTAAACATTATCTGCAAACTAATAGTAAACATCTGTGTTTATTAACCAGAGGAAGACACAGAAGTCTATAATGCAGCAAAACTTACTTAAAATATCAGTAAATTTAAAAAATATATACTTTTATACCATCATGGTTATCTCACTACAAGAGTTTTAGATATTCATCTAGATTGCATGTCTGATTTCTTCCCCAGCTGGTTTCTTTCTCTTTGTTTGTTTTTATTTGTTCCCTTTGTCTCTTTTTGCTCTTCTTTCTTCCTACCCTTCTTTCTTCTCAAAAGTACCAAAATGAGGTTTTGCCTCATTTTGTCTGCATTTATACTTGCACCAACACAGGAAGTGTTTGTTAAAAACCACAATCCTCAGAAAAGCTCACATGAGGAGTCAGATCTTTCTAGAAGAACAGTCACTGTTGAAACCACCCTTTGAGCAGCATCTTCAGCTGAATTTTTGTGTTGCTGGATTGTTACAAGCCAGCTGGCCTGTGGTCAGTGGGAGCACCATCCATTGTCTCAGATTTCCTCACAGTGCATACAGAACCTCCTCTGCCTTGGCTATGCACAAAAGCCTCTCCTATGTGATGATTTCTGCACATCCAAGAGCAGTTTATACTTATGTTTTAAATTATCTATGTGCAGTTTGGTCAGTTCTGAAGGAGCTGTCTGTGGAGATGCCTGAGACTGACAGATTCTCCTCAGGGCATTCATGAACACACCTTCAGTGTACAATCAGTATATCCTAACTGGAGAATGCACAGCAGGAGTTACATAGGGAAATGTCCTAAACTGTGCAGAATTCCCACTTGGAGAGTTCCTGTAGCTGTTGACCAGCTGCTCTGCTGGGAAACTGGCCAGTGCTTCAGCCCATTATCTCATCTCACCTCATGTCATCTCATCTCACTGGAGTTCTTGGGCCAGCCTGGGCATTAATGATTCAGTGTGCTGGGTCAGCCCAGATAACCAACTCTACCACAGCAGCTGTAATTTTAGGACAAGATTTCATCCTAATATCACCTTTATAAGTTAAATTCCACAGGTCTCATAATAATCTTACTACAGTAGAATTTGCTGCCTGATTATGAATGCAAAAATTGTCGCATTCTGAATATCAATAATAAGACTAATCCCAAATATTGTAAAATTCAGGCTTTTCCACAATGTATCATGTGCACATGTATTTGGTTCATTTGCTTTCTTGATTAATGAAAACTGACTCCGAGGTACAGATGCCTTTGATGCCTCTTACATAACCTGGCATAATTTTGCACACAGAAGCATATAATGTGAATTTTGGCATGTGAATGAGGTGTTTGAGGATTGAGGAACCAAGCCAAAATTGTGATGGCAAGAGAATAGTAGCGCTGAATGAAAAATAATTATATACTTGCTCACTGTCTGATCTCTTGACGGATCTTGTTTCTTTATTATATACCACAATCTAGAGCATGCAGATCTACTTTTTGAGATATGCAGTGTCCCCTCCTCAGACAATGAGAGGTGTGAAGGAATTTCCCAGGATTAACTCTGCAAAAAACTGGTTAATAATTTGCAATTAAGGGGAAAAAAAAAAGGAATTGGCACAGATGTGCTAATGTGCCAAAGCAATGAGGGCAGTGCTCAGTGAATGATAATATAGCAGTGTTTAATGCTCCAGAAGCTCACTGTTTGTTTTCACTGAGAGCCCCTTGTTCCTTTTGGATCCTTTAGCAGGGCAGCATAAGTGCTGTTTTATGCTGCCAGAATTTTCTCTTCTGTTTTTTATCACGCCATCATTATATTTGAAAAAGTGAGTTAAGGATGTGGCTATTGAAGGCAATGAAAGCACTGGCAATACCTTTGGAAATGTTGCAAAGGTAACTTACATTGTGTTATTCCTGATCAGGAAGATGTTTAGGCACACTCAGGGGGAAAATCCAACAAGGCAGACACATCTCAGTAGGTCTACAGGTACAATGAGTGCACTCAGACAAAAGTAATTTTTACTCCTTTACCTCACATAGGCTGAGTCAGAAGCAATTCTTCCTTTTTTGAAAGCAGGGATGTTCTGTGTTTCCAGGAAAAAAAAAGCACCTTTGAGCAGCCAGACTGTCTGTGTTGGGGAACATCCTCTTCAATTCTGGTAAAAAAAAAAAAAAAAAAAAAAAAAAAAAAAAAAAAAAAAAAAAAAAAAAGAAAAGAAAAGAAAAAAAGAAAGAGGTAGAGAAACGATTCAGAAAAATCTGCAAACTTTGTAGTGCAGCAAAGAATTAGCTGGTGGGAAGAAGAGCGCATCCCTAATCTCTGCCTCAGCAGTGATGTCAGTGAAGCTGCAAGCAGAATTGCAGGGTGGCTGTTATGTTGTGCACACGTCAGACATGCCTCACACTCTCCCTAAGGATTGCTAATTCCTGCAAACAACACTACAGTGCTGTTTCTGCAGTGTGCCAGCTCATGCAGTGCTCATCTGGATGGAGAGGAAGGGAATTCAAAGAGATTTCCTGTATCAAGACCTCACTACTATAAAAATTAGTTCTTACAGAAAAATACTAAGGGGCAATGAATATGTGATTATTAATCAGTTAAAAACATGTTAAATGTAGTCACAGTCTATGTTCAATGTGAGAAGTCAGAAAGAGAACTGCAACCCTCCTCCTGTCCTCATACTCTTAGAGGATTACCTATCCTACTCCTTTCATTTAATGTTGGGAAGAATTGAGATAATACTTTACACAAAACAGCAATACTCTCCTCCTTCCCTTGTCAGTGGGGAAGGACTTAATCACTAATTAATGGTCATCATTCCCTCAAACACTCACTCCTTACCAGAGACATGGCACAGAAGGTAAAACCCATAAACAGAAAGGGACTGAGCTGTTGCAGTCAGGCTACATCAGAGATTTTCCTGGGAAGTCACGTGGTAGCAAATGAGGACAGGACTGGAAATAAAAGCACATAAGAGATGTCTGGTTTTGTCTTAATATCAATTTTAGAAAGAACTCAGCACCATTAAACTTTTCTAAATTAAACCAAAGAATCAAAGAAATTCTTCTGTGTGCTAGAAACACTTTGTAGAGGTACAGACCATATATTCCATTTATGTCTCTTGTCTACAAATTATTTTCATTTGAATAGCATTAGTGTATGTATTTAAAATACTTTCTATGAAATCTTTTTGGCAGTCCAGTTGTTTATGCATGCAGTATATGAACACTTGAGATTTTGAGAAGAAGAGAGTTGAAGATTTGGAGTGGAGGTAACTGAGAGGGCAACGTGTCTCTTGGATATTAAGGTTCCATTTGCTTTCACAGCTGTCATGCACAAAAGGCTGCATAAACAGATCACTGCAACACTGAATGTTAGAGTTCAGTAAAACCCCCAGATTTCCATGGAGGTTCAGCTGTCAGTCAGTGGCACCTATTCAGCCATTGGTGTCTATCAGTAAGCACAAATTAAACTCAGTACCCACAAGAGATTGTATAGATTTAAAGCTACACTCTACCACAGATGGCACCATAGATTCTGATGTGACAGATTGTCCAAAAAGATGAGACTTTTATCTTGTTTTCAAGTACGTGTGATAAATGCTTCAAGAGGCTATTTCATAAAACACTTTATGATCCTTCAGGGTGATAACCAGTGTGCACATCAGCATGAAGCAGATTTGCAGCTGATATAAATCAATGCTGTGCTATTAAAACAACTGCAATATATCTGAATTTCATCAGCTCCTGATTTGACTTCATGTGTATTTTATGCCTTAATTGCCAATGGCCAAGAAATGCAATAGCTGAGTAGATACAATCATGTTTCTAGGAAACAACTTCATTGAAGCTAATTTTGCTAGAAGCACCAAAACAATTCTCCTGAGGACACTCTTGAAAATGCTCTACCTATATAGACAACCAACCTGTGATATGGATCATCATGTTATGTATTCCAGAGAATTGCATAAGAATAACAATGTAAATAAAATTTTAGGCTGGATTTCATTATACACATTATTTTTCCTGCTGTTCTTAAGTTCCTGAGTTAACCTGGTTTTGTTTGCTTTGTCATATTTCCTTTCTCTCTGCTCCCCAGACTTTTGAGATTGCTTTATCACCATTACAATGTCTCAATAAATAGTTTGCATTTCTTCATGGTACTTTTAATTCTGACCTTTCCAAGAGAAGTCATTGACGTTTTTAATGTGTTTGAGCCTTCTGTTCCACACAGACAATGGAACAGGGTGTAAAATCGTTCCAGCAGATAAGGGCCTACCAGCACCCTAGCATGTGTCTGGTCTAGATAAGGCTGGAGGAGGAATGAGGAGATAAAGTCTAGTAAATGAACACAGGAGGAAGGTATGTTCTGCCTCCATTCACAGCCAAATAGTGTTGAAAGGCTTCACATTGTTTGATCGCTGCTAAAACGTGGCACATTGGCACATTGCAAAGTCTTTCATGCCTAATGTCTCATTTGCATGCTTTCTTGTCATGCATTTGCTACCACAGGACCTTGACTAAAGAAAAGATCACCCTTGTACTTCCTTGCCCTAATTCAGCATTGTGGTTTTGTTCTGGTTTGGGGGATTTTTTATATTATTAGAAAGCGATGAAAAACATATTTCAACAAGTCTATGCATTGGCTCCTGGATCTGAAACACAACAGTTAATCTCTATTTTGAAATTTAAACATATCTCCCATTTCAGCCTACTCAGAGATAGGTGTTGTAGCCCTGCATTTCGCAATTTAAGCCCATTTCAATTTTCCCCATTTTACTTCTGTATAGTTTCAACTTCAAAGCACACAATATCTGAAGGTGTTAAAATCACCATGGGTTTACAGAAATAGTGAGTTTCAGCTACCATCTTGAAGGGTATTATTTAAGGCTCTCAGAAATCAAAATCAATAGCACTTTTTTAAATATCTCTCTTAAAGTTCAGTCACTTAAAGTCTATTAAAAATTCACATAGGTCTATTTGTAACTGTGACAAAAATCAGATTGCTGCTGACACTCATACAGTTTCCTATGCCAGTTTGCACAAACATGTGTGATTACTGAAAATCTGTTGTACATTCTAATTCCTTCTTTACTTTCCTTGTTCATATAATTAGAAAGACAAATGGTTTCATACTTTCAAAAACTAGCCCAGAGGAAATATTTGCTTGAGTTAACACATGAACAATGTTTGCACAGAGCTTCTGAGTCACGTGCCAGCATTCTCCTGCATTTGTTGAAGTTGTTGCTACTGCACAGGACCTGTATGATGATTAAATATAATCAATCCTTGCATTTTCTGCTGTAATGCTATTTACTTTCATGAGATAAAACATCACTGGAAAATTAATTTTCCCTTTTGTGTAAAATCAGGATCATCAACACCAGCAAAACCCTGCTGGGCCTTGAGCTGTTCTTTTTTTTTTTTTTTTTTTTTTTCTTCCTTTCCTTTAACCTTTAACTTTTGTATGGGGTTATCAGCAATTGTTTGTAAAGGCAAGCCTAATAACGGCTTGGATGCTGAAATGGTTCCAGGAAATCTAGACTGTTTATACTCTAATGTCTATAATGGAGCTGCTCAGCAAAGCAGAGAAAAGATGGTAAAATTTCATGATATTCTCTGTGTCCTGAGAGCAACAGACAGATTGGCTACAGCCTGATCTTTATTATCTCCATAAGAGACAAAAAGGACTGAATTGTAATTGCAGAGCTCGGGTTATAGTCAGCATATTCCAGCAAAGTAAATTACAGTCTTTCTGCTGTATTGCTACTGTGACACAATGAAGTATACAAGGAGATAGGATTTCATAGTGTTTGAGACACTTTCAGCTACAGAAATTCAGAATAAATATATCTAAAGGGACAGAAAGTACTTAATGGTGGAAATAAGAAATAAGGAGTGATGAATTTTGAAAATGCATTTGCAGTAATGCTTTCCAGGTCACCAGTGACACAATTTATTAGTAGCAGGTTCTTGGTTACTGATTATACATAATATATATACAAATATAAACATCTATATACATATATATAAATGCACGTAATGAATATGCGTCACCGAACTATAAACAGTTTATAGTGTCTGGAAGGATATGAAATGATAGGCGAAATATTCTTTTGAAAGTCAGAGTTGGTTAATTGCCAAAAAGCAAAAAAAGGCCATTCAATATTTTTCCACCAAAAATGGATTTCCCACAAAAATAACTCAGCAGTTATTAAGCACTTGAAGTCTTTGCTAGCATGGAATGGAATGGAATGGAATGGAATGGAATGGAATGGAATGGAATGGAACACAATGAAATACAAAATACAAATTACATTATTTCAGTCAGAAGGTACCTACAAAAACCTTATAGCCTAGCTACTGACCAATTCAAGGTGGAAAAAACTTAAAGTAGTTAAAGGCATTATTCAAAAGCCTCTTAAACCCTGACAGGCGTGGAGCACTGATCACTTCTTGCAGAATCCTGTTCCAGTCTTTGACCACCTTTGCAGTCTAAACTTCTCCTGGCACAGCTTTGAACTATTCCCACAAGGTCCATCACTGGACACCAGGGAGAAGAGCTCAGCACTTCCCTCTCCCCTTCCCCTCCTCAGGAAGCTGTAGAGGACAGTGAGGTTGCTTCTCACAGCCTTTTCTCCAAACCTGACAAACCCAAAGCGCTCAGACTCTCCTCACAGAACATTCCTTCCTGCTCTTTCACCAGCCTCACTGCCCTCCTTCAGGCACGTCCAAGGACCTTGACAATCCTTCTCAAACTGTGGGGCCCAGAGCTGTGCCTGGAGCTCAAGGTGAGGCTGAACCAATGCCGGGCACAGTGCACAATCAGCTCTTTTGGCTGCCTGGTGATGCTGTGTTTGGTGCCACCAGGACAGGGCTTGTCCCCTGGGCTGGCTCACACCGAGCTGCAGCTGAGCAGCACCCCCAGGTCCCTCTCTGATTTACAGCCATTGCTTTCCCCACTTACACTTGTGCCCAGAGTCACAGGTCCAGGATCCAGCATTCCCACCTGTTACATTTCATCCCATTAATCACAGCCCAGTGTTCCATGCTATCTAGATTCCTCTGAAAGGCCTCTTGTCAACAGAACCTCCCAGTTTTTGTCATGAGCAAACATGCTAGTGGTGCATTCAGCTCCTCAATCCAGATTTTTGACACCCATATTGAACAAATCTGGCCTAGAATTGATCCCTGAAGAACACTTCTGGTGTCCAGTCCCAGCCAGATGTCATTCCATTCACTACAGTCCTTTCAGCTCTGCCCTTCAGCCAGTTCTTCACCAAGAACATTGTGAACCCACTCATCCCACAGCTGGACAGCTCATCCCTAAGGATGATGTGAGATCCAGCATCAAAAGGCATAGTAAAATCCATAAAAATTACATCCAGCACCTTCCCATCATCCACGGGTCAGGTGATCTAAAGCTTCAAACTCTGTTCATATTTCAGCTGTATAAATCAGAGGCTTACAAGCTAACTGTAGTGATTCAGTATCCTTTTTATTTGTTTGTTTATCAATGTATAAAAGCAATTTAATTGCATGATCAGCCTTGTCAAAGTTTAGCATTATAAATTTTATTGTATATTTGGTTTGGCTGGGGTGGGGTTTTGGAGTGTCTTTTTAGCTTAGCATGCTCCATCTTAAAGCTTTAGTTAAGATTAGATGGGAGAGTAGGATCACAGCCTTGGGAGATCAGTAAAAACTGTTTTAATTAATTACCAGTCTTCTCACTTTGAAGCATCCTAAAAAGGATTGGATTTCTAGGTGCAAAATTCCCTTTGAAGAGATGTTCTCCTGAATATATTTTTCATGGAAATCAATACTCATAATTCAGAAGGGTGCCTTCTCTTATTCAAATCACAGTGATTTGCTTTTTGATGGTTTACTGGTTCTGTGTCTTCTAAAGAAAACAGAAGTTTATTAATCAGGAAATATAAATGAGAAAGATTAATGTATGGTTATATCAAAATAGCTGAAGAAATGGAAATTCCGACTCAAAATTAAAAATAAAAGCAACAATAAAAACAAGGGAAAAGCTATCTAAGAAAGCATAAATGAAGGTGTCTGATGGGTATTTTTAAACTATCTGCAGTCAAGGTTATAAACTGGGCAATGTAATTTCAAACAGAAGTAGTAAGCTCAATATTTTCAATGGATAAAATATAAATAGGCTTGAAATCCCATCTTTACATGAAAAAATACAGCAAGACCCAAGCAATATTTCTTTGTCAACCAGAACAGAGCACTTAGAGCTCATTCATTTTAACTACCAGGAATGAAGGCTTTGTAATTAACCTTAATTTAAATGGTAATTTAAATAATTTTCTAGTAGTGTTTTTGCAACACACACAATCTCACACACCAACTCCTGTGATTGTCCCTTAGCAAGCATATCTCTACTTTATCCATAAGGTCAGTCATACATTTGACTATAAAACCTGCAAACATAAAATACAAGCACTTTCAAAGTGTCTAGAATAAAAAAAAAATCATCATATAATAGCATGAAAAGTACTTTCTTTTATTAGCAGCAATATGGACAAAACCCTCCCAAAACTAAGCAAATGTATCAGCCAAGATTTTCAGTTCCCTAGCATAGGTATCCATGTGAATGCCTCTGAAATCAACTGTGTACACTCATTTATATGACAAACTACTTTGCCATTCTGTCACAAATAACCTATGAGAAGTAGAAATGCCAATACTGTGCATCATGATAAAATCCTGACTCCAAGGAGTTCCTGCCATCTGTGATGAAAAATATAATTAAAATTCCCTGTGTTGACTGTGTGAGTTAAGATGCTGTGTCCTTGCTTGTGTGTGTTACGCACAAAGAATAGTTGCTTCTTGGATTTGCTGAACTCAATAGCTCCCAGTTGTGAGCTTTAGATCTATAAACATATTAATGACTCTTTTCATTCTGCTTGATCAGAAGTTGTCTGTGCAGCCCACACGAATTCCTAAGTTCTCAGGATGGACTTGTGTTTAAATGTTTTTATAGGTGTATGCATTCACTTTATGCAATGAGGTACTTATTTTTTAAAAATTGTATTTTCTAATTTTTTTAAAGGTCCTTAGAATGGTGTTTTTTTCTTTCCATATCAAGTTAAGAAAAATATACTTTACCTACCAGTGCAAAAGTTCCAATTTGCACTGAAATAAGGTAATTAACTTAAAATATTAACACAGTTTGTTCCAATTAAATGGAAAAATCACTCTCCTAAAAGAAAAAATTTGGAAAATATCTAATTATGAGAAAAGCTGAGTCAAAAAGTATATAGATTTAGCTAAACTGCGATAGAAAAACCAGTGGAAACTTTTCTTCTGTCAGAAATGCAATGTGGTAATCCTTTTACTGAAAGAAACTCAAGGCTGACTTATGAAACACTAATAGCATTATGGAAAGGAAAAGCCTTAATCCAAAAAGACAAAGCTTTGCTTTTGTGGTGTGGTGACCTTTCTACAGCTGGTTAGTTTAATCACTCAGCAGGTTTGGCTTATGAAATTAATCAATTGAAAAATATTATTTTTAGCCATCACAATAAAGGTGGGTAAATCTGCCTTTTAATTCTCAGACCTAAGTGTAAATCATCTCATATGGAACTTTCTTCAAAGAAAAAAAATAGTTTAATTAATAGTTTAACTAGGAAGTTTTGGGGTTTTTTTTTAAGAGCAAAATAACACGAAAAATTTGCAATGCATAAGATTATTTTATTTTATTTTTTTATATTTTGAGCTTTTGTTTTTCACCCTCATTATTTTGTACAGAGGCTAGTGACCTGCTTCTCTCCAGCTGAAACAATGAGTGATGAAAATGTGTTTACCTCTCTACTTTTTTTTAAAGGAAGAAAATATGTGATTTATTGATGCTTTACACAGAATTCTTGTCTGCTTTTTCCACCATTAATTTGCACATCCTTTGATGTGAAAGATGTCAATTTAAAGCAAATATTGAAAAAAAGTAATAGCATTTGCCCAATATAGGTTCATGTAAATGTACATGCGTTGCTGCTTGAAAAAGCAAGCTCAAGGATCTCTGTCAATGTCTCCATAATTATGTGATTCTAAAAGCTCAGATATTATAATTTCTCAGCTAAATTGCATGCATGCTGTAGGCATAGGATAAGGCTATCCTTTGAATCCACACTTCTTTTGTATTTCTAGCAATTTAATTCAATTTATTAATATTGCAAATAGATTGTCAGAAGAAGATAGGACAAGCTTCAATGTAATTTTTAATAACTCAGTTGTTTGTGTTATGTCAGTCATGCAGTAGCTGCTCAAGAAGATATTCCCAAATTTAAGTCTTTAGGAGAGCATCAGATGTGACTGCAGTTAACCCTGATCTTCCAGCTACAGACAGAAGTTATCTGGGACATCTTCAGTAACCTCTGATGTCTTGTTCTCTTCCTTTCCTTCCAGTGAATTATTCATTGCTTCATTTCTGTTCAGAGTTTTCTCTTTCTTTTGATCACAGGCAATGGACTGGGAATCCGAGTTGTAGGTGGGAAAGAAATTCCAGGAAGCAGTGGGGAAATTGGAGCTTACATTGCCAAGATCTTGCCTGGGGGCAATGCAGAGCAGACAGGGAAGCTTATAGAAGGTAAGATAAATGCATTATTAAAATATGAAGCCATGGGACTGTTGGGAGTTTGTTATGATTATTTATAACACACATTTTCTCTTGCGCAACGGATGCAATCTTGCGCAAGGAATGAGAGCTACACCTCCACGATGCTCAAAGCAGAAAAGGCCTGATGGAAAGTGATTTTATGGCTTCTGTGGCCAAAGAGAGTTGCCACAATGAGCATTATTAGGGCGTGTCTTCAGTAATATGTGTCAACATGATGTCTGCATGGCCACATGTCCTCATCCTGTTTCATGGACATGGGTTGTGAAGATCTTTAACCATTAATCTTGATCATCTAAGTATCCTTGTTGGAAATTACTTTTGTTTCTTAGTTTTATTTCATATATTATTTATATGACTTAATTTCTATTTGAAATTGTATTTCTTAGTTGCACAGGTAAAACAGATCCAGTTGTCTCCCAGTTACATGCACAACTTTTTTTTTTAGTCCCCTATAAGTCATTTCTAATGTTAGTTGTCCAATTTAAGGTCACCATCCAACCTGCCCCAACAGGCAACAGAGAAAAAGAAGTAATCAGAGAAAAGCAGTTATTTCACCTAACTTAGACCTCTGTTTCAAGAACTGAAAGTGTCTTCCTTCTTTAATTGGCTTTTAGAAAACTGCATTCAATTTCACATCACTTTTTAGGTTACCAAAGCTAGACGGAGTGATAACTTCATTATCAATACATTTTCTAGGATTATTGCAATGTGATCAATCTAACAATTTATTTCTGTGATTACATGAATACCACCTTCTTTTTATAACTTTCTCTTTTTATAGCTATTTTCTAGTTCCCTTTTACAAATCTGTATGCACCTGAAGTGTCAGACTGTCCATAGACAACAAAAGAGTACATTTGTCTACAACTCATTAAACTCTTTTATGTTTTTTTCTTTTTTCTTAAATAAAAGCATGAACTCAGGGAAAAATAACAAAAGAAGAAAAGTAGGAAGAATAGTTATTCCAGGCAGAATTAAATTCACATAAGTTTTCTGAATGGTAAACAAGGAAAAAAAAGTCATGATTTAATCAAAAGTACTTTGCAGGCAGAAAAACTTAGTAAATTGATTACAAAAGGTATTTATAAGGAATAGTTTTATTATTCTGTGGGTATTACAAAACAGTATCACCTGCATTCACCCGGTAACTTTTTACATCCTTGGTGCTTTCTTTGCCAAAATGTTAATGATATACAACAAAAAAAACCCCCAAAGTGACACAAACCCCAATGTGCAATGAAATTAAACAGAAACTTAAAAAGAAATATATTTCTTTTTGGCCTATACAGTTGATTCTGATATTAATTTTTAATGGGTAGTATCTTACTCATTGAATGATAGAATAGTGTTATTTTTTGTGCATGAATGATGAAAGAATTGACCTTAATTTTGTGTGTTTTGAAGCAAGTATTTGTTTTGGCTCCCTCTGTACAAATAAGTAGGTCTTTCATAACTGTGCTAGATCACGCATGCTTTGTTTCAGTACCAAGCAAGTAAAGAGGAAAATGTGGTTATTCAACATTTCCCCAAGACTGGACATTTCAAGAAAGAGAATGAGCAGTTACAGATTGGAATTATCTGTAATCTTTTGGTTTATTTTACCAAGAAATTTTCTGGAAATTGAAGTTTAAAACAGTTCTCTATTCACCATATTTGGTTCATTTCAGCAGTGATCAAGAACATCTTGGATTTACAATAACTACAGGAGAAACCTGACATAGAAATTTACTTTTTAATCTGTTCACATAATATATTTTGAAGGTTTATTCTTATTTTATAGGAAGATGAATGTGAGAGTAAAATATTTACTGCTTTGTTCCATTCTCCCATCCTATGTTCAGTCATGTTTCTGATCCAACCTTTATAAAAGTATCCTAGACTTGGATAAGTTGGCATATATCAACTCCATCAAAATCCCTATATTTCATCTGTAGAATTTATCCACACAATGTCTCAGAATATGTTTCAGTATTGATGTGTTAAATGTTCTCTCAGAGAGAAAAAATGCTTCCTGTAGAATGCACTTTGGCTATGACATACAAGGAAAACATTTTCTCTCACTGTCATTCACCTTTAGGTCTTGCCTTTACACCTAGTTTACTTTTTATGTTATTTTAGATGGATATCAGGGATCAACAAAGAATTTTTTCTACTTCACTGTGAGTTGTGGTTGGATTAGTGGAAATGTGGCTGGTGCCCATTTAACCTCTACCCCTCAGAAGAGCTAAAATCCACTGATGTCTTCAATCATTCTCATATTGATCTGGGTAAATCCAGCCAGACTGTTGGATTTACCAACATCTCTGAAAATAGAAGCTGGCCTTCTTTTCTTTTTCAAGTTATTTGCTGTCTCTCACACCACAGAGAGAAAAAATAAAGAAAACTTTGCATGTCATTATCTGTAAATGAATTACTTTTTTTTCAGTAATCATGAGTCACTTTTCCTGATTAAATGCTGTGTGACTGCAAGTTAGAGTATAAACAGTCATCAAGTAAACATCTACTAATGTCACTACAAGTTAGTATCTTGACTCATTAGCCTTTCTAAGAACATGAATCACTCTGAAAAATCCCATCAACTTAATTAATTCCTCTAATTCTAAAAACACTGGGTTAAGTCTGAAAATCCTACCAATAGCATAAGAAACAAGGCTGAAGAAACAAGGTTGGATTTATTGTGGTTATGAAGGAAGACAAACTCCTACCTGCTCTCTGTATGACTGCATATAAATAAATGACACAGAGATAGCATTCCTATCCTTAGGGAATAACATAAAATTTTAGCCTATTTAAAAAGCTTTGGAGGAGTCTTAGTGCTGAAAAATTTATTTATAGTCCTGACTGGCAAATACCACTCTTCTCGGTTCTCTCACCTTGAATTCCTTTCAAATGTCAAAAATATCTCTGATTCATCACTCATTGGCGTAACAAAAACTGTGGGTGGAGGACTCATTCCACGGAGCTCATCAAGTGCAAGGGCTGTGTCAGTTTGATAGATGTGTCTGTGCTCCCCCTCGTGCTGACGGGAACAGTTCTGTTCCATTCCACCTGGCGAATCCACTGAGTGAGTGGCATTTCAGCCAGCATTTTTCAGAAACAGAAGAACATGGAGCAAGGAGCGGAAATGAAATGTTTATGTGTGTTTCCTACACTTACAAGTTTTCTGGATACCCTTGGCATTCCAGATTTCTGATTGGACCATTTCAGTAGGCTGAGTAGAGAACTGGGAACTGATAACAGGTGTCTTTATTTCAAGTTTTCAATCCAGACAAGCTGTGTTGCAATGGTTAGGTCATCTGAGGCTCACTGAGATGAAGACATTCCCTGACTTTCCAGTCTTCTAGAAATTTTGGTAAACCAGCTCTGTAAAAAACTTATGGTGAACTTGATTTGTGGTGATCTTACTGCCTTTGCTTATACCTCACTCAGCAGCATTAGTCAGACTTCTGTTAACCTGTCCTGAGCCCTTATGTGTGCGTGTCAATTTTTAATATGTATGGATCATTTAAAATATATCTTCTCAAGCTTAAAAAACAGGAAAATAATATATATGAAGACAAAAACTCTTGTCATGAAAAATACTGAAATAGAACTTCCTGGAAGAAAAACTATCTGATAGACATAAGATACTGAAAGATAATGAGACCTATTAAAGGTGTTAAGTAGGTCAGAGCAGAGAAACTGCACTGCTGTTGGAGAGTTCCATCTTAGATGTGATCTTAGTTAATGGTGCCCTCCCCTCAGTCCAATCCTTTAGCACTTATTTTCATCTAAATTAATAATTACTTTTCTCAGGATGCAGGAAACATTGCTCATGAAAACACTGTAAGGGTCCTGTCAGAGCCACCTGCCTTCAGGAGTAGGTAAAAGCACATCCAATGTCCTCAGCAACAAAGTCTAAATATTGAGGATAAGTTCCTAAATGTGCTCAGCACCTTTTAGAATTTGATTCACCTGCTAAGAAAGAGATGGTCAGCTTTTCTAAATGTGTTTATTGTCTTTAATTGTGCTGAAAGTTTCCCAGGCCGCATGGCTGGTTCCCCTTAAGAAAGCATTCTAAATGAGTGGGTCTTTGGGAATGCCAGAGATCTCTTTCATCTTTAGAAAACTGCAAACTCAGAACTTGAGGATGCCTTCAGGAAATGAAATTGAGGTCTCCCTATTTCCTCCTATCCATATTTATTCATGTTTCTTTTCCCCTCATGTATAAAGTTGTACATATTCTTATATATTCAATTGTCACAATTTTCTTCTGTCCAAATATGGTTAGCACAGCTCTTCATTAGTTCCAGAACAGGCAGTAAATCAAAAGGAAAATTATTATAAAGATACAAGGACTTATATACGATGATAAGGAGAGCAGCTGCATTGTTAGGTGAAAATCTACTACAAAATACCAATCAGTTGACCACCCAGAAATGAGAGTGAAATATGAGAGACTAAGAAATATGAGAGCCTTTGGTAGCAGTTTTGAATCTGGGGAAGGCTGCACATGGAAGCTGAAAGACAGCCAACATGTTCATGGTGTTTAAGCAATCCCTCATGCATAAAGTAGTCTGCATTAAGTGGAGAAAAGGAGTATTTATACTATCTATAGTTCTTCCTCTGAGGAGAATGTAAATAAGGCTAATGAATAAACTAGAGAGGAGATGGCCAATGTGGGGAGATGATTATCTGTACTTTGGTTGTCTAGTATAAGTAAGATGAATCTGGCCATAATCAATATTGGGTAGAGGCTATTGGAATATTAGAATTATTGTTTAAAGATTTTCCTGAATTCTGGGTAATGACATCTTTGAATACAGGTAGCTTTCTCACTCCTCCATTTAAAAGTGACAACTAGGTAGTTTCCAGAACCTGTTTCACGTCAGCCATGCCCTGGGAATGTATCCCTTCATGTGTTTTCAGATAATAAATTTTCAATCATAGCTTTTCAAGTCCTTGTCATCTTAAAGCTTGTTATTTACTGGCATTGGAAACACATGATTTCTTTCAAGTCCTCTCAGAAGGACAGGGGGGTGCAATGGGATTACTGACCAGTCCATGAAAAGATTATAAAGAAAATGTTAATAGATTTTCTGTTAACAAGTTCTTTGATACTTTTTTTGGCTACTTCGGATAGCATCAAGTGCTGAAAAGCAAGGCCAGAGTGTTTCAGAAGGTCTTTTGCAAAGGCACTCCAGGTGTAATGGCTGTCCATCTTATCAAAGCTGTCTCTTGTCGTATCACAGACGTGCTTTGCATGCTCCTTGGAAAGTGCAGCGTGACTGGAATGGTCATGGGCACCTAAATAGCTGGAAAACCAGAACAGAAGCAGTAAGTCACTATCCTTCTCTCTACCCTTGTCACATTTCCCTCTTATCCCTGAGTTATAGATGAGCACAGGTGTAACTCTGGCTGATCTTTTATCGGTCACTGGCTGGTCATCTATTTGTGGGAAGTGCAATAGGTCTTCCTGAGTTTTAAAATAGTGTAGTGAGCACTGCTTGCTGTTTAGACAGCTAAAATTGGAAACATTGATTGTAGCATCGCAATGAAAAGAGATTTTACAGTCCCCATGAAGCAAAGATAGTGAAGAGCCAGCATCCCTTCTTGAGTCCCTCTGATAATTACATTTCTGGCAAAAAGTAGATAGCACAATGAAGCTGGAAAATGATGAAACAAAATTAAAAGGAGCACAGGAAGGGAAGGAAAAATTCTCAAAAAAACAGGATAAAGTCTTAAATGAATACTAATAATCTTTCCATCCTCTACTTCCATTTTGCAGTTTGACTGCTTTAATTTATTACTGCATTGGAAAAAAAAGTATTAACTTTACCCTGTTCTCTGAAGTGTTAGTGAGTACTTTTAAGGCTCATTTGTCTCCACAGAAGAGTTAATTCCTTCTTTCACTATTCTTAAGATACAAGTGGATGTGTTTTCCTCAGAAGATGCAGGTGTATTTCCTGTGTCAGGACTCCCAATACACGCTGGCAGAGGTGGCAGGAGGTGTGTGGCTTTTCTGGTTTGGGCAATGCTGGAGAGAAGATGGGTTTAGTTACTGCTTCCAAGATATTCAGGGATAAACCTGCATCTTTAGTCAAACACAGACTAAAAATCTCCCTGGGATTGTTAAAATAGATATTTTCTAGATCATGTTATACCTGATAGCAAATAGCACAAGCAGAGACATAAAACCACTGTGCCTGCCCCTTTGCCCAGCTGCTTGCTGAGACTGATGATAGGGACTTGAGTCTCAGCCTGGAGCATCCAAGATATGTGCCTGTATTGCTCTGGTTCATGTCTTCATTTTCAAGGGCCAGCTTCTGTGCAGCAGATTTACAAAGAAGCCAGACAAATGTAAATCCTTCAGTGCCTAAACTGAGGCAAATCTTTCTTACCAGTGGAAGTCATCGAACACACCCTCCCATTTCAATTCACTCTGCAGGGAGTTTAGGTATGTTTTTTAGATGAAGTCTCTCACTAATAACCTAAAATTCAGACTTTATAGGCTTACCTCAAGCATGCTGAGCCCCATCTCATGAAACAAAATCAGGACATTTTTATCTGCTGTTTATAAGGGACAAGATCTATTTGGGCTCATATACATGGGCATTCCCAAAAAACATCTTACTACAGTGTGAAAAAGCCTTTTGCATAACCACTGATAGTGACTTTTCAGTGAACTGGGAAGCTAAAAATACTCTAATTCCATTTCCTATTGTGCAGATTGCTGTGGGCTCAAACTTGCAGACTAGCAGTTTGATGTGATTGTAGTAAAAAAAAAAAAATCTAGTGAAATCAAAGTGAGGGTCATCTTGAAGTACAGGTTAAATAAAGCTATGTCCTTATGGAGAATTATTCCTGCCACTGGATTCCAAAAAGTGTATTGAACCATTTTGTGTTTACATGTAGCAATTTTAACCTTCAATCTCATTCCTGAAATCTGAATCTCCAGGAATATTAGGCCAGCCTGGCCATTCTATGGAATGCTATATTGATGTAAAACATAACAAAGATTCAGGGCCCAAGGTGAATTGTCCCCACTCAGGGTTTGTTCTGCTGAAATTCAGGTGGACAGACAGCCCCTTTCAGTGGCTCTCAAGAGCTATATGTTGTTTGCAAACCACAATTCTCAGCAGCTAACAGGACTACAGAGAGCTCATTTTTCTGCCTGTGAATAAGGCACTGCAGAAAGCAGAATTTCTTTAGTCACTTGTTATTTCAAAGTACTTTCTAGGTAGGTGTGTGCAAATTCTTCCAAGACCATAAGAATCATTATGAAGAGTTGTTAATAATTTAATGTTAAAAAAGATGGTTCATTTGAGTACTTATGAAGTTACTTTATAGGTACATTAACATGTTCTAGGCAACTTTTCAAACATTTTTTTGGTACTTTATTATCACTTCTGGAAAAACTGAATTAGTCATTATTGGGGTGGTTGGGGGAGGATCTAATTGATTAGAAAATGCAAGGATTTGCAAACAGATTCATTCCAGTCAGTAAGATGACAATAATTTATAGTATAGCTATTTCCTCTGCATATTGGAGCTCAGATTTCATGAATGATATGTGGTGGAATGAGCATTTTTAGGTCAGCATGTGCTGACATTTTCCTTCACAAAATCAGACTAGAATGTAAAATGAAAAACATTTGAAGGCAAAGATATTTCAGACAGCCAACCTTAGTGTCTGGCAGACATGGGCAGGTAGCAGCTCTGTTCTCCAGGGTCTGAGCTCTGCTGAAGTCTCTGGAAGGACACAGCAGCTGTGCAGAGGTTCACACTGCATTTGAAACATGTAGAATATTTCCAAGCCATCATATATATGGTGCAGCTGATCCTGACTGCTTTTGTGTGGAAATGCAGTGGGGTTCAGTACCTGCCAAGGGAAGAAGAAACCTCAGTTCTGGGCCTTCCTCAACACAGATGATGTTGAGTTGCTCAGATACTTCTGCTTCTAAGGAGAGCTGTGTCTGAAATGGTGCTTACCACTGAATTTCATTAAAAACAAGTGGTTGGGACCATTTTGTTTTTACTTGGATCTTGCTTCCTGATTTCCAAGTAGTCCATCTTCCAAATTATAAAGCCTAAGTTAATATTTAGTGTGGTAATTCAGGTACTTTCTGGGAATTGTACTTTTTTTGTCATAATATCACGCAGAAGTGCAACACAGTTACTTTTTCTTGATCTCACGGACATTTTCCCCTGGTAGTATTGCACATGTTTCTGTTACTCCCCAACCCATATAGTTATGAAAACAGGAGCTTTCTTAGGAATTATTTCCAATGGAACCATGAAATGCTTCAGTCATAGCACTGTGATCCTCATTCCAACTGATTCCTTTTTTGGTGTATTACATTAACAAAAGGGATTGTTCGTTAGTGTACTGCTATGTCACAAACCTTTTATGTCTAGCAAGTACATTATTCCTATGTTTATAACATGTTAAATGTTCTTCTCTTTGGAAGTAAGCACTAAAATAAAATGTCTAAAAGAACTCTATACTTTCATTCAGACCTTAAATTGGATTTTTGAGTAATAGTAAGACTTCACATGGAAAAGCTGGGAGAAAAGTGTCTGCCTTTTGATAGTATGGAAGTAAAGAAAAAAGTTATTTGCAATTTTAGTGAAGTTTGTAGAAAGATACTGAATAATGAGGCTACAGCTCTATGTCTATTTCTGAATGCCAAGAAGAATTACACTTAAGATCCACTTACCTATGTAATATTTTGCATGTACCCATGAATTTTGACTGTAAGGGACCTTTCCCTGGAGACTCGCTGCTGCCAAACCAAAAGGGCATGTCAATAACCAAGAAGTATTAAATCTTAAAAAGTCCATAAGGCCTTCAAGATGATACAGGTAATTTGATGATAAAGAACAATCATCCTGTAGCAGTGCTTCTACTAGAGTGGTTCCTTAGTCTTCAGATGAGTAAAGATTTTCTGTTGGCTTGATTTGTTTTTCTTTCCTTTTCATAAATTTATTGCTAAGAGATCAGTAAGAAGAGAGTAGAGACACAGTGATACACATCTACTAAAAGAAACTCAAATTACAGACACAGGGAAAACATTTGCAATCTTTTTGCATGCTCATGTGCTAACTTTCCATTCCAAAACAGCTCACATCAGGTGGAATCATGTCTGGAACAGCCTTTAAAGATACCCAGAGAAGCAGTGTTAGTTTTGGTACTGCCCACAAGCTCTGTTCTATGAGGGTTCAACTTTTCAGAGGCAATTCCTCTTCCTGACCACTTCTCATCAGAGCCAGAAGACAGCTAACAGATCCTGTATTGCACAGCAGCACCCAAGCTGCTTCAACCCAGGCCTGTGAACTTGATACTGCTCATGTGCAGTCAGATTGCATTGCAAAATGCACAATAAATATGGGACAGGCCAGTGTTGGAAGGGTAGGCTGCACTTTGTGGGCAGGCAAAAGGTGAAAAAGAGCAGGAAGGAGAGAAAAAGGGCATTAGCATGATCTGTTTGGAGGAAATGAAAGGCAAAACAGAGGAAAGCAGTGTGGTGAAAAACAAACTCCGATGTTCATAATTTCTATTCATGATATATGTTCAATAACAGAATGTATTTTCATGGGCAAGATGAGTGCCCTTTACCTGCCCATGTGCAATGACAGGGTCATTGGCAGATGCTGACCAGTCACCCCAATGAACAGAGGGTTTCATTATTTCCTAATTACTAGATAATGTGCTGAACAGCACCCCATGAAATTAACCTTTAAGATGACAGTAAAAGGAAATGAGTCATTCCAGGCAATGCTCATCATGGTGTGAGCTCTACACTTGCTAAATGAGTTCTGTCATAGTGTGGGTGAAGTGGAATCAATCCATATAATTCATACATTTGCTACTCATACAGGCAACTTTGGAACTGCTAAGTAGAAATAAGCATTGACTTATGTCTAGCTAAAGCAAAGTTATGTATTACATTAACTGATTATACTTTTCAGATGGGTCCGAAGGCACTGAATAGAAAGAACTGAGAGTTCCTGTGTGAAAGAGAGGATAAGACAGTACTAAAGAAAGAAAAGATAAATCTTTCATCATCTTATTCGCAGACCACTGTAGTATTCTTAGAAGTATCAGCCTGTCTCAGTGATAGTAATACCTCTGCAATTCACACAGTAGGAGCTGACTGACTAGTTCCAAAACAGGGGCTTTCTTCTGATTCAATAGCTGTAGAGAACATGAGACAAGAAAAACACTTCCCAGTGTTTTGGAAGGAGTGAAGATCCAAAGAAGGAACTGAAAATACCTTCAAGCACAACAGTGATCCTTGTTGAATATGATGCAGGCAGACTGGCAGATATGATAAAACAGCTTTACTGAGCATGAGCACGAAGCACACACTGCTCTATCTGGATGAATAGCCTTCAGTGGTGCACATGGATGGGCTGCAATGCTGCCTCAGAGGTTCTGTCTCTGAACGGAGACTAGCTGGGAGAGCACCTGACAGCTACAGCAGATAAACTCTTCTCTGCTGCCTACACTTTTCAGAGATGTGGAAAAATTTGGTGCCCCCTAATGGACAGCCCCCAGCTCCCAAATTCTGAATGTGTTTTACAGGAATTCTTTTGCGAGGCATCTACAAAAGGATCTCCCTATATTTGTTAATGTTTCACATGAAGAATTTCTCATTCAGCGTCCTTAATCACATATCTTCAGATGAAATATGCATTTTTTATAGGTGAAGACTTAATAAGCCCCATGGGTAATACAAAGGTTTCTGTATTTGCTGGCTTTAAATTTATGACCTGGGGTCATCTCACAGTTTCCTCAATTGCAGCAATATAGCAACACATAAAACTAAATTACTGCACCTAAGTGTTCTGATCTGTTTATGGGTGAAATTAAACTAGCTATTCTGTCAGTCACATAAATTATTCTACACCATCTTTAAGCAAGTTTACTGCTACAGCTGCATGGACATTGCTGTCTCTTTCAGTAGAAACGTTGACTACATCAACTAACTATTTAGTCCAAGGGGTTTATATCACTTGTACACTTGCAGAGTATATTAGCAAAAATTAGTTAGACTATGGACTATTACAATGACAGCCAGAAAGAGTAATACTGCAAATAATTGTTATTCCTGAAAAAGCTGTTAGGGATAACCTGTTTGTATATCATGTTCTTCAGGAAGCAAAACAGGTTAAGAAAACATAAGAGTATATCTCTTGTATCAGATGAGCCACAAGATACCATAATTTCAACATATTTATCTGTGATGTATGAATAGATGTTTATTTATGTTGCAAGATGCAATATCTCCTCTTCCTTGTTTGAACCTGCCCTCCCAGTAGCATCATCCCTAGCTGGAACATGAGCATTAGTATTAGATCTGCAATTTGAACATCATGCTTTGTGCTCAGCTGTCACTGAATTCAGTGGTACAAGTAAAGTCAGTTTGATGAATTTCAATTTGTAAAACTACATGCTTTGAAGAGATGCATCTCTTAATGAAACCGATTTTCCATCTGCAGTTTACATTTGCAGATTTTCAGGACAGATTATGGGTTTGATTATTCTCATTTGCCTGTGAAGAGAGATACAGTAGAATTAGGGGTGTTCCCAAAGGCCTCCAAGCAAAGAACAAAGAAAGAAAAAGATTGGAAACTGTATTTCTATTGCTTCCATTCACTGGAATGAACAGGGGAAAAGGGATTGGACTTTTATTATTTTCTTTAAAATATATTCTATATATATCAAGGTCAGTTTGGATGTGGCTTTGAGCAACCTGGCCTAGTGGAAGGTGTCCCTGCCCATGGAAGGGGGTTGGGAACTATGTTATCTTAATGGTCTCTTCCAACCCAAAGCATTCTATGATATTATCACTCAATAATTAAATACAGTATTTATTTTCATCTGTTAAAAAAAATAAAATAATCTGTTTTGTTACTTTAGGAGAAAGTAATTGTTAGTTGTGGTGAAGATAAAGAAATGCCTTTGAAATGGGATGAGTTCATAGGCAATTTAGCAATTCCTTGGATACTTTTCACCAAAGAAAAATTGCTCAAAGACTTTCATCTCTAAAGGATACAATATCATTTGTGACTCTTTATTGTATTCAGTGTGTTTGGGGGATTTGCAGTTTCAGTTGACATTTTTTTTACTTCTTGCATTTATTTTTGCCTTATTTTTACCTATTGTTGCATTACTGATTCCCAATATTTCATATATGCAATTGCTTAGCTTTGAGTGGAGGCTCCTTTTACTTAAATTTTCTGGAAAATAAAGAAAATATGTAAGTTTTGTTCTGTAAATTACAGCAGCTACTTTTTCTCCTTTTGCCTGGGAAAGAATATTTATAGGTTTTACTTGAAAAAACAGAGATGGTTGTTTTAATCTTGTACACTGTTTGACACTAATAATTTTAATATTTGACACCTGGGAAAAATACATGTTCGATAACTTTGGTGAAATGAAAGAAGTCTTAAAAGATTAAGCAGTGAAGTGATCAAACTCCTTTGTCCTTGTTGACCCAAAATATATATTTGAGCTTGAGTCTACAGATGAAATGCCAGTTTAACATTTATGTTTGGCAGTTTAAAAAATAATGCTCAATATCTCACTTGGACATATATTTGAAGGAGAATAAGCTGCTGCAGTACCAGTAAAGTTAATGTGAGGATGCCATGCTTGGAATTTGGTAATAGTTCAGTGTTTTTAAATGTGGTTTTGATATGTAATTAAAACACACAAGTTTGAAGAAATAGGGACAGTTTGTCTTAGGGCTGGAGTGTAATTGCTAAGTGGAGGCTATGGAAGCATCAAAGCGGACAGATTTGTTGCAATTATCATTGCAGGACAAGGCGTTGCCTGTTTGGGCAGCAGTGTCTGGCTGCTGTGCAGCAGCAGGAGCAGTAGGTTGAGCACCTGCACCACACCATTGTCACAGAGCACTCCGGCTGGGGACAGACACATCTTTCCAGCACCTTTCCATCACCTAGTTCCACATCAAGCCCAACTCTCCTCTTTTTGACCCATCTCAAAACCATAAACCACATCTCATAGGCGGTTTTATTCCTTAGGAGTTTTGATGCTGCTGCTTCAGCAGAAAAGCTCTTGTGTGCCTTCAGGAGGTTTGAAAGGTGAGCCCTGAGCTACCAGCCCTGTCCTCCTTTGGGTGGTCATCAGCTGCAAGCAGGGCCTTGCAGGGCATTCCTATTCCTGTGTTTGCTGTCATGCTTGGGGCAACAGAGGCTGGAAACTGCTTTCCCTGGAGCGGCACAAATTTAATTTCTACAACTGTAGCTATCAGTCAAGGAATGGTATCATAAGTTTGTTTTGCTTGTCTTTCGGGTGCTTTCACGGTGAATTCAGTACCTTAATTGTTGTCATAAGAAACACATAAATACACAGGGACTGGCTGTAAGAGATCATTTGTTTTAGTGTAGATAATGAGAAGAAATAGCAGCTGCTGCTATTTAGTATGCATGTGAGTATTTATAGAAGCTGATTAGGTATATAGCTGCCAGATAATCACCATCCAATCTTGCATGTACAGAATAGCTTCAGTAATTGTGCATTCAAATTTCTTTTAAAGAACCTTACAGAGAATGGCAAAACTATGGGTGTAATCCTGCATCATTTATTTGCAATGCTCTCTCATCATGCATGAATCCTACGCTTATTACAATGAACCTCTTTGTTAGAATAATGCTACCTCTTTGATCAAGTTTGCATAAAGAGATAGCAATTAAAAAAATTCAGCTGACAGTAACAAGTATGTTAAAGATGTGTAAACACCAACAGAATTACATTCTAAGGTATTGAGAAGAATATAAATTATTCTAAATTATTTAATTTGAAATTAAATGTAAATATTTTTATATTGTTATTTTTAAGACAATTTTAGTAGCGTATCATGGACTATTCTCACTGAGATGTATGACAGCCATTGCAAGGGCTCACTTTCCTTTCTCTAATTCCTGTTGTAGTTCTGTAAGCGCGGTTTTACCCTGGCAGGCAGCTACACCCTGCACAGCCTTTCACTCTGCAGTGAGGTGGGAAGAAATCACTCTATCCCATCAAAACCAGTGCAGCCACTTGAACTCCACTCTTAAATATGACCATGCACAAGTTTCATACCTAGATTGATTAGATCTCTCTGATTCTACTCATAAAAGCTTCTCACAAACCACATTTAACCAAATCAGATTTTGTTTTGATTTTTAGTTCCTAACTCAGTTTGTGCAAGACATGGCGTGAGCTTTGAGGAAAGGCTACTTTGGGATCTCTGATCGATCTTGGCTGAGCTGAGCAGCCTCAACACCATGAGGGAACATTTTTGCTCTGAATGCAGCACCGAAATTATGCAGGACTACCATTAATGTTGCTAATCAGATGTTCCTAAAAATGAGCTTTGTGCCCACATTTGTCACTAAACTCTGAAGAACAAGTAATTATTGAGAACTGAAATCCTGCAGTTTTTCAACTTCCTGTTAAAATGACAGTTAGTTCTAACAGGTAATTATTAGTGTCTCTCATTTTTCTAGCACATATGGAACCTCTACTTCTTCGAGTTGAATAAGCCTAACATTTATCACTAAATCCCTTTATGAATGAGTTACAGGGATACAGAAGTTGGAGAGTTAATACCCAGTCCTTACTATTTGACAAGTACTATCTCCTACAATTCTACTCTTAGTAAGATTTCTTATGCACTTGATCTTTCAGTTCCTTCTTCTCAATGATAAGGTACAGCTGTCAGTTTGCTAAACTGAGGGAAAAAAAGTCCTTTTCATTTTCCTGGATAGATTTATCACTTTAAGTGACAAAGGAGGGAATCAATACACATATTTTTAGTTGTCTGGAAAGTAAATATCTTACCTCACCTTGTATTATGGGCTCTTTTTCTAACCATAAGTGGAAGAAGGGATGTGATTCATCTCATTCCAAAAAGGTGTCAGCTGAGATGAGCCATCCTAAGAGGAACCTGCTTCTCTTCATTCATTAACTACTCAAAATTCCTAGACAGCTACTGAGGCAAGACACGAACCTTTTTACAGCCAAAAATTGGTACATTGACTCTAATCCCAAAAGAAGGTAAAACCAAAGCAGCTGTATGCATGTGTGCATGACAGTTGTTCCCTGCAGACATACATCCTGCTTTCCATGGTCCTTTATTTATTATTCTAAATCTCTTCAAAATTAGAATAATAATAAAAAATATATCTTTTATCACTTGTGGTTTCACTTGTGGTCCATTGAAACCAACCAATAATCAAACAATTTTTTTCTGCATACTTTCTACAGCTATGGACACGTATGTGTCAGAAATTTGTACAAGCATACATTTAGATACTACAAGAGAAACATAAAACATGATCATTTAAATGAAGTCATTCCAATGATGGAAAAATTTAGCTCAGCTTGATTTAGAACACAAACAAGTTGATTCAGAGGTAATATCATGGAATTACTTTATCTTGTATTATAAAGAGTGTAATTTCCAAAAAACTTTTCTTTATAGGAGAATTAGATGCATTATATGAAAAATAGATACATACAGGAGATGAGAACTGCATAGCACTGGCCAGAAATTTGTATCCACTTTCCTCAGCTTTCAGGTTACATGAGTCTCACAAATGAGATAATAGTGTGTAAATTCTACTTTATATTTGAATAATCACATAATGTCAGAACTGTAAAATTACTCCCAGGGTACAGAGGATGATTATTGACAGAGTGACTCCTATTAAAACACATCAAGTAAGGCTCTCACTCTATGCCATGTGACAGACTGGCATTTTAAGGTCTTCAGCCACTCTCATTAAGACTTGACTTTTTGCTTTAACAGTGGTGTTTGCCCACTGTGAGTCACAAACATTTTCTGTTCTTGTTTCTAAATGACCTTAAGTAGCATTGGCATGCAATGCATAACCATGGCCTTTGCTCATTCCTAGCAGGCTTTCAGTATTTAAATTATCTGAATTATTCCATTATTTTCTGAATTGGCCTCGGTAGCCCCTTAGTGGTGACACTGCTGGAAACCAGCCAGGAATTCACCAAGCAAGGGTGAGACCCCCTGATCTGCGTGAGGAGAGACTCTGCAGGAAGCCCCAAGAGACTCTGCATGCTGGGGGTCCTCATTTAGGAGTAACTTTGGCATTAGTTCTTTCCCTGTTGTCCTTTTCAAATATAGCCATTCTGTCCCAAGCACCAGGATGTGTATATGCAATTGCTATGTCCAGAGAGCAAGGGATGCCAACTGCTGAGCCTGTTTCTCACCCTCTGGGATCATAAATTGACAACCATCTGATGGTCTCAGAGATGTGCCTTTTGCACACTTTCAGAAGCTGATGGTTATCTTTTGTTTCTCTACCTCATACCCCTGAGACACACTGGAAATTTTTGCTGGGTTACTCTTTGTCCTTTTTTTCTTATCTCAGGGTCTTCACCCTGTTCTTTATCTTCCTGCCAGTCTTTTTTAAAGTTTCAGGCTGCACTTTGATTTAGACAGTGCTTTGCTAAATACGGTTCTGCCTTGTCTTTTTTAAAGCTACTTTTCCTTACCTGAGCAAAGTGTCCTTTGAAACTGCATTTTAATGAGTTAGGATCTTGATGACATGCCAACCTATGTGCCACGAATCACTCTTTTCTTCCAGCAAAATTCTTCTGGGAGTTCTACATACATAAATTCCCACTCATATTTCATTCATAGAATCACAGAATATAATCACAGAATATCCTTAGCTGGAAGGGGCCCAGAAAGATCATTGAGTCCAATGCCTGCCCCTGCACAGGGGAGTCCAAAGCATCACAATGTGGCATTCACATTTTCTGGAAAAATCCCTTCACCCAGGATTTTTCCCCTGGGAAGCTGAGAAGTCTCAAAGAAAAAGGAAAACAATAATTATCTGATTTGTTTCTCCCGTGTTTTGCTCCTTTGGAATGTGTTTGGAGATTGTTTACCAACAGATGGTTGTTTCATTGGTTTTCTGTGAATTATTTTGACTTATTGGCCAACCAATGCCAAGCTGTGTCGGGACTCTGGAAGGAGTCATGAATTTTCATTATTATCTTTTTAGCCTTCTATGAGTATTCTTTCTGTATTCTTTAGTATAGCATTATTTTATATACCATAGTATCATAAAATAATAATAAATTAGCCTTCTGAGAACACGGAGTCAGATTCATCATGCCCTCCAACGTCGGGGCACTCCATAAATGCAATATCACACCATGTGCCTGAGAGCCTTGTCCAAGTGCTCCTGGCAATCCTGGTGCTGTGACCACTTCCATTGGAGGCCTGCTCCTTTTCCTACTATCCAGCCTAACTCCCCTGCCAGAGCTTCATGCCATTCATTGGAGTCCTATCACTGGTCCCCAGAGAGATCAGCACCTGCCCCTCCGCTTCCCCTCTGAGCAAGCTGCAGACCATGACTGCAGAACAAACCAAGTGACCTCAGACTCCCAAGCCCACTGAAAAATCTTTGATAGAGGCCTCATGATGACAATAGAGTGGTGTTTTACATAGACTCTGTTTGAAATGTTTGCTGTCATAATTTAAATTCTTAGGCAGAACAGAAGCTAACTAATAAAGAGACAGTGATTCTTTAGACATACGCTGTAACTTCCACAAGAACTGTTTGTTTGCATCTCATGGCATGTCATTTTTGCCCCTTCAAAGGAAAATTTCAGACCCAAGTATCACTCCATTCACAGATGGAACTGAAAGAAATGACTAACAGAACTGCGCTTTTGTAAAGAAGAATAAATTATTCCTCAAAAGGAGAAACAGAAAAAAAAAAAAACCTCACTGAATTTGGAACTCAAAAATATAAATATATAATGCAGGCAGGGATATACTAGTCTAAATTCACATCTGGCATTAAAATCCCAGGAAAATAATGTTTTTAGCTATTTACCATTCATGAAAGAGACAGTAAAGGGAAATTCCTACAGTCTTGATGTTAACTATCTTTAGGTGAATCTTAAGTTGACTTGGAATTAACAGACTTGTTCTTTCTTCATATTATTACATAATTTTAAAAAATTACATTATTACATAATTTAAAAAAAATCTGAGTTCATAGTAAACTGCTTTTAAAAGCAGAGTAATTTTTTTTTTTTAATACAGCCTAATAATGAAATGTTTAAGACTTTCAAGTCAATTAGAGCATTTTACAGGAAGGTAATTTCTCTGGTAAAATCATTATCATCTCCTATATGATGTTACTGAAAACAAAGTAAATACACTGCTGTACAGCTTCAGGGAACACTGTGGAGGCAGAGGAGTGGTCTGGAGACAGAGACAAGCACTCACCTGATGTTCATGTGCCACCAGACAGAGCTCATTCCTTGAGCCCCTCTTTAAAAAGGGACTTTTCCTGGGTAGCTCATTGATCCTTGACACCACCCAGCTCCCTGACAGTGAAATGTCAGCAGCTTAGGATTGAATGTAATTGGTTGAGGGGCCTGGTTGGCTTTCTTATTTATAGCCATGTTAATTACCCGGTAGGAACCAGCTTTTCCTGTGATATACTGTGATGAACACCATGCTGCAAAAAACCCCACTTGTTTTTCTAAAACACTGAATAATTATAATGCACCACAACATTTTCTTCAGCGTGGTATAACTGATCATCTGTCTGCAACTCTAACGTAAACTGATCTTTGAGGCTGTAGTAATGGTGAAAGCACTATAAACTTATCATTTGTATCACACTTATTTTCATAAACTGTAACTCCAAGCTTCATTTAACTTGCCAGAACTTGAATTAGGTCACACAAGTACAAGCAGATCATCACTTGTTGCTTTAGCATGGTTCAGACTGAAGGGTGACCTATGGAATCATGTGCCAGCACGTATCTAAATCTGAAGACAGTGGTGGGGTGTATAGCTGCCAAAAAATGCCACGTACCTCTCAAATACAAGAACCCCTCTTTTGCTCTGGCCATACTTTTATAAATGTAATTTTATAGTAGTATAGCAGCCATAAGGTATAGGAGGGTCCATTATATAATTTCTACTTGATGAACAACATATCCATTTCTAAGAATCGTGAATGTTGCCTATATAATAATTATTGTAATAAGTGGAAAATATTCAGCCTGAGTGTGAATGACAAATGGAAGAAGAAGTTAAGGTGCCAACAGAAAATAATGAGTTTTGGTGTGATTCATTCCATTTGGGGAAATACATTAACATATTGACTTTCATCAATCTATTTTGAACCATCAAAAAACTTTAGAAATAAAAGAAAAATAACTGGAGAGCATAGACCATAAAGTAATTTAGTGTTGAGTATTAGACTGCAGGTTTATATTGTTTCTCCTTATTCTGAGTGCACATTTAACTTTTATAGCACTTTCTGGGATATCAAAGTAATGTTTCTGAATTTTAATTTTTACTTGGTATGGAAAGATACTAATATTCACTGATTTTTATTTTACTGATTGAAATTGCTAATCTATGGAGTCCAATTTCATTTTCCTTCATGAGCATTAGATCAGTGAAAAATGCAATTCAAAGTGACATGTTTATTATGTATATGAATAAACAATGAAGAAGCAGAGAATGAACCCCAGCAATCTGTGGGTATAACTATGGTGCAACCAAAATCAGAGGCTGTATTCTAAGATTGTAATATTTATATATTTTTAAATTCCAGTAGGACAGCAGCTCTGAGACTTTAAAATTAATGGAAAACTAATAGGTTTTATACACAAGTAGAGTTGGAAATAATTACAAACTCTTAGTGACACAGCAAACAACAGTTTTTCCACTTCTTGGGTGCCTTGGGTGTACTGAATAAGGGAAGCTGCAGTATAACAGTGCATTAAAAGTGACTGAGATTAGCTTTATAATAGTTTACATTATGTTACAAAGGGGAACAAAATTCAAGAGATGTTCCGTGGTTCAGTTTAATATTTCTGTATTTGAATCAACTATGTCAAGACTTGTGTTTAGAGTAATCAAACCCTTGGATGATTTTCAGATTCCTTTCCATTTCAACTTTAATCATGTTCCTAGCTTCTGTCTGAAAGATGAGTCTTAGGAGAGAAAATATTAGAAATCATGTAATATGAGTGAAAACTGAGAAAAATATTGTGCCTTCCAGTTGACAGAAACTGTAATACAGAGACCTATTCTATCTGCATATTTTATAATTTGTTTTATGCTGTTTTATCAATAGGAATGTTATATCTACAACCACATTCAGTTAAACAGTACAGATTTATCACCCGGGTGATGGAATGAAAGTTATATTTATTGAGAGCGTGGGAGCTGATATTGCTAAAATTAAGTTGTTGCTCACCCAGTAAAATAATAATGAAAGAAAGAAAAATGCTAGAAGAAATAATATATTTGATTATCAGGGCAATTACCAGTACTTCCTCAGTCAGCAGAGTTTCCATGGAGCAATGCAGGTTTTTCTCATCTTCCTTTTTTTTTTTTATTTCTTACCTACTGCACTGATGACCTGAAGCATACAAACTTTTGGAAATTTGACCATCATTTCCTGACTACCAATGACTAGTGACGGAATGTGATTGGTTTTAGGAAAAAAAAAATTATTACAAGTCTCTTGTAACTTCTCAATACTTTTTTTCTCTTTTTGTTAATTAGACTTGCACTACTTCTAAAGGTCTTCTTTGTAATGTTACCTTTTTTTAACAAAATGTGTATAGCACTTACATGCTGAGAAAAGAGAAATCAGTTTCTCACCTACATTTTTTGTCCTTAGACCCAAGGGCTATCAGTCTGATCAGTTCAGTCATGTTTAAGTTGCTTGATTTTAAACACTCATGGATCCACAAGGCACACAATAAAAAGAAAATACCCCTGAGCTGACAACCTAAATGGATCTGTGTGTTAGCTGAGGCTGCTGAAATTCAATTTCCTTCCAGTTTGTTGCTTTGTGTGTGGGTGTGTGGCCCTTCTGACCAGTGAGTGACGGAAGTAACTCATAGTATTTTGTTGAAAAAGCTTTTTTTGGGGGTTTTTTTTTTTTTTTTGGTAATAAAAGGATGTTAGCTGCTCTCTCAAATACCTAAATCTTTCAACCTTTGTTCTTGTTCCTTGCCACTACATGGAAATGGGGCTTTTGCTTTTCTTAATCATGAGGTTCATAATGTCATACATTACATCCTATGCCATGATAGCATTATGAGAGCATACATTAAAAAGAAAAAAGACAAAAATAACTTCAGTTCCTTCCTTTCTAGAAGCCTAAAGACCCTGCTCATGCTGTTATATTTGTATGACTGAAAATCAGGGGGAAATGAATTTGTTCATAATTACTGTTGCTTTATTCCAGAGGAACTGAGTTTAAAATCAAATCTGCTTTAACAAGCAAAAGCAAGATCATGTTTTTGAATCATGGCTGGTAAATGAAAGGGGCTAAATTTTAGGAAAAGTCAAATCTATTTTGACATTAGGCAGCTGGCTTTACTGCCTTCTGAGCATTGCTTTTTAGTCGTTCTGCACAGTTTGTTTTTCCGTAAACTTCTACAAACAAAATGATAAATTCTGGCTGACAACAGTTATGAGCAATTCTGATATTTCAACTCCTAATTCAAGGAATCCAGTGGAAAATTTTGGAATACAAATGTGTATATTTATTTCTCATATTCTTTCATTGTCAAATAATTCAGTCTGATTTATTCCATTACATTTTTTCATTATATTTTATTTTGCGGCATGCTTTTATATGAGTTTATCACCACATTTCACTTCACTATTTTTCCCATTTGTTATATGCAACAGCACAGGACTTTGAGATTAAAATATGACCCCGGTGAAGACTTGGTTTTATCTGTGTAAGTGGTAGCAAGCTAAGTGTTTGTGGTTTTCTTTGCTGTGTGGGTGATGTGGTTTTCAGATGTTTTGCAGTGCATTGCTTTTAGTGGACTATTAATAATTCATTATCTTGTCCCATTAAGCAATTTTTTCCCACTAGAGCCAGAGGCTTGGATTTTGACAGTTTTACATCTGTTTGGAGTTCTTATGACTAATTAATTCAAAATTTGAACCCTGTTCTCAGGACCTCAGTTTTAAGTCCCAGATATGAATTTAGGGGTTGCTTTGTGTAAACATTTCACCTTAACCAAAAATTTTCTTATCAGAATATACCTCACATGATTTATAGGGGGATTGACTCTGCAAATACTGAGTAAAATACTGTGCAAGTACTCTGCAAAAACTTCCTTGTACAGATACATTGAACCATATTGAGTCTCCTGACTCAGTCCTGGGACACTTGGAAGACACTGCAGATCAGATCAGTATTCAGTATTTTTCAGCCTGATTAATATAGTTCTGTCTATATCTTCCACAATGAAGTACGTTCATCTGTTTGGTCCATTTTTTATGAGAAAAGGTACAGAAGAAAAATTTAAACCTGAATACTACCAGGCTGATGTTGAAATGTGGAGGCAAATGTTTTTCATTAAAAATATTTAATCTAACAGCCTTCTCTTTTTTGTATTTTTGCAAGTGACAAAGTAAAGGAAATATATTTGAATTATCTAATCACATTCACAAATTATTCCATTTTGAGGCTCAGTTTCTCAGCAGCAATTTGTCCCTGTAGGAAACAGTTATCTTCCAAGACCATGGCTGGCCAGGAAGGTATATAGAGTGTTTTGCTTTCTTGCCATGCTGGTAGGTGTGCATGGCTGTGATATTGGAAAAATTTTTCAATATCATGGAACCCAGACTATGGAGAGTGCATGCAAACTTTGAAACAGAGAGAATTAATCTCCTTTCTTGTTTTAGCAGGTAAGTTATAGCTGAAGGGACAATAACATTCAGCAATCTAATCTGTGTGAAGTGAAAATGCTAATGTCTGGTGCCATTTGAGCAACATTCACTGAATGCCACATGAAATTGTCTTGTCAAAGCAAGGCAAGAAGGATCTAACTGATGCCTTTGTCAAAATCTGAGCCCTTGACCTCTTGCTGTTCTGTCTTCTTAGGAATGCAGGTGCTGGAGTGGAATGGCATCCCCTTGACTGGGAAAACTTATGAAGAGGTTCAGAGCATTATAATTCAGCAGAGTGGGGAAGCAGAAATATGTGTAAGACTGTGAGTTTTTCCCCATCTTTCTGTTTCCATTTCTTTTTGGCTTTTCATGGCTTTTTTTTTTTTTTTTTTACTTTTTAAATTTTAATTTACAGTTGTTAAGGTGGAACCTTTGTTAGCACAAAGCATCAATGTAATGATAAGCAAGAATTCACTGTGACTGTGGGAGACCCTTTTATTCTGTTTTCTCTTGAAGTCAGAAGGAGAGATAAACTGAATCAGATGCTAGTAATTAAGCTTTTATAAACAATGATAACTCCATTGTCAGGTCACAATCTCCTCTCATGACAAACATACAGTTCACTGAATTTACTGATGTTAGAAAAAGAAGGTAATTTAGTAATAACTGGACTTCTAGTGAAATCTGTATCCTTTAGATGAAAATCATTTAAGCATCATGAGAAATGCATACACTTGCATTAAATCCATTAAAGATTTCACCTTAAAAGAAGCTTTCCTTCTCAGCTCTTTAACAGCATTGCAAATATATATCAGCTAAGGAGGGACCATGCTTGGGAGCTGCTTTCTGTCATGAACCACTATTCATTTACCTACTTAATACAGTAATGAGGGTATGAGGAAAGAGTTTCTTTTGTCTCAGGCTTCCACTTGCTTTCTTTAGGGACCTGAACATGCTCTCGGACTCTGAGAATCCCCAGCACCTGGAGCTGCACGAGCCAGTGAGGGCAGGTGAGAGACAAGAAGTTGCTTTGATGTTGTAGGGCTGGATAGCAGCTGAAAATTGGATGTGGTATAAGCTAGTATGTTAGTATTGTAAGCTCTGGTGTTAGATCCCAAATATTTGCATGGATAGAAAGGGGACCAAGACAAGGGGATACAGCGCACCCTCAACAAGTTTGCAGACAACCCCAATTTGGGCAGGTGTGTTGATCTGCTGGAGGCTAGGAAGGCCCTGCAGAGGAATCTGGGCAGGCTGGATTGATGGGCCAAGGCCAATTGCATGAGATTCATCAAGAGAAAATGTCAGGTCCTGCACCTGGGTCACAACAACCCCAGGCAGCCCTAGAGGCTGGGGCAGAGGAAAAGAACCTGGGGGTGCTGTATGCTGTCAGGTTTACATGTGATGTGTTGTTGTCCTTTTTCCTTCTGCTGCCCCTAAAGTTTACTTAGACCAGCCCCTGGGTTTGCACCTGTGTCAGTACCTGGCCAGGGAGTTGCTGTTGTCCCCATGGCCTCATCTGTCACCCTGTGTCCAAACCTTCTGCTGCCACCCCAGGCCTCTGCTCCTGTTTAATAATAAACTGCATTATTAATCTGGAGTCATAAATACTTCAGTCTGCACAGTGCAATTACATCTGTGCCTTTCTATAGCAAAATAATGAAGAATAGGCACTATACCACGCCACTGTACAAGGTGAGGTGTAACTCAGACAAATTTAGGTTGTAGCCATCTGGTCATTAGACAGTTGCAGCAGAGAGGCCAAAACAAAGCTCCCAGCAAACTGCAGCAAGTCCAGAAAACACACAGGTCCTAAGGCCTATGCTCATAGATCTGTAGAATTGTCAATGTCACAAAAGACCTCAATGAAAATACCTGTTAACTTAATAAAAGTTTGTGGCCTGCCATAAGTGACAAAAACCCAATATTTACTGGATAGAGGGATGCAATAGCAAGTACTCAGTGTCTTGTGAGTTCTATGATGGCAGTGCTTTTGGGGGGGATTTCCTGCTGTTCAATCAATGCCACAACTGCAGGCTTCAGTCGTTGTATCAGTCATATCTAAGCTAACTTCGAATCAACATCCACAATTTTAGTGGTAATGCACCCCCTCAGCAAGCTCAGTGCAGATTAAGATTGCTTCTCTCACCATTCCATGGGTTTGCTCTGGGTTCTGTGGTTTTGTGGCTGCTCTTTTATCAACCAGAACCTAAATTACCTGGATTGAGTCCTCCATTTTCTAACAATGTAAAATTTCCTAGCTATTAATATACTTGCTATTACCTTTAGTTGAAATTGATTGAAGTTGAAATTACCTTTAGTTGAAAATTGATGTTATTGATAGTAACTGAAAGACTAACTATGACAGAGCTTTGAAGCAGATCTACCCACATTTTTTAAAAAAAAAACACCAAAAAGCATTGAAATCACTTTTGGAAAGAACAAAAACTAGAATGAACCAGCTTTTTTGTTAATGAAGAAAACTCAAAATGAGAAGGAACAGAAATAAAGGAAAATTTTTCCATTCTTGCAGGCATGTTTCCTCCTAGTCTTGCAATCTTATAGTGGTATCTAAGTTGGAACAACTCTGTAGAGTTATTGCCATTGCCTCTGAGGTTTGGCAGAGTTTTTGTGCTTTAGGAGGGAGCAATCTCCATTTTCTCTGAGAGAAAAATGAATTAGCCAAGCAGGCATGATAAAGCTGAAGTTTTGTTTTAAACCTCTCCTGCTTCTGAGAACCTGGGGACCCAGCTGTTCCTAGCATCCTTTTAGCTCTCTTCAGTCTAGCAGATATGAAACTTACTTGACTTCATTTCTGTGTTAGATAGAAATTGCTATCTCCAAAGGGCAAATTCCTCCCACTCATTCCTGGTCATCAGGGAGGGCAATCAGACTCCTACTACAGATGCCTCACAAAGGTGTGAGTAATGTAGGAAAGATGAATCAGGGCTTTCAGCCTTCATTTGTTTACATTTTTTCTTCTGTGAATAATTTGTGGTAGTAAAGTTTTGAGGCTTTTTTTCTCTATATTTTTGTGTAAATTATCTCAGGAGCTGTTCTGTTCAATGTTCTGTCCAGGATGATTTAAAAAAAGTTAAAAGGAGATTTAAACTTTTACAAGAAAATTCAGATACTTAGTGAAAGTGGACCAGTTTCAAACAATGAGTGATAGCACAGGCTATTCTTTAAAACTGTAATTTGCTCCAGTTTGACTCAAAATTATCAGCAAGGCTCATTTTTCTTCACCTAGAAGTACCTCCTCAGAAAGCTTTTAAGGTAAAGAGCACTAATAAGTAGCACTAACACACAAAGATTGGAATTGGGATGTTGATGCTGTGGGAGAGATATCTATTTTTCATAGGATGCCTTTTGCATGTTCAAAGTGCACAGGCAGACGACACGAAAACTTGTCAGGATTGTTTTGTTGTCTCTGTAGCATGACAAGATGGATCTGGATGTGCTGGCTGTTATCAATGCAGGGCTCTCTTTCTTCAATCCAGTAGATAAAGCAAAGTCCCCGGGGGTCGATCCCAAGCAGCTGGCTGCAGAGCTCCAAAAGGTTTCTCTGCAGCAGTCGCCTCTGGTTGCTGCTTCAGGAGTGGAAAAGGGATCTCATGCCCACTCTGGAACCACTTCTGCCACCTCCAGTGCTGTTCCCAGCCCTGGTCAGCCCGGCTCTCCCTCAGTGAGCAAAAAGCGGCACGGCAGCAAGGTAAGAAATTTACAAGTTTTAGAGCAAGAACATTTTGATCACAGGAATAAACTGCCTCTTTACCTCCTTTAGGGTAGCAAGAAATCCCAGCACATCTTGGGAAACTCATTTCCTGGAAACAATTAATATCACTGTTCAGATATTGAACCTGGACATAACGAAAGATTACATGATTTATCCAAGAGATTTGTCCCTCTTAAAAAAGAAAAAAACAAATAACCCTATATTATTGTTTTTAAACTTTTAAACTGCCCTTTACAGCCTTTGTTGCTCTTGCTTTTTAAGTGCATCCTACATGGTGGTGAGGTACTATTTCCACTGAAGAAGCTGATATTGCTGGGACTATAATTTTTCTTCTCTGTACTAAACTACTGCTTAAAGTGCCACAAGCTATGAATAATTATAGCAATATTGATGTCATAGCAATGCCTCTGAAAGCCAGGGAAAGATTGAAAACAAAATTTACCATTAAAATGTGTCTTGTCATTAGCTAATTCCTGTGAACTTGCCAAGCATAATTTCTCATTTTCTTTGCCATATCCTGTCCATTCCTCAGCTGAAGTCCTTGTGCATCTGCACACCTAAAAAGGGAAGAGTGGGAATTTAGTAGCATTTTTTCACAGTTAAAACTGAAAAGTAGATCATAAGTCATCTGTCAAATTTTTGCATTTTGTGTCAAAAAAGTCAAGACCTGAAGTGAAACTCAGTTCTTTGAAGACTGCACTTGCTTAAGGAGTTTGCAAGACTGCTGATTGCTATCCTGACTATCCAGCTTCTGACACACTTACAATGCTTCACGTTGCAAAGTGCTTTCTAAACTTTTTCTACTCTGCACCTTTATTCATTTTTGGGACTATCAGGTTCCTACTACATTATAGTAGGTAATTATAGTATTTTTATTTTTGTGCTGTTGAAACTATGTCTGTAATTCGGACAGGTGAGTTAGGTACTGCAAAAACCAGAACCAGCAGCTGGTGTCTGCTCATTTCAGACAGCTCTTTGATATGCCAGCATAACTTTCATGTGAGAGGAAACACAAAAATAAAAATCTTTTTCACCCAACAATTCAGTACAAACTGGGAAGATATTTATTGATCAGCTTGGTTTGTATAGTAATTCTGTCTTTCCATAACGCCCATAGACTTTCTACAAACCAATTCAGGTGTGTGATGCAGAAGTTAAATCTGTATGCCAATATTTACTGGATCTAACTTCAGGGGTGTGGCAGAATCGCTTAATCCTTAGGTCAATAGTTAGATTCACTACAGAATACTCTGGATATTGTATACATTTACACATGCATGGTTTTTGCCACTGAATAATAAGTTTCTGAAGTATGGTTCCCACTGTTCCTGCCATCCCAGTGCAGGCACTGCATGCAGAGGGCAGAGTTCTTAGTGCACATGCCACCATCTACACTGAAATGTAGATCTCACATTTGGTGGGATGAATCACACTCCTAAATTCATATTTTTATGGAGATCCATAAGCCCTTGCTGTGTAGTATATCCTGGAGAGGTGCCCCATTCTGTCTGCTTGAGGAGACAGGGTTCCCAGCTTTGGCACTGTAGCAGGTCACCTAAAGTTAGATGGATAAATTTAATTTCCTGCTTCACAGAGGATTTAGGATTCTTTTATGAAAATTCAGCTCTAGGCTTATAAAGATGAAACAAAAAAATATTAGAACTAATGCCTTTATGTAGGAGATGCAAAAGTCAGAACTAGTCAGGTAAATATCTAAAACATTCTTTGCTTTTTTGTGAAAATCATGGTCAGGGGCATTTCTTTCATAACAAGCATAGCTCTTGTTGACTTGTATAGTTTCTGTTCATTGACTTCAGGCCAAGTTTATAATGGTGTTGAGCTCTGTTAGAAGAGAAAGCTCATCCTTTCTGGAACTGCTCTTTGCCTTGGGCTGACAGCCTTTCTAGGCAGGCTGTGTGCAGCCCTGCCAAAGTATCATGACAGACTAAATATCCAAACTGCCTAGATCTTGTTTTTGCAGCTGGTTTTATTTTTAGCAAGTACTTTTAAGAGGATTTTTGTATAGAATAAACACTCTAGAAATGTTGTTGTGGTCTCTGCCATATTTTGCAGTGCCAATTTTCTCATATTTATTGTTGCTAGAGAAGGTGATAGTGCATAGTGCATCAAAGCCTTGCATTAATCAGTTTCATGTCATGGACATACAACCTCCTTGAGCAGGTGTGATGGCATTACAAAGTATCATATTTTACACAGGATGTGTGTGAGTGCATGTGGGAGTATCACCAGTAATTGGATAGAAAGTGATTAACCATGACAGGAGAGATTTAACCCTTGGAACCCTTGAGCTGACAATATCTTGTGCAGACATGTTTATTTTGTAGTGTAAATGCATGATCATTCTATGGTGAAGATTGCATCCAGGATATAAATGACCTATAGAAACATTTAATATGAAGAATGGATTGTTTTTTTCCCCTAAATCCTCAGATCTTTTAGTGCCTTTGAAAGTCAACTCTGAAATACTTTCCCTCTTTACAAATTAATCCTCACTGAGGCCATGATAAAGAGAGATCCTTATTTGCATCTCTGCCTCTCAATGCAGAACCAGCTCCAAAGCTGGCCCTGCTCTGAGCTGGGGGTTAGACCAGATGGCCTTGAGAGGCTTCTTTCAGCCTAAATTATTCATGTTTTTTTAAAATATTTGGGTAATTCTTCATTATCAGTTTTAGGTCTGCTGACATCAGAGAAAATGGAATGTTTTATGTATTGAATCACAATTTTGTAAATGATACAGTGATTCAACAATGGTACAGAAACATAAAAGTGCACATTTATTTTTACAGAATCCACTTTACAAACTACAGCTTAACCACCTTTGGAAGTCTCAGTACAAATTCATCATGCCCCTTCCCTTCTCCTTGAACTCCTCCTACATTATCCATACTCATACATTCCATATTACATGACATTCAGAGAGAACAAACTCATTATTCTTGCTGTTCCAACTTATTAAAAATGAGAGAATTTAGACTATTTGACAGTGATTTTGTAGCCACAGCACAGCTAGCTCCATGTTATTTTTGGTAGTGTCAGTATTGTCAGTGCTAGTACAGCCTGAGGTCAGAACTATTAAGTATAATAAAATCCATTTGCAGAGGTAAAGTATGAGAAATATAAGCCATTTATGCCCTACTTTGAAAGATTCCATGATGCTCAGGTAGCTCCCTGTCTTTGGCAAAATCAGTGAAATTCACTCTCTGAATAGTCTTGTCAAGGACCTAACAAATTTTCGGAGTATCTTGCTATCAATCTAAAATTTAATTTCCGATTCAGAACATTTTATAGAATACTGCTGACTTATTTTAGCTGTTGGATGAGTTAAACATTTTAAAAGCTTTGTAAGGTACTAAGAGAAGCTGATTATAAAATTTTTCATGAGAATTATTTCTTGGATGCAAATGCATTTACAGACAAATCAAGTTTGATTTAGTTTTTGGGTTTTTTTTTTGTTTTGCTTTTTGTTTGTTTGTTTGTTTTTCTGGTAAATTTTGTGCATAAGGAAACAAGACTGTGAATATATCCATACAAGAGGCAGATTTGGGCTAGTTTTCTCCTGTGTTTTCATTGTGATAGTGTTTAGCTGGGATATTTCTGGTTAGTTCTCAGTCTGACTGATTGAGAGAATGTTTCTTCAACACAAACCTGAAAAGGTCAGTGCATCACCTTAACTTCATGCTGTGGTGCAGGAAATGTGGGCACTTCATTGGCCTAATTTAAAGCAGTTGATTTCCAACATCTTAAAAGAGCCTTGAAGGGTTTTCTTGGAGTGTTTGGCAGCACAAAAGAGACAGGTGGTTTTTACTCTTCTAGAAAAGTGATAGAAATACAAATTACATGGCATAATGTCCAGGCAGCTGCTCACATCTGGAGGAACAGGATGTGACAGCTTCAAGAGCAGTCTCCTGAGAGCAGTACGTTTGTCCTTGTTTGCACCATTTGTTTTCTGCTGCACCAACCAAAGAAGAAGATATGGAGAGAACACAAAAATATTCAAATCCTACTACTGAAACAGAGCTTTCTTGCTTGACGGATGGCTTGCAGATTAGAGGTTGTTCCAGAGTGTCTAGAGGCCACCAACATTGAGCAGAACAGCATATTTTTGTGAGTTCAGGATTCTAATCCAGTGGTGATATTATTTTCCACAAACAAACAGGAGGGGAAAAAATGGCAGAGAGAAATATTCAGGATGCTATTGCTTTTTGTCAAAAACTTAGACAAGTTTAATGATAATGGAGAGAGGAAAGCAAGGACAGAAAATTTAAATTTCATGTCACAGAAAGTATGGTGAGGAATTTAAAGTGTTGTAGCTGAATTGACTATCAGAAAACACAGAATAAAGTAAAAGACATTTTATGAGGTGACTTGCAATTGTGCAATCCACTTAATATACATCACTTAGTTTTAGTACCATTTTCACTCTTTTTACCCACTTTGACTAAACTCAGTTTTAATTAGAGTAACTTTTGCCTCTCTCTGCCTTCCTCACATTGACAGAAATATATTGCTGTGTTTATGTGGTATGGTCCTTTCTTTCCCTTGGCAGCATTCATGTTAGGCAGGGTTAATGCTATGTGGTTTTTTCTCCCCATGTCTCCTTGTCTGCTCAGACTGTAAATATTTGGTGTTAGAGTTGTTTGATTCTGTACCTGCATAAAAGCTGATCAAAATGGCTGGGCTGGGCTGGACTTTAAGTGCTGTTGAAATTTATAACCATTAGTTTTGACTGTAACAACTGGAGACAGTTTTTTAAAAAATTTGTGGCAATGCAGCAGTATAAGCCCCATCTGTTAAAAAAGTTAACTTTGAAAATCTATTTATTTTTAATCTGGCAGCCCACCGACACTACAAAGTCTGCTTCCCATCCAATCACTGGAGAAATACAGGTAAATGTGTAGTTTCTGCTGTGTAGATAGTTGTTGATACTGGCTGTGTTTTTCTTTGAAATAAGTTTGCACAAAAATATCTCCATAACTTATTTCTTATTCAACTCCAATCCCTTATTTCTTATTCAATTCCAATCCCTTTCTCTGATGTCACTAATGTAAGTCAGTGCTTGATTTTTGCACCCTTCTTTAATGTTGGATTATGAAATAAAACCAGTAGAATGGGAAATGCTGCTGTTCCCAAAGGGACTAAAAGTATAGTTAAATTCATTCTTATCCTTAATCTTTGGCCACTTATTGTGTTTTCTCCTTAGAAATTTCCAGTCTGTTTCCATTGAAGCAAGAATTGCTGTGGGTTTCTTGTACTGCAGTGTCTTTCCATGCCCTACCAAGTTTATGGTTATGCTACGTAAATTATGTAATTTTACTTTAGCCTTTTAAAACACTCAAAAAGAGAACAGCAGAAACAACTGAAGCCTAACTTCCTATAGATTTCTGGGGGACTTTCCCCCTTTGATTAACCTCTCTCTTTTATATTAGTACTAAGATTCTTTCCATAGTATTATAACATCCTTGTCAGACTTGGCCTCCAGGTAGATAGGATGTGTGTAATTAACACTAAATAAATTGGGCTATTGCTCAGAATAATATCAAGGGTTCAAATTTCCTTTGCTTTTTCCTGATTGGAATATGGGTGTTTCCATTTTTTTTCAAGATCCAGTATAATGATCTAGCATCTCATTCTAGTCAGGAGAGAGAGACTGAAACTTCTGGAATGTGTTTATTTGGAGGGAACATAGAGGTCTAAAACTCATTTTATTCAAAGGGTTTAGGAGATATTGAATCACTCAGAAACTGAAAGTAACAAATAACCCTACTGTGTTTTAATGCATTCAATAGCTTCAAATCAACTATGACAAACACCTTGGCAACCTTATCATCCACATCCTTCAGGCAAGAAACCTTGCTCCCAGAGACAACAATGGCTACTCAGACCCCTTTGTTAAAGTTTATCTTCTTCCAGGGAGAGGGTAAGTGTAGGACAAATTTTAACTTGAATTTTCTTTCAGTTTAGGTTTGCTACGTGGCATTAATAAACAGAACTAAGAGTTATTGCTATAGAAAATCCAGGTTCAACACCAGCAGAAATGGTGGATTTTTAATACAGAGTCAGATCCTATTCCCAGGAGAATATACATATTTTGCTAATGACCTTAGGAAAATTATGATTATTCCTGTAGGTATATGTTTGTGGTTCTTGTTGTGTTTCCTTTAAAAAATTAAAATACATGTAAAAATATTTAAAATAACAACAGTCTCAATGAAAATGTACTAAGTAGACACAATACTTCCTGTAATACAGCAAGCTGCATGTTAAGTCTAGCATGGAATGGTTGCTTCATCTCAAAACAATCTGAATTGATTTGCAAAAAAGCAAAATTAAAGTACCTGAGATAGATTTATGGTTGCAGTATAATAAAAAAGCCAAGAAATACTTGTCATAAAATAAATTTCTCCATCAGTATTTTATGGAGCTTTTTTTTTTAAAGAGTGAAGATATGGTTTTAGAAATACTGATAATTTTTTATTTAATACTATACAAGTCACTAGTCACTTTTTCACAGTTCATTGATTTTTTTGACTCTGTAATTACAAATAGCTCATTATTAGTTCTTTTAAAATATATGTTTCTGTATCAGCAGTATTATAATTATTCTTTTGCCCTAATGTTACAGAATGTCATATGCATATGGAGAATGCAAAGAATGCATGGTTATAATATTGCTGCTGACTTCAGTGACACAATGGATATATCTAAAAGAAGCTGATGTATCAGACTCTATATTGAAAAGACAGATTTGTGGAAACTCCCCTGCTTGTGTAATAATGCTCATACTAAAAGACTCTTAGGATAGAGCAATGCAAATAAAAATCTGTACTTCTGTTCTACTCAGACTAACAGAAAAGTGGATGCTCAGGTCACAGCTCACCATGTGGCACATGGGCAAGCACCCATACGCAGGAGTGGTACAAATAAAGCCAAACATCTCCTTTTGTGGCTTGCTAATTCCAGCTATACAGTATTCAATATTGTTCAGTAGCACTGGGCCAAAAACTATTACTGAATGTAAGGGGAAGATGTGCTAAAGCTTGAGAAGTTTTTAAATGAACCTCAGGGTCTCATAAAATGTTTGTCAAATCACTCTTAGTGGGAATTTTGCAGGTACATTCACTGATATGGAAATAAGACTTTGAACTAAGGCACGTTCATCCTATAACATATCAGTTTAAACTTGTTGCCAAGTTATGAAGAATTGGATATTAGTTTTGTTTGGGTTTATTGTTTTAAAGCATGCCACTGTTTTAGTTTTGCATGTAACTTAGGCCTTTAGGGAATAATGAAAATTAAGAGCTTCTTAAAAGTCCCTGACTTTTTTGGAAAGTAGGAACTTGGGTTGCTACTGAATAACTTTAATTTGTAGTTAAATCCATACTAGACTTTTTATTCTTCCTAATACCTCTATTTTCTTTGATTCTGATACTAGAAACTACTCATTATTCATGTTTTCTTCCATCTCTGTTCTCACTTTCTCTTACGCTGCTTCCTCTGTGTTCCTAACTCTGTAAATTCTGGATGTGCAGACAAGTCATGGTTGTCCAAAACGCCAGGTAGAGTCTACTATCTTCCAACTTTATTCTTTCATTGCCTGTATGCATGAATGAAACAGTGAGCCTGTGCACTGAACTACAGAGTTCTCGTGAGTTCTGATGGCATGAAACTGTGGTATGGTTTTGGTTTTCATTTACTAATTAGGTCATTTCAGGAACTGGGAACAAGTAGTTAAAGCTCCTTTGTGCAGTGTTATTCTGAGACCAAACTCTGACAAGAAGCAAAATGTCTTTTGAAGTCCAAAAGAATTTAATTCAGAGATATCTAAAACTTCATTCTCAGTCACTGAAATTTGAAAAATAATTAACTGTGAACCTGTATGCAGATTTTAAACAGTGTTACTGCCAAGAGAAACAGGTTCTTTTTGGTAAAGAAACTGAATATTTTTCTCTATTTGTCTTGCACAGTGTATAGATATTAAAGCCAGGTATAATTCTAGATAATTGCCCAGATAGATAATTAAATCTGCTTGACCATATAAGTGGTTATTTGTGGTAAACAAACTAAAAAATTAATCATTGAAATTAGGAGTGCTTTGTTTGTCCTGGAAACATAAGGCAAAGCTCAATTCTCAAGATATTCTTATATCAGCCCAGGCTAAGAACATAAATATTCCAACCCCGATTTTAAATTTGTTTAAAAGTAATACCCTGACTAAAAAAGTGAGCAGAATAATTTCAATAAACAGATTTCTATAATCTGTCTCTTTTTTAATTACTGAAATTATTCAATTAATATGTTAAAATTACACATTTCATATGTGTATTCTATTACACTTTTCAACACGGTTATTCTATTACGCTTTTTTCATCATACTTAATAAATTTTATTATATGTTAATAAATTATAATTCAGGAATCAAAGAGAAAAATATAAATAAAAGAAGTATGCTATTTGTATCTTTTCACACAGAAATACTCTTTGAATTTCAAATGCAAATTATTTCACAATCAGTGACATACCAGTGACTGGTTTAATGAATGCATTTTATAAACGCATCTTCATCTATTAATCTGGTAATTGTTGCTCTGTTAATTGTTGTGGGGAAGGTGCATCAGGGGTATGAACTTAATATGTTTGCCAGATCCTTCCCCTCAGAAGTCTAGAAAACCCCATCTCCATCCAGCTTAGCCTGGTTCTGCACCTCTGGAGGAGGTCAGGGTCTCCTGCCTCCCTCTGCAATGGACACAGACATAGACTACATGGGCGTGGGCTCAGCTCGCCCTTTATAGATCCAAATATTCCATGGACTTCACTGGAAATGTTTCGGAGCTGCCATGTTAACAGCAATTTCATCTTTTGCAAGCTCTGGAACTCAACACTGCATGAATCACCTTCTCACACACTTCAAAAGAGAATCAGAAACTTTGAGAAGGTGATGAAGTCCTACTATTGCAAAAGGAGATCCAAGAAAGGAAAGGGAATGTTGGTGTCGTTTTCTTGGCTGAGTGAGCAAAGGATTCTTTCCCACTTTCTTCAAGAAATGAAAGTAAATCAGTTCCCTGAAACCAGTAGGTCATGGGACATCTCAACAGGATGTTCTAGGCAGGGGATGATTTTCTCATACCAGAGAGTGGGAAAAGAAAGCTACTGAGGTGCTTTAGAATTTTAACTGCAATACTTAACACTTTTTACCATTGAAATCTCATTTCTAAATGGATTCAGATTCTGTATTTCAGTTTTCTTTCCAAGATATGCAAAGAAATAGCTTTGTGTGAGTTTCATTTTCATATGCTCTTGCCCCCCCTAAATTTTAAATCGCCCTTGCCATGCCATGCTATGGCTGATAGAACTCCCTGAACTCTGGAGAGCTTCTGCTTTCTTCTTGTAAGCAGAAGTGAACAGATACTTTGTTTAACCGGTCCCAAAACCTTTCACATTTTTCAATAAACCGAAAGACAGTGGATAGCAAGATGTCCAAGAAAATATGTGGAAATACATAGAATGACTAGAGAAAAAAATGAGAGGAAAAATAGCTACAAATCCCTTTCACTTCAAGATATCAGGCTAGCAGGCAGCTTGGATGGAGCCACCTCATTTTGGAGAATAAAGCCACCCTGCAAACCAGATTAATTAGATGGGATCACTGCACAGCAGAATTGAGTTTATAGAGTGAAACTGCTGGTGCTGAAGTCCCCACATCAACATATGTGTGCCAGTAATGCACATGTATCTTTCATATAACCATAAATCAGAACTGTTCCAACCTGGTACCAGCTGTGGTGCATCATTAGTGACTGGCTGATTAAATGTGTTCCTGAGTGATCCTTCTCAGTTAATCTCATATGAAAGGAATTAGTTCATTAGGTCTGGGACCATGCCACAGTGTGAACCAAAACAGTTAAATCAGAAGTGAGAATAGTACACTACCAAAAGTTATTGTAGGGGAGCCACAAAAGAGTCTAATATGACATATACAAGTTATGTTGTGCCATTTTGTCTTAGTGCTGGAAAACTGGGAACATTTTGTTTAGTAATAGAGGTAGCAGGTATATACAGAAAGAGTTTATTTTCCTTAAATCTTGTGGGTTTTTCAAAGTATTAAAAGATTCTCATGTTCTCCTACCCGGGCTTTTTAGTTTTCCATTAAAATTTATGCTAAAATAAAATTGGAACGAAAGCAAATCTAACATCAAAGCTCACAGAGCTAGATTAATCCATATTCTGTTTAAGAGTAGTGTATTGCTTTCTCAACACTCAGGAAATGTAAAGTACAATTTAAAGCATTAGTGAATTATTTTTAAAACAGATTATGCAGCCAAACCTTTGTTCTTGCCTATTGACATGAGAAAAAAAAAGTGATCCTGATGCACTTTTGATGTGTTTGTGAGATGGGATTCCTGTAATTAGAGATTGCAATCTATAAATATAATGAATTTGTGCTACTTTAAAGTGCTAATGGGATGGTCGTGGAAAAGAAATCAATGCATTATCACCTCAATTTAGAATCAGAGCCCAATACCTACAATGAGAGGACAAAGTCCTATGTGCATGTGCTGAGTGATGCTTTATCTTGAAATGGTTTAAGGCACAGCAAGCCTGCTGAAGAGTCGGGAGATGTTTTAAAAGACCATCTCATAAAAGCATACCAAAGAAAACATCCCAAAGGCTCTCACTGTCCTCTCGTAACCCTGAATTGCTGCAGAAACGAAAGATGCAGCTCTTTTCTTTTTCTGGTTTTTGGTTTATGGGTGTTTTGGGTTTCTTCTGTATTAGAGCTGAAAGAAACAAAAGCTCACTAATGTAATGTTTTGCTCCTTTGTTCAAATGCAGCGCTGAGTACAAGCGGAGAACCAAGTACATACAGAAAAGCCTGAATCCTGAGTGGAATCAGACAGTCATTTACAAAAATATCTCCGTGGAGCAGGTGCGTGACTGGTGCTGCTCCTCTGTGCTATTTGCTGCTTTATTGTCTGCATGGTCTGCAGTGCTCACTGTGAAGGGAGCAGTGCTACTGGCAATTCTCTGAAACCCTGTAAAATCTTACCAGATTTAGGAGAATTAGGGATTCTTTCCTTGCCTCTTATAGAGCGTCCTATGGAAATCCTATTCTCTTGCTCTTCTGCTCATTAACATGGCAATTTGTGGGGATTACACTCATAAGTACAGATGTGAGAAATTAAATAAATAAATTTAAATGATAATGGAATACATTAATAAGGTAATAAATTAAGACATACGTTTCTGAAGTAGATGCAGAAATCATAGTCACGCTTTGTTCCATCAGCCATGCAAGCTAACACAAACCACAGTGTCTACCATTTTTATTTTAAAAATATGTATAAAATGTAGATATGCATTTTTAGATTTATCACTAATTCCATTAATCACATGAAAAAAAATAGAAGATATTTGATTTCCTTGTCATAGAAAGATTTAACTCACATCTGGGAAGGATGTCTGCAGAGTCTTCTCTGTTTCTTGGTGTCTTCCTAACTCCAGCTGTGCTTCTGAAGCAGTGTGAAGCAATTGAGTGCTCTACTCCTCCATCTCTTCTCATAAAGGACTTTTAACCAATTTGAAAAAAGATATAATTGGCAAAATAATGATCAGTTAATTTTTTTTAGAATTATGAAGTATGTTTTATAGAGTATAGGATTTTAATGCAGTCCTGAATGTTCTGCCTTGCTTTCTGTTCTGTTCTTGATACTTTCAACTTCACTTTACACTGCCATTTCATCTTTCAGTACTTGTAAAAAAGCCCAGAATAACCAGGCTCTTGAGTGAATAGACTTCCCAATGCTTTTAATATTCTTCTCCATCACAACCCCAAGACCTCAATACAATCTTCCCAATTTAGAATTTGGGATTTCTTTCTTCTTGTCCAGTGAGAGGAACATAGATTAAAACACTCATTTTTGCATGGAACAAAACCCTTCCCAAAGAGGGAATTGCCTTGTTGCTCATGTAATCTACACATGTAGATTTAGTAGCAGTAGCTCAGATTTCCTTCAGAGGTGTCCTGTTGTAGGTAGTGGTTTATGAGATTTTCTTACTGCTTCATGCAGGCTTTTATAAATGGTAGCTATTTGACAATTAAACCACACTGATGTTTTCCTGGCTGCAATATAAACTCTAAGTTTGCTTCGTTTGACGAAAGGGTTTGGTAAGTCTTTAAATATTTCCAAATTCAGCTTTTCAGCTAAGAAAGATTCTTGTGTCTTCTTAATTTGCTTGGGAGTTCTGCTGTGACATTTCACAGAGCTGTTATTAAGAGTGCTGAGGTGTTGTAAATTCAGTGGCTGTTTGGTGCTTTGCAAACAGATAATGATATTAATGTAGGATTTCCCAGACACTAATTTTTATGACAAGAAAAAATCTTGTATCTTTAATGTCAGTTTTCAGACCATTATTTGATTAAACATGCCTTTAACTTGCATGTTGAATACTTTGCATTTTCGCTTTCTATTTGCAAATCCCCTTCTTTTGCCTTCCTCTGAGACTTTTATGTGGTGTTTATGTTTTCAAATGTGCAAACTTCATTTTAGAACCACATGTCTTTTATATTCAAGCATCTTGTCACACAGAACTGTGTGCAGAGAACACTGTTTCCTTCCATACTTTTCCATGACTTGTATTTACTGCTAAGCAGACAAACCATGCTATGACACCAGTGTGTGAGACTTTTCTCGTACGAAATTCCATGCCCTGCCTTAGAGAACCTACAGTGAAGCACATTTCTAAATCACAAATACTTCAATGCTGATGATGAGTGTCCTCTACAGTCTGAAGAACTCTCACCATGTAAGAGACCATCATTTGTACTCATAACGCTCACAAATCTGTATTTCAAAATAGTTACAGATAGAAATAGAAATACAAGTCAATAATTGCATTAGACTGAGAATGGGAGTTCTGTGCACCAAACAAGTAAAACACAGAGTTAACAGTCACATTCAAACATAAATTCATGAATTTTTATAAACAGCATTTCTTCAAAGAAATATTTCCTTTCCCCCATGCTTTTTTCTCTCCATCAGAACAAGCATTGCTTGCAGACAGCAAATAAGCATTATCAAATATTTCCTAATATAGTTCTTTTAACGTCACTGTCTAGACTTTAGCTGGTTGTACAATTTTTTATTTTCCCTTTCTCTTTCATAAAATAGTTGAAATTAAAGTGAAAATAATTATGGGAAACAGATCACTCTTTGAAAGGAAACAGACTTTTTCAAGGTCAGAATGATTAGTTTTATCACATATATAGCAAATTTTGCTTTGACAGTTGCAGAAAAAATAAACTGTGAATATTTAGTAATTTAAGGGTTTTGTTAAGGAATAAAGTAGAAATAATTAAAATTTGAGAGGAAGGCTGAGTACAATATTACAAATGTTGTGCAGTAATTGCTAACTCAAGTCCAATACCTACTCAGGGCAAGAAAGAAAGCATTAGAATGATTTAAGGAGAAGATGATAAAAGATGTAAGTTCTTTTGCTGGTGACACGATTGGTATACTGTATGACCACGCTGTAAGCTGTGACTTTCTTTGCCTCAGCTTCTTACTTGCCAGAAAGCAAATAAAAGCATTTACTTATATGAAATAATTCCACAAAGCAAATAGTTTTGCTGTCACTTATGTCTGTAATTTGAAGGTAATATATTTAGAAAGAGTAATATTTTCAAAATCTTTGAGTGATGTGGAAGCTTATGTCTTATTTCCAAAAGTAAGGAAATCTTTTTTATGAATCAGTAAGGTATTGGTATTTAAATCTTACTTAATATCTAGGACAAAAGAAAGTAAGTTCCTAAGTGACCTATAAAAAGCCTTTTTGTACTCCCGTGTACCAAAGTACATAAATACAGAGAACAATAAAATGTTAAATATGAATGTAAGAAAAATAACTGTAATGGATTAGCTAATACATTAATTTTTACTCATCAAACATCCTGACTGAAATTACAGTATTTTGTATTATTTCTGAAGTAAATATAGTAGTATGCTTTTAACATAGAGGAAAGAACTAGCGGCATTGAAATTATTTCTTTCCTAAGGCAAATCCTAGTATGAAATTTTCAAGGAATATGTGTTGAATATTTTAATTAGTGCATATTTAGCTACACAGGCAGACACTATCCATATTATCCAGACATTTACAATGAGGAACAAGCCCTTCTGTACCTGTGGGGTTGGTTATGCCTTCCAAAAGAGACATATTTTTCACATTGGCTGTTTCTGCCAATTCCTTCATTTTCTTTAAAATATGGCTGTCCCTATTCAGCCTAAAGCTAACTGGAGTTCACATGCAGTAATGTGCTTCTAGGTGGATTTCTATTTATTTTATTTTATTGCTGTTTTTTTTTTTTTTTTTTTCCCACAATTCTAAGACTGAAATTGTTTGGTAGCACTTTTTTCAGAGTATGTTTGGGGCTCAGATGACATTCCCAATATGTGGAAACTGTGTTCCTTCTTTTTTGTGGCGCTCATTTTCCTGTTGGTGCATTGCCCGTTGCAGAAAGCCATGGTCAGACAGATAGAGGGTTCAGTACTGCTGTCTGTCATATTCCTGATGAGCATCAGAACTTCAGGATTCACATCCTAAAACTGATTTATGAAAGGCAGAGCCCTTATGCAGTAAGGCAGAACTGGGATGGTGAAATGGCTGCTTTTAAAACCATCAGCCATTTAGTGCCCTTTGCCACCATGGTGGCACACAGTTAAATCTTCAGAGAAGCAAATTCGCCTCTGCTTTGAAACTCGTTTCATGCACTCTGCCTCACAAAGGTCTTTCCATGGTTTTTCATTGTCATAATATTTTATAAAAGCTTTATTAAACTAAAAGGCTTAAAATAGATTTTGAAAAGTATAGAGTACTGTAAGTTTTCATCACAATTTTATTATCACATTATTGCAAAGAAGCTAGCAAAGCATGGCTCCAGTCACTTGAAAATCTTGTCTTTTTCCCCTTTCTGCCAAAAATTCTTCAAACCTTAGGGTTTTTTCCCCCATTTCCTGCAACTATACATTTTTCTCTCTGTCCTTGCACAGTCATCAAGAAGAAATCTCCTCTCAAAATAGCAACAAGTGTGACAATTTATTTCTGAAGAGTATTTTTGCTATCTCTTTTAAATGGTAAAAATACATATACGTAATATAGTACCTGGCAGAAAATTGTATCATCCAGGAAGCCAAAAGCATCATGGACCAATGGTTGCTCAGCTCACTTTTTCAGGTTATTTTTCATGTTGCAGTTTCAATACTGTCTTGGAACAGCAAAGAAAAGGTATTTTATTCAGTCAAGGAAATCAGCTTTAGAAATAATAGATAATAAATTTTCAAAAAAATAATCTTTTTGTTCATTCTTGCAGGATATTTCTTAAACGAATGCTTAAGAAGAATATTGCTTAATTATGTAGGAATAAAACAGGAAAATAAAAGAATTGCTCTCAAATATTTTTTTTTAAATCTTAGGTATCAAGTCGTGCTGTTGTGTGCTTAAAAAGTACATTGTTGATGCTAGAAATAGTTTAATTCCCCTTTGTGTGGGTTTTCCAGGATATGCTGATTTAAATTTTCTTTTCATAGACATTGGCTTTGCATAGTTGTGCATTTTTCCAAAGTTGGCTGGGAGCAGATGATATTCTGAATACATAATGATGAGATTAAATTATCACTTAAAGGCAATTGCAGGTTGCTAGGAACTGTTTTAGTCTGGATGAAGAGAAGGGGCAATGGGGGGAAATTGATGATTGTAATAACAGCAATGTTGTGGGTTCGATCCTGGGTGCACAGACCATCCACTCCAGAGTTGCACTCAATGATCCTTGTGAGTCATTCTAAACTCAGAATATTCTGTGGTTCTGTAAATAGCCAAGAGTGCTTTCATTGCAAGTATATGCAATATGTACAATGACTGGCGTAGGTTATCATTTTGAGCAATGATCCTTTGCTGTCCCTCTGTGACCAGCAGCCAATTAACAGAGCAGTGAGTGACAGGTTGCTTCTGTTAGGATGATAACCTCAACTATCACATAAGAATTCATCTGAATTCTTTAATTCAAGTATGTGAAGAGTCCTCTTTTCCTCACTAATGCTTCCATTCTTCATTTGTAACTTCTCAGCCCGGCTTTGCAGACACCCTACAACCGGCAGGATTTTCTTTCAAGCCACATGAATTTATTACTGCCTTTGCAGCCACCTAATAGCCTTTTGTCCTAGCACACAAAATCAGTAATCAATCCTGCCCCTACATGTCCTCAGAGACCCCTGGAAAAATGCTCAGGTCAGTCCTTACAATAAGGTCAACTGCTTTGGTCAACAGTTTCTCTGTCTTGTGCTCTCTTGTCATATAAAGATCACTTGTTTCTTACTGTGCCCTACAGAAGAGTGCTTGACACAGCTACCATGCCTAACAAGATCTGCAGATAATGGGTTTTGACAGCTGCCATCAATACCCAACAGTACAACTAGTCTGCATGCCTGGATCACTTGCAGAATCTCACTGACTACACTGAATTCTGCAGGCATTAAAGCCTGCTCTTCACAGATGAGGTTATGTAAATAGGGTGTTTGATATCATACATTTGAAATTCACACTCAAATGCACTTCAGGCAGATGTCTGCGTTCAGGCAGATCTGGTGATGAGAAAAGCTGAAGGAACAAAAAAAATGGGGCCTTAAAAATCAGTTTGACTCTTGTAGTGGACATAAATTCTGCCCAAAACAACTTGTGGGAATTCCTAAAATAGGGCCAAGCCCATCTGGCTTGATAACAAATAATAGTGCCAAATTATTTTTATCAGAACAAGGCTGATGAAATGGTGAAAATTACCATGAAAATACCTTATCCTATGAAAAAGGATAAGATATTTTCATGGTAAGGAAGAAAGAGGAAATAATCTGTAGAAACCACCAGAAAGACTTGATCTGAAGTTTATGAATTTAATTATCATTTTCCTTGAATTGCAGCTGAAAAAGAAAACACTGGAAGTGACTGTGTGGGATTATGATAGATTTTCCTCAAATGACTTCCTCGGTGAAGTGAGTACCTTATTTCTTCCTCTCTACTAGTAATAACTGCAGGCTGTTATGTGGAGACTGTTCTCTTTCATGGTACACGTGTTAAGTAAAACTGTTTTTTACATCCCAGTTTTACTGTTGTCTTCTTAACAAATGGTCATGATTTCTTTAATTTAGACATGAAAGATAAATCCCTTTCATCTTGATTAACTGGGAGCAAGCTAATTTAGGACCCAACAAACTGTTAATTTGCAAAAAATTAATACGTTTTTTGAGTGCGAGATAGCAAAAACATTCAAAGTGACTCCAGGGGAAATTCTTTTTATGACTGAAAGCTGCCTGACTTGATTTTACCATAACATAGGAAGGTTGAGGAGGTATTAGTCTTTGTAAATGATTAAAGGTTAAATTCTGCCATCAAACCATATTTTAACACATGCACAAGTATCTTCAAGTATATTAGACCAATTTAGTCTCGCTGATCAGTCTCATTTTTTAACATTCTGAAAAAGTAATATCATTGGTATGAATGTATGAATGAAGGCAAAATATAATCTTATAATTAATAATAAATAAGATGAGTGCTCATGGGAAAAAGGTTTTCTCTTTAAAAAACAAATAAACAAGCATATGCACATATAATACAGAATTACCAGCAATAAATATGAAATAAAAATAATTAAAGTAGTAATTACAAATAAAGATTATTATTAGAAATAGAAGCCCAGGAAAATCAATCTCTTGTGCAGCGTAACTGAGATTATCTGGGCTCATTCTACATTTGAATTCTGCAAAAAAGTCACAGAGTTCAGCTCCAGTTCCCCTTTGTGTAACTACCAAACTGAGCAATCAATGTCACTATTTGAACAATTACTAAAATAAATGTATAGGAAGCTGCTACATGATTACTTATTTCCTGCATCCTCTGTCCATATTCTTGTTGAGTTCAGCATGTTTTTCCAAATGGAGGGCTTTACTGAATATTTACATCCTTGTTTTTGTTATGACATTTAGAAAAGGGATGCTCCTGCAACTGCTTCTACATAAAGATTTAAACCTCTCCCCTTCAAATCTTCTTCAACCTCTAGAACTGCTTTTTTTTTTTTTTTTTTTTTTTTTTTTTTTTTTTTTTTAATTATTATTTTTAAATTGTGAAAGAAGTTATTTAGGGGAAAAAGCAACAGAAAATACTATCCAGTGTATCTTGGCATCAGGATGTCCAGAGGAATCCTGCCCCATAACATCAGATGTGGCACATCAAGGTCCATATCCATGGAAAGTGAAACAGAAAAAAATGAAAGCCTCTCCTCCTATAAACAGAGCCGCCAGCCTACACTGCCCTTTGGCAACAATCCTCAGACATGCTCTCTTCCAAGTAATTTTTAAAACTTGACTTAAAACCATAACAGGGAGCATGCTAAATATTCATCTGTTAAGATTAATTATAGATCTAACCAGAAAGACCAAGCCAGATCATAGTCAAGCTATAAAAATGAAAGGAAAAAAGAAAAGGCAAAAGGTTTTAACCTAGAAACCATCTAGTTGTTAGGAGACTTCCCCATCCCTATACTTGAAGAGGTTTTCTTTAATTCAGGGTCTTGTAATAAAGTGACAAAAACATTTTTCCCTGGGGTAATTGCACACTTTGTTTGTCTAGCAGTTTTAGAACTTCCCTACCTGGCATTAGTTTTAACCCTCTCACTTTAGAGCCAGTTGTAAATCTATTTTTGACCTTCCTTCCTTCAAGATTCTGTGATGAATTTCAGTACTTTACATCCCTTGGGCCCTCTCAACTGCAAGCTTATTAAGAGAGTAAGGGTCTTCTTGGTCCAGTGCTCTTTTTTTATTTTAAAGAAATTTCCTGCTAACAATGAAGGCGGCTTAGAGCAGATTTTGTCTACAATGTTTGCAGGTTTTTTTAGCCAGTTTATTTGTTTCATTCCCACATTACTATTGCACCTCCTGTTTTTTCCCTCAGTAATGTTTGGATGCCTGAATGGTCAGCTGAATTCTGTTATTTTAGTGAAGTGCAAGAGTAACCCTGTTTTTTTCTTTTTGTTGCTACTTCTGCATATGTGGATTTTTTAAAGACTCAAGAAGCATGAGCCTCATATTATTGAAGACCTCAATAAAAGCAAATATGCGACTATTTCCCCCCTTAAAAGCACTGCTAAAAGGCAGGAAATTATAGTGCTTGCTTCTCCTATTAGAAAATGTCTCTACAGAGGCAGAATGGCTGGATGTCTTTTTGGTGTCTTTTTACTGTAGCTGTCAAGCAAGTGCTCACAAGCTGCCCTCTGAACTGCCCAGTTATCTTTGTGTCCTTATCCCACAGCCAAAGGACTCAGCTCACAGTCCTGGCTGAGGTCCTGGTGAGGAGACATTGGTTCAGGCACATCAATATGCTACTGAATCTGGCTTTGGGGTCACAGCATGCCCAGGGAGTCCTGAATCTGTCAGCACAAAGCCTTACACCCTTCACTCTTACACCTGACTGCAACTTCTGAGCTCCAGTCTCTCCTGATGTGTGCAATCATGAATAGGTCAGATACAGGCTATATATTATACTTTGATTTATTTGTAGGTATTGATTGAGTTATCCAGCATCTCTCAGCTTGACAACACTCCTCGGTGGTATCCTCTTAAAGAACAGAGTGAAAACGTAGATCATGGGAAATCTCATTCTGAAAAGAGTAGCCAGCAATCTCCAAAACCATCTGTCATCAAGAGCAGAAGTCATGGAATCTTCCCGGACCCCTCCAAGGGTAGGAATGACTTGGTGCACCTGATACGAAATGTTTTCCCAGATGATGTGTAAATCTTTGCTATGTGTAAGTTCTAATAGAAAAATAAAGATACTGGTATGAAGTTTGTATAAATTTTTATTAAAAATGCATTTATCTCTGTGATTAATTAGTTGGAGACAAAGTTTAAGTTGTCTCAATCTTGTCAGCCAGCTTACTGAGCAATTATGTCCTTAAAACAGCAGCATACAGACTACTACTACTCTAGATGTGCTTTGCACATCCGCTATAGATTCTGTGCCCTTTTGATTTTCTTGATAGTCTGGGGCAAACTAAATACATATTTAGCTTTCTATTTGTCATGTTCCTTAAATATTCTATGGATTTTTTTTTCTGAAAATGCCACGTTAATATTTTATAGAACAACAATTATGCTACAATAATGCAAATGCATTTCCAGTCAGTGATAATGGATTGTAGCACATCTCAGTTGTATTGGAAATCAGTGGAGCTGATACAGTAGAAATATATTAATGTTTACAAAAGCAGAATTGATCTCAGTGTCTCCTGGTTCAAGAAATTTATCTCTCTTCTTTTTATACTAAGTAGTCAGTGGACAGGTGCTCTCTTAAAACACATTATGTGTCCTATCAAAGCAAAAAACACTCCATCTACAATCCAAATGAGTGCCCAGAGGGACAAGACTCTGCTCCATCTCCTCTCTATTTCTCTGTTTAACATTTTGCCAGGGACTGGTGTCTATATAAGATGTCTGTCTGAATTAGAGGTAAGTATAGAAGATATTGTAAGTTAGGCTGTGATTGTCCTGATGGCATTATTCAGGATAAAATGACTTGTATTTGCTAAGTTTTTGGTGCTGGTGTAGGTGATGCTGCTTAGCCTCAACATACTAGAGAAGAGAAAGTGGAAAACACCACTCCATCATTCCAGTTTGAACCAGCACAGGAGGTCTAATTCACAGGTGATAAACAAACTAATACTAAATCAATTATTCTCTGGGCCAGGTAACAGTGGGGAAGTAGAAAATAATGCTTTGTAAGAGTTTCCTAATCGTGATATATCCTGATGCTTTAAATGGAAAGGCGCAGCCTAACCTTTATTCCTTGTTTTGGAATTCATCTAGAGAGACCAGTCATGAGGAAGAGAATGAAAATGTCTGTTTTTAATAAATGCAAGAGTTGTGCTTCTTCATTTTCCTGGTAGACATGCAGGTGCCCACCATTGAGAAATCCCACAGCAGCCCAGGGAGCTCCAAGTCCTCTTCCGAAGGCCACCTCCGCTCTCACGGTCCCTCGCGCAGCCAAAGCAAAACCAGCGTCACCCAAACGCACCTGGAAGACGCTGGGGCCGCCATCGCCGCTGCTGAAGCAGCTGTGCAGCAGCTCCGCCTGCAACCAAGTAAAAGACGCAAATAAATTCCTCAGCATGGCAGCTTAATGTTCATCTGTTGCCTTTTTCCCTGCTGTCCTTCCCTTTTCGGCTGTTTTTCCTTTTTTTATTTTTTCTGTTCTTGGCACACTGTGCTCACTCTGTTCAATGTCTTTCTTTGTGTGCCTGTGTGTGAATACATATAATTACAATATACTCTTGTATTTAGAAGTCTTTTGTTTATTTAGTTATCTATTTATTTTATAAAGACTGCAGTGAAACTGGCTGTTTCTCCATCAGTCCCTTCACTCATGGTCCATGATGTTCCATGGTTGTGCATGACACAGAGAAGTCCACTGTGTTTTGGTGTCACTAAATACCTACCAATGAAATAATCAAAACCTGCAGAGATGCAACTGCCAGCTCTTCAAATTGCATACAAGACTGAGACCACATTAATAACAGGATGTATCTATAAGTAGCAAGCATGAAGGACAGTACTATACACACAAAAGAAGATTTGAAGTTAAAGAAACTTTTTTTTTAACTACATGGCTGAGATTTCTATTTTTGAAACATGACTGTAAATATCTATTTATTTTTTTTTTGAAAGGAAATATAAGGCAACTTTCTTTATATCTCAGATAGGACTGTGTTAGTGATGAGCAGAACAGAAATACAATAAAAACATTAAACACAATAATTGCAAAACCATTAAACACACAGAGCCAGTAACATCAGATTTCAACAATGTTGTCAAGTTAGCAAACTCAAAGGGAGTTGAGAGCTAAGTCAGGTGTCAGAGTTCAATTTTTTAAGTAGATTTTTACCATGGATTGATTAAGGGTCAAGGTAGATTTCATCTGACGACTTCAAATAGGTTAAAATAAAACTATTCCATTCAAAAGGATTACTCTCCAGAGTATACTTCAGACCAGTATCATCTGATTGCTAGCTGAGGGTTTAGTTGATGGCAAATTAAATCTCTCTGACTGTGAAGTCATTGTGTTTGTCTTTAGGATTTGTTGATATGCCATAAACTCACCATGGTATAATGCAAAACTGGGGGAAAATTATTTCCCTTGTCTTCACTGCCATTAATACAGAAACAGCCAGTTTTGATACTCTTTAATGCTGTGCATGTGGTGTCTCTTTGGTGTTTGAAAACACTACTTACTTAAATACAGAAAAAAAAAAAAAAACACTTCTGTTTGCATGAATAACATTTAAGCTGGTTCCATCTGAGGATACATACTCTGGGTTTCCATTTCACCCACACTGCCACAGCAGCACACAAAAGCGGTCAGTCTAATCATGCCAGGAAGCAGCACAGACACAGCATAGCAGGAGTCCTCCCCATTCAAAGAACTCAGTCTGACAATCTGCCTCCACCAGCCAATGACAACAAAGACCAAAGCCAACTAGCCCTCAGGAAAGTGATGTCTGATGGACCAGTCAAGCCTGAAGGAGGTGAGCAGAAAGACATGGTTAAGAAACCAACTACATCCCAAATACTTCTTGCCATGTCGACTAATTCATTGCGATATTTAATTATTTATTTTACCCCTCCATTAAGTGCTGTAAATGTTAACATGAATCAAGAACTCTGCTTGATTTTTCCACCTATCAGCGCATAAATCCATCATGAAAAACTGTGCTAAGAAGCATTATGAAACAACAAATGTGTGCACTTCCATTCCACTGGAGTACTTTGAATTCTGTTGAAAAGTAGTATAGCTTTGCTCATGTTGTTGCCTAATAAAAAGCATGCATCCAAGCTGGTCTGCTTAAGCATGATTGGACATTTTTTGTACTGTGACAAAAACCTAACTGCACATTTTTGTTTCTAAAAATGTAATTGGGGCAATAGCAATTCCTGTTTCCTCTTCCAACACAATTGTCATATCAACAGTCGTTAGCATAGATAATTTTTCAAACCACCAGTGGAAAGGAAAGGAGTTTTGATCCATGTATAGCTCAATTTCTTGATAATTTTCGTATCAGCATCTTTAAAAATTATTTTCTACTTGTAGGCACCTGTAATACCACATATCATCAATTTATTCCCTCATCACAAATAAAGAGCCAGAATCTCAATCAGTTCAAATTGCCACTGTTCTTTTGACTTCTGGAGCATCTTGTTTATTTCCATGGAATCTGAGGGATAATCCAAATAAATGTACTGACTGAACTCCCAGATGTTCTTTTGTGCTGTAATCCCTTCCTAAGCTCTCAAGATGCATTGAAGGTTTTTCTGTCAACACCGTTGCACACATTGGGCAATATAAACTGGCTTAAGGGGTACAGGAGAGAAGGAGGGAATGGTTCTTCAGACAATATATTCTAAGGGCAACAAGTCATTCAGACAACTACTGTGATGTTAAAACAACTAATAAACAGGGCAAAAGTAACAGGTCTTTTTAAGCATATTTAGAAATGACAAGTTTTTTTCTTAGGAGAGCCTTTAGAATTCTTCCATAAATCCAGGTATTTACACACAAACACACACACACCCACTGTATTACTCTATGGCTCAAATCTAGACGTTCAGCTAAGGCAGAACCAGGGAATGTTGTGGTACAAGCTCAGCATCATGTCTGAAAGCTGCCTGCCACTCCTGGGGGGTAGACCATTCAAATCTAAATGACTCTTATGATCTTTTGAGATGTTGTGTCTGTCGAGTGTTATCACTGACTCATAGCCCTGTGGTGATGCCTTTTCACATAGATAGGTAATGCAAAACATTTTGCTTTTGATATAAGATTGAATATATAAAGTTCAGATATACTTTAATAAAGAAATAGTGAGTCTGTTGGCTTGAAATGCCTATGCCAACAAACTGTTATTCTATCTTCTTTATTTTTAAAATTGAAAAAAGAATATATACTGATAGGTACTTGGCTCAGCAATATTGGAAGCATCATAAAGAGTTATGGGAATAAGAGTCCCCATTATAAATAATGAGTCCACATTATAATTATAAGAGTCCACAATAATATATAAAAAAGGTTAAAATTGTTATGAAGATGTTAAGAAGTAGTACTTCTGTCTTTTTACTTCTGACAAATAAAACACAATCCTTGGTCACCTCCACAATGTTTACAAGTCTGGTTTCAGACCTGTGAGATGTTTTGGCTTTTCTTTATTGTTCCAAAGATAGTTTGTCCAAATTTATTCATATGAGGTGGGCCACTAGTTACCATTTTGAGGTTAATGACTCTCATGGCTTTTAGCAGGAATGAAAAGCAAGATGATTTCACAGCAGTTTTGTGGACTATGATAGCAAAATGAGACTAGTCTATAACCTCTAATGGAAAAAGCACCAAAGATACTCAAAACAGCTTCCAACTTATGGACTTCTTTGTGGGACGAAGAGATGAAAAGAAAGGAGAGATTTCTCCTTCATTGTGAACTATGAATATCAGGGCATTGTCAGTTTCCAGGTCCATTCTCAAAAAGGGATGATGCATGTTTATGGCACTCACTTCCAATATACCCTACTTTATTGGTAGCTGCAAAAGGACATGTTAGGAACTGGTTTTAATCACTGAACAGTCATCTTGGCAAGTTAGTAAATTTTTGTTACTATGTCTCAAAGCCATTTACTAAGAAAGCCATTACAGATAATACGCAAAATTATTATTATTTTTTTGCCACAGCTATTTCTCTGTGTATTTATTAAATAACAGCACCTTTTAGAAGAATTATTTGGATTTTTTCAGCCTAAGTACACAAAGGTGCTGGAAATGATTCTGTGTGTGAAGTCCTTCTATGCCTAAGATAATCCTCAGAAAGAGTGTCCTCCTTTGATCTTGTCTCTCAATAGCTCCATTTTTTCTCTTGAATTGATCTGGCTCTAGAAAAAACAACAAACCAAGCAAGACAAGGATCCTGTCATTCTGACAATGTCTCAGATAATTCCTTCTCTAGTTCTGATTCCTAGGACCCTTTCTTTTGGGTCTATTTTGTCAGTTATCAATTGTGTGTCTGTTGAGAAATAACAAGGAAATCAAACAAGATCAGAACCTATAGCATAAATAGCATATTTTGTAAAAACAAGTCTTTCATCAGTTTTTTGTTGAACTGAATTGTTTCTGTATTCCTTTTACAGAGTAAAAAATGTATTTAAGTCAATCTGCTTTAAAATTAAGGTAAAGATGCAACAAAAAACATTAGGTTTTGCTGAGAACCTTTGTAAAATCCAACAGTCAGCTACAGCAGTTAATTAAAAATAAACCCTGAAGTATAATTTTGTCATTGCCCATGAGAGCTAAGAGTGTGATCTACAAAGAAACCAACTGCATGCTACAATTTCCAATCACATCCCTCAGAGAGGAACAATAACATTTCAGAGCCAACTCTTTGAAGGCAGAAGTTGCAAGGGATCCAAGTCAGAGGACGGGTGGAGTTAATTTGATTTAGGTTTTGTGCAATATATGAATCATTCCCAATTACATATTCACTTAAAATTAAGCTCATTCCCTTCAACATAAATTTGTGTATTAAGAGTTTATCCACCAGATGAGTCAGTTTTGGAAACAGTGTGAATCAGTCCATCACCTTTTCAGTCACTAATTTATCCCACAAAAGAATCTTCTCATTATATGGAATTTTCTTGGTAGGTCAGTTATGTTTAAAATAAATTATTTTAGAATTCTTCAGATACTTGAAAAGTTGGATGATTATTCAGAACACCACCAGTTCTCTGGATACATGCATATGAAACAGTAGGTGTATTTGGAATACAATTTTTACCGATTTTATATAAAAAGTCTTTTCAAACCTAGCTTATACATTTAAAGTAATTAATAACATTCTTTGGTTTTAATACATTTCAATAAAGTAAATAAGAAAGACAAAATCTGAAAAAAACTTCAGCATCTGTGATAAGCAGAAATGTGCACTACCTCTGCCTCACCATAGTAGAAACTTGATTGGTTTGTCCTTTGCAGAGAAAAAGATGCCAGCTTTTCCCCTAAAGGACAATGATTGTACAATGAAAAATCAATTCCTTTATTACATTAGAATATCCAAGCGTGAAAAAAACCCATTACTTTATGACCAAATAAGAGAATTTCTAGAAATTTATTTCAAACCTTCCTAGCATCTTTGAAGAACAGTGAATTAATATTTAAATAGTAAATAGCTCAGTAAGTGAATTTAAGTCTCAACATCATTGTAGGCCTATACATTTTTTATTCTTTCCAAGAGACACTCATGAAAAAGAAGCTACAAGTCAATATCCCATTCCTTGTATATCTTTTGCTGATGGCAGCCATAGGCAACTTCTCTTCTATTTGGCTCACATTAACCCAACCAAAAAAGGAAGCAACCTGCCACAATAAAAACACTGCTACACTCACCTGAAGTAGGTAGCAAATGTTAAAGATCTAGAAAAATTGCCATGTGTTTCAAAGATCCAAGCATCCCTCTTAATTTAAGGTAATACCAGCATTATAATTCTACAAAAATTTCTGTCTAATTTTCAATAATGGAAAGAGTTTTTCAAGGTCAAACCTCTATCAACTTAAAATTACATTTCCTTAAAACATCCTCTGACACACGTACCTGGTATTATATTTTTTTGTCACTGAAAATAGTGGGGTGGGGGAGCTGGGGGTGAGGAGGATGGGAGAAAATGGAGCCCCACAAAATTTCATAGAGAATATTTCATCTTTTACATTATGCATTTTCCATCATGACACAACAGCTTTTCCAAACAGTTGTATGTCAAGCGATTTAACTGGCTGGGGGGAGATCTACTCTCAGAGATGATATTGTTAGCTAGAATACCTCCAGTTTCAAAACTCTACATCAGCATTTTCAGAATGGTACCCAATTAAGCCTATCAATTTAAACATCTCAAAGAATTCCAGTTTAAAACACTTTAGTTCAAAAGGCAGCACATCTGCTTATAACTGTCTTGAACCAACAACTTTCACGCAAGTTCACTTAAATGTCAACATGATAGGTTAAAGCTACACAGAAATGTAATGTGGTGCTTGCATCAAGACATTGTCATCACTGTACAACCCATGATACAAGTCTGAGCCACAATTGTGTAATTTCTAGCCACCTAGCTGCAAGAAATTAAAATTTATATGAATTTTCCTTATCACTAAGTTCTATTTGCTGGCTTTAGCAACAATGGAATGAAAGGAAATTGATTCCTATGTTACATAAATCTTCTGAATTGGATATGATTGTGGTTTAAAATACCTACTAATTTGGGATCCCTTTTGGTCTGTACCCATTTTCACACATTTAATAGGCAATGCCATGTTTTAATTTCCTACATTATTTTAGGATATTTCCTTCACACTTATATAATTTATAACCCAAAGCTGTTTAGTGACTCATGTCACTAGTTTCTTAATTTCCAAGTTAAATGGGCCTTCATATTGCTCCAAATAACCCATTTCCAAGAATCATTATCAAAACAAGAACAGTTTGTCCCCAATCTCTGCAGATAGCAGAGACTGTCTTTTCAGCCTTGTTCCAATCTAATAGCTGGCCCATTTTGCTTTGGTTATTCCTGCTATTTACTCTTTCACCATTTTAAACTGACATGCAATTTCAGAGAATTGCTCAGCTTCTTCATTTGATAACTCTTATTTCAAAACTATTTTTTCAACATTCTGTAGGGTAGACTAACCCTACAGAGTGCATGGAAAGTTATTTCATCCAAATTGCTTTCCTGGGTAAAGAAATTACTTCAGTACAGTTTAAGAAATGTGTTGTTCTTCTGTTACTCATCTCAGATGGTAAATTTCTCTGTAAAGGGTTGTCTTGAACTTTCACAAAGTATCCCTGCTCAGTATATGGTCAAATCCATGTCTAACATACAGCTGTGGCTGAGATGGGTGACACCATGGCTTAAAGTCCTGTTCAGTGTGAGGGACCATTAGGAAAATAAACTATCTCTGCTGACCTGAGGTGGATGTGTTTGATCACCAGTTGTTTATGCATCCCCAAACTGTTGCCAGTTCACAAAAGATGCAACAAGCAGTTCCAACAACAGTTTTACCCTAACAGAACTAGCTGGAGCAGCTCTTGCTTTTAATGCTAGCAAACACTTCATGAAAACAGGAAAATTGGTATTTGGGGCACTTTGAGCCCTTGAAACAGGCCTTCGGGGCACTTTGAGGTTGGAGCACTTGAAACACAAGACTACTGAGAGTGAAGGACAGCCAAGCTTCTGCCAAAAGACACTGTATGAGATGCCCAGTCTATTGGTCATTAGAAAGTTACACAGAGCAAATGGGTGTTTTCACCTTCTCCCATGGGCTTGCATCTCTTTGAGAAGACTCAGAGTGATGCTTTCAGCCTTTTTTGTCACCCAGAGTTTCTCAGAAGTTGGACAGTTAAAAGAACTTTCAAGTAATTAGAGGGCAATTGGGGAAACTTAATCCTGAATCCACACTTGAAGGCTTTTTTCCCTCCTCCTGTCTGGTTCACAAACAGAACCATCATTCCCAAAGTTTTTAGACTGTGTAATTCTGTTTCTAGACAGAAACTGGAAAAGGGAACATCTAAAATTTATTCACCAGGAGAAAGTGCTGGTTGAGTCTGTTGTTCCTCCATATGAAGCACAGAACTGTAAAGTCAACTTGTCTTAAAAAAGCATCCATTCGCTGTTGAATGGCTGGAGTGGCTGAGAGTGCTGGATTGTTTCCATTTTCCTGCTGACTGATTTAGTAGCTCCTGGTTATAGGTCTTGTGTGAATGATCAATCTTCCCTATATTAAGTTTTAACAAAGGATCTTCTCTGTTCTCTGTCGAAAAAAGACTTTTCTTTTTTGAAATCATATGCCTTCCAAGCTTTCTTCTCTTACTGATTTTAATACTATATTTTCTTCATACTAAGGCATGACATGCATTTTTCTTGATTCTAAAGGTCTTTTTTCTAACTGGGTCCATCAGCCAAAGCATAAGCAAATACATATTTTTTCCATACTAATAATAATTTTAAAAAGTAGAAGTAAAAAGATGGGGTGGATAGTGGATAGTCAGTGCCAACCTCCATTTTATTGAATCAGCAATTCTTTTCCAAAAAGGCATAAGGGTTGAATTTATTATGTTCAAACGTCATTCTGTTGAATTTTTTTCTTCTTCCTGTAAACCATGCAGAGTACAAAAGGCATCTGTCTAACCATTATAATTTTTTTTTTAAAGCCTGGTCCTACATCAGGTATAAAATTATCATCCACTTTCTTGGAACCTGAAATAATTACTGCAAGCAGTTGAGAACTTTTCCAACTCATTTATATATTATTCACTAGAATCATTGACCTGAAATTTTGCTCATGCCAGAGCCTGTAAAACAGGCAGTTTAACAGAATCACTCAGAGGCAGCATTAACACCACATTTCAAACCACTAAATGTGACATATGTACCCCATTAACACCCATTCCAAGCAGAGAACATTTCATCTCATCGAGGGAACTACTGGCTAAAATAGGATTAACAGATGAAAATTAAACCAAACCACAACAATAACTTTTTATAATAGGAAAATCTGTGCCCTATTTCAGAGAAAGCAGCTCATATTAGACTTTTAAACTTCCATTTCATAGCTCTATAATTCACAGTTAAATGGGTGGGCAGCCCAGATATGATGATATTGCAGTGCTTAGAAACTGCCAAGCACCTGATAAAGTGTGTAAAGAGTTTACAGAAATAGGGCTGGAGGGGGCGAAGGGATATCACCTTTCTCCCAGAGAGAGGCCAAATGAAGGTGCATAATGACCTTCAGCTAAGTTTGGTCTCTTTCATCTGCTGGGACCTGAAGAGTCTTTCATCTAAAAATGTAGTTTTAAGAATAATATGCAATTGACAGGAAAAGCTTGCCTTTGGGAAGTATTTTAAAAGTTTTTTTAGGCTTTCTAAGAGTTTTTAAAAGCTTTTTATTGGGTTGGTTGGGTTTGGGGTGGTTTTGGGGGAGGAGGGGGGGCGCATCACTTAAGAGCCAGAGAATAATTTGCAAAATCAAAGGGCAAGGAAGCAATGAAACACTCTGGGTACTTAATATTCAAATGATGAAAAGTGCCTTCACCTGCATTCTTATTTAGGTAAACATTGTAGATTTCTGTAAAGCAAGACTGCACCTTGTAGCTTCAGGCACCTGTGTGAAACCAGATGACAATATCTAATCTTTGGACCCAAGTGAATCCATATGAAACTGTTCAAATGCTACAGACCAAAGCATCTCCTGCCAGAATTTTGCTGTCAACATCCATGGACTGAAGAATTTTCTAGCATAGGCAGATGTAAGCAGAAGCTCTGTAACTCATAACCTGCCTTAATACCATAATAAAAGTAAAATTAAAATTAAATATAATGCAATAGTTGTTTATCCTTTATGTGGATATGAACCCAATTAACCAAGCAAGGTAGAAATTGGTCTGACACTTTCAGGACTTCACAGACCTTACATAGACTGGTAAGACTAGAGGAGCAACAGAATGAAATCTGACTTTCTTGCTAAAGTTTCTAAGATGATGTTTGCATGTATTCAAAAAGAAAGGGCAAGACTGCAAACGAGTGTGCATATTAGTTTCTTAAATATAAGAGCATGGAACTAGTTCTATCTTTCCACGTAGAGTAGAACTATAACCATAGTTATACTAACTCTCAGGGAAAATATTGCATAACAGCAAGCATTGCCACATCATCAGAACTCCAAAGTTTTGTACATAACCAGCAGAAACTTAGAGGTCTAGATGTATCTGTAAAAATCCCAACATGTAGAAAATGTGGGCGTCTCACAAGTTATGAGATGATGTCTGTATCCAGATTCTGAATTTGTCACGAAACCAGCTGTAAATCTATTTGTGGATTTCATATCTTGTCACAAACTGACACTGTGATTCATTACTTTCATAGAGCAGACAGGGAAAAAAAAAAAGAATGACATTAAACTTTAGAATTTTCAAAATCCAGCCATGAATCTAAACTTGGATCCATTATAACCATTCACCAAGTGAAGTGACCTTATGGAAAAAAACATCAATATGGAAAATTATGTGAATTGGTGAAAACAGTAGAAAAACTAAAAATACAGCATACTGAATGTGTAATCAGGGTACAGCTGTTTCAGAAGAAACAGCTATGCGTTGATTATAAATAGATGAAGCAAAACTTCTAACCCATTTCTAAAGGCTTTATTCAAGCTTTTCTGGATTGAACTAAATTCTAGGTTCTTACTGGTTTTAGAAATCCACCAGTAAAATACAAGAAATACTGGTTTTTACCGCAAAATCAGTAAAAAAACCCCAAATCCTAGATATGAAAGATCCTTTCAGGCCACATATGTTATGGTGGAGATTTATGCTACACTAAGTAAATTCACGCCTAAGGGAAGAACTGAAGAATATTTTCTGTGCTGGCACAATATTGTTTTGGCTTCCATGGGTTTCGCAGACGTGTTGATCTCCCATTTGTACTCACCTTTGAGGCATTTCTCATGCCATGGTACAAAAAAAAAAAAAAAAAGAAAAACCAACAAAACAGCCTAAACTAAAGGAACACTCAGAATTCCAAACAGACAACATTGGGAGACATAGAGGTCTTGCAAAGACAATGAGAACTTAGGTAATAAATCAGTTTGGGACAGGCATGAGAGAGCCCCAATTCAGGCTGTTAAATACAGGGCAACTGGGAATGATATGTTATAACAGAGAGCTTGACCTCTCCTCTCTGAAACATCACTCTTGCCCAGCACCTCTCAGCAGCATTTTGCTGACATGACACCACAGGTGTAGGAATTCACTCACAGCACCACCAGGTGAAAGAGATAGAGCAACCACTGCACACAGCCACCCCACCTGGCTCTCTCTGGAAAAACATGGGTGCCTTTCCTCCAGGTGAGATATTGAGAGTATCTGCTAATAACACCATGATTTTAAAATTTATTCCTTTGTATTTACATCCAAGAAAGCAGCCTATGATCAATGTGTAAAGTCATGGAAGAGGGCTAAAGAATAATTTTATCTGAAAACAAAGTAGACTGACAGATTCCACTTCTGGCTGTGGGCAATAGTGGAACAAAGGAGATTAATAGAGCTGAAATGATAAAAAGTTATGTGACAAGTTGGTTTACCAGTGAAGAATCACCACGGAGAATAAGGATTCCTTATCCCAATTCCTTCGGATTGTTCAAGGATTGATGACACGAGAATTGCTTCATTTGTTGTTCATTCTAGTTCAAATTACTCACCTGTTTTTGCATTATGTTTGAGGACTTACACTCAGTTTCCTGTTCCCATATCAGGCTGCATGCAGCGATGTTCATCAAAAATATTATTCAGTTAGTCAGACATAAAAAATATTGATTGCCAGTTTAAAGTAAGACACTGTTGGGGCTCTGGCTCTTATTAAAATTCCAGTTAGATACTTGTCCAATTTATTTTTAAAGAAGAATTTCTTTTAACTACTTATAAAGGAGTTTCACAGTTCAGCAAACTAACATAAAATCTCATTAAGTCTTCATAGAAAAATAACTTTGCAAAACATTATTTTCTATCTTCAGTATATATGCTCAGTAGGTTGAAATAGATGAAACATGAAAACAGCAGATGTATTAGAGGACATTTAGAAAAAAATAAACAACAACCCAAATATGTATTAATATTCCCAGACAATTGTGTTATTCAATATGAGAATAGCTACTCTATTGTTCCTGTATTAATTACTATGTGTAATGTCACTGTGTCCTTTTTCCTTTGTATTTCTCAACTTGCAAAATGCAAAATACTGGATGATTTGTTCATGTAGTGCAGTAATGTCCAAAACACAAAATAAGGCAATCTGAAGTAAAACTAACATATGGTATTCTAACACCAAATGGTATAAAATTCGATTTAGGCATCTCCAATAAAATTATGTTCATTAAAATTCTATGCACATAGTAAGAGAGATCCAGATGGGTAGGAGCAGTTGAGAAATATAATGCTTAGCTGTGTTATGTCTGAAGAGGGGTGGGGATATTCTCTGTGACTATAGCTTTTGTGCTTACACATCTTTGCAAACTCCTCTCCTCAAAATCACCTAATGCAAACAACATTTCATAAAGAATATGAGGAAAGCCCCACTGGGGCTTTCATTTTTACAAGATTATTGTATGAAATATTTGAGATGAAAAACTGTTTTTCTGACACTTTAATCAGAAAAGCAGTGTTAAACATTCTATCCCGGTCTTGTTTTTTCATTCAGGCTGTTGATTTGAACTATTAACACGACTGGAGAAAAAAAATATGGTGGTGTACTATTTGGTTTAGAGCATCTGATTCTCCATAAAAACAAACTTCATCTGCAAAACAATATTTGAATGCAAAATATAAAAGGAAAGTGTTTGCAGCATGTGATTTTGATATATTATATTTTTTTTTTCTTCATGTCAGTGCTACTGATGTCTTACAAGTTTTTGGTAACCAAATGTTCCTGCCCTATACAGCAAGGTCTGCTAATCACCGACCTGCAGAAAGCTCTGTCTCCACTGGCTCATCAGCCAGTAGCTTTGGCAGTGGATACAGCATGGACAGTGAAGGCAGCAGCAGTGCCACGGGAGAGAATAATCTATTTCCCATCCCCAGAATGTAAGGTTTTTTCCATTCCTGTATTGTATCCTCCATGCACAATTTACAGCACTTTCACTGTGCCACTCATCTTCTTATGCAGTTTCCTCTGCAGACTTGAGTTATGCAGGAGCAGAGCAGCTAAAGGGGGGATTTCCCCACAGTTCACACTTTTATTCTGCTTTGTTGAGCATTGAATTGTTAGTAACCAATCAAACCTCTGCCTCAACCTTGTGAATTTCTTCCTGTCATGTAGGAGATGTGCTGGCCTCAGCCCCTGATGAATGTGTGTAGAGATGGGCTTAGCTTATGTTTTAAAAGTGCAATCATTGTAGGATTGAGAAAGCTTAGGTTAAGGTTTTCCTCCCTCTGTAAAGAGATGTTACTAGTGCAAGGGGAATTCATATTCTGGATACAGCCCAGCTTTTCCCAAGTTTTTAGGAGTTTCAAATTAATTTCTCAGTTCTTGGCTGGAAAAAGCTTTTTGGTACAGAGTCCCTGTAGGAATTATCAGGCTACTGTCAGGGTAATGATCCTATAAAATGATTTAATTTTACAAATTTCTTACCCAGTTAAGTACTCCATAGAGAAAAGTTTTGCCAGAATTTTTTTCACCTCCTCTGTCAGCATGCACCATCATTTACGAATTTCATTTATATTCCTTAATAGGACAGAGGAACTTCTAATCAACTAAGTGATTCTGTCCTGAAAAAAATTTACAGATTGACTGTTCTCAAAATATTAGTTGGTAGTCAATGTTGATTCATTGTCTGCAATAGTTGTTCAATATTTTCTCTGGAACAAAAAAAATTTGCTTTTCCCTTGAAGTTGTGAACAAAAGGATACAAAAGAGATAAGCTTCCTAGAAAAACTTGAATGAAGTGAAAATTCTCTAGAACTGTGATATTTCTGAGTATTTATTATTTAATAAATAAAGCACAATGGTATTTGTCTACATCTTGTCAGTAACTAAAGGGAAAATAGAGATAAATCTAAGACTTCAATCTCACTTTCAGAATCCAGGAGGATTATGTGAGCTTAGATTGTAGGGTGCTAATTGTTTGATTTGCATTGGATTTTTCACTCATGTTGTTCTAAGTTAAAAGGGGTAAAAAAATATAAACTTGGACTTTGACAACATCAAAAGAAAAAGAAAAATATTGGGCTGTCATTCCTAGTGAGAAAAGCAAAGATACATAAAATCTTTGTGCACAATAACACAAGATGGAGCTCTCAATAGAAATTTTCTGTTCACATGCCAAATTTGAGTCCAAATAACATCACTTACTGTGTATTGACTGGCAATGTGACAGTACCTACAGTTCCTTGCTATTTGGCTGACAGACTCATTGGTCTTTTAAGCCTGAAATCAGCCCCACTTCTGCTGAAAAGCAGGAGGAAGACTCCACAGCTTCAGATTTTCTCATAAAAAATTTGTTCTCATTAATTATACCTAAGTATAAAAAATATATCCACGTCTCATTTTTTGTAAGGCCACTTTTTTTTTTTATTATGGCATTTTAAACTAAGTTATTTATATGCTTACAGCGTATTTAAAATTACACAGAAAATTTTTACAGACAGGACCTGCTTCATTTTTCATGTTAGTTCCCCAGGGCTTTACATAGCAGTGTAAGGAAAATGAATGACAAAATAACTGTTTAGCATCAGATCATTAATGGAGAGAATCTTTAAAATAGATAACTGTTTCCATTTTAAATTCTGTATAAAAATTCTTATTGATCTGAATATAAGTATAATTGAAATTCTACTCATCATTTGCATTCACACTGGCTTGATAATGACTTCAGGGACTCTGACCTTGTACACTAATTCAGCAAATCCATAAGCTCACAGCTTACAATTTGGATGTGAAGTATTAAGAAGGCTAAATATTTTTAAGCATCTTGGCATTTAAATTCTCTTTTGGTTGTAAGCTCTCTGCTTTGACTAAGTTTCTGGTCTATCAACAGAAATTGTTGGATATGCTGAGTTTTACACTCTTTGTTTTAGTCCAAGCGCTTTAAGCATAGCAACAATTAGTCTTGAAGCAAAATAAAATAATTAAATAATGACACCATGGGAATTGTTTGATGAGGTAACTAATTAGAATATTTGCCAATATTAAGTAGCTATACCTATCAAGGGAAATTAATGATTATATACAGTTACATAAATCTGAATATATCTTGTAAAGTCTTTCTAATTTTTTTTTTTAAATACTCCTATTATCCAGTTGTAATATTCTTGAAAGCGACTCATGTTCTTATCTCTGATAAAGACCAGATTCTCTATGCTTTTGTGTTGTATAACACTTTATAGCAGTACATTGGCTGTAAAATAAAATTCATTTTGAATGCAAAGGTGAAAACCAATTTAATGATGTATAATGAATATAACCCTTGGGACAAATAATTCTTGTATCATATTTGTAAAGATTTATGAAGCTTTATCTACAGAAGAAGGAAATAATAGCTTTCAGTTAAAACTGAATGTAAAATCACTTGAAAAACTGATTTTATACTAATTTTTTAGTTCCCTGTGAATTTTGGCAACTTCAGACATGAAGTTTTCTTCTCACAGGTTGACACTTTTCTACTCAGGTAGAAAAGAACAGTGCTGACCCTTTAACCCCCAAGGAATCACATGCAACTGAAGATAATGCCTTATAGTCTCTATCACAGCAGTCAGAGTCTTAGGGCAAAAAGGAAACTAGAAGCAAAAAATGTTTGAGAGTGATTTTAATCATGCCTTTGAGCTTGCAACAAGTATAATTAAAGATAGCTTATATTTTACCTAACTTTCATTGGGTAAAAATAGACATTAAGATTCTAATGCAGGTTCTTTCTACATAAAATGCAGAAAAATAGTGAACTCTAGGGCATGATTTATTCCACTCTCTTTAAGATTAATGTTGAGTTTTCAGAATTGTTTCGTATGCTAAATCTAAACTATAAAGTAAAACAATAATTTAAGAAGATGGCAACCACAAGTATGCCCTACCTTTGAAGTAATGGTATGGTAGACTAAATATCAATTTTTATGACTGCTTATTATATATTTCATTTATCTTCTCATTTTGACTATGACAAGATAAAGTGAGAAGACATTTGTAGCCCCAGACTGATGTGGGGCAGGTAGGAGACAGCACCTGATGGATCCATTCTGTAAGGATGTACAGGCTTAGCAAGATGTGATTGCAGCTGCCTTCAAAAGAGAAAAAATACAATATTCTTAAAATAACCAAGCCTCATTAGCTTAGATATATCATTGTTTTAGCTCTTATCTTTCTATGGTTTATTGACAACAGCAACCATATCTTTTCACAGAGGGAAGATGAGCCAGAATGGACAAGAACCAGTGAAGCAGTCGGGAGTGGGAGTGGCTGATTCAGAAGGTAAAAAGAAATACAAACAGCTCCACAGTGGTAGCCCATCTTTTTAGGAAGGATGTGCCCATTTCTTTGACTTGTCATGCTATGAAAAATTAGTCTATGCTCTCTTTGTATTGTAGATTGAAATCCTGAACTTCATTTTCTCTAGAGGCCCTTTACACAGAACACCAGTGTAATGATTCTTCAGTTTAAATGAGAATGGGGTCCTACCTGTATATTTAAAGTAATTAAATAGGTAGATTACAATGAATAATATACAATAATATCTGTCTTCTGATGTTCATTGCTTTTCAAATAAAACATACAAAGTATGGAGCAGACTCAGTGCTCAGTGGATTTGAAGAATATGTCTAATGCCTATCAGGCTCTATTTTTATAAAATTTCAGAATATTTGCTTCATAAATCAATTATTAATGTTAGTGTTTACATAAAACATTAATTTAAAATAAAAATATTAGCTGAGCAGGTTTGACTGCTGCACTTAATGCAGATGAACTATAATGAAACATTTATTGGATTGGTAAATCCTGAATGATTTTGTTTTGGTATTAATGTGGTGCTGAGAAAGAAAAAGACACTGTAATATTGGAGCTGGAAAGCACCAGACAGGATGACTTTCATAATTTCATAAGGAACGAGATTATCTTTTTCTTGTGTAATAATAGAAAACCACATGAAAATGGAAAATATTTTGTACTGAAGGACACATTATGAAAATTACATTTCCCTTTACATATGAGGTATATTCTTTCAAGTGTATGTTTATATTGACCTCAAATATAAAACTTAATTATCATGACCTTCATTTTATTATTAAAATAAGACCTTTTTCATTTAGATGCATTTGAATTAAGCTTTGAGGATCAATTAATTAATAAATCAAAATTTTTATTTATAATTTATAAATGGACCTTAAGCTTAGTCATTTTAAAAAATCAGCATTTTTCAGGTTTCCAGAATCTCTATACATGAGGAAATAATTGCTGTTTCCATATTTGAGGTAAAAGCAATCTAATGTTCCACAGAGCTGAAGAAATCAAATTAGAATTTACAGGTAGATCTATAAAGTTCTCTTTTCCAAAACAAGAATTCTTACCCATGTATATGCATTTTACTAAAAATTTCCATACATAGTAGTCGTTAAAAATACTTAATAATTTGCTTTATCAAATATCAAATATGAAACACTTTGATAGTCTCCTAGTAAAATTGAATTTTTCAATAGTATATTTAAGCATTTAAAAAATTTGTTTTCTAAAAGAGAAATGGTGGGATGAAAATGGGAAGTCAAGAATTTTTAATTTTTATTTTATCGTGATGAGTTTTATACAGATTTATAACTGTAAAAAATATATCTTCATTATTTTGTTCATCATAAGTTGCCCCTTAGGTTATGTCTTGGATCCTAAATTTCAGAGCCTACAAACAGAATTTTTTTTTTTCCTTATTGGTATTATTAATTAACCACAAACCCAAACAAATACAAGTAATAACAAACCAAATAATACCCAAACCACCTTTTGAAACATTCTGGAAGATGTGTGTGTAACTATTGGTCTGAAATTACCTTTCCAAAGATGTTTCTTCTTGTCTTCAAAATTTGCAAATGACTGAAGAGCTGCAATTCCCTGATTTTCTCTTACAATGCAATTCACCTCTGCTACCTTGGGAGTTCTAAGTGTTACAACTCCTAGTCTGATAAAATGACTGGTTCCCTATTGAGTGTTTTTTGCCATTGAGAGAGGCTGGTGCAGGCAGTCTGGATTTCAGTGTCTGATTTCCAGCTGACTAAGAGGGGAAATGTCAGTGTCAAAGGATAAATTAAACTAAAAGCTGGAAAACAATTCAAGAGCATTTGAGTTTCAGCATGTAAATGTAATTATCTTTTGGGAAAGTAGTTCAGAATTTAGAGGAACTCAAGATTACCTGAGAATTACTTCAGTATTACAGATTTATTGTGGCATTCTTTCTATAGATGAATAAAAGAGAATGACAATCTTAAAACCATGTATTTTCTGTAGTTCACTTACCTGTGTTGTGGACCAGATGAGCTCTGGAGTTAAGTGGAAGCAAATATTCATTCCCACTTTTCATTAACTGTTGAATCTCCCATAGCTGGCATTTGTACTCTTATTTGCAAGTAATGACTTAGAGTTACATGTAAAGCTTTTTCATACTGGTACTCTTTTTTTTTACATTTTCAGACATTCTTAGGGCATAACTTCTATAAAAAGTAGCCTTGGGTTAATCTCTTTAAAATGGTGAAGAATAAATTTAGTTGATTGAGCATGAAGTTCTACTGCTATGTGAAATGTTTCAGTCATCCAAGTAATTCACAGGCCTGACAAATCTGGCAAGGGACTCAGAGGATCTCTAAGACCAGTAGATGCAGGCAAAGAAAAGTGAGATCCTAAAATGACAATGAGAATTGGTTTCTGGGTGCCTGAAACAGAACTGTAGCAACAGGGCTTGAGTTCAGCTCATGGGGATATGACAACAGAATTCAGGCATTTACATAAGTGGAATCTCCAGGGAAAAAATGCTCATTTTGTAATTGTTTGTCCACATGTGTTAATGTTTTGTTGGGAATAGTTTTTGTGCTATTAACATATATCAGGATAGTTTTAAGTAAATACTGGACAACAGTGCTAATTACTTTGCTGGCATAACCAAATGGTCAATATAAACAACTGTGATTCTGTCTATGATAATCTTTGTTTCTCTGAATATATTCTCTTCTAATAGTCTGTATTTTTGTACTACTTAATAATATAAAAAAAATCAGAGTTTTGTTCTTGGACACTGTATTAGTTATTTTTATGATAGGCATTGTTGCATGCTATCTTACTCTGGGCATTCTGCCCTGAGCAGATGAAATACTTCAACTTCTTAAGCTTCAGTAAATCTTATTATACATATTGTGGTCTCCATTAAGTTATGCAAGCCAACTTCTGTATTTGTTTCAGAAAGTACAATATACCTTGTTCAACGATTTCTTATAACATGGTTAAAGTATTACAGACATTATAAAAAACTCAATTTCATCCATGTAAAGATTGAAACTAACAATTAAAACCACATGATTAATATCTTGATTCAGTTGTAGATCATGATTGGTATATCTGTCCTATGAAGTTGCTCAGTTGCTCAATAAGTTCCAGATGGTATTTTCCAACTACCAACCATTTATCCATTTAAAAAATATATGGGGAAAATATTTCCATACATTTTATAAGCGTGAATTTGCTAAGTAATCCCAAGATGCCATTGCTTCTAATAGGAGAGAGATATATAGATATAAATAGCATTGTCATGGGAATGTTGTATCTTCTCCAGCTGAAGATTCTGTATGCATGCAAAATATCATTCCTCAATCATTCCTCAGTCCTCAACCACTGAGGTTCACCTCAAGCAAAGAGTCTTTTAGGAGTGTGTCAGGGTTTTTTGAGTGAATGAGAACTCACAGTGCTTCTGTCATCCTCTGTGCCTTGCCTTATTATTGTGAGGATTTTCAGTCAGAAAATTGTAATCTTTCTACAAGAGCAGTGCAGCACCTCACCCAAATCTTCCAAGACAGTAAGGCTTTCCTACCTTTCTTTTTTCTTCTTTATTTTTATTATCCACCAGTCCATGTCCTGAATACCAAAATCTTCTGTTCACTGTCCAGCCATTTCTCAAAGGTTCACTTCATGACCTTTCCAATGGTCCTTTGAGCCTCATACTTTGAATGTAATTGAACAAAGTTCTCTGAGTAAGAAACTGTCTCCCTCTACAGATGGTTGAACCTGAACAGAAATTTTCAGAATGTTCTAGTAAAGGCCCAGTAAATATATTCCCATAGGACAACAGAAGGAATAGTTTTGTATTATTTGAAAATCTAAAGGTGCACACATACTTACTGAATTTCTACAAAATTATATGTTAGAGATATGTTCTCATTCAGTATAACCTTGGTGAACTCTTGCAGGAGTTTTCCTTTTTTAAATTTATTTTTGGTCATGCTAGTTATTTGCCTAAGTTAGAGATTAAAAGAAATAAAAAAAAAAACAAGCACAACAAGAAGAAGCCCCAAACATACTTTGTGATCATATTTTAACAGGCAAATTTTACTGTGGATTTAATTGCATCTATTCAGAGTAGTTTGAGATGAAAAAAAAACTATTTTTTTAAATTTTGAGCTCTGTGGTTCATCAGCCAAAATAATGAACAAAGAAATTCAGAATGGTTTAATTTCTTATCACTGTATTTCAATAATATAGGCAGTCTAATCTTTGTTTATGACAAAAATTGTTGAAATTCTACAGCAAGCTTAAAACATGCTAGGAAGTCATTCTAATAAGATTTTGGAAGGATGCATGACCCTCTGACTGGGAATAATTTGACTTGTAAATGATCCTTTATAGCTTTTTGAACCACCCTAGTCAAATTTTCATCCATCCTTTCTGCACAGAATAGACCCTGGAGCAAATTGTCTTGCAAACTGTTTCACACTGTTTCTCCTGAAGAGGAGCACCCAGGAGTGATAAGTGGATTAGCTCTCTTGAGTAAAACAAGGCATGAAACAAACTGACAGAATAGACACAGCTAACCAATGCAATATTCTTCAGAGTAATTAAAACTCAGAGAAAAGAATTCATTTTTACTTGCTCTTAAATTAGGCTAGAATAACACTCTTTAAATCTCAGGATTCATTGTACTATGACTGAGAACAGGCTGAGGGCTTGCTGCATCTCACACCTTAAACCAGCATTTTGATTTCTTTTAAATCCAAAGGTTGAAATATCAGAAGTATAACATTATTCCTTATGAGGATGTTCAGAGAAAAATGCCCTAATATTGGACCTTCAACTAGAAAATTTTAGGAGGAGAAAAAGGGTAGATGAAGAAAGTTATTAACAGATAATTATGATACAGTTACTGAGATTTGCAAATGCTTTTGTAAATGCACAAATCTATACTTTTATGTCTGGTTTGTCCAGGCTAAAAATAGCAGGTTTACTACAGGTGAGAAAATTTCTTACTTTAGAATAATCAGAGACAGAACACCTCTCCTATGGAGACAGGCTGAGAGAGTTGGCGTTGCCCAGCCTGGAGGAAAGAAGGGTCTGAGGAAACCTTGTTGTAGCTTGAAATAGATAAAGGGGACTTACAAAAAAAGGAAAAAACTTTTTACCAGTGACAATGGTTTTAAACTGAGAGTAGATTTACATTGAATTTGTGAGGCACTGGGTCAGGTTTCCCAGAGACCTGATGGATGCCCTAACCCTGGAAGTGTTCAAGGACAGGTTGAACACTGGGGGTTTGACCAACCTGGTCTAGTGGAAGGGGTTGGAAGCAGATGATCTTTAAAGATCCCTTCCAACCCAAACCATTCTATGACTCTTTGCTATGAAAGAGTTGACAAAGATTTGGGAAGGGCTCAACACACAAACTGCAGATATGCCTGCTTGGTGTGAGTGGTGTTCTGGGAGCTGCTGTACATTCGGGTGTTCGACAGCTACAGAAGTAAAAACATTTCTCTCCTTCTTCTGTACCTTTGATTAGGAGCATCAGGCACCCACATTTCACACACTTCATCCAGTGTTTTGTTTTGAACAGATAGGTCAGCAACTCTGTGCCAGGAAAATTCCACTTTTTAGTTTCTTTTCATTGTTTCAACTACTGAAGCAACATGAGAATGTCACATGTACAGTACTGGGTAGGAAGAATCTGAGACCTGTTATTCCCAAGGAAAATTGCAAGTATATTTACATAGCATACAATGGCTCATTTCTATATTTATGTCAGGAATAGACAGAGGAACTGTGAATTTACATGCTGGAGTAGTCTTCAATTTACCTACAGATCATAAACTAGTCATATTTCTTTTTCTTAAATTTAATTAAATTGAACTAAGCTGAAAATTTTTATTTTCTGTAACATGATTCCTGACTCCTAGCAGTATAAAGAACAGACATAGAATAATATATAAAGCAGCAATAAATGACCAAGTCAGAAGCAGTGACTTTCACCATGGTGGAAAATAGTTTTATGTTTCTGGACGAAGACTTAAACCAATTCTTTTTAAGGCCTTTTTAGATTGGTATCTCAAAACCACAGGAAGCATCAACTATTTAGGTCAAATACTATCTTTGATGTTTTATACCTTCCCACTACTCAGATAATTCTGGATTTTTGCACATTTAATCCTAACATATACCAAAATTTATGAGAACCTGGAAAAAGTCTGGAATCGCAAGTATTTTTTTTAATCAACAGTCTTTTACTGATTGAGTATGAGACTGCTGACTTGATTCTAATGGATATTGATCCATGGATGTAAAGAGAAATATAGACAATCTGAAATGTTACCAGTATTTTATCATCAGATTACCACTGACTTGGACAGTGGTTGAATTGTATTTTTTTAGTTTTGAGTCCATGTCATGTACATAGCAAAAGAAATTGCTGCACATTCTCATTGTCTTTGCTCAAGAGCAATATAAACATGTTAATCTATTTTTAAAAACTCATTCTTAGTGTCTGTAATACCTGCTTTTGTAGTCCCATTGCCCTTCTGATTTAGATGTAGAAAACATTTTTTTTCAAAATAAAATATTGCTGATTAAAATATAATCCTTTCCCAGGAAGATATCTAATTGAAAGAAGAAGAAAAATTGCCAAAGGTCTCTACTATCTTTATATATAAAAAGTCTAAAATTCAACCTAACTTTGTTTAAACTGTCTTTAATATAAAATCAGAACCTTGCTTTCTGCCATTATCTTCTAGCAAGGGTCTGCCATCTACTACTTGACACCATAATTTTAATCAATGCCAACAAAATTTAAAGCAGAAAATGCCAGCAAGTGTAATTTCTCACATGAGCAGCTGCCACATTACAGAGCAGAAAAAAGGACATAAGGGAATAGAAAGCAAGTACTGAAAGCACTTGCAGATAGCCTGTCATATGCTGATTTTAAGAATTTAAAAGAGCAGATATACTTTTCTGTCACAAGGGATCCTTAAGCAATGAGTCAGGCCTATGCACTGACAGAAGTCCTTATCCTCTCTCGTTTTTTAAAAAGAAATCTATATTTTATACATGTCCCCTTAAGCTAGGAATAGCCTTACTACTAATGCCTAAAACCCAAACTTTAAAAACTGAGTCAAGATAAACAACGGCAGCCTTATAAACCAAAGCATTATCAGCTTCCTCTCTAAATTCTGAGAAGTATTTTTTATCTATCCCCAATTGGCCCCACATTCTAATTTCCCACCTGGCTCTCCAGTAATAATTGGAGCAATTAGTTCTGCCTTCCTGAGGTACTTGCCAGTATAATCCAGCTGGTTTTCCTAAAAAGAAGCAGAAAGAATTTAAATAAGAAAAAAGTTTACAGCCAGAGATAAAAAAAAGAGGAAAATAAGGACAAGTTCTGTATTATTGTATCAACATCACAAACAGCATTAATTTACAGTGTTACAAATCAATCTATTTCTGAACTGTCACTGTAAAGTGTCATCAAAACAAAAGTAAATAATCCAGGGAGTCTGTGCTTAACTGGTAGCTGGTCTGCAGTTCTGAGTTCTGTATAACTTTGACTAAAAGGCTATTAGAACTTAAATTATGTCTCAAGATAATTATAAAACAAAGTGATTTTTTAAAGTTTTAGTTTTAAAAATTCTGCTTTTCCCATGGGATCTAATTTTTAAAAAATTGCTAAGACAAATGAAGCAACAAAAAATCTGAAAAGCACAAATATTTATTCTGGAAAGTGAAATATCACACCTTTGAAGTGATACTTCAGTAATCACCTGGAAAGTTAATTTGTTTGCTTAATATTATTAATAATTTTTATTGCCCTAGCTCTTAAATACATTTCTCTTAACATCAAGCTTTTTGGAACTTTTAGAAAGCTTCTTTTTGTGATTTCTTGGAGTTGCAATGAGCTCAGGATGTTTGCGCTTGGAATCAGAATGCTAGTAATTCCATCAAAAATTTAAAAAATATATATAGTTTAATTTCAGAACTAAAAAATATTTGTAGAATTCTGGAACTTATCTCTTTTAAGAAGATGTGGTTATGAAGGAAATCTGATTTAATACTACCTGGCACATTTAGTATAAATAACCAGTTAATAATGAAGACTGTCAACAGTGGAAAGCAAGAAAAGGGATCCCCCACCAAAACTGAGTGAGGGTGAAAGTGCTGGAGTGTGTTTAACTGAACCTGAGCCATGTCTGAAGAAGGGCTGCTTCATCTAGTGAGAAATTTAAAATAGAAACAGAGTCACTTTCTATGATAAATGTTCATTTATGATCAGTAAATGTCGGGTTGAGGAACTAATATGATAGAAGGTGAATTGCTAAATCCTAAATGGTTTCTCTTCTGTCATGAACCTGAAACTAGGACTTAACAAGTAGGGCTTTTAAATGTCACTTTCCTGGAAAATTCAGGTGATCTCTTCTTTTTAGCACTATGATTGGGATCTTTAATTTTACGCATGCTCTAAGGGAAAAAAAATAAGTAAAATAGATCTGTTCTAAAGTCAATAATATTCAATACTCAAATACATATAGACTATTCAGTAGTAGCAAAGATGTTAAGGGGCCTTCAAGAGGTCATCCCAATGATTCAAGCACAGTATTTTTCCTAAAGGGCTTTTCTAACTTGCACCAAAAATTCTTAGTGTTGACAGAGACATCACAGCTTCATTATCTGTTCTATTGATTGATTATCTTTAACAGTAATATGTTTTTCCTATGTTCTAGTCCAGTTGCTTGATGAAATTAATACTCAAGGACAGAAATAAGAATCCAAATCCAAGATCTTCCATTCATAAATATAGCATATTTTATAAAGCACTTCCTGTAAATGGATTATTCTAAGCTTGCCTACAAATGATAACACAGCTGTCTTAAAGTTTTTTTAGGCTAATTTATAACTTAGAAATCAAACTATTATCCTAGGGATTTAGAAAAGACGTTTTTTGTTTACCCCTTCATATTCTTGAATGCAACTCATTTTTTGGACTGATATTCAAACTGTTACTTTGGAATGCTGCTTAAATGCAAATAAATTTAGAGCATTTCCAGGTGGGATCACATGGCAAACTAAAATAAACTTCAGCTGATCTTCATTTTAGCATGTGAGAGCCCTCAAAATTATTGGACTGTGAATTGTGTTCCAAGAGAGAAGGCTTTAAAAAACCAGTGCATTAGAATGAATATAAATCTTTCCTATGATGACAATGCCTGGATATGTCCAAGTCTTGTGGTTGAGAGTGTGCTTTCATGTCTATAGCTAGAAACTTCTGCTTTGTCCCCACTTAATTTTCTGATTAATTTGCTTTCCATAATGTTCATTATTGCATCCTATGATAGCAGTCTTACAGGCTTGCAGCTCTAATGAAATGTGTTATCCACTGCTGCAGTATGTGAATAATGGCTTGTCTGTTAAGGGAAGGATTTGGTGTGGGTATTTCTTATAAAGAATTCCTAACAGTGTGTCCTGTGAAGGCATTTGTAATTTCGTTAGGCTGTTACATGTTGGTCTTGCCTTTTGTGCATTATTTATTCTGACATTACTAGGCTATGACTGGAAGGGAATCAAATGGACAGAAGACTAGACAAATCTAGTAAAAAGTAACGTACTCTGTGTGTAGAACCTGAGACAAAGTTTATTTATCCTTATCTGCAAAGGGATTCAGGGTCTTCAAGCATAGGTGTATTCTGCTGTTTGAAATACTCCATTTTTCTGCCTCAAACCAGTTACTGTTTCAGCAAGTTATGGGTATGCCATAGATTCCTAATCAAATCTGCCATTTCAGATCAGCCAGTCCTTTTCCTTTGGCTAGGAGCCAAAATATTATAATGAAAATTTAAAGCATTTATTTTAGCTTCCTTATCTAATGCTTAAGTGGGCCATATCAGATGAGATTAGTGCTCCAAATGGTCTGGGTGGCATGTGTGGTGATGCCATCCATTGCAGAAGTCTTTATTTCCTGAAAACACCCTTTGGTATGTTTTCTTTCTGTCTTACCTTCTTTTTTAATATTTCTTTAGATTTTTTTTTTTTTTGTCTGCCATATTGGCTTTGCACTCTGACTGATTGTGATGTGATAACAACATGACTGAATTTGCATGCCTTGGAAAATGCACAAATCTTCTGGAGATCAGCTGGGTCAAACATCTGATTCTTACACCTGCCCTCACGTTTCACACTGCTGCAGTACCTACAAGTCCACATTCTTTTCAGAAGCCTGCTAACATGCTGCCTACAATAATTAGTCAGTTTGGGTGATTTACCAGTCCCATGTTTAACTTGCACTGATGCCTGCTGAGTGTGCTTTGGATTTTTGCTGTTTCCTCCTGCTGCTCGTCCAATATCTATAGCATTACCCACCAGACTCCTGGGTGCCTTGGCTGTGCCTGCCTGGGTGTTTAGCTTTTTAGAAACACATTCAAATTCGTGGAACACTCTCTTATATTCTTGAAGGAATTGGATTCCCACTGATCTGTATGCAATTATTTGCCTCTTCTATAAGCTGTGCCCTTCTGACTAGTCTGATCATCTGAAAAGTTCCTTTTTCTTGGCAAGTAAAAGAGAGAAAAGGGGATCTTTCCAGCCTGTCTCTGGACATTTGTGAGACTTACAAAAAAGACACCTATCTCATTGTTTATATGTTAGTTTTAAGACTATTTTGGGTTTCATTTATATTTTAAAGCAGTATGCAAGTCTCAAACTTTATAGAGACATTTTCCCCATATTTTTATGTTTGAAAAAGTGAAGTCTACACAATATCTGCGCTGAGTATCTTCCTTCCTACTTGATACATCCTTTTAAAACACATCCACAAAGCAAAGTTATCTAAATTCCTGTCAAATTGTAATACAGATTATTATGATTCAGAAACTATCAGTGTAACAACAGGTTTTTAAAGCCCATGATAAATCTATACATGAAAGCTGCCATTTCCAAAGAAAGGAATTTAAACAATGTTAGAAAAAGAATAAAAGAAAAATAACATGAGAATTTTTTTTCCCCTGTTGGTGAACATTTTGGACACAAAAGGAGTTTTCATAGCAATAGTTAAACAGAATTTAGGAAGCAGATCCTAGGAGATGCTCTTCACCTCTCCTAGCAACCACACCTTACCTAGATGTTGTTCCACTGATTAAAGGAGCTACTCCAGATATGCAAAATTATAGAAAGAAAATGATATATTGAAGATACTCACCTTCAGAAAATGGTTATACTTGGAAAAATCCTGCAGCATGAGAAATAGATTTTTACAATTTGTCTTCAGTAGTGGAGACAATGCCAAAGCATACTGTTTTCCAACAGCAACCAGAAAGGCAGCATGAGTGAGGCAAAGCCAGTTTTTCTAGCAACATTTCTCATTCTCTGGAAAAAATAACTCAGCAACTAATGTGTCATTGTGCACTGCTTTTTTACCCAGACTCTTGAAACTGTCTTGTCCAATCTACCTTCTTGTATGCAAGTACAGATCTATCAAGGAGGAAAGGTAAAGAGGCCATAACCTTTCCAAAAATGTCTCATTATTTTGGCTATCTGCCTTCTTACATTATAAGGAAAAACCACTGTGATATCATAGCTACATCCAACTATAATATGACAAATCATTTCCCTCTTTATTGGCAGCATCTACTGCCCTTAGGTTAGTTGTTCTGAATAAAATTCCAAAATTAAATATTGCTGTTTTCTTGTTGAACAAAGCTGACTAATTTATTTCAAGTACAATTTTCTGCCACTGGCTAAGGATTCTAAATTGAAGACAGCTTGAAAAATGGATATAATAGGAAGTGATGCAAATCCTGAAAGAAAGAACACCCACACAAACAACAAACACATCCTTTTTTCTCTGCCCCTCTCTGGGATTATCTGAATATGTGGATACATATTTAAAGCACTGACCAAAGGTAATAATTATTCCAATTTCTTCTGTAATTTTGAGCAGAAAGTTCTTTCTCGAGGAAAGAAATGTCTGTTATGATCACAGATTAAAGTAAAAAAGGAAATTAGAACTTTTGGATGCATTTTGTGCATTTATCTACATTATTTTTTTTATGTTAATAATCCAAATTACACCATAGCAGATTTTTTTCATAAAAAAGTTCCTAAAAATTATCCGAGCAGATTGCCTAAAGAAATTACATGTTTTGATGAAGTTTTACCTTTCTAATTAAAACAATCCCAACAAATTTTATGAAGGAATTAATAAAATTGACATCTTTCTTAGTTTCCTAATGAATAAATTGCATTAATTAACGAATTAATAACCTGATCTTTATAATGCAGTCCCTTGTAATGGCAAAATGAGATTTCCAATACATTCTCAACTAACTGAAGATTTTTAAGCTTTGTATGAACACTTGTTTTATGGTACCAAGTTACCTTTGATGGTTAGCAGAGGAACTTCAAGGTTTCCACATCATTTGAAATCAGTCTAAGTAGAAAGATGGAGCTTCTATCTGGAATCCTTAAATAATGCACACTGGGCATTCTGTCCTTCCATCTGTTCTGATGGCCTTTAAATATCTCCAGTGAAGGAGACTCCACACTCTCTCTGGACAATCTGCTCCACTGCTTGGTCACCCACAATATAAAGAAGTACTTCCTCATGTTCAGGTGGAACTTGCTGTGCAGGAGTTTCTGCCCATTTCTCTTGTCCTTTTGCTCAGCATCACTGAACAGAGCTCGGTCCATCCTCCCATCACCATCCCTTCAGATACTGACGGACATCGGTGATGTCTTCTCTCGGTTTTCTCTTCTCAAAGCTGGATAGGCCCAATTCTCACAACTTTTCCTCATGAGAGGAAATCATTTTTATGGTCCTTTGGTGGACCTGCTCCAGGATCTCCCTGTCTCTCTTGTACTGAGGGCCCCAGAACTAGGCACAGGACAAGAACTAGGACAGCATATGCGGCCTCACCAGGGCTGAGTAGATAGGCAGGATTACCTCCCTCAGCCTGCTGGCAATGAAGGCTCTTCCATTGGCCTTCCCGGCACCAGGCCACACATGCAAAGCTGATTGTCCACCAGGACTCCTAGTTCCTTCTCTGCAGAGCTGCCTTCCAGCAGGTGCAATCTCTGCTCCACCCCAGGTGCAGGACCCTGCATTTCTCTGCATTGAATTGCAGAAGGTTCTTCTCTGCCCGACTCTCCAGCCTGTTGAGGTCCATCTGAAGGGCTGCACAGCCCTCTGGGGTATTGGCCACTCCTCCCAGCCTTGTGTCATCAGCCAACCTGCTGGAAGTATCTACCCTTTCATCTAAGTTATAAGTTGAACAAGATTGGACCCAGTATCAAAACCCTTGTGAGATATCACTTGTTGCAGGTTTTCATCCAGGTCTCTTCGCCACTGATCAAAAGCCCCCTAAGCTCTGCTGTTCAGCCAGTTCTCCATCCATCTCACCATCCCTTTGTCCAGCCTTCACTTAATGACTTTGTCTGTGAGGATATCATGGGAGATAGCATCAAACACCTTACTGAAGTCTGGTGAGCAACATTCCACTGCTCTCCCCTCACCTATGCAGACAGGTTTTGGAATTCAAGTGATGCTTGTGACAGGAGAGGCTGCCTTCAGTGAATTAAGGGAAGCTTTACTGCTGGAATTCAGTATTGCCCCATTTGAATTCTGCAATAAATTCTGAAACAAATTAATATATTTCATTGCATTGTGCAGGAAACATTGCTTCACTTCTGTATGAATTATATAAAATTTATACATGATCATGACACACATAGATGACATTAACAGACAAATAGATGTAGTGGCCTAAATGAATAATGTTTAACAGTTTAGGTTGGGGTGCACTTCATGAAAGTCATGGAAATTTCAGCAGCCTAATAGTTGCATGAAAGAAGTGGGATCACAATGAGAATTTTTCAAGTATGTGAAAAATACAGGAGTGCTGCTGGAGAATGCAAAAAAAAAATACATTTGAAGCATTTAGATGACTTAGCAACTAAAGTTCTGCAAATGATTACTGAAGGTGGGAAGTCTGTCCATTGAGCAAACCTGAGCTAAGATTCAACAGCTTTTACTCTGTTAGTTAGAGTAGAAACATTTTTGTTCAAATGTATAGGTGCTCTTCAGCTCCCCAGGTTATCACAGGGCTGATTCACTGTAATGTATTTACTTTAAATAAGCAGAAATATATTTCAGAAAGTTGCTTACATAAATGTAAGGAATCCTTTGTGACTCAAACTTTTTGGAAGTCAGATAGCCTGTCTTGTCTTCACAGAAATGTCCAAACCATGTAATTTTTTTTGCTCCTCTAGTTGGTTTCTGTACTGACACTAATGGCATTTTTGTGTCTTTTTTTTCCTTTTTTATTGCAGTAAATTGTGAAAGGGAAGGTAGGATCTACGAACCATTTCAAATGGAAAATTTGTATAATGCTACATTATCGGATCGAAACCATTATCAGCAATTTGAAATTAACTTACATAACTCTAACTTCATAAACTTAAATTTGAGCCCAAATATCTAGACTTGATTGGTTCAACAAGCAAATACTTTGTGCTGAGGCAAGGTAGATTCATGCTTCAATGATATATATGCTTACATTTGAACAAAGGGACATATATTCATACATATGGGTTAGAATCTCATCAAAAGATGCTTCTGCCCAAATTAAGGTGCAAATGAGACCATATGGCAATGTCAGGAACATGGATTTTATTAAAGAATAGATGTGTGGTAGAGAGGGCAGAGAGAAGAGAGAGAAATATTAAATAGAAATGCAGTCACCACCACATGCAGGTATATATAGATACATATATGAGTTATTGAATCTCACATAGATATATACATACATATGGAAACATATATAACATATTATTTTTTTGACCTACCTCTTTAGAAATAAAAAACAAACCTAGGTTCTGAATGAAATGCTTCGTCTCTGTCTGTGGTGTTCATCATTATTCAAAATACTGCTTTTGCTTCATTAGCTTTTGTAATCTGGAGAATGAACATCACTGTTTTTAACTGCAGTGGATAACAAAAAAAGATTAGACCTGTGTTGCATAGTGGCTCTGATATAAAAAGGCAACAAATCATATTAATATTCAGTTTTACAATTGACTTTTACCTATCAATTGTAATGGTCTTCCTTATTATAAACATTTACAATAATTTGATGATTAGTGATTTCACTGGAAATTTCTTTAGAATCTTATATAATGGATAAGGAAAATTATGATCTGATATTTAATATTTTGCAAGCAGGACCTGCTTAAGTAGTGTGGGTGTTTCACTGAATAGAAAAGTTTTATTTCAGTCTCTTATTCTGTTTCTATGTTAATTACCTAATTAAAAACTTGGAGTTTTGTCTACTATTTATAAAAAGCCCTATTTCAATATCTTTTTACAGCTGGGACCTCTGAAATAGGTAATACAATGAGAAATTTCATCATGGGTTTACGGGAGGTTCAGCCACTTAAATAAAAAAATGATAATCAGTGGAATTAAATAACCAATCTGAAGGTACAATCAATCTGACCTATTTTAGAACTCTATTTTCAAGTAAAACCAACTGCATTCTAGATGAACTAGCCCTCATATGAAGACAGTGATGCTCAGACAGATGAATCCTAGCAGCAGGATTACCTAATGTCCAACAGATGTTAGGTGGCAGTCACTGTAAAACATTACTCTAAATCCATCAAGAAGTAACATTTAAGCACATTTAACTTTATTTTAAAAAAATGCTATTTTGATTTGGTCAGAAGTTCTAAAATGAGTGCTGTGCTCAACACTAAGTGCAATTACCATTTGGGGTGTTAAGTTCCATACTAATCTTGAATGAACAAGAACCACGAGATGGTGTCAATTTGGTTTTTTTTTGTTTTTGTTTTTGTTTTGTTTTATTTGTTAGAAAAGGCTCTAATTAGGGCATGAAAAATAGAATAGGGGAGAAGTTTTGGGTTAACAATTCACTCAGATACAACATAACCACTTTGAAATCATAGACATATAATTGTTATAGAGAACCAGGATGAAAACTGAATCAGGTCAAAAATCTACCAATTTTGTGCATCTGTAGATAACAAGTACTAATTTTATTTAATTGCATTTATATAATTTGTTATTTTCAGTTCTTAGAATTCAGTATTTCTAACCAGTCTGATGGGGCTGCTTTTGTTTTGTTTTGGTTTTGTTTATTTATTTATTCTATTGATTAGTTGGGGTTTGTTTGTTTGTTTGTGATGGTTGGTTGGTTGGTTGGTTGGTTGGTTGGTTGGTTGGTTGGTTGGTTGGTTGGTTGGTTGGTTGGTTTTTTAACAAGGCAAAAGGAATTTTGCCAGGATTAGTGATCAATTTAGCAATAATTTTCTCTTTTGGCTCCTCTTGAGGAAAACCCCACACTAGTCCTCTCTTCTTTCCACATTTCAAATCTCCCTAGAAAAATTTTTTAAAAAATGAACCCAGCACTGTAGAGATTATACCCTATAGAATTCTTCCATAGATTCGTTTATTAACACAAAACTCATTAGAAAGAAGTGGGAACATTCCTGATTCACTGTATCTGGAGTTCTGTAGATCTACGGTTACTGAATGCCTCCTAGATTTTTTTTGTCTCTCAGAGGAGTTGGTTGTATTTGCTGAAAGAATTTCACCCACAAAAGACATTAGCAGAGAGCAGATTCCCTTGTTGACCTCTGACAAGTCTGGCAAGAAGCTCTGGGTGCCTAAAGAGATCAGATGAGCTCTTCTCTGAGTCCTGTACCACTGTGGAGATAAGGGGTCTGTCCCTGCTCGCTTCCCTGCAGCTCACCAAGAATCACAGCAGACAGAGCTAAAATCTGTTACAATCTCAAGGCAAAAATCACAACAGAAAACACATGTAGATTATATTAGAACACAACACATAGAATAAGTAACTTCCTTTTTTTTTTTTTTAGACAGTGTCACTAACATTTATCATCACTGACAGTTCAATCTATCTCAGATTTGAACTATATATACATCATATAATTTTAGAATTAGGCCTTAGGAGAGGCATGGAAATAATATCAACAGTTCAGAAAAGTTTACTTTCAAATGCTCCAGTGATTTCTTCAGAGCTTAAAACCCACTGTATTTAGTATTTAGACTTTTAACTCACTCTTGGTTAATGGAAGGAAGAAAAGGATCCTTCACCAGCTGGAAAGGTGGAAGTTAATAAATGCTGGGAACTCCTAGAGGAACAAAGATGAAACTGGAAAATAGGGAACAAAGGTGATGTGGGAACTTGTCAGAGGTCATACAATAATTTTAATGTTGCACACCATGGGCCTGTTTGGAAGCATAGACTGAAATTTTGGGCAGTGGGCAGCCCATGAGGAAATCTGGCATATGTCTGTCAAAACAAGAGTGAAGGATAAATTTTGTTCTTTAGACTTTTCTAGTGAAGAGTAACAAGGGACTGAAGTGTCCTTAAGCTCTGAGGTGTTCCCAGGCTGTTACATTCCTTCTTTTGATTTTAGGCTAACAGTTGGGCCAAAGAGAAAAGCCAACCTGCTCACTTCTTAGAACTAAGCTTTCTTTAGATAAACTCCACATTCAGCTGAGTCCAGCACACTTCATGAACACTCATTCCCAGCATTAAAAAACTTTGGGATTCACCACCAACCTTCAATTATATGGAGCACACCCAAGCCACACACTATCAGACAGAAAGGTGGTCCAATGCATCTGAGCTCTCCAGCTCCCTCCAGCAAAAAGGAGCAATGAAGAACTCAGGTTGCATTCATGCTATGGCACTGCTGATTTCTATCTCCTGCAGCAAAACTCTGGAATGAACTGGACTTGCTTTCATGTAGAAGTGCTAACTTGTTGATAGCACCACAGCTATATTTAAAGCTCTTTTCCTGAGGCAAATTTTCTTTATTGTTGACAGTAAAATAGATGGGCTATAAAAAGAGATTTTTGTTTTCAAACAGTTGGGAAATGATGCAAGGACCACAAAACAGATTCAATATTCTTTAGACTTCTTTAAAATGAGCAAAACTGAAAATATGCTATTGGTGCCCAAAGCAATTTTAAAAATGCTGAAAGTCCTGGCATTGGAGACAATGTCTTTTCCCCACAAAGCAATAGATTTTTTTCATGGTTTCATAGCAAAATGTGCAGTGTCCACTCTGTTCTGCTCCAAACAGAGATTAAAACACTCTTCAAATCAGATTTTTTTCCAAGAAGGTCACTTGTAAAATGAAAGCAACAATTTTTCTTGAAAGAATATTAATTTAGAAAATGTCTTTGTGATAATTATTACTTGCAAGCAGGGCTTTAAAATTAACTATGCAGGGAGCAGGTCATAGGAAAGGATTCTTCCCCTCCACTGGGTGCTGCTTAGTATGAAGAAGATGAAGCACGACTCTTCTCAGAGCTCAGCAGTCAGAAATAGGAAATAGATAACATTCACAAGCTGAAGAAAAGGAAATTCTAACTGAATAAAGGGAAAATAAAAAGCAAGCTAAACCAACAAACCCAATAAAAGCACCTAAAATAAAGTTTTTCTCTACAAAAGTCTACAGAAGCCTCATCTAATGTGGAAGTTAACCCGGTGATTGTGAGGTTGGAATGGAGTGCTCCAGCAGTCCTTTGCTCTGTGAATCATTCTATCAGTTTACAATTCGTTCATAAAGCACGCTTTAAACCATCATTATGTCTGTGAAATGCCATTTTTCCTTTCCCTGAACCTCATCTCTCCTTTCATGATGACATAAGGCTCGTACTGATTCAGGTTGGGTGACTAACCCAAAATGCAGACACTGGGGTGGGGCAGGGAGGGGTTGAGGTTACAGGGGACAGGATCCTTTCGGCCAGCGAGCTCATTAGGCAGCTGCACAAACGTTGTGGCTACAGGAGACAAAGTCAGGGACGCTGTGTGGGAAGCAATGAGCAGGAATTTGGAGAGAGCTCCTTCACCACCAGCGCCTGTTTACGGCTTTTTAAGCCTCGGTGATTAGTTACAGGTAACAATCTTTTCAGCTAGACTGGTGCTGAGGATGGTGTAATTTTCTTTAGGGGAACATCTCATCAGAAAGAGTTTAAAGCAGCAATCTGCTTCAACTGTTTATTAAAAACTCCACAGTGTTTTTCATAACCACTGAGCTGGTTGAATTCCTCCCGGGTAATTGCTTGATGTTCCCTGCTGCAACTGCCTACAATTAATGTATTCTTTTCTTTCCCTAATGACAACAAGACCTGGAATATCTGATCACAGGCTTTGTAAATAAGGGGTCATTAAAAAAACCAAAATTGCTAAATAACAGAAAAAAAAATCCAAGCCAGGTTGTTTATTTTTTGCACATTCTTTTTTTTTTTTTGCACATTCTTTTTCTGAAAGGATGATGGTTGTATGGTAAATGACTTAGGAAAACTCAGTAATTTGGTTTTTTTTTTGTGGTTAATGCCAAAAAAATTTGCACCAGTTTTGTCATTTGACAGCAGAGGATTTAATTCTGCCTTTACTAGTGCCTGTTTTCAAAGCATAACAAACAGCTTTCAAAATCAGAAAGCACAGTACTCAGTGGGGTAGCAGACTTGCCTTATGTTTCTTGAAGCATTTTTGATAAAAAAAAATACTCCTTTGCTGGAGCTTATATGTCATATGGAAAAAGGCAGTAAATTCAGCATGAATTGAAAGCTCGTTATCTTGTTGCCTCTATATGCTTCTCTGAGATAGTTTACAAAAGTAATGAAGATTACCAATGTATATTTAGTTGTCATTACTCTCTTTAACTGTAGTTGTCTCACCTTTCTGATTGGAAGTACTGCTTACAATTACTTATATTTCTGTGAAAATAATGATTCTAAATATATAATACTGGTCTCACTATCTACTATAATAGTAGTCTCACTATCCTTTTTCAATTTTAGGGGTTTGGTAAATACCACTAGCATTATTATTATTAAGGGTTAAACCCAAAAATTTTACAAAGAAGAAGTAGTGCAAGCTGTTGAAAGTATTTATCACAAAAGGTCTGAGACAGAAATTTTGATTTTTTTACTGGAAATTGTGACTATTAGCTTACAGTATGATGGACAACTCAGGCTAAGCTCTGTTTAATGTAGAGGTTGTTTATGTTGTGCTACTGAATGGTATTGTATGGATTTTATTTTGAAATTGGAAGTTGAGTGCTTTGCACAGGATAAATTAGATGTCTTGTGAGCCATTTCAGTAGCAAGTTTGCAGTCTCCCACATCAGTATGGTGGTCCTTGATCAGAACCATGGACTTAAAAGTCTGCATTCTTTCCTGCAGCCAAACTATGTTGGGAAGGAGGAATGAAAATGTCCAGAGAAGTAAAATTGGTGCTCGCCTAAATTACAACGTATATATACGCTCAAATTTCAGACATGAAGATGGTAAAATGTATAGGTTTGGCTGGTAAATAAAGCTTCTCTTTCTTTGGAAGAGATACCAACAGAGAGACCTTGTGACTTCAACACTGAGTGGAACGTGAGTCCAACAGCACTCAGAGACTTGTGGTTCAGCAGGGGAACCACAAAGTTTTGCTTCTGAAACCTCATGCAAGGGGACACTTGTGGTACATGTGGTAAGGAGAGAGTAAAATTGGGCATCAAAGATAAAACAAATAAAGATAAAATAACTTCAATGATAAAACATAGTCTTCAGCTTCTTTGGCCATGAAATCCTGTATTTCACAATGATAATCACAACAGAGAAATAATTAGCACTACCACCAATCAATAAGTCCATTTAAATTCATATGAGTATGAACATGTCATATTTTCCAAATCAGATGGACAACTTGATCCTGCTCTCAGGGAAGAAAAAACAGGTCAATTTTACATTATGAATCTAGATATCATACTTTGAATTTGAGAAAATTGGCTCATAGATTTTAGCAAAATATTTCCTACTTACATGAGATCATAATGTGAATTGATCTTTAGTGATTTTATTAATGATCCTGAGCTGATCTATATTGCTACCTCAATATTTGTATATTTAAATATTTCTGCCTTTATTTTTATGCTTATGTACTCAGTGATTTCTTACTTTCGTTGGGAACTCAGTAAAAATCTGTTCAAGTCACTAAATACTGTCAAATCCTAATGAGAACTAATGAATCAGTCTTTGAATTTTTTTTTCCTCACTACTCAATCATTTAATATTTTGCATGTCCTTTAATCGGTTAAAACTATTTCTGAGATTTTATGCAGCTCATAATATTTTTTCTGACCTAGAATTAAGAGACTTATATTCTGTGAGAAAATATACATCACAGACTGTTTTTTGTGACAGATGCAGAAAAAATTTGTTGGGCATAAGATTTCTCACAAATAGCACTGAAATTGCAACCTGACACTGGTTTTTCTATGTGATGAGGAAGGAGGAGTTTGATCTGGTGCTTTACTGTTCTTTGCAAGGTTCTCTGTGGTGGCGCTGTGTCCAGCTGGTGTGGTATCTAACCATGGGCAGGCACCAGCTTGGCAAATCATTCTTCATGAATATTACCCTGAGGGACAGTGTATTTTCTTGGGTTTGAGCCAATTCCAAGCAGATATTCAGTAGTCATCTTGTGTCTCTTTAGGGTATCTAAAAAGGCAATGCTGTAGAGTTTTTAAATATTCTTTACTTCATCAAGACTCCTTTTGTGGTGGCTCTTGGGAGGAAAGTATCTTTCTTCAGTTAATGTATACCTAAACTGGAGGTTTAATAAATCTGTATATCAGATTTTTATTCAATCTTCTCTCTTACAGTATGAAATTCTTTCTGAATAAGTTAAGAATCCAGGAAAATATATGTTCTGGTTTCCCAAATCTTTGTTTTTAGTTTAACCCCCCCCCCCCCCCCCCCCCCCCCTTATTCTCTGTTCTAAATTCACTGAAATTGTAAAGACAGTCTGTGCAATTTCTTCAGGTATTGACATCATATTCATGGATGATGATTGCAAAGGCAATGCTATACTTTATTACAAATTAATAATGAGTACATAACAGTAATAGCTTGGGTTCTTTTCCATGTCCCAGGTATTTTACATTTCAAAACTCACCAGACATATTTTTAATAACATGCAAAAGAATCTATGCTGCACTTTCTGTTTGTGAAGTCTTGTAAAACCTTACTTTCAATTCCCATATGCACAGCTTTAATTTTTAAATGTAAATAATGAGCAAGTCTTCAACAGTCATCTTCAAAAGAGAAGTATTAAATCTCAGAGATTCTTGACAAAATCATGAGAATTGGCCTCAGTGCACAAATTCTATGAAGTATTAACTCTCAAAACAAGAGACAACTTTTTCAGTTGCCAGAAAGTAAATCTACAGATGTCAGAGCATTAGCTCACTATGAGATATTCCTTTGTATTCATTATTGAAAAGATTCAGCTAATTATCAAAGTTCCACTGAATGCATACTGCCCAGAGCAGAAAAGGATTTTCAATTAGTTACAAAATAGTTGAGTTTCTTTTTATCTACAGATAGATGGTGTATGCTTCAGTGACTTCAGAAAATGGAGAGAGTTTCTAAGCCAGACAGATATAAACACAAACCTATGTGAGTTTTCTTTTTCACCTTTTCTGGTGCACATCATTTTGAGAAAACTTTCACCAGTAAAATTTTCCAGTTGCAGGTGGAATTGATGTAAAATCCAGGTGAAGGCCAAGAAATCCTAGCCTCAAACCCTGTGATTTGGGACACCCTCAGATTCCAAGACGGGATTGTCTCTTTTCTGTGTGGTGCCAGAGAAAGGTCCCAGCAGCTGAGAGAAATCAGTCTCTCGCTTTTTTTTTTTCCTCTAAAACTTCCTGAAAAAATATTTTAGATGATCATATTGAAAATTTTCAGTCTTGCACTGTAAATCATCTCTGCTACAAATCTATCATATCCTCCCATGCCTGAATATCAGGCCCTTTTATTTTACTAAAATCCATGATTCCCAGGTCACCTTTATTTGTGAGAGGACTTTGACTGTCTCTCCCATTTCCCATGGAACTTCAGAAACTCAGAAACATTTGTGATATTTTCACCTCTACAGAATATTGTGACCTCTTCTGTAGCATCATTTTGCCACCTGGAATGTGGACTTAAAATGATGACTTTTGCCATTGCTTTTTACATTACACGTAATTCCAGTTAGCTGGAATTAACTGTTAACTGGTTTCTTTCCAATTCATGAACACTCTTAATAGAAACACATTTTCCCTTTCTCATTTTCTTTCCATCATTTCAGTCTTCATCACAAATCTGAGTGGATTTGCATAAGTGCTGTACTATCCCTGTACTTTTCCTTCTGCTCTAGGTTTTTATATAATATTTTTTATTCAAACATATCTCTGTGGAGTTTAGCCATACACATCAGCTCAACAGTGCAATGAAATACCAACTTTAGGATGCCTGTTAGAGCAGCTTGAGGGAACCAGCATTGCATGAAATAAAGAATAATGGCACTGCTGAGTGCTGAATGAGAGGGAAAATGTAAAGTATGCATTCAAACAAAATGCAGGTACATTAGTCTGTAAAGATTTCTGGTGCAAGGTTAAAAACTCAAAAGACAAAAAAAAAGGCATTTAATAGAAAACTCCAGGCAAGAGCCAAAAGGTAAATTGATATTTCTCCAGACCGGCAACTTTAGGAACTATGCCCATATTACTGTAAAATATGCTTTCAAGCATCAGTCCTCCACAGACTATAGAACTCTGAATAATACTATGGAATGCTCTGCAGACCATTTCTGTTCTTCCCTCCTGAGCAAAATTTGGATTAACAAGTGTTTTTATTTAGTTTTGACTGAGCTGATTCCCTGTTAATCCTGATTAATGGAAAGGATCATCTTCCATTGCTCTGTTGGGCAGATTATGCAGGTAGTAGAATCCCAGTAGAGATTACAAGCATTCATTCTTATGCTAAAATTTCCTAGGTTCTCTACAGCCAGCCCCAAAATGCTCTGATGGTCCTGGAAGACAGATTTGGTTTTCTTTCCTATGTTAGTCACAATGAGCTTTGTTAGAATTATCACAGCTCTTACTGTCACACAGAATAGGCAACGTCTCTTACACTTAGTAGTCCTATTAGTAACAATAATTTCAGTAATCATTTTTATTTAATGCAAAACAAAGAGCATCTCAACAGTGAGCTGCTACCACTGCACCAGGAAATGTAAGTACGCAAAAGGAAATCTATTAATATAAGAGCATACCTGTCTTCCACATGAGCAGTCAGTGCAGAAGCTTTTGCTCTGGTGCCCAAGCTGTGCAGCACACACGGCTGTGCTCTCCAGTGTGTAGCTCCAGGGAGGTATGAGCAAGACTTTCAGCATATTTCACTGAAAGTGCCTCAGAGCTGCAGTATAAATCTGAGGGGGAATCTGGAAATCATGATGTGAGGAGTGAACAGGCTTGTTCTTACCAAAAATTTTCATCTCCAGCTATCATGATAGTGTGCCTACTACGTTTATAGCACAAAAGAGTGCTAACATATTGTGTTAGGTTTGGTATGTGTATGGATGTATTTGTGTATACAAATGCCATCTTCCACCTCCTTCCCAAAGAAAGCATTATTAAGTTACGTATGCCACCATGTGTTAAGTAATTTTTTTGTGGGCTATAAATGACTTGGCCAAGCTGTGAAATGAAACAGCTTGTTCCACTGCACTAACAGTGCAGGCTCAGTGCTTATTGTCTGTGCAGTAAATGTTCGATGAGTCACTCTCCAAACGAAGCCACATCATATGTGCTGCTTACACCAAGTCCTTTTCATTCTGTATGCATCCTTGTGGTAGGACAGCTTTGGACAAAGAGAAAATATCAAAATATACTATTGTTTGCATTTTTTAGTCAGAAAACAATGTGTTGTTTTTTTTTTTTTTTTTTTTTTAGGTTGATTACTGCTTTTAAAAACTTCAGTCTGTCCAGTAAAACTAAGCCCATATTAGATTATTAGATGTTTAGGTAACACCTACTCCTGAACTTAGAATTTTACCTTTGAACTAGTTTTCTATTTATTTTTTCTAATGAAATCAATTCTCCTAAGACATGCATCTAATTTTATCCATCAGCCTTTGAAGTTGTTTTTTTTTGTTGTTGTTGGTTTTTTTTTTCATTAGACTATGTGTCCAAAACATTACAAGGAGTGAAAAATCACTGCTCAAACAGCCCTCTGCCAAAGCAAATAGGGAATTTCCTAGGTATTCCTATTATGCAACACGTTCTTGGGTTTACATTCAAATGCAACATGACTGTTTTTGCTTCTGCCTGACCCACAAGTTCAGCAGACATGATATAAATAAACTTTGTTTTCATGTCATTCTTCCCACTTCTGAGTGGTCACAAGGTTTCCTAACAGAAAATTAGTTTTTGCAAATGCAACCTGCAAACATTTTCTTTTAGTTGTTTTCAGTTTTAGCTGGTTTTATTTAGGAAAGACATTGTTCTTACACATCTTCTAAACACTCCATGTATTTTAACATTAGGTTGGTGAATATTTGTTTACATCCCAAGTACAAAATATTCTGTTCAATTTACTTGTCTCTCTTTGGATTCCCAAAAGTGAATACAATAAATGCAAAATCCACTTGGTAATCTAGTCTTTCCTCTCCTGATATTATGCAACATAAGACTTCTGAATTGTATTTGTATTTATTTTATCCTCTTCATTATATCTTTAAGGACATTTTCCAATATCTCTTGCTACCATCCACATGACTCATTTTTCTCCCCTTAAAGTGCTCATATTATTTCTATTGTGCTTCCATTGTATTTTAACATAAGACAAATGGACTTTAATCCATTTCCTAGAATTTCTAGCATTTCAAGCCAGAATGTCTAATTTCTCAAAATCAAGCTGACACAATGAATAAATAAATCTGTTGTGATATTCAACTTCATATGTATATTCAGAGTGAGCAGGTGTAAAATTTTTCATTATTTTGACACAGAAAGTGAAGGCTGTCTCAGAAGGGATTTTGTCATTTCAGACTATGTTGTTGAACTCTCAAAATCTTGCATATCAAAACTAAGAAAAGATAAAAAATGTCTTTATCATGAGAGAGGGAAAGTAGCTTAAAATCTATCATTTTTTATTGAGAACCCAAGCGAATCTAGCAAAATCTTCTCTGTTTTTGTATAGGTGAGACCCATTTTTTATTTTCATACTGACATGGGAAAAAAGTGCAGACTCAGTCATCCTACTTTAATAAAATATTTATGCTGTGTTACACAAAGATTATTGTAGCATTGTGCAAATACTTAACTGAACTGTTGTTATGTCAAATTCAGACTTTTGCAGGCAGTTTGAATTTTTTTTCTCCCTTTAGAAACACATTTTCTCCTTAGTAAAGCTGCAGTAGAATAAGCTTAAATAGTCAAGGTTTAGGTTGCTCTGTATGTACAGCATTAGTTTTCTTCTTCTCCTTTATGAAGTTTTTTTTTAATATAAAAAAGCCAGGGCAAAGTGTGCTTTTCATCATCAAAATTTCAGATGTGCTGTGGCAAGCCATCTTTTATGCAACTGAATCTGCAGCCTCTGATATGTCTCATTATGTAAGATGCTAAAATTGTGAAGACTATGAATAGATATTTAGACTTGGGCAGTGATTTATGGTGAGGATGAAAAGGAACAAAGGTGGCTGAAGAGAGTTTTTTCCTTCGGAGGTTGCCTAGTTTCCCCTTTCAGATTCAGGCTGCACCTATCTTTGAAGTTCAATTAAAACCACAAGAATAATTTCAACCATCATTTTAGTTTTCTCTCAAGTTTTAGCTTTCTCTGAAGTTATGGAAAATTATGGAGCTGTATATTTTAATTTTGATACTTTTAGCCTAGTTTCATTGGCTAAAAATCTGTTTTCTAAATGAAAGCCATAATTTGCCTCTCCACTAACACTTTTAAAAATTCAGGCATTACCTCCAAAGGCATTTATCCATCGAAAAAATAAAAGCTTATAAAGGTATTATCCCTACTGCCAATAAAATTCAGGGAGTTATCCTTACACATAAACATTTCCTTATGATTAACCCTGTTAGTAGTTTGTAATTATAAATCAGAGCTAAATTTTGGGGAAATCTGGTATTTGAGGTACGTGTAGATAGAATTATCAGTTTTGAACACAGGAATTCCCTTCCACAGAAGTGGAGCATATAAATAAGAGATAATCTAGTAGGATATACTATGAGTTGTGTAAATATCTTGACTTCCCTCATTTCATTTTCTTTCTTTCTGTAGCTACTACCAGTCAAATGCACACAGGTATCCTGTGTTCATCTTCAGTGTTGAAATCAACCTGTGGAGTAATCTCTGATCACCTAAATTTGATATTTACAGGTCTTATTATTTTCCCTCTATTTATTCCAAATATCTCTATGGTACAGGAACAAGTCTGGCTAGATTATTGGAAAAAAAATCTTAGTGGAGAAGTTTCTGGTTCTCTACACCGTCATTTAGGGTACTATCTTGGGCAGCTCCTGATACTAGTGAAACTCTTTCATCAGATTCACCTCCCCTAACATTATTCCTTCATTGTATTCTTCCCACCACCTCACTTTTCCTACAACACTTTAGAAAGTCACACAACAGAAATAAAATTGGTTGAAAGTAGATTGGTACATCCTTATTTTTCATATTTGAGCATATTGTGAAGTATCAGTGTTATTTTCCCACACATCACATTACTTCAGATCAAGAGTTTTTACCAAATATGGTATCTTCTGACTATACGTTGATATCAGAAGTGAGTTGATCTCAGAAGTGAGTTTTGGTTTCGTTTATTTTTTTTTTTGTTTTGTTTTGCTTTGCTTTTATCTTTCAAAATGACGAATAAAACCTACAAAATAGGGGCACACATAGAATGACCAATAAATGGAACAGAGCTTACTTTTTTTTTTTTCTGGGAACTATTTCACATCTCAACAGGCAAAATACTTTCTCTGTTATCAAAATATATTTCACACAACAGGGCTTTGTTTTTGTTTTGTTTTTTTACTTAAAATAAGGATTTGGGGCATGCAGGCTAAATTTCTGCAGAAGTATATTTACATTTCTCTCCGCAGTGAGCCTGCTAGGTCTGAGAGTCACAATGTAAAGCTGTCAGCTTGCTCTTATGCCTGATCCTCAAATTCAGCCACCCTCAGTGCCCACAAAATTGTAAATTGTGTTTGCTGCAAGCAAAGTTGCTGAGTTCTGCTCCTCTCCCCCATTACACAACTGCATGTGCATCACATCTGAGAGCACTGGGGGACATTAATGAAAGATCTTCTTTGCTCATCTCATAGTGAGATAATATAATATATATTATAAATAATATATATTAAATTATAATGTACATTATGTAAAAGATCAATATAATATAATATAATATAATATAATATAATATAATATAATATAATATAATATAATATAATATAATATAATATAATATAATATAATATAATATAATATAATATAATATAATATAATATAATATAATATAATATAATATAATATAATATAATATAATATAATATAATATAATATAATATAATATATGCATAATGTATAATATACATAATATACAGCCTGTCCTCAGCAGTGCACAATGCAAGGTAAGGAAGGGGAAGGAGAAAAGAGAGGAGCTCCTTGGGTTCCTGCCTGCTCCCACCACAGAGCATCCCTGTTCCCAGAGATGTTTAACTGAGTTTGCCATCTCAGAGGAGAGTGGCTGCCTGCACACAGTGTCCCTGCCTGTGCCAGGTAAGGGACAGAATAAATCATAATAACACCCAGCCCTTCTTTTGTAACAGCATATAACCTTTCCACAGGCAGATTAGAGAAGAATCTGAACACAAATTAGGGACCCTTAGCAGCTGGAGTTCTTCTTCAGAGAAGAAAGTTTTATTTATCTACAGCCTTTCTCTGAGCTTTAGTTTGTCCCATGAGCTGTTGATTGCACTGTGAAGAGCAAACTGAGTATCCAGCTGTGAGAGGAGCAACAAATTTAAGAATATATTCAACGTCATTTTTATTGAGAAAAATCCATGGTAGCAATCCCAACATGTATTTAAAGCACTATGAGACAGAAGGAAGTGGTTGTTAAAACTGTATTAGATGTCTGATTTTTCTCACTGTAGAAAAAAAAAAACTGTGGCAATTTTCATAGAGAAAGAAATGTCTGTGCAAAAGGTAAAAGACAAAAAGAAGGCAATCTAAAAAATAATCATAAAGACAAAAAAATTTGGAGCCTGTAAAAATTGAGATGTGCTGTTTATAAAGGTTATTAATCATTATTTTGCAGCATCTTTGCCAGTAGCTCATGCCCCAGCAAGATGATGAAAGGCATGAATACAAACAGCTGGTACTGCAAGTACCTTGTGTGATGGTAAAAAAAAAAAAAAAAAAAGAGAGAGAGAGAAAAAGATTTGCTTAAAAAAAGAATGGAAGATTTTGGCTGGCATTTTAACTTCTTGATATATGTATGTTTAAAATTATACTGAATATTTTTGCTTTACTTTCAGCTGGAGTTGTATAGCTCTAATACTGAAATGTATATACTATAAATTAATCTGTATATCCTATTACTTGCAGTAATACTGAATTATTTATTGCAATAAGATCATGTTATCTTGTTTTTCTGAAGCACAGCTGTCTGCTGGAGGATGAACATGTGATTCTTAAAATAGTGTTAAAGGAATCCAGCAGAAACATGTTTCCTGGTAAATCATCAGTGTGTTAGACAGAAAATTATGTCTGTACGAGATTCATGGGTTACTGTGGAGACATTCTTGACAAGTGACAAGGTCTTCATCACCCTTTCTAAGACTTTGTGTTTTCCCCTGGGATCACACTCCAAAGTCCTGTCTGTGTTTACATGATCAAAGTCCCTCTCCTCACAGAAAACCCAGTCTCAGTTACTGAACCCAAACAACTCTAAGAGATGTTATTAACTCCATCTCAGGGAGATGAAATCTGAGATCAGAAAGCTACTAAGGAACATTGGTCTTGTGACTGAACCCATCTATTTTTTTGTCTTTCATCATGTCCCATATTTTAAAGCTGTAATTTTGTCCATTTTTAATTCAAGTTTTCGAGACATGGATTGGAATCTCAGGTTACTTAGATTTTATGACATGCTACTATATGTTCTAACTCTCTCTATATTGCAAAAATATAGCTGAATTCAAGATTTTGTTTATTTAAGAAATACAGCTACATAGGAGTATTTTATTTGTTTTATTCTGGAATATATTATTTCTCCTTACACCATGTTAGAGATAACTATCCAAATCCAAGTCATTAAATACCTATGAGACAAATAGTAGTTAAGTACATCCAAAAAATTCCTTTATTCTATCAATAAACACTATACAGAGCCCTCAGAGGTACATTAATTTAATCTCTTAGTGTATCAAAACAGATAAAGACCTGAGGAGATTATGCATCTCTTCAGTAGGCCAATATCACTGAGAGCTGTTTAGAAAGATCTTCCTCTGATTTAAAATCTTTCACCTTAAAGTGTCTGATTCCTGAAGCTCCAGAAGAGCATTTTCTACCTATTTTATAAACAATAATTTCATCTAAAAACCTCATTTGAAAAGATGAATGCTGGGAAATATTTGTTAATTTTTTCCCCTTGTATTTCAGTTAATTTCCCTGCTGTAGCACCCCCCAGTCACTCTTCTGGAACAGGAGAGCCCATACCAATTTATACACAATTATGAAACAAAATGTCAGTTTATGTATTTTCCTGATTCTGTTTTCTGGCCATCTGGCATCCACTCAGGAAATTACTCAAGTATGAGGTTTATCAAGCAGCAGCATTTAGGCATCTCATATTTAAATTTCCAAGTTTAACCTACTCATACATTATCCATCTATGTGAAAATACATAGTCAACATCAGGAAGCCATTCAACTTATTTTAAGATAAAAGTGCAAATTATCTCAAAACTTTACATTTGGACAATTGAACTGAAGAAAATTCCTGCCATTCTGCAGTGAGATTTACTTGCTCATTTAATGCATTGCTGAATTGGTCTTGATAACACAAAATGATGGGAGGCAGCTACTTCTGTCTTGGGTAATTCTGTTTGACAGCAGGCATTTGATTAGAAAGGAATGGGAGCACAATCCATTCTTATCAATCTCTGGAATTGACAACTGCAGTGCAGATGACACATCCTGTGATTTACAACAGCAGTCAATTAAAACTAATAGCAAATCTAATTAACCTTTCCCAATGCAGAGTGTGACAGTTTTACTAGAACAACAGCTTTGGTGTTGCCATCACTACAAAAATTTAAACTCCTTGACTTCTAAAATACCTTGCAGCAATTTGGTTAATAATAACCTACTTTTAATTGGTAATAATTTTTTAATAAATCTGGTCCCCTAAAAAGAGGTGTGCAGTCATTAAAAAAAACAGGCATGAATGTTTTTGATCCTTTGTATAGATATAGATATATTTAAGAATTGGTTGCCTACAGTTGGCATGTTGCAAAGGTGAACACAGTGATGCTGTTCATGAATGTGGTCCTCTTGTGGTATATCAGTAAGTGTGTGCTTGATACATATGAAACAGGTAAAATATCACACTAATTCAGCTTAAATATCTCTTATCCCTTTACTCTAGCATATGGTTCTAGAACAACTCTTTTTCCCTCCTTGTTTTCTAGGCTAAATTAGACAATAATTTTTTGTGCTTTACTATGTGGTTCCTTGCCACTGTGCTAATCCTGGTTTGCACCTCTTTCATCTGAAAATAATTTTGATTGAGGGAAATGTTACTACTCAAGTTAAAAATTGTTTTTCACTTCTTTGGGAAACCATATTAGTACTTCCCTAAAATGATATGCACTATTTCTTTTTCAGGGTTGAATTGTAGCATTTATCATCATCCAATGTATCAAAATACCTGCAATCATTTCCATTCTCATATCACTTATGATTTATGTTTTCTAAACTTATATAAGAAGGCAAAACATTGTGATTGGGTGCTGTATATTTTGTTTTATTCCCACTAATGCAACCCTTGAGGTTATCCAATCCCATGACACCCTGAGGAAGTTTATTTCTGTCACACCAAACATGACATTCATGACACATTCATGTCCAGCTCAGCCCACTGTGAACTCTCACCAGCTCTAAGATGATTCACTATTAACTATTCCCTTCATGTCTCATTTTCATTTAAATATTCAACTCCACAAAACAAGGCACATATGCTCTATTTTTGCACACCCACATAAGGGGAGATGTATGGAACTTATAAATGATAAGGGAAAACTTATAAATGAGAAAGGGGAAAAAGCTAAGCAATAGAAGGAATAGGAATTCCTTCTGAGTCTACAAAACTCTCGTGGGTTCTAAAGTTTGTTTGTTTTAGTGCAATGTTTCATAAACCTGGTGTTAAGGCTCCTTCACTCATGCTGTGGGAGAAATGAAAATTAGTATGGAAGCACAATAAAGCTATTATGCTTCATGTGTTTGCAGCTGTAGATCATTGTTTTCCCCACAATGATGTTTAAATGGTGAAGCAGGATTGCTTGTCTTAAAGACTATCTGGCAATATAGAATAGTCCATGGAAAATTCCCAGATGCTGAGAAATAGTGTTGGATTATTTAAATATAACTTGCTGGAAGAATGTATCCTTTTTTTTCTGGCTCACAGCATCACAAGTGGCATCCAAACCACTTCATCTCATCTTGAGCTTAATGCACACCTAAATGAAAAAGGAGGCACTGAGGCAATCAAGATGAGGTCCTAACAACTAATCCAAATAGAGCTTAAAGGACGGAGAGGGAATAAAGAAAATAAGCCAAGTACATTTTCCAGAAAAGCCTGTGATTCACTAAAAATTGCCTGAAACTAATATTAGGTTTGTCCTACAACTTTCCACGCTGGGCCTTTTCTCATGTTTCTGGGAGTCAGTGCAGGAACCAATACTGATCACAAATTCAGATTCAAGCAACACCTTTCAGGTGTGTCACATCTTCATCCATTGTTTGAGAATTTTATCTGCAGAGAAAAGGAGGCGTTATAATTTTGTCTTGTATATCTTTCAAATCATTCAAAATCCATAATTTAACCAAGATGGGCCCAGTGGAAACTCAAATCTTTTCAGGGAAAGGGCATTTTAGGAACAGGAATATAATGAACAATTACAGGGAAATTGTTGGCCATTCCTTCTTTGATCCCAGCTATAAATGATCTTTTCTGTTGGCATCACAAAATGAAGATTTCATTATCTTTGCATAACCATGTAGCAGGAAAAGATGCTATTATTGCATATTCAAACCTATAGGAATGGTTTTTTGATTATTAAATATTGTGAAAAAATCACTTGCCTCATAAAGGATCCTCTCCCACCTTAGAAATAATAGAAGTGCTGGTTCAGCTGAAGCTGAATTACAAATTCATTAGGGACTGTAACTAAATTAAATTCTACCTTCAGTTTGTGAGGGAAGTTGGGGGACAGCTGTGATTATTTCTTATTACACTTTTACTCATGATCCCTCTAACTATTTTAAGTAGAAAAAAAATAGAATTTACATCTGTGAAACAGAAGCTCTCATTTTAGAGGGTGTTATTAAAATTTAATTATACATTTGTGATACAAGAAGTTATCTTTGCATGCCACTTGGCAACTTAACACTCTTTAATTGAGAACCTGCTTCACATGTATCATAATTGTTTACATTCTGCAGAGTTGCTTTGCACCTTACATCAACTTGGCACAAGCTTCTGGAATGTCCAGTAAAGCGTTAAATCCTGCTGGCACCAGAAGCTATGTAACAAAGAATCCCAGCTGCTTTATGGCTTGATTTCTTTTGAACTAATGTCTAAAGTGAAGAGAAAGGTGAAATAATATTTTCAGTAGCAGGGCAATAGATTTAGAAGCACAACCCCTGCTCTGAGATGATGCTAGCATGGAGCGGATTGAGCTGGGGATGCTCTGCTCCCACCCCCTACACATTTAGGAGATACAGCCCTGCTCCTCCCTGCCTGGCTTCTCTAAAGCCTTGTGGGAGGACAGGCAGAGGAAAGGCAAAAGAGCTTTGTCTACATTTCCTTCTGTGCCTTCTCTCCATCTCTAAACTGATTTAGAGAGGAATTCATAAAATGTAGAAGTAATGGGCCTGTATTTCTACCCACATAAGCAGAGAAATTACCTTTAATTTTAAAGGTCATTCTAAGCCCTTCCCTTGAAACTGTGTGAATGATATTGCTCCATGTATATAGGAAGGTGAAATAAAATGCTGACTTCACCAGCCTTATTTCATTGCCTTTGAATATCTTACTTTTAACACTCTATTGAAAGTTCTCTTTCTTCTTTTCCTGCTTCTTTTTTTTTTTTCTTTTTTAAACGAAATAACTTCAGAGTCTTGTAGTAAATGTTTCTGTAAAGGTGAATTGCAGTGACCATTATGTGACTTATAACGAGAAATTTCTATTCTTGGGAAAAAAGCTCCACTGAGGCAAATATATTCTGAAGCATATAATCTAGTTACACAAGTGTATGGTGTGTGCCCACCATTTGCTCATACAAGCTATACATTTTCCTTACATTCCTGACTGAAAACTGAGCTATAAGTATAGCTATAAAAATTATAAGGAAAAAAACACTAACAAACCAAAACCAAAACTAAATTAAGCAAACAAAACCAAAACAAAATTAAAATCAAACAAAACCCCAAAACAAAACAGGAAAAAAAACCCCTAAAATTTTACACCTCTCCAAGTTAGAAAGATACATTTGGTTTCCTCTCACATTAATGAGGGTTGCTTTTTCTGCTTTTCTAGGTAAAACACAAGTTATGGGTGAAATCAAGATTGCGTTAAAGAAGGAAATGAAGACAGATGGAGAACAACTGATAGTAGAAATCCTTCAGTGCAGGAATATCACATACAAATTTAAATCTCCAGATCATCTTCCAGGTATCACTAAGAAAACACCTTCATGATACTTTGAAAACATTAAGTAGGTTGTATCTTAAGTCATTTAACATCATCACTAAAATGGAACAGAAAATTGCTACTTTGCCAGGATGACATATGCTACAGGATTCTTTTTGAAGTACTTATTTTCTCCTATGACCAACTTTAATGAAAGTAAAAACATTTTGTAGAAGCAAATTAACTCTCAGAAGTTCATCTTCTTTTTAGTTTACTTTTTATTTTTAAAAATTAATCTATTTTTAACTTCGTAAAAATTATAAATCCCTAGGTTATAAAAGAGCAGGTATAACTGGTAGAAGATTGTATTTTTGTGAACAAAAATCTCATATTCATAATGATATTTTCATAGATAGAAAAAGATATCAAGATATTTTTCCCTTCAATGACAGTATTATAAACTCAAAGTAATTCTTTTGGATTTAGTGGGATGTGATGTGGGATTCACATTTTACACCATGTGAGTGAGAACAGACTATGACTTTGTAGAATATAATTTTTTCACAAAAAATTCCCCTCTGCTGAAATCATTAACAACAAAGATGATATAAAAGCTCCTGTATTTAACTCATTGAACTATTTTTCCCCAGACCTGTATGTGAAGCTGTATGTTGTCAATATCTCGACCCAAAAGAGAGTAATTAAGAAGAAAACCCGGGTATGCAGGCATGACCGAGAGCCTTCATTCAATGAAACATTTAGATTTAGCTTGAGTCCTGCCGGGCATTCTCTTCAGGTAATTCTGCATTTTATTAAATCCTAATTTTTGATGTTGTCTGTGCAGTGCTATGGGCTTTTGAGCTCAATCTACTACCTCAGTTGTTTGCTGAAAAGGGAAAACTACAAATAAATTAACACAGTTATGTAATAATGAAAATATCAGGCTAGAGGAGACATTAAAAGATGGATTACTCTATCACACCACACTGAGGAAGGGTATTTATAGATCAGGCCTGAAAATTTTAGGCTTGATCTGTTCTTAAAATCCCCCAGAGAAGGGAGTTATACATGCCTTCCAAGAATAGTTTTCTATGTATTTAGAAATTTTAGTGCAATATCAAAATCAAATATGTCATATTTTTAATCTAAGCTCACTTATCCTTAAGTATCCTCACAAAGTACAGAGGAAAACTGATTTGCCTTCTTTTTAATAAAAAAGTTAGGATTTACAGAGGAAGGCTGTTATCTTACCTATCCTCTCTACTTTTCTAGGCTGAGTCAACCAAATTTCTTGCTATGTCCTTTTGCCTAAATGCTTAATCATTTTATCATTCCCTCAATTTCTCCAACCTCTTTAAAAGTTGTGATATGTAGAATTTGACACAATAGTCATAATCTCAGATGCTGAGAATTACTGATTGTGCCCAGCCAGATATTCTCCGGTACATTTGTAATGGAGTTGACTTTCCATCAGTCTGTGACACATCAAATCATGCATGGAACTGGTTCAGGAACAGTCTCCCTCCTGTGTTTTGTTGCTTAGACAGATTTGGTCATGTGGCCAGATTTGGATTTTTTTAGACAGGTTGGATTCAGTTCCTCTACCTTCATTTATTTTCACATTAGGTGATAACAAGTATAAGCCAAACATTCAGACTTCCTCCAGTCAGTGGAGGGGCATGAGCAATTCAAGGAGTATCTGCATGCAACTCTGTCTCAAAAAGTCAGTGGAAGGCATTGTTGGGCATTTCAGCATCCAATTAATGAACCTTTAAATCTGTCAGACCAGCCTGAATAACACAGCTACATTTTGGTGATTTAAATTAGTCTGGATTATCTAAGTGCCAACATTATGCTTACTGATTACATTATTAACATTACAAATGGATGTTACTTACAAAACAAGACCCCCTAAAAAGTAGATACTGTTTTTCCTGTGTTAAGGTGTCCTAACATCTTATTGTTTCAATAGACTAAAGAAAAGGCTGTTCAAGAATTGACATTTTCTGGGAAATTATAAAGTTATCAATAAAGTCTTGCCAAAGTTTAAGAGCTCCCATAAAAAAATTGCTTCCAGTGGGGGTTTGAAGATGAAAACATATAGGGTAGACCAGTAAAGAATAACTCACAGAGTCCTATGGTAAAATAATCCATGAGGTTTTAAGGAGGGAGATAGTGAGTGACATATCCATAACAGTTAGCATGAGACTTGGCATTTCCTCTGGAACTCTGTGATACAAAGGCAAGAGGGGATGAGGGGAAACCTCGTTGTGTTCTTCAACGTGATCCTGAGGGGAAGCAGAAGGGCAGGCACTGATCTGTCCACTGCTGTCACCCATGGCAGGACTCAAGGGCAAAGCCTGAAACAGTCAGGGAGGTTTTTAGGTTGTACACCAGGAGAAATTTTTTCACGCAGAGGGTGGCTGGGCACTGGAGCAGGTTACCAGGGAAGTGGTCACAGCACCAAGCCTGACAGAGTTCAAAAAATATTTGGACAACACTCTCAGGCACATGGTGCAATTATTGGGGTGCCCTGCACAGGGTCAGGAGCTTGACTCAACGATCCTGATTGATGTCTTTAAACTCAGTATATTCTAAAATTTTATGATTTTATGATATGTGCTGATGCTGCATATCAGAACTAAGAGAATGAAGGCCGTAAAAATATCCTGTAAAGTTATCAAGGAAAAAGTTTAAAACAAAGAAAAAGTGTTTCTGCTTCATGAGAATTGGAGTTTGAGCTGTAAAATGTATTACCTTTATATATTGTAAGCACTAAATAATTTCAGAGAAAAAGTACCTGGACAAAATTATAGGAGAAATTTACAGATGAAAGACATCAAATTCTGTTAAATACAAACTTACTGCCTGTGAGTCAGGATGGCCCACAGAGCTTAGTAGGTATTTTGAATGAGTGTAACTACTTAACTGCTTTGTCCTTATATTCTACCTTATACACTACCCTCTTCACTTTTGCAAGCACTTATTTTTTTGGGGGGGAGAGCTTTAATCTGACTCTATGCATCTGTTTTTATGTGCTCTTCAAGCTCAACAGTCTATTTGTTCCCATGGCAAAGCATGAAGCTGGATGATTTGAATGCTGAATCTGAGTGATGAACATTTAGGGCCAAAGAGATGGACACAGTCCAAAGAGACTTAGGGGAGAGAGGAATTAAACAACTCAGAATTTATAGAACAAAAATGGAACTGGAAGATTATGGGAGAAAATAAGATCAGAGAGAGGTAGTAAGATGAGATCAAACATGATAATAATGAAAAGTACAATGTAAAGAGTGATGAGAATCAACCAGAGGCAGAAATTAAGACAAGGGATGGCAGTCTAAAAATCAGCAGCAAGAGCTGCGAATATTTGCCATAAAAATGAATCCATAGGCTGTTGAGGAAAAAGAAAAAAGAAAAAAAAATTAAGAAAACTTGAATTGTCTGGTACAGAGTATTGGGAATAAATAAGAAGCAAAACCCCTGGGGATTAAAAACTAAGACTAGCCGATCCAGGAGAACAAGACTGGAATCTAAGGCCTGGAAGACAGCAGAACAAAGGATGAGAGACAGAAAAGCTAGAGAAGATAGGTCCTAGGGTTCCATCTGGGGGGAGTCGGGAGAAGGATCAAGGACAGAACTAATGAAAAATTGGATAAAATTTTCTCTGTCCCAAAACTGTTAATTTTCTCAGAATGTAAACATTCTGTGGAAAACTTTTTGTCAGTTTTCAGAGAGGCACTTTCCTCAGCCCCTGGCATTTTTTTCCTCGCTTCTCTGATTTCCCTGTTCCTTGGCTACTCACCTGGGACCCTTCTGGAAAGCACTAAGCTTCTGGCTCCTGGCTCACTGCAATTAGAAATACATAATGTCCTATGCAAGGATAATCAGAAAAACCCAGAAGAACAAATTTCACAGATGTTCTGGTTTGGCTTTCCAGCTTCTGGGCAGTCCCCTCTTCAGCAAACACCAAAACTAGGGCCCTAGAAAGCCATCAGCAGTGGAACAGGCTGCCTATTTTCCTCAAGGACACATTTTCTGATGAATGGAATTTCCTATAGTTCAATGCCTAAGAGTTTTCCCTTCTCAAACCTTCTGACTAGTAGCCATTAGGTTTCTACACTGTCCAGGTTGCCGATTGATATCAAAACTGGACAAGGAAGTAGGAAGCCTTCTCAGAAAAACATTTTGCAAATTACTTCCCTTTTGAAATTTACTTTAAAATTTATTTGTAAAGTTTGCATTTTTTACATTGCTTTCCAAATCAGAATGGAAACCTTTTGAAAATTGTGAAATTCTTGATTACCCTAGTTCTTCTACAGACCTGTTACATTTCTACTGCCTTGTGGTTTCAGCACAGCACAAAACCCTTGTGTTCTGTAATTTTTCTTCTAGCATAGATCTTTGAAACCATGCAACAAAATGCTCATTTTTCTCTCTTGCTGGTTCACATGGAGAGTGACAGCCTTCTCCCATTATCAGTTACTTCCCTTGCCTGTTGCTTGTTGAGGTCTGCTCAGTAACTAAATATTACAAACCTGCTGCTAATGCTGCCATGGAGATGCAAATCTTCATTATTTCTTTCTCTTTTTGAAAAACATAGGAAGTTAAAAAAAAAAAACAAAACCAAAAAACAAAACCTAAAAATCCCCCACATTGTTCTGGTTAATTTAGTTACTTAGAAATTAAGAAATGCTAAATTTTTTTCTGAATATGTAACTATAACTCATGCCGTGAATTATACATATTATCAAATGCATTTTCCTAGAAACATGTATAATGAACCTATAGATTCACAGATTCACAGAATGAGACAAGCCATTCAGGAAAGTATTGTTTGCATGGCACAAGTCTCTTTGGCTGGAAAATATGTACTTGGATGACATTTCACAGAAAGCCTTGTACATCCAATCTGCATCAGTTCCACTGACTTAACAGGAGCTGCTATTTCACTTGTACAAAGCTTTATCTTGTAACTTAAAACTTGACCTTATGCTCATCTTTGGTAACCAGCAGGTGAACAAATTGCTCATTAACATTCAAGATTGTCATCTTCTAATTGCTATGCCCCACGATAAGGAAAGAGAAGCAGGAGAAGATTTAATTTTCACAGGGCTTTCTGTGAAGGGAAAGGTGACTCTAAAAAGTGATGGTCAATGTTTCTTTTCCGTGCATAGCATATTTCAGCCCAATATCCTGAATCTTTCATGTTTTGCTAGTATTATGTTACTGTGCACATTGGTGATGATGATGATCATTATTATTTTCACAGATTCTGCTTGTCTCCAATGGAGGAAAGTTTATGAAAAAGACACTGATTGGGGAAGCTTATATCTGGCTTGACAAAGTGGATCTAAGGAAAAGAATAGTAAACTGGCACAAACTGTTGGTCAGCTCCACACAAACACACTGAGCAGAGCTGTCTGCTTAGGGCACAAAACATGCAGAGTCTGCTCTAAACAGAATCACTTCAAGAATATAGTTTGATATCATTGTGTTTAGCTAGTCTTTCAGATTACAAAGTAGAAAAAAGCAGTCTCTGGGCTACAAAGCACACTTAAATGAGGGCTAGTACACTTATTTTTGCTGCAAAACACAGCAAAAGGAGAAGAAAATCTGGGCCCAGAAGTTAAAGTGAGGCTGTTTGAAACGAAGACTGATGAGAGGGCTCCATGTTGTTGGACTCTTTGTGAAGAGAGGAAGTGTGAAGGAAATGAAGGAGGCTGGAGGCAGGCGCTGACGCAGAGCTCAGCTGCAGCTGGAGGAGTGTGATGGGAAGTGCAGTCTGGTTTTCTGTGCAACCAGAAGGAGATCATTTTATGCAAAACCACCTAGGGTGACTGACTTTCCAAAATCTCACTTATTGAAAGTGTAAAACTTGCTCCTCTGCACCTTAGGATGTCTGATAATTTGCTGTAGTGAGATTACGCCACTTGACACAAACTGCAAGGTGTTTGCAAGAGTGGTAATGTTATTTTACATAATTTTTTTCCTTCTTTCTTTTTTCCTTCAAAAACTAGGCTGTGGAGAATCAGATCTGATTGTTTCATTTGTTTCTGTGTGTTAACAATGGATATAAACCACTCTCCTAAAATGTGATGAATAAAATTATATAAATGGTCTATAATTTGGGATGTGGTTATAAAGAGTAAGGACAGGTTAGAAACTACACTACATCAGAAAGATAAAATGCTGTTTCAATGTCAGTGACACTGTGTTTCACCCCACCCTTTGGGTCAGAAGGTCTGAATCAGTTTGAGATTGAAGGGACTTAAGCACTGGGACTGATGCAGTTATTTCAACCCGTCCTCACGTTTTTCAGCAACCAATCTTGCTCTGAAACTGTAGAAAGACAATGAATTTTAGGCTATTTTGTGGCACTTGGGAGCAGCAGCCTCACCATGCCAACAGTGACCCTCTCAATGCAGGGTCTGTATCAACACTAGTGACACATTTGGAATCTAAGGGGAAGGGACAGCAGGGCAGCTCCTGACTGGATGCTGCTGCATCAGAATGAAAAATATCCTCTTGCTATCTCAGGTGAATGTCTGAGCATAATCCACTCAACAGCATGGCTTCTTGGTGAGGAAAGAAATAAATAAGAAGGTAACTTGCAACTTTTAAGTCTGTGTCAGCATTTCCAAGCATCAAGTCCCTTTTTCAAGGGTTTGAAGACAAGAAGTTTGCTCACTTGGGAAGAAACTACTGCCTGCCATGGCTTAGGCTGGCTGCTGTATTTTCCCTTGTGGCATGTTTGAAGAAAGGAGAGCTTTTTCTCTCGTTCCTAAAAGTATAGCAAGTTATTTAAAACCCAAGAATCAATGGTACTAACTCCCATGTTACTCAGAAGTCATTTAATATTTCACAGCTTCAATAAAAAGTAGTTTCCCTGGAAATATGATCTCATGACCTTTGCATACTTAAAAAGAAAATTAACAAATTTCTGCATGTCAGACATTTCTTTTTCTGGCCCATAAAAGACTTTCCAGTTTTCATGATATTATTTGACATACATTGTCTTATATTTTCTGGATATACGTAGTACATTTCCACAGGTTGTGCAAGACCAGATGAAAATATTCTTCTGGAAAATATTATATGCCTAAAAAAAAAAAAAAAAAAAAAAAAGAGGAAATATAAAGCTTAGGGTATTAAGCAACTGGATTGACTGTGAAAAAGCTACACTATTTAATCTGGTAACACTTCCCACATAGATTTTTTGGTTTATGTTTATCAACTTAAAATATCAGCATGGAACAGGAATGTGAGAAGAAACATAAAAATTATATAAATGATACACACACCAAGGAAACTCCTGTTGTTCATAACCTGCTGGTAGCCTGCTTAACTTGCAAGCAGAGCAATCTTACCAAAATCTTATTAGCTTTCTTAAAAATACAACATCACTTACAGTGGGAGTAGGGTGTGTGCTTTAATGTTGAATTTTATGCTTTCACCAGTATATGGATACCCTACCTCTCATATATTTTAAGAAAAGTCCTCTGGAGTTATTGTAAAAATTCTATGTTTTGATGTTGTATCTGTTTTTATAAGAAAATACTTCAAAGAAAAAATCCCCGACTGAAACAAAAAATCCTGTGTGGATACATTTGACATAAGCGTTGCTCTCTTGGTGGGTTATCTTGCATTCCTGATGACTATACTGTGTTCGTACTTTGAAAAAAAAAAATCTGCAAAAAAAAAAAAAAATTCTGTGTGAAGTGCAAGCCACGAGGTGTGCAATTTTGTGCAAACTGCTGGTGATTTTGCTCTTGCTAAGATTTGCTACAAGGGCAGCAAGTGGCACTGGTAGTTGCTATGGAGATTTCCGAGAGGAAGGAGCAGTCTGTGGCTGCCTGTAACCATCATCTGTGACTGAGAACGTGGCCGGGCGTGCTTTGCTCTCACACCCCCACAAATGTGCCCAATATTTTATTCCATGCTTTTGTTGAGCGAGGCTGGAGGGGACAGCTGCCTTTGAGGCTAATCAGCTGTCGGACACTGGTTTAATTGAAGCATCTTTGGTTCTCTGGACAACACCCAGAAATGTTTCTGCGTGTTGAAAAGGCAGTTTTGGAACACAAAACTGTCATGGGACACAAAGAGCGGAATTTGTGAGGAATGTGGCGCAGCCTTGGCCAGCTGCAGCAGGGATGGGCTCCTCTGGGGTGGCCGTGTGTCACACCTGGGCACACACACTCGGCTTTCTGAGGCAGCGGCATGCAGAGGTCAGAGAATGCCACCAAAGTGTGCCAAGTTCCTTTTTCCGACCAAATTTCTAGGTTGTACTGAAATCACTCTATGCAACACAGGTTCATGTTTGAATGCATAGTTTCTTTTTTTGTTGTTTGTTTGTTTGTTTGATTAATGAAGTCAGGAAAAACTCTCATGACAATGTTTTTTAAAAAAAACAATCAAACAAGGACTATCAGTATTTTTTTACTGTTTTTGTATATATCTCAGTATTTTTTTCTTTTTCCTCATTAATTTTTGTTTATTTTATCTGGCCAAATGTGCTGAGACGTGGCAACAGCTTTTATCATTTCTGAATGATTGATTATTAATGAGTTCACATATTTCTATGATTGCTTTGAAGATACATATTGCAGGGAGGCAATAGCAGAGACATTTAACTCTTTTGATTCATAAATCTTCTGAGAAAAGAGAAATTGAAGCTGCTTCTTAGTTCAAGCCTTGTAGAGTGGAAACAAGATGAAAAATGAGCAAAAGCACAGTGTGTGTGTTTACAAATGACAGGGATTTATAGCATTATCATTGTTATTAGTATGCATAAAATGAGCAGCAAACAGCCATTCATTTTTTCCAGTTTAAAACAAGACATGAGAGTTTCTATGATGAATGTTGAGCTAGTTCTTTATCATTACACTTTAAAGGGATAGTATCCAGGGGCAATGACTGCTGCTTCTTTATTATTACCCACAGTTTTACATTACATGGATCCTGTATGGAAAAACCAAAAACCAGTTTAAGTCAGTCACAATCAATCTGCTGACTTGAACTGGCTTTAAATCAAGACCTAGGAAATATTTGAGTTATTTTTCTGGATGCTGGATGTTTGCATGGCTACATTGTGGGATATGGTAGCTGGTAACCAGCTGATATTGATTCATACTTTGAGAATGATGATGAAGAAAAAGAAGACATCTATTATATTGTAAGCTAGTGTGAGCCCAATAGAGATTATTTAATTAGGATTTAGTTTCATGGAGATATCATAAAGATGTTAATAGTATTTTTTTAAATTATTATTTGAATCATAACTGACACTATTTTTAACTAGTTTATTTTCATTGCTACGATGTTGAATGTCCCAGATTCATTATTTGAGTATATATCTAGATATGTACATACCTATGTGAATAGCAGAGAAAATTTGTGTGAGTGTAACTTATAAAGGTAATTAAACAGAGAGGAAATTTAGCATAAGTATTCACCTACATTATATTTAAACACTAGTCCTACATGCCCTGTGAATTTTCTGTACACCTGGCATGTAGGATGAATTGCTCTTTATAAATGCATATTGCCTTTAGAAGGAAAATAGGAAGAATAAGTGACCGGATACTCTCTCTTTAAACCATAAGAAGCATTTTAATGTTTTCTATATGTTCTGTTTTATTCTTTTGAAAAAAATTAATAAGCAAATATATTGATGAGCTCAAAAGTTATAATATATATAGATATCCATAATTAAAACTAGATGATTTGATGAGAGTCATTTTCTTAATTTGTTACCCTGTAAATAAATATACATTTTTGTAAAACAAACTGAGTTTAAATTATTAACTCCATTTGACATCCAAGCATGTGAGTGTGTCCTTATTTGATTGTATCTTATAGATGTTCAGTGATGTGCTCGGGTGCTCAACAACGGGTGACTAAAGTGTGTGCTGTCATGCTACAGACAACATGTACAGCAGACACAATGTTTAAAAAAATCCAAAAAACACCAAAAAAAAAAACCCTGCAAAAAAACAACAAAAAAAGAAGAATAGTCCTTGGGCAAATATAATGTTTCCACAGTGAATGTTGCATGCATAGGTAGTGGTTTGTTGATATTCATTTCATTTTGAATTTTTTTTATTTTTAATTTTGCTTCCAGAATCATCAGAAAAAATGAAAACAAAACAGACTTGTTCTAAAAGTTGTAAAAACTGAAACAAAAGCAGTATGAGATTGTATAAAAATGCTTGTAAATCTGTCCCAGTTTTCACTTTATGTATAAATCCATGCCATGGTTTTGTGATTGTATACAGGATGTATCTTGAGAACTTATGCAAATTGTGCTCTATAAAGGCTGTTATCCCAGTCTGACAAATAAATATTTAAAATATGTGTTTGGGTTCTTTTTCCTCATTAACATGCAAACCTATTTTGCTGGTTTATATTTCCCATTTGTTGACCACAGTGGTTTTATGGTGCTGCTGTGCACATTGCCTATACTCTTCTGTCCTATTTCTGCCTTAGCAAACCACCCAGGGTATAACTCATCTCCCACACTTCATTTGGAAATAAAGAATGGTTGGTTCATCAGAGCTTTTTTCCAAACAAGTCAGAACCAGAATCACATTCAGCTTATTCATACAGTTTCAGCTCTGGCATCCTGTATAGACAACAAATATATGTGCATACAACAGCACAGTTTAGAATATCCAGGGGTTTGTCTCCTCAATGCAAAGAAAAGATGAATAAAAAATGTAGTTATACTCAGTATCCTTGTAAGTCCCTGATGGAGACATAATAAGAAAGGATATGATAAACCCTAGAAAGATTTTCTCTGGCTCTTTCCTCCACCAGAAAGGTTTCCAGGAACAATATATTTTAGACTTTGCTATAATAAAAAAGAAATAATTTTCTTTAAGAAATAATTTTTGTAGTACTGAATTTTACCTGACTAGTGTAACATTTGTGATGCTTTTCCATTGAGACTGTATTTTTGAGCCATGTCTAGATCTATATTCATTATATTTGCACAGTGTCCCTATTTGATAGAAATAATTTAAAAACCTCCAAACATGTCCCCCGAGTGAAAAAAATTGTTTTAGTCTGGCACCAGAACATATAGACTAGAATTATTTTCTGTGAGTTGATGCCTTTTTCTCAGAAATTAATGTAATGAGAAATAGACAAGAACTTTGAGGATGCCTCCAGAGCAGAGGTGCCCTTTTTCACACTACAGCACTGACAAAGGCTGGCTTTGTTAATGCCCATCCGGAAAGAAACTCAACTTCCCAGAGCCAGCCTCAATCACTAAGGTATGAGTTCAAGGCACTTTGGGTGCCTATCTCTGAGAAAATAGTTATGATCACAATAAACGCTTCACCCCAAATTTTTGGCACCCTCTTTTATTTTGGTGAGGGAGCTCCTGCTCAGCACACTGGCCCTCTGGAAATGGTTAGAAAACATTCCTGAAGTGTTAAGGGAGAGAGAGCTGACTGGAATTATCTGCTGTGGAAGCTGTAGGTTTCTCTGAATCTAGCTCTAGGAAACTAGTTTACAGACAGAAAATCCCTGTGTCCCTTCTCAGACACAGAAAGAATGATTAAATAATATGCTTCTTTTTAAATAATTAAAAATATTTAACAAAAATATGTGTTTACTTACTTAGAGAGTGCAGTAAAGTATGCATGAGCTGTTTCCTCACATTGCTGTTTGTAGGGTTTAACTTAGAAGCTATGATGTAAAACTGGGAATTGGGAAGTTCATGGAATGTTTTTTAAAATAGGCTGGACTTAATATTCATAGAGAAAGAAGTTACTGAAAATCATACACGGAGATTCAGCTTAGCATTCTGGCTGTGAGGACAACTCTCTCTGGAACTCCAGCAAGAGTATCTTCAACATATATCTTCAGCTTTATCTTTTTCATAGAATCATGGAATCATAGGATAATTTTCATTAGAAGAGACCTTTCAAGGTCCTGCAGGATAGGGGACAGGGGCATGAGCTGGGACATCTTTGACTACATAAGGGTGCTCAGAGCCCCATCCAATCTGACCAATATTTCCAGTGGTGGGACATCTAGCATCTCTCTGGGCAAACTGTTCCAGTGTGTCATCTCCCTTATTGAAAAAAAAAAAAATTTCTTCCTTTTATCTATCCTTTTATTTCCTAGTTTAAATGGTTTCTTTTTGGGAAGGATGAAAGTTTAACAGGAAAATCTCCCAGGTATGTATGTTTGGCAGAAAGATTTTTGAATGTAGAATCTGAAGAAGGAATAAAAATGAAAGCAATTTTTGATATAGAAGAAAAGAATTGCTGAGCCAGTCTTAGTGGATAACTAAGAAGGCAAGGGGTGTGGGTGTGTTAGTTAGAAGGGTTTTTTATGACTTTGAGCAAAGGATAAACCCACCCCAAACAAGAAGATGTTTTTACCAAGTAAAAATATACCACAGGCAAGCAAGACTGCCAATGTTACAAGTAGAAAAAAGGTCTCAGAATTTTCCACTGCAAGAAAACTGAAAAGCAACTTCTAGCTTAAACTGTAATGTACTGACTTTAAGTGGTTGGAGAACATGAATGAATACGGTAATTACAGTAGTTATGATAGGCTACAGGTAAAAGTTAAGGTATAGATTGGTTCTTCTGTATTAAGATGCTCAGCAAAGAAAAGTATAGAATGCACTGTAACCCAAAATAAGGGTCTGCAGGCTTGTCTGCAGCTGGAGCTGACAGCTGTGGGCACAGGCTCCGTCACCCACGACCCTGGACTGCTGCCACATCTTGGATGCAATAAACTGCATTTTGAAGAGCCAGCTCATCTCCAGTTTTTAACCACCAGGACCCCAAATCCTTGTCCCCAGAACCACTCTCAAGTCATGGGTATTTATAAAGGGAAATTAGGGAACTCCTCTTACTTTTTAAAGGTGATTTTCCTGACACACACGATACAGAAAGAACATAGTGCTTCTTTTCCAGTCCTACTTTATAAGCATGCACATGACACAAATTTCAGTCTGTCAGTTAAGGGTGTTAATGAATTTAATAAAAATAATGTAATAAAAAGTAGTTAAAAAAATATCAAATTATCCGAATCATACCAGTATGCACCACTTTAAACTGGGAAAAAATCCCAAGCACATAGTAAGAGTTGGATGATTAGTCTGTATCAGCATAGCTAAGATGGTATGTTTACAGACAAGGACTCAGACACTGTAGGTCTGACAGAAGGAGGATAGCTTCTAATTTGAGCAAGTTGGTCATTTTTCTGCAATAGAGTGGCCATTACTTTGACCTTTACAAAGGATCTGTATTGCTGTGTCCTTCATATATCAGGATCTTTGGGTGATACAATATCAGGTAAGATTTTTAAACACAAGTAAAAAAGCAAAATATAATCTTTTTCTCAGCACAGACTGTCAAATCTCAGAAAGTTCTTGGTGTTTGCAGTTCAGCAGCCACAGCTAAAATAAAGATAGAAGACAACATATTGGGAGCTGGGATCAATAGAAAGTTGGTAGGGTCCTTGCTGTCTAGAGGAGCCTTGAAAGTCAGGAGAAATGAGCTGATGTAAACTCATGCAGTCCAAAAAGGCAGATATGAAGTCCTACATCTGATATTAAATAATCTGATGTATCAGGCTGTGGCCAGCCATGTTCCAAAACAGGCTCAGGCCTCAGGGAACAGCTCTGGTGGGCAAAGGCACAGAGATCCAAGCTGCTGCTCAGCCCTACATCACCTCTCCTGCCCAAGGAGCCTTTAAGCCAAGAATAAACAGACAGCAGGACAGTCAGCTACAAGGGGGATGAAAAAGTCAAGCAGAGAAAGAAGAGCTGCAACTTTATGGTGGGCAGGGCAAAAACTCCTCTAGTCCTCTTTTTATGAGAGAAGGTACAATATTTAAGGAATGACACAATGGCACACCTACTGAAAGTTCTCGGAGACTTTCTAAAAGTGGTCTTTCCACTGTGTTGCGATTCTAACTGCTCTTATACATAACAAGTCCTTGATAAATTTATTCCTTATAATTAAAAAAATCCAGTGCATTATTAAATTATTTTTTGAAATTACTGTATGTGCATATGCTTAATGAAACCACACTATTAGTGGTTTTGACTAAAAATTCAGATGCCCAGTTTATCATGAAAAATTCCATTAAATCGAGGATTTAAGGCTTTGCAGATGATTTTAGACATTCTCTGCAAATGCAACAAGAATGAACTCTAATGTCTTGCATACACAATTCTTCTTCCATATCTAACTTCAATTAATTTTTCTTGACCGTCATTTTAAAATATAAAGGAATCAAAATGTCGTACATTTAGACTTTTTTAATAGTGATGGACAGAGGCCATTTGAAAGTAATCCTGATAATGCAAAGAAATTTCTGTATCTTTATGATAACACAAGAGAAAATCTAATTTCTCAGAAAGTTATCTTTTACCAATTTTCAAGACCAATAAAAATTATTACCAAAAATTTACTATCTATTTCATCAATTCAATCTACAGATGGTAGGGAAATACTATTCCTGTTTTTTAAAGGTGAGGAGCTGAAGCAGAAGAAAGTTACAAGCCTCTTTACAAAGCTTTTCAAGTTATCATGACTTGCTCATGCGTCCTTTGTAAATTATAGGCCTTATTTAGTCTCTTCCTCGAAGAGGAAATCAAATAAAAGAAAATCACATTTCAACTCTGTGTTCTGAAAATCAAATTAATAAACTTAGAATAATTTTGTATATCTAAAGAGAGGAGGTCAGAAAGCAGCTACAACTAGAGGACATTAAGCAGCTGTTTTGACAGTAAGCATCTGGAGCTTTCATGTTGTTTTTGAAGCAAATTTGAGCTGAACACGTTTGGGCAACTGCTCAGAGCCTCTTGCAATCGCTGCTCTAGTTCACTGTGGTAATACCAGGGTCATTTTCATTAATGGCTTTGAGAATTCAAAGGCTTTGCAACCTGGAGGCACTTCATTCTTCCTTCATCCTCGGCATTCAGAAGATGTAATATGGAAAAAACCTTCCTGAAAGCTAAAACTCACTTTGTTAGAACTATATTCTTTTCTCAGTTTCATCTAGCAAGACTTCAGGGCACAGCAGAATTCAGTATTGTTGTCTTCTTTCATTTTTGCATTACAGATTAAAGGATGCAGGCATGCAAACTTTTTAAGAGCTCTCCCTCTCTCTACCAAAGTTCACTTGATGTCATCGTTATTCAGCTAATATTGTTGCTTTCTGCTCTGTTGCTCAAAGAGTTTTTTTTCCCTAGGTGTGGTGTATATCACACATACAGGATCCCCTCACCTAGTTCACTCCTTGTCTCCCACAAACATTTTATGATGGTTCTCCAGCTCCTTAGCTTGGATTAACCCAATATTCAACCACAGAGGAGCAGCACAGACTCCTGCATTGTAGGAATTTAAATTTAGGTAAAAAAAAAATAAGTTGTGACTATCATCACAAAATTTCAAGCTAAGCAGTTTGCAGTTTTAGGAGGAATAACAGTGCCTGGTAAGCACAAAAGAGTGATGTGGTTTAATGAAAATAGATCCTGTACATAGTTTGAAATCCCCTGTTCATGACAGGCACACTAATCAATACTCTATGTTGTTACTTTAGGGGAAAAAGCCCCACAGCTACAGACTGACTTTGCTCACCACCACTCACAAAAAAACGATTGATCTGAGCTATTCAGTGCATTGCTGTGACACTTAAAGTTATTTGAAACTAATCTCTTTCTGTTGTGCTCCTGAAAGGCCAGACTTTCACTGATAAGCAAGTCTATGGGTTTTCAATAATTCTGAGCATATTTCAGACCACCAAGTGTAGTAAAAAGGCATAAGACATGTATTGTGTACTCTCTAATATCTCAAAAACACACACACACACACAAAACCAAACAGGCCATGTCTTTTAATGTTTTTTCATATACAGTAAAAATGTATTTTTAAATGACTGAATATTGCTATCTCCGGAATCAGTTTTCCCAGAAAGAATTGTATTGCTGAATTACTTTCCGCTAAAAAATAGGTAGTCCATGGATGCCAAGGAAATGTGCTTAAAGTCCCTGAAAGAGCAGTGTTTGGTGATGTGGATCACAGCAAGTTTTGCACACCAATTTATGTGAGAATAGCAAAGCAAGTCTGTGCTTTCCTAATGATGTGTTAGAGGGGGAAAAGTAGCCTGTATACAATAAAAGCTTATTAAAATCAGGCTTCAAAACTACATAAGATTTTCTTGAGTGAAAGCTAGTGTTTGGTGCAAGGGCAATTTTCTCATTCCTACCACAATGCTTATTAAGGTCTTTAAGTTCAACACAATTTTACAGACTATGTATGTTGTTTTACTGCCATGAGGCTTATCAAAAGTGTCAGTGAGGGTGCAATTAGGTTTATCACTATCATTAAGCTTATTTTATGCATCTTGGTATGATCAACATAAATAGTAAATATTTGAGGGCACAATAAATCAATGTGCCCACACAGAACTCCAGAGGGTAATATTTATCATTATAAAAAGCTCTCAAAGGCAAAGCTTAATCACGTAATATCATCAGATTAATAATGAAGTAATTGTTAGTATATAGGTCAACATAAGAGTCAAGAGAAACAGAAAGAATCTTTAATTATAGTGTTAATGAAGGAGCCATGTAACAATATTATAAAGTCTGATGTCTGTGGGATAAATTATTCCTTCTATCCCTTCATTACCTTGAAAAAATTTTATGGGCACATCTTTGTGCATGTTCCACATAGAAGAAATAGTCTCTGTAAAACATGTTACATATATTTTTGTTTTTGCAAAGGTGCTTGGCATTTGGGAAAAGATCAAGAGCTCAAAGTTTCAAACTGATGCTTTCAGTTTTTAATATCTCTGACAGACACTAATGCAGCAAGTGAAAATAATCACCAATATTTTCTATTTTTCTGAGGCTCTTAAAACTCTTCTTGCTATAGCAACGCCAAGTAACAATATCAAGCAGCAGAATTTTTAAAGGTGCTGTCTGACTTCATTTAAGCTCTGATGTATCCAAGTTTGCTCTGATTCAGCACTGCGCTGTCACCTTACTGTGTGGGGAAGCTGAAGAAGAAAACACACACACACACACATGCCCACACACCTGTTTAAAATTCTGATATCCTTAACCTAGTTACACAGGCATTGGAGATGACTGCTGAGTTACAGCGGCAAAAATATTGGAAATGGCAAATAAAAGAGAAACTGTGGTTCTCTGTCAGAGGAGAAGAAGGAAGAGGAGGAGGAGGAGGAGGAGCTGCTGCACACACCCACCAGCGCTGCCCAGGGGCAGCATCCTTAGCCTGAGAAACAGGAGTGGAGTGATCCTGCTCCCCTTCTTCTTCTGCTGCTTTGCTCCTGCAGCGGCTGTGGCTGCCCTTTATGCCTTCTCGTTATCCCCTTTGTGCTTCCATGCTTTATGGGGTGCTTTTCATGCAGTGTTTTACATTTTTTCTGTCTTAGCTGTGTCTGAGCCAGGTTCTGCCCAGCTCTCAGAGCTGCATCCTTTCAGTGAGCAGCAGTACAGCAGAGAGGATTTGGATCTCTGCCCTTAGGAGCCCTGGTGTCACGCTACCCTTGTACTCCTGTACTCTGCTTATAGACAGGAAAAAAAGACAGCACCAGTGACTTGTTTTCCTTGGAATAAATCTAGTCAGTAATTACAAGTCCTTAGTGGTTTCATGCCATTTTCCAATTGCACAAAAATTCAATCTTTATTTTAATGGCTGTAATACACATTCTGTCTACAAGCATTCAAGAAGGAATCATAGAACGCAGTGAAGCTCTGTGTGGATCAATATGAAGAGCTATAAAATGAAACATTATTTTAAAACCTTGAAAAAAATGGTGGCATGTATTCAAATTCAAAAGAAAGAGAACCCCACTATTTATTTTTTTAAAAAACTCTGTATTCCTTGATTATCAAACAATTACTACATTTGAAAGATTAAGGCACTAAACTACAGGCTGGAGGGAGGCAGTTTGTGACCGTGTTCACAGGGGTCCAAGGATGAGGGAAGAGACGAGGATCTGACTCCATGTTTCAGAAGGCTGATTTATTATTTTATTATATATATTATATTAAAATGATAATAAATAAGAGAAGAAAGGATTTCAGCAGAAGTCTAGCTAAGAATAGCAATAAAAAGGAATGATAACAAAGGCTTGTGTCTCGGACAGACAGTCCAAGCCAGCTGACTGTGTTGGCATTAATTAGAAACAACCACATGAGCCAATCCCAGATGCACCTGTTGCATTCCACAGCAGCAGATAATCCTTGTTTACATTTTGTTCCCGAGGCCTCTCAGCTTCTCAGGAGGAAAAATCCTAAGCAAAGGGTTTTTCATAAAGGATGTCTGTGACAGGAGTTTTTCTTCTTCAAGAGTAAAAATTAAAAATCTTTTGCTGGTCCTAGCACCTACAGTGGACTGAAAAAGAGAAGTTGATATTTTCATTCATTCAATAACAACTAGGCACTCATCTGAAGTGTGAAGGGTCATGGTTCATGCGCCTCTTTCCTATTTGCTTCTCGTGGGGGTCTGAAAAATAGAATGTTCTTCTTTGGTGACTTTAGCAGGCCCTTGCCCTGCCCTGTGCCCCAGTGCTCTGGTCTGGCCTCCTGCAGGACTGAGGGTGGGCACAGGGCCTTACACAAGGGCTGAGCAAGAAATCACTGCTTTCGAATGCCTTTCTGGGAACTGCAGCATTGCTGAGTCTGAGAAGATTCTTTACACTCCTGCAGCATAAACATGACTCACCAGATTGGTGTTTTCCAATCACTCCAATTTAAATTATTACTCTTTAAAGTTAAAGGTGTTTATAGAGGTTGTTGTCAACCACCCTTTGCAGAGTCCAGCTCGGTGTGTAACGTGCAGATCCTGCTCATCAAACCTCTGAGTTTGGTGATTAAAGACAGAAGCCAAGAAGAGTGGCTGAAGTGCCTTGGTTGAATTAATCCAGTGGGGCAGTGCCCATGTGGCAGCACCTATTTCAAACTTCTCAGGTCAGCAGGGCCTGTGGCATTTAAAATGGGGCTCAAAATCCAGGCTAGCTGAGGAACTAATCTGTCTCAAAACTTTTACATTGCAAATTTGTTTTGTCAGAATTGAATGTTAACCGTTACTGTAAAAATTTCTAAATATTTTTCAAGAATTTACTATTTCACATTTTTATAGATGACAGTAAAAGTAAGCAAGTATATGGAAAGTTCAGGTTTTGTGTAGAAGTTGCTGATATAATTCTGTGCTAACCTGAACAATAATGATAACTATACTAGATAGCTATTTTTGCTTGAAAAAATTGTATTAATTATTTCCAAGGTTCCCATGTGTTCTGGGCTTCAATATTAATTTTTAATCATAGTAGTCTTGGGTCTGTGATCCATTTCCAGTATCAAATAGAGTTCAGCCAGTCTTTGAAAACATTGATTCAAACTTCAAAAGAATATGAAGAATGCTGACTAGGAAAGAGCCCATGGATATAAGCATAAGGAATAAACAAGTGAGCAAAATCTCTGAGGAAAAAACCCAGGAGCTACATAAATCTGGGGCATTCCTCACAAATATGTGCAATCATTTTTCTTTAGAAAACATCAGTTGAAGGTGAGGACAGTAAGACTACCTTTTAAATATATAAATATTGTGATAAATTTAGGGGGCAAAGGGAACAGATTTTTTTTTCTAAAATTATAAATTAAAAATAAACATTAATTACCATTTAATGGTAAATTTCTTTGTGCAAACACGTCTATTAATTTCCACAGATTTTAAATATTAATGACAGTGATGTGACTGCATAGAATAAACAAGTTAAATAATTTTTATATGTTATTTAAAATAAAGTTGTAAGCTGTAGTACTTGCACCTTTTACTATAATTTGGGAAATTCAGAAGTCCTAACCCTAAATTGATACTGTATTTTTTCTCCTGACTTTTAAAGGTTGTGGATTTTAAAGTCAGCAGCAGATGGCAGCAGTGCCATCAGAGAAGTTTTAGAACTTGCAGTAGTTCTAAAACTTTCTCCCTCTTCAGAGGGAGAAACAACTCTAATTAGGCTGAACCTTAATTCTAAGGCAAAAAATTAAACAGAAGCATAAAAATTCATTTTTTCATAACAAAAAGTGTTATGCGGAAACATATATTTACAAATGTTCTCTTAGCCATGTCAGTGCTGAGGAAATGTTGGGTTTAGAAAGTAGCAAAGGCTGTGAGTGTATCTAATTCTCTATTTTTTTTTTTTTTCCACTAAAACCTTTGTCTTTAAAATAAGCGAGAAATTCATTATACCAAGAACTTTGAGGCAAGGATTTAGCATAAATTAGATGTAATCAGTACACAAGTTTCTTTGATGTATTTCTGAGGTCATTTCTTAGCATATAATGTTCATTATACAAGCTTGACATGTTGTGGACAGCCCAAGATTTTCAACAGTGATGTTATAGAATTCCAGACCTATGGAATGTGCAGGGATCTCCTCTTGAAATCCTAGACTGTGCAGCCAAAAATAACAAAAACCCTCTAACCTGCTGGTTAAAAATCTAACCTGCTAAACACAACTAACCTTTCTATAGGACTCCTGCTGAACTTCAACTGATACTTTTTGATTTTTTTTTATGAATCATTTGCACAGAAGGGGTTATTTTTGGAAGGACTGAATCAGGTTTTAGAAATAATGGGAAATACCTTTCAAAAATTATCATTGCAACATTAACTGCTTGCTAATAATCTAGTCAATAAAAATGATCGTAATCAAGTCAAATGAAAAAGCATTTTTGATAGTTTCCATGAAGATACTTGACCCTGCTGTGTGTTTTATTGCTTACACCAGCTGTTCACTCTCTTGTGGCAAAGCCCAGATAAAAGAGCAGAAGAAATCCTCAGACAGTCCTTCAGCATATTTATATTCAAGTATCATCATGACATGATAACAGACCACTGGTGTCTGTGGAGATGTGACAAAACACTGCCAGCAACCTCTAGGTCTGAAAAATTAACCCAAGACCAGGCCCTCATGAATTTCTTTGGGTTTATGTACACCTGTAATATTTTTCCTCAGATCTATAAGCAAGTAAATTATTTCAGAAATTATTTTAATATAAGTTGGTAGAATCACGCTGTAGGATCCATAGGATCAAAAGAAAATTTCTGCCAGAAGGGACCTTAGAAGGTTGTGCCTTGTGTTCTGTGCACTGTGGAGACTGAAGCAAGAAGCAGAACAGTAAGGACTCCAGAAATCTTTGTGACACTCACTTTCTAACCTCAGAACTGATTTTCTGTACCCATTCATTGGCTGTTGGATGTGGATTGGACTCTTCCATGCTGTCATGAAGGAAGAAGAGAAGGTTTGACTATGGAAGCAAAAGGGGAAAAAATCTGTTTGTTCTCACTGAGGGATTCCACCATAACGTTGTACACACTGCAAATAAGAGGATGTGTCACTCTGCTCACAGACCACAAAGTGCAACTGCTCCTGAAACACTTCACAAATTCTTTAATATTTCTATTTCTGGTTTAATTTTTTTTTTAATTAAAAATCTGCAGATAGTATAATTCTGCTTCTTCAGCCCTCATTAATGTACCTCAGGCAATTGGGAGCTCTGGTAATTGAAATGAGCTGGAGATGGGAACTTCAGGGGAAGCACACATTTTGAGTTTTTGATTGTGTTTGATTGGATTTATAAAAGTTACTTGCAAACACTCCTTTTTGCCAGGAGATGGTGACATAACTCCATAAAATGTGGATGTGTGGTTTCAACAGGAAAGCAGAAATACAGATTTTAACAATGCTATACAGAATTTTAAAATCTACCCATGTAGTATTGAGCCCCAAAATTATTGCAGTTTTGAATGTTTCTTAAATTTTTCTGGTTTGGGGAGTTGCTTGCTTGTTCTTTGATTTATCTATCGGCTGGACTTGATGATCTTATAGGTCTCTTCCAGTCTTGAACTTCTGTCATTCTGTGAAACTAGTCATGTGGGTAATTATGCCCAGAACATAATCCAGAGTTTAGTTTATTTGGTTTGGTTTGTTCTTTATCTTAGGTTACATCAGTAAATGTGGAAGTTAATTAATTAATTAATATATTGAAACTACAGCTAGAGAGATAATCTAAATACTGATATTTAGAACTGTTATGAACTGCTAGTGAAAGAACAGACAGGTATTTTGCATTCATAGATAAAAGAAAAAACACGTTTGATTGCAGGATTGATTTGAAAACACCAAGAGAAAACAAAACTGATTTGGGATTCTTGGGATCATTACAGAACTCCCTCTTCTGTAAATCTAGCTATATTTCAAGCCAGCATTTTGCACCAAATCAGAATGGCCCATAGGAATTGAACATGCTCAATTCTTTTCCTTGTGCCTTTCATTTTATTGTTCATTTAGGAACATTTTAACCTTAAAAAACCCCAACAACCTGCTTACCTATATGTTACAGAACTTGAGAGAAAGAGACACATTTAATTGACATGAGTTCTGTTAGTTTCATAGCTAGCAGAATTGGAAATATTTTCTGCACAACCTACATCTGAAATTTTCAATTTTGATTTTCAGTTTGTTGTTTAGAACTGAGAATTTTCTAGGATAAATTATTTTGATCATGAAAGGATATTGCTAGATCAAAGATTAAACGAGCTCTAGATTTAAATTTGTTTAAGCTCAGACATGGGAATGTCCTGAGGAGCTGGAGCACTGCAAGGATGCATTCCTAAATGTCCATGTGCATCACCTGAATCCCACCTGAGGTCAGGTTATTTGCAGACTCCGGCTGCCTTTTAGCAGGTGCCAGAGGAAATCCCTTTTAAGACAAATCCCAGGTTGTCAAGCATATGTTTGATGACAAGGATAAACCACCAAACTGGGTGCAGCATGGTTTGTCTCTGCTTCTAAACTCAAAGACCAACCAAGAACATCCTTTCCCTACCAGAATTCAAATGGTTGACTCAAATGAAATCTTGCTCAGGGCATAATCCGGGTTTTATATTTCCTTCTCTCATGTGGTCCATTAGTAGGATCTACTGTCCACTGAAGTCCAAAATTATTTATCCATCTTTACAAAATTTATTTTGCCTTTTATGCCATTTTCTACATCTATCATGGTTTCTTCTTTCACTTTTTTTAACCAGTGACCCAAGTCAGAAATCTAATGTATTGACAGGGTTGAGGTAACAAATTCCAAATGTCTTGAAGATACCTATCCACAGATTTCTTTTATATATAAAAAATTTTCTGTCATCTATGTGATAATTCTGATTATATTCTCACAACTGAAAAGAACCATATTTACATATCACAAGCCTACTTTTCAACAAATTTTTTGTAAATAAAAAAATAATTGTCTATTTTTAATGAAAAATTGCTAATTCTGATTTATATTCTCACAACTGAAAAGAACCATATTTACATATCATTCTGATTATATTCTCACAACTGAAAAGAACCATATTTACATATCACAAGCCTACTTTTCAACAAATTTTTTGTAAATAAAAAAATAATTGTCTATTTTTAATGAAAAATTGCTAGAAATACTTAAAGGCAGTATTGAAGCTTATTAACACTTTTTACTAAGGTTAAAAGGTATAGGCTTGAGGCCTCTGTGTCCTGTCTCCCTGGCTTGCCTTGACCTACAACTTTAAATTACCAGTGGTGAGTTTGGAGCTGCCCAGAGGTGATCTTAAAGGTAGCAAGGAAAAGAGACAAATCTAGTATTTTTTTTGTTTAACACACACAAAGATCACAGCACATGGTAAATTCATGTGTAGGTGGAAGTGCAGAGCAACGAAGACAGAAAGTTGCAAATGGATGTTAGTAAACATTTAGAAATGGATTCATGTCCTGCACCTGATGGGTAATGTGACAACCTCAGTATGACCTGAAAATAAATGGCTTAATAAGCTGACTGCTTTCATAAGGCAGAATAAGGAGAGTACTACAGAGAGGGCACAAATCCCTTCAGATTTCAGAAGCCGGGCAGCCTGTATCTGTGCAGCTTCAGAAGGAGCCCACATGGGTTTTCCCACAGAGTGCTGCAAAAAGTGAACCAAATCCCATCCATTGAGAGAAGCTTTCCCTTGTGATCATCTGAGATGTTATATAATTTTCTTCTGAGGAAACAACTCTGTTCCTAACAGATGTTCTCAGGAGAAATTCCTTGCTGTACTGTCAGATAAAGGCAAGGCCAAATTGGTGGCAGTGCCACACATGGCCTGCTCCAAGTCACCATCTCCTCCAACTCAAAGTCTGGCACAAGGCTCCCAATATGCCTTACAGAGATCCAGACATGAGGAAGAAGAAACCATTGCCATGACAAAGGACTCCAGATGCTGGCAACTCACTGCCTTCCACTCCCTAAAGGAAGCTGCCAGCCCCAGGAGGCAGAGGAGCAGGGTAAGGATGAGCAACACATCTGGAAAGGGGTAGAAACAAAGCACATATAGAACAATGTTAACAGTTCTGCTTCTACTGCTGAGACTTTTTTCTGTGTTTTAACTGTATTCCTCTTTGTCTTTACAATTAGATCTGGATTATGAAAGAGTTGCTGCCACAGTTAACAAGGAATGACTGACAAATGTCATCAGTTATGACTTCTATAAACCTGCACATATCCTTATCTCCAAACTGGTGACACATGGATTCGTAGGGTGGACTCTTCAGTAGATATGGAATTGGCTGGATGGATGCAGCCAGAGAATTTTGGTCAATGTCTCCATATCTAGGTGGAGGCCAGTGGTGAGTGGTGCCCCTGAGGGCTCTGTCTTGGGACAGGTGCTCTGTGATATCTTTATCCATGACACACTCCTGTCAAGTGACCTTTCAGCAGGTTTGCAATGACATGGAGCTGAGTGGTACATTTGACACAAAAGAAGGAAGGGATGCCATCCAAGAGAACCTGGAGAAGCTTGAGAAGTCGACCCATGAGCACCTAATGAAGTTCAACAAGTCCAAGTGCAAGGTGCTGCACCTGGGTTGAGCACTCTCAGGCACGAGACTGGGAGACGAACTCCCAGAGAGGAGCCCTGTGGAGAAGGGCCTAGGGGTTCTCATGCATGAAAAGCTGGACATGATCCAACAATGTGTGCTTGCAGTCCAGAAAGCCAACCTTATTCTGGGCTGCATCACAAATAGCACGGCCAGCAGGCTGAGGGAGGTGATTCTGCTCCTTTGCTCTGCCCTCTTGAGAACCCACCTGAGCTGCAGCATTCAGCTCTGGGGTCCTCAGCTCAAGGAAGATGTGGATCTGTTGGAGTGAATCCAGAGGAAGCCACAGAGATGATCAAAGGGCTGGAGCTCTTTCTGTGAAGACAGACATTGTTGAGACATTGGCATTGTTCAGTCTGGAGAAGATAAGGCTATGGTACTGAAAGTGGGCTTTAAAAAAGAGTAGATTTTTACAAGGACAGCTGGTGATAGGACAAGAAGGAACAGTTTTAACTAACCCTTTAACTAAAAGGGTAATGATTTAGATTAGATATTGGGAAAAAATTCTTTACTCAGAGAGTGGTGAGGCACTGGAACATGCTATGCCAAGAACCTGTGGATGCCCCATCCCTGGAAGTGTTCAAGACCAGGTTAGATTGGGCTTTGAGCAATCTGCTCTAGTGGAAGATGCCCCTGCTCATGGCAGGAGGGTTAGAACCTGGTAACCTGGTAACCTCTTTAAGGCTCCTTCAACTCAAACCATTCTATGAAGAAGAGATTAGTTTTGTCTCTTGTTACCCTTGAGACCGCCTCTGTGCAGCTCAAAACTCACCACTGGTAACTTAAATGAAAGTGAAATGATTCTATGGTTCTATTATAATAATAATTATACTTCTGAGATTTTGTTTGCACAAAAAAAATATTTCATGCCTCTATATTAATCTAATGCTTCTTCTTTGCCACTAAACAAGATTTTGAATTTAATACTGTCTGCATCTGAATGAATCATGGGATGACACCTCTGAAGCTTGATTCAAGTGTGAGTAGGAATCTGGATTTCTGTCCTTTGTTTCAGGCATTGCAGCTCTCTCACCTCCCCAAAGCTGTAGTGCTGAAGGTCCAACACCTTGCAGACTGACAGAGGCAAAACTATTTTGCTCACTGTTCCCCGTGTATTATTTCAATGTTCAAGTCTGGTGGCAAAAGTTTGAATGGGATTTCTCCTTCCATGATACAGCATTTCTGTTCTCTCAGTTTCTATCAGTGCGAGCCTATGCAATTTTGTGTGTACTGGAAATTGCCTACACTATCACAGTTCTTTTTGGGTTTGGATGAACACTCCAAAACCTCTGTAAGAGGCTATATAACAAAGATTAATATTTCTAAAACAGTTAAATTACTTTATTTCTGATCTCGAAGACTTTATCTTACAAGGAAAAGACAAATTTTTTTTTTTTCAGTGATGTTGGGAGCTGAGATTCATAATTCTTCTGGATACACAAAGAAGCAAACTCAGTACTGGTATTGCTGTTAGGACATGCTGTTATTTTCATCTCCTCTACTAAATTGTTACAGAAATTATCCAGAAGATAACTGCATCATGATATTTATTTCTTTCTCTCTCCTTCTCTGCTCCCTGGCCCTTTTCTTCTTAGAATATGCAATCTGATTCACAGAAATCAAACATCTTTTCTCTCAGAGTTGACCTTACCAATATCTGACTACCTGAACAAATATTTTCAATTTCCACTTAACTTTAAATGTACCAAGCCTATCTTAAACCTGAAGAAGGGCTTTGGCACTCAAAAGTTTGCTTAATTTTTTTCCAGCTATGCTGAGTACCCTGATGAGACATATTATTTCACATTGAAAATATGCTTTTGCTTGGTACTAAATGTCAGCAATGCTTTTTCAATGGATTATTTATCTCTCTATGGAAACTAACATCTCATCAAATGGGTTTATAAATTGTTCTGCTTTGGGTCATAAGCTGAAGGATTCTTTCTGTTTTGTTTGTGTGAAGAAGGCAAATGGTATTTACTGAGTCGTGATTCAGTCCTGAGATTAGATGAGTTCATGAGTCATTCACACCTGGTATTTAGATGTGCCTATGGTAAATCTTTTCCACTCCAAATTCATTACATGCTGATTTTCATTTGGCTGCAAAGCCTGTTTCTAGCACTAAACCACTTCTAGTAAGTTGTCCCTCAAACACACAAGTATTCAAAATTGCCTGTTATTAAGATGTCTAGAATATAATATTAATTTAAAGTGGGTTTTTTTTATTTATAACACTTATGTTTCTTAGTTCCTTCTTGTACCTCTTTCAAGGATGAAAATCTCTAAGTTTGGAATTTTTATCCATCTCAAGAACAAAAGAAAGATACTTTCAATGAACACAAATGCATCTGTTGGTGTAAAACAGTAGATACTTATCAGCTTTCAGTCGTTCACCTCATCCATACCATCATCCCAGGACTAGGTTAATAGCAGAGGAACTGATGGTACAAGTATAGGGTAGTTCCACTTGTTCTTGGGGAATGGCAGAAATCTCAACTCCTCTATATTGCTCACTAAAGCAAGGCAGTCCCAAGAGCTGGGCAGAACCTGACTTGGGCACAGCAGAGACAATATGAATGGTGTACTAATTACATGTAAAACACCCCAAAAAGCATGAAAGAACAAAGGAGACAACAATAAGGTGTAAAGGAAAATCACTGCCCCAGCAGGAACAGGGGCAGAAGCAGAAGAGAGAGAGCAGGATTCCTCCAGCCCCTCTTCCCCAGGTACAGATGTTACAGCTGAGCAGTGCAGTTTTGTATATCCTCTTCTGGTAGACAAAGTTCACTTCTTTTATCTGCCATTCACCACATTTTGCTGCTGCAGCTCAGCACTTATTCTCTAATGTGTTGTCTTTTTCTGTGTAACTAGGTTAAGTATATTCAGAATTTAAAGCAGGTTTTTGGGTGTGTGTGTGGTTGTTTGTGTTTTCTCCTCTGCTTCCCTATGTAGTAAGATGATTGTACTGCAATCCAGAGTCAACAAACTTGGATGCAATAGTTCATAGAATCATGGAATATTCTGAGTTGGAAGTGACTCATTAGGAGCAAGGAAGTCCAACTCCCAGCCCTGCACAGGACAGCTCCAACAACCACACGGTGTGCCTGAGAATGTTGTCCAAACACTTCCTAACTCTGTCAGGCTTGGTGCTGTGACCACTGTCCTGGGAACCCTGTTCCAGTGCCCAAACAACCTTTGGGTGAAGAACCTTTTCCTAATATCCAACTTAAATCTGCCCTGACACAACTTCAGGTCCATTCCCTTAGGTCCTGTCACTGGTCACCAGAGAGAAGAGATCAGTGCCTGCCCGTCTGCCCCTCCTCATGAGGAAGTTGTAGACTGTGATGAGGTCTCCCCTCAGCCTCCCCTTCTCCAGGCTGAACAAACCAGGTGACCTCAGCTTCTCCTTGTATGGCACAGGTGCAAAGTGAGACAATCCCCTGCCTTGACCACCCAGTGATGCTGTGCTTGATGCACCTCAGGCTGCTCCCTTCTACCCTTTTCACCACAGATATTGAAACAGCAACACTTCATGGATAATTAGCTTCTCTACTGACAGCAGCAGGTTGCCTCTTCTCTCTGTCTCTGTGCCTTTGTACGCCCATAGCTGCATGCTTAGCAAGCACTTCATGAACCATTTATCTTTTAAAACTCTTATTTTTCTTCTAAAGAATAACTTTCATGTTTTGTTAATACACTTGGAGACCTCAGTGACTTTATGTATGTTTTCTTTAGAGCTCTGACTTTCTTCTTTTAACACAATAACACTCAAAAGATTTTTTCATTAAAAACATGTTAGGAAACTTCTGAAAACATTCATTCCAGTCCAGGCTTTTGAGATAACTAGAAATACATACCTTTGCACGTTTCTGAAGAAAATTGAACTAAAAGTTACATGAACTGATGCTATGTATGGAAATGCTCCTACTGGGTCTCTCTACCTGGTTATTAACCAGATCCATAGATAAGATTTTTAGATCTGTAACATGAAATTATATATACTGAATCTAGCAAACAAAATAAGGACTAACTTATGCAAATGAAGATACTGTAAACATCGAGCTTACATTGGAAAAGCACCTCTGAGATATTATATTATAGGACTAGTCTGTAAAGTTCCATTTTTTGCCATTTCAAACCATACCAGCTATTAATTTACATAGATATTCATCAGCTTAAAAGTTTTGATAAAGTTTTAAATACTTTAAATGTTTGAATTCTTCAGGCTGTACCCCCCCCAATGTGAAGCAAGGACTTAATTCACACTAGTGACAGTTTTCTGAAGGAGCTCTGTTTACCAAACCACAGTGCAATCATACAGAAAATAGGGCCAGATGTCAGTGGGAAGGTTCTTATTGATTTTGGTGAAAACTGGAAAACTGGAGAATGAAATGAGGGACCAACAAAGCTATGGCAATTGATAAATCAATTTGTCACCTAATGGGATTAAAATTGCCTATAGATCAAAGAGCTGGAGAAATAGCATAGCTTTTAACCCTGCCAAACATCTCAGTTAAGATTCACTTTTTTCCCAGAAGGAAAGAACAGAAGTAATTTAGCAAATTACAAGTTGTAAATGGCTTAGACTGTTCTAAGACATAAAGTAGGATGAGAAGGTGGCACACTGGGAAATCATATGGGGAATAAAGGATACAAGGAATTCCTGGTGTGTTTAAAGAGCTTAGTCTACCAGCAGAATATTATACATGACTATCCAATAGTTATGTGTCCATACATCTCTCCCTCTAGTCTGAAACATGTCCTTATAATTATTTTTGTTTAAATGACACACTGTAATTTAATGATCCATATTTAAGACATAGCAACTTTTTCCATACCCCTTTTTTTTTCCCCCTGGAAACTGTATTTAGAAGATTCTTTTCTTTTGCTTTTGTCCATAAAGTACAATGTGTGCACTAGATGGCACTCGGTGCTTAATGCTCAGTTCTATGCCCTGTCCAGAAAAGAATTTAAAGGGCTTAGTGAAATGATTGCTGTGTTCATGTTACCTTGAACTGATAGAATTGCTAAAGACAGAAATGGGAATTTATTACTTTGCGATTTTATTTGTAGCACAATGAAATGTTGAAAAGGTCTTGTTTACATCAGGTTATCATGCAATGAAATAGAAATAGGAAAAAATTAAAATCTCCTAAGATTATATTGAATTACACAATTCCCACCAAAATTCAGGCAACAAAGTCCTAATTAGAGCCTCTACCAGATGGGGAAAATGTAAAAACAAAGGAACTATGAAGAAAATATTTTCATGGACTGTTTCATTTTTAGCAGTGAAGCTGGGAAAGGAAGGCTTGAACTCCAAAGGAGACTTCCTTTCAGAAGTCTCCAGACTGTTATGTTCTTTGATATGAATACTATTTATGTTCTGGGAAAGTGTCGTTAACTTTATATATCACAGTTTTCTCAACTGCAGTGTTACAACAGAGATTTATTTTTTTTAGAGTTTTTAAGATAGCTGAAAATAATAGGTAAGTTTTAATAAATATTAATTTCACTATAAAATTCTACCTTAATTTGATTATAATCTAACTCATCAGGACATAATTTACAACAAAGCAAGAATATACAGAGTTAATGGAGCATTTTTTGTGCTCCTTTTTCCTTCTGTTTGGACTATGTGTTTCTGCTTTCATACATAATCATGTTCTTTTCCAAGCACAGTAAGCCTGGGGATGCAGCCAAGACCAGTTCCTATTATCTCCCAAACTGTGATAGTCACACAAGGAGGAAATCTCCACGATATTTTTCAAGAATAATGAAAAGTCACATAAGAGCAGCAAAATCATCCACCTAAAATACCAAGCAGCTGTGGCACTGGCAGGGTTTTGGGAGCTGATATTATATCAGAAGAGTGTTCTTGGCTCTCCTGCCTGTCCTTCAGACAGCCACTGCCCCTCTGGCACCCAGAGATTCAAGGGCTCTCTTGAGCCACCATCAGTCATCAGAGCCACTGCATTCCCTGTGCCTGCTAAGGCTCCAATCAGCCAGGCTGGAGATAACTTTTGTAACTAAGAACAGACACAATGAAGTCTGAACCTTTTCACATTAAACTGAGATGGGATCTGAGACACCATCTAGACTGGAGTGCATAGGTGTAAGAATACAGTGAAACACTAAAGAAATGGCAAAGATTTCAATTCCTTTGTAAAAGTATCTTAGATAAGGTTCCCACCATTTTGATTTTTGATTACTTGCTGGAATCATGAATGTTTCTCATCAGCCTTTCTGGAAATATTTCTGAAAATCTGATTTGGTGTCTCCATGAATCTATGAGTTTTTGAAAATATAATTTCTTTCACCCAGTGGGGATTGTAGTGGGAACCTTCATCTGACACCTCATGAGGTAGCTATCACAAGTTTGGTGCCACAGCTTTTGCTAGATTTTGTTGTTGTTAATGACTCTTTTTCTTTTAGCAATAGTCCACACAAATAGCAGAGGAAGCTTTTAGCTTTTTATTATGAAGAAAGCTTTTCTCAATAGGATGTGTCCCTAATCTAAGCTGAATATCCCAAATCAATTTTTTACAAGGAAGTCTCCAGTTTTTCACTGTTAAGGAGTGAGTATAAGTGCAGGGTTCTCTGTCTATATGTAGTGTTTTCAGACAGAACTATTGATATCTGTTCTACTCTTACTCTATTTTATTTCTTCTGTCCTCTTAAAACAATTTTATTTACTGTTTTGTGGACTGAGAGGTCTTTACCCCACTATTATTTTGTGATGCCCTTCTGTATGCAATAGGAGAGATTAATTTTCACTTTTGCACTGTGTTAGCATATTTTACCTGTACGTATGATGTAAGATCTCAGCATATTTTCTATTCATGTAGCAATAACATACCATACTGGAAGAAGTGGAAACACAATCTTTACGTTATTTTTTTTCCTTGACAACAAACAAATTATGTTCCAATGAGTGAAATCAGGTTTTGCCATGAAGCTTTCAAAATCTCACAAGGGCAATTAGCATGAATACTATACTAACTCTCTAGTTTTCATTCTAGAAACAGAAAATTTAATTCAAGAGACTGTAAATTTGATTTAGATTGCATGTACTTGCTAGTAGAAAAGAACAGAGATTTCAAACATCTTTCATGGTAATTAAGAAAAAAATAATATCTTCTGCTACATTGCAGTCCATAATAGCCACCCCATTAGTTACTCTAGATAATCTCCTGGCTTTTAGTGCTCGCTTCCAGTTGTAATGGGCACTTGTGTTCTAAAGGAATGTCATTAATGTTTTGCCCAGAGTACACATGGAGTTAATCAACAGGTCATTTAGGGGACCACAAATGCAAGTCCTGCAGATACAGAGTGTGATAGATGAAGGAAAATGTTAGAGGAATAGTACTTCAGAAGCAATCAATATGAGAGAAAAATTTGTCATTCTCTCTGCACTAAGATCATGGCTTCCCCTTACCTTAGTGTATGTCATACCTAGATAGATATCTAATCAGAGATGACAACCTTTTCATTATTAAACTGCTCCTATGTTCAGTTACATAAAATGTTATTTTTAATCTGAATTTGTATTATTCCTCATCTTACCTCTGAATCATCTGCACATCTGAAATGAAAACTATGAGGTCACTTTTCTAAGCTACTGCTTCATGAAAATTTAGCTTTATATTACCCCATATGATTCACATGAAGGTGCTAGAGAGAAAAAAATACCTGTGAAAAATCTGTGGGGGGCATTTGAATTCATCCAGTTACTCAATGTATGGATTAGAGTAGTGGTTAAATGTCTAGCTCTTTTCCTAGATCAACAGGACAAGGCAGACTCTTTGATCAGCCTGGAGTCTGGTCTAAATTTTCTTGTGGAAGGAACGTGGGATTAAGGTGGGGTTTAACATAGTAGGGTTGTGGAGCCACAAGAAGAGCAGCCAAATTGGATCCTGGGGTTAACACTGACATTGGCATGTCTAGCTGAGTTGGGGAGGTGTTTGATCCCTGCTCCCAGGATCCACAGTGACTTTTTTAACATGATGAAGATATGAAACCCCATTTCAGGGAGGCAGGTTCAAAGCATCTTGCCTCCTCTAAGAGAAGACTTGTGGCACCAAACCACAAGTACTTCAATTGGGCTCTCAGGCACCAGTTCTCCAACTGGCCCTGTGTTTCCCTCATGTCTGCATGAAGTGTCTCCATTCCACAATTCTGAACACTGTTCTGCTCACAGGCAAATGGGCTAATGTGGATCTTACCTAACTGTGTCACTGTTTCATACTCAGAAATTAAATCTTCTGTGTCCTGGACTCAGACACACTTTATCTAATGTGGACAGCTATGGTTAACTTTCTGGAGACCCTTAGCCCATACATAAAAGCCCCAAAGATAAGAAACCCTGGAGAGCAGACCTTCAAGATGGCAGTTTAGATTGGATAGATCAGGATGCAACATTCTTAGACATAAGCCACAATTTATCCAGGAAATAAGGAGATTAAAGGCTTATTTACCTAATAATAGGGCTAATGGGAATTTTTTTTATAAATTTAGTAATTTAAATTAAGGGAGAAATGAAGATATGAAAAAGCAGATGTCAAGCACCAATGGGGCCAGAGGCTTCCTGAGAAGGTTCCAGAAGCAATGAGTGTTTGTTGTGGCAATGGGCCACAAATGTTAACATTCCAGGCAATCATAAAGACCAGATAAGTGAGCACAGTTACCAAAGGTTCTATAGATAGCAGATGAAGCTGTAGTTTACAAGTAAATAGCAAAATTACCTCCTATAACTCATAAAATCATGGAGTGATTTGGGCTGGAAGGACCTTACAGATCATTTTGTTCCAGTACACTTTCCAGACACTTTCCAACAGACCAGGTTGTTCAGAGCCCCATCCAACCTGGCTTTGAACCCTTCCAGGGATGGAGAGACCACAATTTCTTGAGCAGCCTATTTCAATGCCTCACCAACCTCACAGTATACAATCTCTCCCTAATATCCAATTCAAGACTTTCCTCCTTCAGTTTGAATCCATTCTTCCTTGTCCTGTCACTACCTGCCCTTGTCACAAGTCCTTTCCCAGCACTCCCATGACACCCCTTAGCTACAAGAAGGTGCTGTAAGGTCTCCAAGCCTTCTTTGCTAAGTCATTCAAATGAACAGGGTTTTCTAAAGTCAGAGACAGGTGTGTAGGGAGGGACTGACAACACAGACAAGCCTTCAAAGAAATGTTTACATAAAGTCAAATCCTGAATTCACAACAAGCTCTCATTTTTACAGAGGTGCAATAATTTTACAGAAACTAATTTATCTGAGTTAGAGTGTGATTTTCACTTAACATCTAACTCTATGACAGTGCTTCTCATTACCATATTTGTTCAAACTCCCAAGATTTTATAATCTTATTTGTTCAAGAGAAGCAATTCTCAAGGTCTGGAGTACTTTCCCTGTATTAACATGCTTACTTGATGCATTTCTTTGCAGGTGAAGAGGTCTTTACTCATTTCCTTGTTTTTGCAAACACTGAATGTCTGGTTTAGAGTTAGAGTTTCTATTCTATTAGAGTTTCTATTCTATTAGAGTTTCTAATAAAATCCATGAGATATTGTCTGTTTACCAGCTTTAGAAAATAAGGCTAGAATTTTACTTATTTGCTTAATTTTGTATTTCAAAGTCAGGTTACATATCTGTGTAACAAACGTTTATACCATTCAGCACAGTTCTAAGCTTTTATAAAGTTATTGTCATTATTTAATTTTAAACAATTCCTTCCCTTTCTAAAAACCTCCTAATTTTATCAATATTCACAGTCAGCACAACTTTCAATACAAATGGTAACAAAATAAAATATTACCTTTCACAAAACAAAGTAGTTGTAGCAGTTCTCCTAAAGTTATTATTGTATTCCATCATATTTATGAAGATACAGTACACTTATGAAATATAATACAAACAAAGAGGCAGTTAGCAACAAAGCAAAACAGCTCATTTTATGCTTAGCATGACAGTTTCATTACTGCCCTACAGAAATTTCATAGCTGTAATAAGATCTGTTGTAAATGTGAGCTATTTTGAGACTAAAAACACAGCATGCCTGAATTCTGGTTAGCTCTGCAAGTTTTGATTGTATGAATCATAATATCTTAACTTGAAATTTACATTAAAATAAGTCTAAAATGACGGAAAGGAATTGTGGGACTCTAGTTAATCTCATTTAGTCATCCTAAATGCCTGATTCTTAAGATTAGAAGCAGTCCTCCAAAACAAGTTGGAGAGAGGGAGAGAGAGAGAAAGAGAGGGAGAGAGGGAGAAAGAGGGAGGGGAAGGGAGAGAGGGAGAAGAAGAGAGGGAGGAAGGGAGAGTTATTTCTGAAGAGTTCAAAGAGAGATTTGGTCTGTTCAAGTGAAGGCATTTGGGTGAGGTACAGTGGCTCCTATTCCAGCCAGTCAGGCACTATAACTGGGGACATTACTGCTCTACAGCTGGCAATGGCCTGTTTTACATAATTGCTGTGTTTATAGAAAATCAGACAGTCAATTGGTCCAATAAAGGCAACCCATCCTCATACAAAAATAAATTAGAAATTTATATTAGATTTTTGTATGAGGTCTTCATGTGTTGTAGCCTTTTATGAGTCTCAGCAAATGGAGAAGCCATAATGGTTCTGTGAAAACCTTTCCAGCACTTTTTTGTCTGACTATTAAAATGTATTTTCTTCTATATATATGTAAGGTTATGGAGCCCTATAAAATATTAAAGCTGTTCCATTATTCTCTATCCATAATATATGAATACATACATATATTCTATGTTGGATTAAGCAGAAAGTGTATGGTCCTGCTTACAGAGATTATTTATCAAATTCAAATTGTGGTTACTTTCTGAAAGAACCATACCTTCTTTCTAATGGGAAATGTGGTGATTTGGTTTCATTGTGCTTATCTACAAGGCTAGTAGAATCAAAACTCCAATCCTATATTTATAAATTAAGCAAGATATAAATGCTTCCTGTTACACACTGGTAAAGTTTTAGGCTAGATGTGTTTTTGGCCCATGCCATGTGAAACCCTTTCTGAAATATCTGTTGGTATATTTCAGGAATTAGTCTGGACAAAAGACACACACAGAGGTGAGGCAGCTTCAACATGGTCACCTTTTGGAAAGAGAAGAAAATGGAGATGCCAGACACAATGCCAGAGTGTCAGAGCAGTACCCTGTGCAGTGCCAGATTTTTAGCCTGTTATCTGATGTGTTTTGCCTTTCTTGGGGAGCAGGGAGTATTTGAAAATCCTAACCCAAATGTCAGTGCCCTGGATTTGGGCTCCTTGGAGATAAATTCAAACTCACACCAGTTTCCTTTTGCTTTAAAAAGCTGATTAAAGTCACATACTTTTCTTGTGCCATAGGCCTTTCATTATAAAATGGGCTACTATTCCCTTACTTGACATCTCTGCATCTCTCAAGACAGATATCCATTCCTGACTGAAAAGAGGAAGCCCTGTGAGCATCCACTTGTATAATGAGGCAGGTTATTTTTCAAGGTACAAATTTATCAAAAAGCTGCAACAGTGGGAATTCCATTCTCTTCTCTGGGGCAATTTTAGAACTGTTTCTTATATTAAAATTAGAGTCCAAAAATAACTAATGCTTCATTATGGATGATTAACCTGCTGTAACAAAAAAAAAAAAAAAAGGCAGACAAGATTTTCCACAGAAAAAATTGTGATTCAAAGTGATGAAGTGGAAAACATTCTAAAGGAAATCTTGCAGCTTTGGGAGAAAACTCTTGTTCCCCTTACACTGCAATACCTCTTATGATTTCTAAATATGAAACCAATGGGACTCTGTGGGCTGAATTATTCTTCTTTTCTCATTAAGTTTGAATTTTAATAGTGTTTTTTTTTCTCCTGATCTTTTATTGAGGGAATTTTTTGGAGTTGTACATTGCTTTCAGATTCATTTGGGAGTACAAACCACCAAACCAGAAAAGTTTACAAGCTTTCTGCAAACCCCTGTGAACAGAAGCCACCAAACAATTGACTATATGATGCTCATTGTGACTGCAGCATCATGCAGGGCCATGATAAACTTTTAATCTTGCAAAGCCATCAGCAATGGCAAATTCATTTTTCAGATCTACCTCAGAGAATTCATCCAGAGATTTCCAGCACCTCCTGAGTTTGAGCACTGTATGCAATGGAAGGCTTAGAATGTATGGAGCTCACAATTGTCAGTGACACAGTTGAGAGCTTCTGGATAAGAATCAAGGGACAAACAAACATTGTGGATGTCATCATGGGAGTCTACTGTAGTCTTCCTAGCCAGGAAAATCATGGCAATTAATTATTCCTTGAGGAACAGAGGGACACTTCTGAGTCAACTGCCCTTGTACAGCTGACACAACCAGGCCAGAAGACTCCTAGAAAATATAAATTAAAACTTTATGGACCAGGTGCTTAGGAAACCAACTGAGAAAAGTGTCCTCCTTGGTCTGCTGCTTATTCACAGAGTGGATACAGCAACCACATAATGATTAAGTTTAAAGCCTCTGTTGACAGAAGGAAAAACTCAACTCTGGACATAAATAGAACAGATTTAGGCTGCCCAGAGAACTAGTGATTAAGAACCCTTGGAAAAATGTTTTTGCAGGTGCTGGGGTCCATCAGTGTGGGTCACTTTTTAAGCATCAACACCTAAGGGCACAGGAGCAGCAACTCCAAAATGTCAGAAGCCAAGCAGGTGAAGCTTGGGGTTGGCTGAAGAGGGGAAATTCTCTTGGAAATAAGGCGAAAAGGAAGGTGTAAGCCCAGTGAAAGCAAGGGCAGGCGAAAAATATCTAGACGCTGCTTGCCACTGCAGGGAGAAAATCTGTACTGCTGGAGCTCAGTAGGAGTTGAAGCTGCCTTGAAAAGTGGGGAACAATAAAAAGAGTTTCTCAAAATACATTAATCGCAAAAGGCTGTGTAGAAATAACATTGTCCTGCTACTGGATTAGGATGGTCACCTCATAAACAGGGACAGAGATGAGGCAGAGATTTTTAATGCATTCTTTGCCTCTTCAACATGGATTATAGACCAAGGGGGTTTCAGTGCCCTGAGCTGGAGGACCATGACTGGCAATGATCCACTCCCAGGTCACCCTGAGCTTGTGTGGGATCTGCTGCTCCAGCTGGATCCCTACAAATCTATGGAGACTGATGGGATTCATCCTAGAATCTTCAAGAGGCTGGCTGATGTCATTGCAAAACGTCTTTCAATGATTTTTGAGAACTCTTGGGAATCTGGAGAGGTCCCAGATGATTGGAAGCTGGCAAACATTGTCCTGATTTTCAAGAAGGGCAGGAAGGAAGAGTGCAGAAACTACAGGCCTGTCTCACTTCAGTGCCTGGTAAAGCTATGGAGAAAATTATCATGAGATATATTGAAAAACACATGGAGAACAATGAAGTCATTGGTCACATCCAGCACAGCTTCATGAGAGAAAAGCCCAGCTTATCAAACCTGATTTCCAAGCTGATCACAGGAAGGCAGTTAATGTAAGAGTTTTGGATTTCATTAAAGCTTTTCATGTCTCCCATAGTATCCCTCTGAATAAAATATACAGCATAGAGCTGGATAAACACTAAATATTCTGTATTTGCCACTAAGATGAGGCACAGCATCATTCTTTAAAGATTTAAGGGGATCAGCAGTTCAGTATAAACTATTTACTTATTATAATTAAATACAGAACCCTTCCGAGCTTCACACTCTGGAAACATACCTCCATTGACTGCAGGGAGCTCAGTATACATTTGGGAAGGATTTGGTTCTAGGAGTTTAAAGCTTGAAGAAAAATCTAAAGGAACCAAGGGAAATCAAGAATATTGAATGAATTCCTGATGCAAATGTATTCTTTTCATTGAATTGTCTCCTCCAGGGTTTCTTATGGATGCATAATTTTTTGTTAGAAAAAGTTGTTCAAGATTTTTTTTTTTAAAGACAAAGAAAGAGCCATACCATCAAGGATTATAAAATTATCTTCTATATTAACCTGCTGTTGAGACAGAAATTTCAGCCAAGATTATAAGATGTTTAAGGAGTAGTCATCTCTACCCAGTGAATTTGAAATGTTTTAGGCTTCAGTGGTTATGGGTGCCTCAGGCTGTAAGATGTTCTGCCACATTCACACACATCTCACATCTCTCCTTGCAGGCTTGTATTCTTGGGGTATGTTAGGAGATAACAGCAACTTATCAACAAGTCTTACCAGTAGCAGCCAAAAATCTGCTGCTGACATTTACCATGACCAACTAATCAATCTCAAAATTAGGTCAGCTGTTTTTTTACCAGCTAAAAAAGACACAATTACATCACTGAGAAGAAAACAGAGAAAATCAGCCTGTGATCCTTTCATAAAGGACCATTACAAAAATATTTTAAATTTTAATTTTCTCTTCCAAATAAATGTCCTGTGCTCCTATACAGACACTTCAATACATAGGTATAGAATAAAGAGCTAAATAAAATATATGACTCAGAAATCTGGTTGCTGAATGGATTTAAAAGTGCCAAATATTAAATATGTATCCTTAAAACAGAGTGCAATTAGCACCCAATGCTGAGAACGTTGCTAACAACAGATGATGTTCTATTTAACATGGCTCATCATACCTAAGCTTTTCCCACTAACTTGCAAGGGCCCTGTCTAATTAACAACCCTATCTAAGCAGCCTGAGCTTTTAATTAAGGCAAAACCAGTGCTTGCAAGGCATTGATCTAAGAAGTATTCAATCAAATACATGTTATTGCTTTGGTGGCCTTTGGGGAGTATTTTCCCCAAGTTGTTACTTAGGAGAACAGAGCCAGATTTTAGCTGTGACTAAGAGATGTTGCAATAATATAAATAAAAAATCACAAACTACTTTCAAAATCATCAGTAAGGATAAGATAGCCTAATAATTTTTCTACATCCACTATGATGTAGAAACTAGCTGCTCATTATTTGGGTAGACGCACTCTTTCCTGGGTGAAAAACTTGATGGAAGGATGAGACCAGAGAGTGGCGGTGAGTGGAGTTAAAAAAACTACATTATATATATAAATATATACATATTAAAAATAAATATATAATATTATATATAATAAATATATCTATAACAAATATATATTATATATAAATGTATGGAAAATATATATATATGAGACCAGAGAGTGGTGAGTGGTGAGTGGAGTTAAAAACTACATTATATATATATATAATATAATATAATATAATATAATATAATATAATATAATATAATATAATATAATATAATATAATATAATATAATATAATATAATATAATATAATATAATATAATATAATATAATATAATATAATATAATATAATATTATATTATATTATATTATATTATATTATATTATATTATATTATATTATATTATATTATATTATATTATATTATATTATATTATATTATATTATATTATATTATATATAGATATAAATTATATATATATATATATTTCTCATATATATATATATATATATATATATATATATGAGACCAGAGAGTGGTGGTGAGTGGAGTTAAAAAACTACATTATATATAGAAATACATTAGTGGCAGGCCACTAACTGTATTCCCAAGGGCTCTGTATTGGGGCTGGTCCTATTTAACATCTTTATGGATGATTTAGATGAAAACTCAGTAAGTTTGCAGCTGGCACCAAGTTAGGTGGGAATGCTGATCTGCTGGAGGGTAGGAACACTCAGCAGAAGGATCTGGAGAGGCTGGATTGATGGGCTAAGGAAAACTGTATGAAATTCAGTAATGTGAAGTGCTGGATCCTGCTCCTCAGTCAAACAACCCCAGGCAGCTCTACAGGCTGGGGACAGTGTCTGGAAGTGCCCTGCAGAAAGGGACTTGCAGGTCCTGGCTGAACATGAGCCAGCAATGTGCCCAGGTGGCCAAAAAGGCCAATGGCATCCTGGCCTGTATCAAGAATAGAGTGACCAGCAGGAGTGGGGAAGTGATTGTCCCTCTGTACTCAGCACTTGTGAGGTCACTTAAATCCTGCATTGTTTTGGGCCCGTCACTACAAAAAGGATATTGAAGCTCTGGAGCATGTCCAGAGAAGGGCAAGGGAGTTAGTGAATGGTCTGGAAAATGAGTCCTGTGAGGAATGGATGAGGAAACTTGGGTTGTCTAGCCTGGAGGAAAGGAGGCTCAGGGGGGACCTCATTGCTCTCTACAACTACCCAAAAGGAGGCCACCTTAGTGAGGTGGGGGTCAGTCTCTTCTGTCATGTCTTAAGTGAAAGGATGAGAGGAAATGGCCTTAGGTTGTACATGGGGAGGTTCAGATTAGAAAAAACGGGAAAGAGTGGTTACACACTGGAATCATCATCAGGGAGGTGATGAAGTCACAGTCTCTGGAAATACTTGAAAAGTGTCTGAGTGTGGCACTTGGGAATGTGCTTAAGGGGTGATTATGGTGGGGCTGGGTTGATGGTTGGACTAGATGAACTTGAAGGCCTCTTCCAAACCTGATGATTCTCTGTGTGATTCTCTGTTTTATCACTGCTGTAGAGTCTTGAATATACTTTTTTTTCTTTTCTATCCAGACTCAATTTCTCTCACCCAGCATCTACCTGGTGTGCAACAGTCCTTCCATGCCTGTTTTCACATCATCTGCCTGGCTAAAAATCGTTTTTTCATTGATAATTCCTTCCCAGCTGAATACTCCTTTACTTCCTCCATCCTAGCACATGGCCCCTTCTCTACCTTCAGTGATTTTGCCAGTGTTCCCAGTTCTCTGTAGCCATGTACTCTCTACAGTACGTTTGCAAGAAGGAAGGCTGAATTAGAAGTCTTCCTTTTCTGTTTTTCCACCTAAACACAGGAAAGTCTGACTGTTAGTAAATGTATCTGCTCTCCATTTCAGTGCCCTGGGCAGCATCTATGTAGCACAGTATGCACCAGTCCAGATAAGAATGAGGAATATCTTGTTAACTGAGTGGAGGGCATCTTAACTGAATCTAAAAAATTATGGAAAGCATGTTTTAAAATTTAGTAATTTGACCAGCCATGGTTCACATTTCTGAATTATAAAAACCATCTACCTTTCATTTATCAAGGCCCCGTTGCTTGAAGGTACCAGAATTTTAAAAAGAAATAGGAATATTTTCTGCCAAGATCCTGACTTTACCGTATTATTGAATAAGTCTTGTGATAAATATAGAAATTAAACAGCTCCTTTGTGTGCCAATATTTTATTATTTATCACAGATTAACAGATGCTATAAATCCTGTGTAGACTTCTAGGACTATCATTGCCACCAACCAGTTTAACCCCTTTTAGAAACAGTATGTGCTCATCCCTGCATTCATGAGCACGGTGTATGCACTGGCCTAGTATCCCTGCTATTAATGAGGGGAAATAGAAGTATTAGCCCTTCACAGAATAGCAGTTTAGAAGGAAAACATTGCAAGAAAAAAAAAAAAAAAGAAGACTGAGCTTACATTGTGAATATTATTCTATTTTCTCTGTCTCTCAATAAAAGTTTAAAAAGCTAAGCATGCTGTATAACATGAAAATGGGTTTAAAATAAAGCAATTAAATGAGATCAAATAGACAAAGCTCCTGCAAGAAAGGTAAATTAAAACCAGTTACAAATTGAAGATAAATTACATACTGCTTGTATTTGTGTGAATTTATATATTCCTTACACAGTCTAGTTCAGATATTTTCAGTCTACCTTTAATTTTATCAGCAGTCATGTTTTTGCTTTAATGCTTACACTCCTCAAGTGTTGTACCACAATTTTAAACAATTCATAATACTGATATAACCTAAGATAACGCTAAGGACTCATAACCATGTCAAACCTGAGGTACCTAAGAATATTTCCTATTGAATGAAAACCCCTCATGGCACATAAATTTACCTAAGTCTATGAAACTATAGATTATTCTAACAGAAAACAGGACCAAAATTTGAGATATGGAAGAGAGATGGTACAGTCCACATAAGATAAGAGACACACATTTTGATGTCCATCCTGGAGATTTAATATGGGTACCACTTTGCTAACAAAGCCATTTCCATTTCATACCAAGAAATAAAAGGAATTGCAAGGGCCCTCAGTTGAATACTTAAAAATGTAGTGTAATAAATACTAAGCAATTATGCCACGAATCTGTACATTCCTCTTTAGATCAGTTCCTAAATGCAAAGTTTTGCCACCTTTGCCAACCCTTATAATTTTCAGTCCTCTCTAGAAAGAATATGAATTCTAATGAAACACTTAAAAAATGAATAAATCATTGAGTTAATCCCCCTTGATAATGTGTGTGCTGAAAAACTTAATTCCTAATTTCCATTGACACACACACAAAAATGAAATTTTCTTTTCATTAAAGTTAAAATGGCAGATGTGAGGTGTTTTTATTAAAATTGATGGCAAGCAATAAGTTTTTTAAAGCTTCTAATGATATATAAGGTATGCAAGCTATGAGCAAATAATCCCCATGGGACTTAGTTGTGATGCTAGTTTACCAGTGATTGTTAGTGATTAAGGTTTTATTTTCTCCATTATATTAAAAAGTGAGAAAGGAAATAGCAGCAGTAGCACAACAGCTCAGGCCTTATTATCATATTCTTTCCTCATGAAACCTAATGAATGTCATTGACAGTCATAAATATCCAGAGGCAAGTGTAAAAGTAGAAAGGAAAAAATCTTAACTTTCAAATTATCCAAAGAATACAGTAGAAAAAACCAATTCATTTAATTTTTGTTGGTTGTGTTCATGTTGAATATTAAACTTTCCTATTAGGCGGACACCAAATCCCCTAATCAAAAGAAAAACTAAGATACATATTTGCACTAGGGTGTATGAATAAATCCATATAAAAGTCAATCAGAATCAATCATAGAATCATATTGGTCTAGCTTGAAAGATATCTCAAGGAAATAAACAGAGCTCCACATGAAAAACTCCAGTTTTGCCAACATTATACAGGGACTTGAAAGTCTAATTTGAACTTCAGTATGTTTGTATACAGGATATGTATAGATAAATATAAAAACTGATGCTAGAGAAAATGGAAGGTTACCTTAAAATTATTCAAGTGTTGAAACAGCCCTCAAAATCTTCCCTGGACCTGTCATACTCACTATTTTACCAAAATATTCACTACTATCTAAATTTTAATTTTCTTACATTTTAGGCTACACAAAACCAACTTTGATGCTTTGAAATTTATGTAACCATCAGGCTTTTGTCTGTTCTGTGTATTTTACATAAGCTGAAGGCTACAGATATATTTAAGCACTACCATATTGCTTTGAACAAATGGAGGCTTACAATGTGAAGAAGCAGAACTCCACTTTCTAGCTAAAGATATGGCAAATGTGGTAGGAGGGAAAAAGGAATAAAACAAAGCATTTATAAGACTATGTGGAATAAAAACATCTCAATTCCATCTCATTTTTATGTAAAGTTTTTATTTCAGGGTAACAAAACCAAGATGACAGAGTTGGCTAGTGGCAGTGTTCTGAAAGAACTCCAGATTCCTGATTTCCACTTGATTTCCTCCACGTTGAAACACATCACATCTTCTTCAGAAGAGTAATTGTATCATGGGGAAGCAGAACTTCCAGAGGCAGAACTTTCTGTCACTTCAGCAAGATGCTTTACACCTCACACTTTGATAAGCATAAAGAAACATAAATTGAACATAAAATATATGCCAGCTCATGCTTTCCTACCTAGAAATATATCCTAATAAATTACCCATACTTGAAATGGGGGTTTAATGAAATGAAGTGTAAAATACAAACAGATCCCCATTTCCATGGGAAATTGAATCCTTACTGCTTTATTCCATAAAGGCCATAAAAATACTTTCAAGAATCTTTAGAAACATATTTTAAATTATTCCCTTAAGCCTACTCAGATCTGCCTTATGATGAATGTGGGAGGTTGAGTGAGAGCAGTTTATATGCCAAGGAGCAAGGAAAAAAAAAGACAAAGGACAGATTTAATAATAGGAAAGAGGGTGTTAGTTACACATTCTTATGATTTCTTTTCCCTGAGTATGTCTCATGGCTCTGATCTTATTTCCTTACACTATAGCCAAACAGATATTTTTGCTATGAAAGGAGACTACTGGTTATGATTTGTATTGTCTTTTGTATATTTTCTGGTGTCTTTATCTCTTTAAATATCAGTTACAGGCAAAGCACTTTACTAATCACAGCATTTTTAAGATGTTTTTCGTCTGAGTTCTACAACTGGATAAATTCAATAACTGTAATGTAAAATATCATTATCTAGGTTAATTTTGCTGCCTATATCCTGGAAGTTTTGTATTCCCCTAATTATTTTTAACTTGCAAGGAACAACAAGATATTTCCTTGGAGTATGTAATTTTTAAAAGCATGCTTGTCTTCATTGAATACTTCTATCTACAGAATGCTTTCAAATTAAATTGAAGTACAGATTTTCATAGGCTCTGTCACAGTTCTTCAAAAAACACTTAAAAGATGATAATTATTTCAAACAAGTAACAAAAAATTCACCGAGCAAGTATGCTCGAGTGTTTATATTAACACAGCTTGATTGGTTCCAACACACCTTCTCAGAACACCACAGGACAGCTATGATCTAGGAAAAGACAAGACCTTCTGAAAACCTACACCAAGGGTGTATCTCCCCTGTGGGAAATGAGCCAGAATCACAGAGGTAAACATCATGACATCTGAGGGACATTGAATTAGTCAGCTCAGAATTCAGCCTCCCTGACTGCTGTCCAACAGGGATAACACACAGACCTTTTCATACCACTGAGCATTAATTAGCCTGCTACCAGTTATAAATATTAATAACATTGTATGTTTTATTCATTTCTCTAAGTGGCAACTTTAGGATTCTTCCCATTTTACATGGGCTTCTAAAATATGTCACACCAAAATGTCTAAATTAAAAAAAAATAGTCAAGGTAAAATTTTTTCTACCTTTATCATGAAGGGAAAAGGGAGTCACATGTTACTGGCAGTGCACTGGTAACTGCACTCCCTCTTCTGAGAGAAGATTCCTGCTGTTTAACTGCCACACATCCTTCACATATCTTTGTCCACCACATAAAGATCACGTTACCTTTTTGATTTTCAATGCAATTACTCTCCTGTCAGTCCTGATTTCCACGATATTGTCTCAATTCTGCATGGTCCTTTTTAGTAGATTGTATGTGCCTTTTTTTTACTGTGAGACAATGTCATATAGTAGCCAATATCACATCTTATAACCAGGACAAAGCTAATTATGCCCTCTCACTTTAATATAGTAATTCCTACTCACAAAAATAACATTTAGATCTGATGTCCTCTTTGCACCTCTAGGATTTAATTCTTCTGATAACAGGTTATTACCTATTTAAAATGCTTTCTTTGGATGTCACAAGACATCCATTAAAGAGCATGTTCTCTTTGATGATTGCTAAAAAAGTTTAAAGAATCAAGCTGAACTTTAAACATGTACTTTTTGAATGCTTAAGCATTCAAGAAGCAATGGATTCCATGGAAGCAATGGATCTTATTCAAGTAATCTGAATGTACATTTCTGCAGCAGAAGGCAGCACTGGAGAACGGATATTTCATTTCTGCTTCAGCTGTACTCATAGGTCACAGATTTCTGAGATAATTAATTCCTCTTATTTTGCTTATTTTGCAGAAGATAAACTCATTTAAAGATTTAGGCTTGACAGCGCAGAAGTCTGCAGCTCCCTACTCAGGAGAATTGAACTGCAGAATAACAAGAGACAGACAGTACTTGCAGAAAAAGAGATAAATATCTCCAAAGGAAGAAAAGTACTCAGGGATAGGAAAAGTTCATGTTTTCTCATAGAAGAGTCATTTTTGTAGCTCTCAGGATGGGCTGCTGGCTGCTAGGGTCTAGTAAAAGGATATTTACCAATAGGTAGCTGACTATCACCCTGGGTACAAGAGAGGGCCAAAAGCAGGATTCAGAAGAGTGGATAAAATACACTGAGGATATAAGGAATAATCAGAAATGAGACTAAGGAATGAATTTTGGTGAGTCTTTTTCTGATGAATTCTTCTTACAATGTATTCTCAAACCATCAAGCAAATGCAGGAATGCACTAAGCATCCAGAAATGAAACACAGGAGGAAATCTGTAACCAACTACATGTGATTTTAAGCACCTTGCTTGAGAAAGAAATACTTACTAGGCAATTTGAAGTTCTCTTAGCCTGGATTTAGTTGAAGTTTCATTAGGATCAGCTGGAATCAAAGGAAACCAGTCTTAACCAAGACGCTGAATATTGATTCTGGCTGCACTGCTTTGCTTTATGGTTGGCCAGCTAGGCAATAATCCTGTTATTACAAATATTCTTAAACTACTTGTAGGATGTTCTCTCTTGGCAAGCCAAGAAATCACCCATGCTTACAAGAGGTTCACTCTTAAAGTGAACAAAGTTTTGGATGTACTTAGACACGGCAAAGAAGCAAGGCAATAAGGAAGCGTAAGAAACACTTGAGGATTCCCCAGTGTAGACATTTTATGTTCTGTGATGAGAAAGGCTTTCAGAACATGGTAACTCAGTGGCAGCTCCCTCAGAGGTGTTTCTAAAATGACAAAAAACTATTTAATGTGGTTTAAATACAGGAAAATCTCCTCAGATAAAAGGGTTATGTTTCATACAATCTTTTTTGGAAAGACTTCAACTATGAAGTCTCATGAAAACTAAACAAGAGGAGGATAAATTATTCCAGAAAAACAGTTGTTTAGATTTTGTGTTGGAATAAAGAAAGGTAGGGAAAACTGTGAGCAGCTGCTCATGATACCGCAGTCAGGAAACAATCCAATTCTCCTACTTAAGCATTGACTAAATTTGCAGAAGTCAATGGAATTACTCACATAGTTACTCACCTCTACATGACTAAGACTATGTAAATCCACCCCAGACAATGAGTATACTCAATGGCATAATTCTACTTGTGCTTCACATTTCAGTGAAATGTCATCCCTTTTTCCTGGGAAAATCTTTCCCTTACAAAAACAGCTCTATAATTTTGTACCCATCCAGATTTTAAAGCCTATAGACTGCTGAAGATAACAAGAAGAGCCATTCACCCATTCAATTTCTCATGCCATCCCACCACGGCCAACACTCAATCCCCAGCCACAGTCAGGGTAATGTCAAAGGAATCCTGAGACAAATCCAAGGAAGAGACACAAATATCAGTTTGTTATAGACTCAGAACAGTTCTCAGCCCAAATTTTCAATGAAAACATTGAAGCAAACAAACAAACAAAGAGCAAAAGCATGCTAATGAAAGAAAACAGAAAAACCCCAAACAATAATCAAACCATAGCCAAAACCAAACCCCTCAAAAAACCAAAAAATACCCCCCAAAAAACCCAAAAAAAACCAAAAAAACCCTACAACAAACCACATCACAACCAAGAAACAGCAACCAAATTGTTTCTCATTCTGAGAATGTGTGTAGATACTAAAAAAAAAATAAATCTCAATTTCTAAAATTTTCAGCATTACAGACTGAAGGAAAATGTTTAGGCTCATGCTATGGCCTATTGTTGTAGGTAATATTTGGTAGAATTAACTGGAAATGTGGTAGCTTTATTACAGAGAGATGAGTAAACATTTAAGATGCACAGTTTATTCTGCCTTTGTTTACTAGATTCCCTTTGAAGCAAAAATTGGCACAAGAAAGACACATTGCTCTGATATTTTTAATTAAAGTTTGTAATGCATCAGTGGATACCTAAACCCAAATATCAAACTCATCAGCTGTTCTGCCACTACTCCTTCCCCTGAAACACTCAGAGCATATGAAATGGAAAGAGCTGAAGATCTGACCATAAACCTTCATCAGCTATAAAGCTGATTTCAGCTTTTTTTTTATGGATTAGAGCATATCCAGGAGCCCCCCTGTCATATGCTATTGGGAGCAGAAAAGGTTAGGCTCAATCTGCCTGGGAGTCCCTTCGAATATACATGATGGGAAGAGAACTTTCCCAGAGCCAAGCACTTTATTCCTGTCTCCTGGCAACTGACATCGAATTTCCTTGAATAAATGACTAATCAAATTGTACACAGAAACTCCTGCTTGGCAAAACATTTTATAAAGAGCAGACATATCTAAATGTCATGGCAAATGTTGCCGTTATCACAAGTGGTTTATGGTTAGTGCCATGAGAAGTGCCAGAACCTCAGGATATGTGGAAGATAACACACATGCTCAGGATTATATATCTTTCTCATTTTTCCTGTGTTCCTCCTTAACTCCACATGTTTCTCACATCCCTTAAACTTGAAGGCATGTTACCCATTCCCTGATGCCAGTGTCTCAGCTTTCCAAATGAAAAAATCCATGTTTTATTCATTCTCTAGGGTTGTAACCACCAGGATATTGTGTGCCACCCCTGCCTCTGTGAATGAGCATGCAAAATCAGCTCCTAATGGTTGCATTTGTAATGTCTATATAGTATGCACAAAACATGTGCACTATCCTCTCTTTCCCATCAGGATTTATTTCATAGATGGACCAGCTACAGGCTGTGAACAAGAGAAAAAACAACTGAAAATTTATTTACAGGAAAAAATCTTGTTTATATGAAAGAAAACAAGTAGGAATTCCTCTTTCCTATTTATATAAATCCAGAAAGAAACTGGAAAGAACACAGAAAAATACCAAACTAAATGCTGAAGAATTTTGTTAACATCAAAAATTATCATTTGTTCTTCCTTAAAACAATTAGACATATTCCTGCCAACATAATAAAATCTGGTACATCACTGGTACAAAAAACATGTGTTCCATAATGCTTTACACAGAAGTTGAAACTGTGAATAAATCAATATAAAAGAGTAAAACCTTTTGCATTTCTCCTCTGCTCTTTTCCCTATAGACTAGCCATTAAAGCCAATGTCACCTTTTTGATAGCCTGTGATTTCCCAGCAATGTATCTGTCTGTGATTGTTATGAATGAATGTTGGAGATCTTAAAAAATCATCAGCAAGACTGATATGACAAAAGCCATATTTAATATTAAGTGACAACACAACAAAGTTTTTTGGCAAAATTCACTTTACTACTGTCCTGCATTGCCAAGTAAATTGTATTCTATTTGCCATCTGTATGGCAGTTCTGTTAAGTGGGCAGATTTCCTTATCCCTTCCACACCCACTCCATCCTCCAGGGAGACGTCTGCTGATAACAGATGTCACTGCATGACTGATAAGAATGATAGTATCCCATTGTGAGATGCTCCACCCAGAGGGAGGAGCCCAAGCATTCCTACCCAGATATAATCTGGAGATTCTGGAACACCAGCATGGCTTTTCTCTACTGGGTTTCCCAGAGGAACAGCTGATCTCTTCTATTGGATCTTCAGAGGAAGACTACACCTTTCTACAGGATTCCTGCTCCAGCAGAACCACCCCTGACACTCCAGGAGGGCTGCAGCCACAATTCCAATTGGACGGCAACCAACGCTCTGACCAACAGGGTGTCAGGTTGTGTTCTGACTCTTCAGGGTTATTTTGGTTTACTGCATTGTTTATCTTTTTTGAAAATTTTCTCCCCTAATAAAGATCTTATTCCTGCTCCCATATTTTTGCCTGAGAGCCCTTTAATTTCAAATTTATAGCAGTTTGGATGGAGAGGGTTTTTTTTCCATTTTCCATTTCAAGGGAGGCTCCTGCCTTCCTTAGCAGATCTGCCTTTCCAAACCAAGACAACTACTTTCAGGAAAGTTAAGACAAGGAAAAGCAAGCAACAAAAACCAAAACAAAATCCAAGCAATCAAAACAGAAATTAACTGGGAACTATTTTGGGTGTGTGTATATGTGTGTGTGTGTGTGTGTGTGTGTGTGTGTGTGTTTAGGCATGTGTGAAAAAAGGACAAGAGCAAGGACAAAAAGGAATACAGCCTTAAAGTTTACTGCCTTTCAAACTTAACAGTACTTTAACATAAGTTCTACCTTAAATCGAGCAATTGAACAAAGAAGCAACACTTATATCTAACTTAAGTTAACCTTAATTTATAACTTTATTAAATAGAGAAATAACACTTAAAAGCATTTAATATAACTTAAAATTTCAAAGTTATATTTAGCAACTTAACGAAAGATCAACACTTAGCTGCATTTAAGTAAAGTCAAGTGATAAGTCACAAGCTTACAGGCCTAACTTACTTAGACATCTAACATTCTTAAACATCTAATAAATCAGCATTTCTCCCAGATTTTCTATAGCATATGCACAAGTTTATGCATGCAGACATAAAGAGTCACTGCAAGCAAGGTACCTGTGAAAAATTCCCCCCAGAGATCAGGAAACTAATCACTTTGGAGTAAGGGTATCAGCCCAGGAGTCATCATCACTCAGCGATCCTCCAAGCCCAGCAAAATGGGAGATCTCTGGCTCTGAGAGGCCCCACTCAGAGGAAGGTTGCTGGTCACAGCCTGCTGCAGCCCAGGAGAGCCCAAGGGTCTCATTTTGGACCATTGTTCATCGGGGCTCAAGGAAGTGGTCTTTATTCACAACAATGTTTTATCCACAGCTAGGGTTGTCTTCTTCCAGGGTGAGTACAGGGATGTTGTGCTGTTCAGGGAAGAAAAGTATTTTCCAAGGCTTTTTATACAGCAAACAGGAGCTCGTTAGCAATTCCTGGGGCCAGACAGTATTTCTGATAATCTCAGGAAGAGCTGGGCACAGGTGCTGTTTTTCAAGGCTGAAGCCTAACAAATATTTCTCAGATCACACTGCAGCCTGGAAAGGGTGTGGGGAGAAATGCACCACCACAGATTGTTCCTTCCAAACCACAAAAGCACTATTTAAACATAATGTGAAATACATGCATATATAGAAGTGTGACTGTAAGACAACTACACTGGTTTTACTTGTTAAAAACTTAGCTAGCCACTATGCAATCATTCCAAAACTTTTCATTCTTTTTGTTTACCAGATTAAATTTTGGAGTGAATATCTCTATATAAACAGCCAAGTCTTTCTGCAAACAAGGAAAGGTATTGGTTTTGTTCAGACCAAGAAGCATACAAATCTTTGAGGGTTCAAGTACCTTCACCATCTGGGAAAGAAACGAAATACTTGACAGAGCATTTCTCCTTGCTTCAGAAATGTTTTAGCATCCTGTGAGATTTTCCCTTTATCTGAGCATCTGAAGATTTCTTCCTGTGCAGTTTTACAGAACAGCATATCCATGCTGAGCATGTTCCATCGCAGGGGAGTCAGAAATTCCTCAGACAGTGAGGAACTGTTCCTCCCCACCACTGCCCCCACCCCCAAGGAATAATCTGATTCTGCATTCAGGAAATGAGAGAAAGGAGAGTGTCTGGGGATTCCAACAGACCCAAATGGGGTACATTTCACAAGTCATATGCAAAAGGCTATAGAGAAGGTTGCACTGCTAATATTAATGTCAGCATTTGACTACTTAAGCATAACATTCTGTAAATTGTATGTCATTTTCTGTAAATTGGAGTTACAAAGATCCTTTAATTTCACTCTTTTTAATCTCAGGCTGTTGCTATTTTGTATTTGTAGTTGTTTCAGAGGAATGGCTCATCAGTTACTTCTCCTAGGAAACCTTGTCATAGACTAAGAATTCTTGTTTTAACTTGGGGTTTTTCTCTTGCTGCACATACTAATTTTTTTCCTTTTTCATCCCTTTAGTGGGCTGACCCTGGCTGGATGCCAGGAACTATTCTATCACTTTACTCATCAGCTGAACTGGGAGAGAAAATATAAGGCTTGTATGTTGAGATAAAAACAGGCAGAGATCACTAGCCTGTTATTCTCATGGACAGAACAAACTCAGAGAAATTAACTCAATTTATTACCAATCAAATCAGAGTATAATAATGAGAAATAAAGCCAAATCCTAAAAACATCTTCCCCCCACTCATCACTCTCTCCAGGCTAAACTTCACTAATTATTCTCTCTCTATTTTCCCCTACAGAGTCACAGGGGGACAGGTAATGGGTGCTGTAGTCAGTTCAGCACATGTTGCTTCTGCTGCTCTTTCCTCCTCAGCAGGAGGACTCTGTCCTAGGTTGACTATACGATGCTTTCATCCCCAATTGTCTGTTCTGTTTATGCTGAATAATAAGTTTTGCACCTTTAAGACTTGTTCCAGAGAGTAAAGGGGGAGAGAAGAAGCAGCAGTTTGTTTTTGTTTTCAGACACTCGCTCCTCCACATTCCTGCTCCTGCAGAGGGACAGACAGCAGGACAGAGCTCTCCTTTTCTTTTAGTTAGTTTAGCTAGCTGAGGCAAAGTTCCCTGGACTGTGAGGTTTTTTTCTTTGTTTTCCCTTTGTTTGGAGCTGTTCAGCCCTGCTCTGTCCTGAACACCAGCAGAGCACCGGCAGCTCCACCTGAGGCCCGCCGGGCCTGGCCCGCGGCATTTCCAGCACTGAGGGACTGAGCAGAGACTGAGTGAGCTGAGCTGCAGCCCAGGGAGGGGACTTTCTGAGTTTGTCATCTCTTTTGGAGCAGCAAGGAGTTTTATTGTTTAACATTGTTTAGGTTTTATTGTTTAATAAAAAGGTTTTTTCACTTTCCTCCAAGGAGGTATTTTATTCCAGACCGGTTTTGGGGAGGGGCCGATTGAATCTGCTTTCCTAGAGGAGCCCCTTTGGGGCTTCTCTTCCAAATTTGCCCTGAAACAGGACAGACTCTCACACTCTTCCCCTACTTCAGCATGGAGTACATCTCACAGAACCCCAGAACATTCTGAACTGGAGGAGACCTGAATGACCTACAATAATCATGAAGTCCAACTCTTAAGGGAATGGCCCCTACAGACAGTCCTCCATGAATGTGCTTCTCTCCAACAGGAGTCTTTCCCTGGGCTGTAGCTCTGCAGGAGCTGCTCCAGGGTGTGTCCCTTCTCATGGGATGCTGGTTTTCAGGAACAGGCTGCTCCCCATCAAGTCACAAGTCCTCCTCTCTCCACAAGTTCACAGGTTCTTCAGGAACTGCTCCAGTTCAGGCTTCCCACAGGGTCACAGCATCCTCCAGGCATCCACATGCTCTGGTGTGGGGTCTGCTCCACCATGGATCTCCTACGGCTGTAGGAGCACAGCTGTCTCACCATGGTCTGTACTGCCAGCTGTTTCCAAGTATGGAGTTCCTACCCCTTCCTCTTCACTGCTCTTGGGATCTGCAGGGCTGTGGCTCTCAAATGTTCCCACTCCTCTTTTGCTATTGTGGAGCAGCTTCCACCCTCCCTCCTGTCCTGCTGCTACCCAAACCTTGCTGTGCAAACCAAATACAAAAGCTCATCTGAGAATGCTCATCTCTTCAAAGTTGCAGAACACTTAAACCAGAGTAGCCAGACAGCTCCTGGTGGAGTGAACAGAGTATAAAACCAAAAGGAAAGAACCTCTACCTAAAGAACACCCAGAAACAATCTGTGGGGGATTTTGTTTGTGGGAACAAAGCAGAAGAGAAGTGCAGCAGTGTCACTGTGTAAAATCACTGCCTGTGCACACTTGTGGTGTGGGTGGACAACAGCATCCCCTTAGCTGCTCAAGCTCAGAGCAGGGCAGATTACAGTGTGACAGCAGCTGTCAAGCTTAATTCAGCCAGCAAACTACTGCTAGAAAACAGACACCTTGCACAGTGGTTTCCTCAGCTCCCAGCTCAGTTCCACTTGGTGGATCTTTGTGGTACTTTAAATAATGAATCTGATTTTTTCATGCCTGATCTGTTGATTAAATTTTGGGTTTCAAGTTTCAGTAGATCTTCCTGTGTTTCACAAGTTCCTATTTATGTTTTCTTCCAAGGCAAAAATGTATTGTAAGGCTGTTTTATTTGCAAGGCAATGTTTAACAAAACAGTATGAGATGTAGCTGATTAAAAACGCAGCCAACAATAAAGTGATTATCTTTCAGCACAGTGTGTGGTGCCATATGGTGACTGAGCAAGTGGGAAGAACTAATGCTTGAAATGCAGCTCTGGTGATTTATGGTTACTGACTTCCTGTAGAAAATTACTTCTTCTTTCATAAAAAAGTAATTATCCTAAAAAGTACATGTTCGCAGAGAAAATTTATATTGATAAAGTTGCCAGTGCAATATTCAAGTGAATTAATGATCTATAAAAAGCTCAAGAGGTAGGTGCTTTTTGAAACACCTGTCTTGATCTATCTTGCTGACCCTGATCAGGAAATTTGCTTGAAATAACAATGAGCAGCTGTTTTTAATGGCTTTTTTTATTGTTTATTATATTTATAAACCATGTATAAATGCACCAAATAAGGAAACATACATATGAGCAAAAAGTCATTCTTTTGTTGTTTTTTTTTTTAATTTCAACTAATAAAACTGAAGTCTTTGTAAAAAAGGTCTATTATTTCATAAACTCAAGGAATTTTCTCTTCCTACAAGAAAAAAAATGAAAAAAGATAACAACATGAGAAACAAAGTAAGACTTAAAGCAGCAATCATATTTTCACCAAGTAAATTTCATGCAGAATTTTTCGTTGATTTGATAGAACCACATTTATCTTTATGAAATTCATTCAAAACACTTACTCCATAGATTAGATAGAAACGTCTTTTGCATAAGACATTAGATAATTTCTAATATGTAAAAAAATCTGTCATGTGGGAAATCACAGTAGATGCTCTCATTATTCCTGTGTTTTCTGTTCATTCCTTTCTTCTATCATGTAGGTATCTGATGTCTCCTTTTTATCTCCTGAATGCAGTATTATATAAGTGAATTCCTTTCAGTCAGTCAATTTCATATGGAAAAAACAAGCTGAATCCCACAGTGGCTTGTAGTGTCTCAAAATATGTTCTTCATTTCCCTCTGAAGATGACAAGTGCAACTGTCCTGTCTTCAACCTCCCAATTATTTATAGTCTCATTTCTCTTTTTTTTTCCTTTCTCACAGTTCTTAAAATTTAATATTATTCATATGCAAATTATATAAATTAGAGCCTTCAATTTTTCTTCCCTACCCTAATTGCTTTAAAGGCTCATCACCTTGAGAGAATAAAGCTGTCTGTTCCTTCTTTGTCCTTGTTCTTGCCTTTTTATTTCTCCAAGAAAACAGAAACATTATTTATCACACAACTGTATATTCTAATTCTTCCCCTTATCTTGTGCATATTTGAGTTTGGTGATCCTATATGGTGCCTCTATTTTCTGTAATTTTTATAACCTCAGATGGGGAGTCAATGTAAAGAAGGAATGATGCACATAGATCTTTATGTCTACAACTGACTGATGAAGGTCCAGTACTGTTTTAATATTTGTGCAGAACAGTGTTAAAGAGAAGCAGCTTTACTGAAAATAGCAGCTGCAATGAATTTTTACTTTAATTTAATTCAAATTTAAAACCAGCAATCAGTTGAATGAAGACTGAGGGTATTCTAGCTGTTCATTCAACAACAGAATAACCCATATTGCTTGAGGGATATAAGAGAGACACTTTTTATTAATTAAAAAAATAAAATATCCGGGGCTTAGTCTTTCTTCTGCATATATGCAAATCTTTAAGATCCACTGAGAAAAGAACTTGAACTAGCAGAACGCCATAAATCATATCCATCTGTTTCTCTACTAATTCACTCACAGAATTGCAATAAACTGTGTAGCTTAATAGAAAAAATATGATTTTCTCTCTTCTCTCTAGCTTTAATCAAAAATTGCAAATATTCACAGAATATTAAACTATATTCTGTCTATTATCCTGAATTTGGTGCTTTTCCTAACAAAACAACATAAAGAACTTATTGGCTAACACTACTTCAAAGGTGCTATTGAAACATGAGTAATGTTGTGAAAGTAACATTATTATAGAAAAGCCCCTAAGAACTCTATGCAATGAGAAGACAAAGGAATAGCAAATACAGCAGAAATTTCAAATTTGTTTGTTTGTTTCTTTCTTAAGGAGTTTAAAAAATTAGAAAATCATAAAGAAGATAATGATCCCAGAAGACAACGGAGGGAAGGGAGAAGGAGTATCAGAGTATAGGATACTAATGTGCAGGAAACACAAGAGCTATAAGTTTAGATGAAAGGATGTTCCTTCTTCCTCTAGAATATCCTTTCTTCCCTGGCAAGTTTTGTTGCAGAATTGAAAAGGCTGTCAAAGAAGCAAGGACTGTAGCATCTCAATTCCACGGATTCCATCAGAAGATGCATTTGCATCTCCTTACATGTTGCATGTCCTACAGAAACTGAAGAGCATTTCTCTTGTATTGGGGCAGAACAAAATAAAGGATAGAGGGCATGAAATGGAATAAACACTGAAAGAGACTGATAAAGTCCTGGAGCAATTTAGCTTGGGAGAAAGATCTGAAGATCATCTAGTCCAAGTGTTTGCCAGAAGAATGGTTTACCTCAAAGATCAGTGAGATTGCTTAGAGTCTTTGTCAAGTTCAGTTTTGAGAGTCATCAAGCACAGAACTCTCACACTTCCCTGGAAGACCAGTTTTCATTTTTGTCCACCCTTATATACAATCGAAACTTCTGGCAGAGGAATTAAAAATATTGCTGGCAACTGTCAAAATCAGATTTGCTCAATGAAATGACCACATTTTATTGTGTTTCATCACATTTAGACATAATATTAAAACAAAAACAGGGTAAAACTGAAACAGAGGATAACACACTGGTAAAGCAGGATGGCTGAGTTTGTCTGATGGCTTCTTGTGAATTCCAGATCCTTATTATGTAGTCTACATAATCTGGACTTCTTTCCCAAAATAATACATCAGACAATCCAGAGATGGTGTCCTGAGCCTCTCTCTTCTGTGTGAATGCATCACGGCCTCACAAATGTAGATAGAACATAAAAAGACAGAGAATTAAGTTAATTTATCCATTCTCCAATCCATGTATAATCTCACAGTGCAGATATTTTGATTTCAGTTATATGACTAATTTCAAGTACTAAAGCACTTCACTAGGTAAATATGAGAAAAAGAGTACATTATATCTTCTCATGTAAATGCTCCCTGAGCATGGATCACAGCCGCATTGGAAATGCAGTCAATGTAAGGGATTCTTATACATCACAGCCCTTTCTTACATGGCATTTTTTGTGTCTGAGGATATTTTACTGATTTAAACATAGAAATTATGGCATCTGCTGGTTTCTGAGGTTAGGAAAAGGTGATTTACACGGATCCTTTACAACTGCCTGTTGCTATGTTTCAAAGTTCATAGAACACAGATCATTAGCTTAAATTAAAATTTCCTGTGCACATATGAAAAGCATGAAGGCTAACATGATTTTGCATAACAAAGAATAGCATACTTAACATGTGTCACATTTGGCATATAAAAACATGATGTAATACTCTAAAGAAGTGGGAAATAGAAAACAAAGATTCCTTTATCCAACTCTGATTTACATAACATTTCCATACAGATATATTTAAATTCTTTAAGCTATGTCCTAAACAAGAGGCTACTACTAAAACCTGATTTTGCATAATTGGATTTTCAGTAATTATAACTATTTTAGCCTTTTCCCCCTGTTGTCATAGCTCTTTTCATTAAGAAAATGATTTAAGATTATAATATTCCATATTTGAGAAGAAGAGGTGATGTGATGTAGAGGAATACAAATTATGATAGGAAATTTAAAATAATTGTGACCTGCAGACTTGCAGAAAATGAAGAATTTTAATATATTGAAATCAGCAACTGCTTGTCATTCACAAAGATGAAAATGCACAATGGAGACAGTCTTATTTCAACACTGCTCAATAATAAATCAACAGGCCAGACATGACTCAGAGTCTGCTCATAAATTAGTCTTTTGACATGGAACAAGGAGACACAAGGAAAAGGAAGGCAGAAAAGAGAAAAGATAAATAGCAAGACTATGCCTCAAGTGGCTTTCTGCTCTATTGCTCTTAGACAATTACATGAAATATTAAATAGTGAAATTAATGACAAAAATAGTATGTTAAACAAAGATGCTGTAATGGACCAAGTTATGGAAATCAATAGTAGATTAGCTATAAATTGATGTAAGACAATTGTAGATGGTCTTGGTTCCTTGAGATACAACAATAGGCCTAGACATGACTCGCATTACACTTACAATTCCCAAATTGGCAATTTTGAGAACATGAAAGTATTTCTTTTTCCTATCAATGGCAATAGCAGGAAAAAAAAGCAGATTAAATTGACATAATATTAGGAATTTACATGGGTCAAATCTGCGTGACACAGAAGTCCCACATTACACCTATAGTCAACACAACCAGGTCTGTCTGTTTACCACCAAGGAAACTGGTGTTTGATTTAGAGATCTCAATTGTAGACTTATTTTACCCAGAACAAACCCAGGCCTGTTGTTCTTAACTTACAGTTGAAGGTGATGCTGGAAGGACATTGGCAGTGTGCTGTCCTCTGCCTGTCTCTGTTACATGCATATCTGAGGTGGCTCAGTTAAAATCAGAGACCTGATAGCTTTTTTTTTAAAAACAAAAAACCACAAAAAGGCAAAAGAAACCCAAACAAACAACAACAACAACAACAACAACAAAAACCACGAAAAGAACCCCAAAACAAATATATATAGATATAGATATAGATATAGATATAGATATAGATATAGATATAGATATAGATATAGATATATAGATATAAATATATGATATATATAGATATAGATATAGATATAGATATAGATATAGATATAGATATATAGATATATAGATATATGATATAGATATAGATAATCTTTTGAGGCATTTTCTATGTATTACAACAAAGACAACCTCCTATACCTCCAGGACACTTTTGCCAAATAAATGGAAATAAATGGGGTCCATATGAAGAAATTCAGTGGATGAAACTGAGACAAATGTTTACCACATCAACATGTGTAATGCAAGCCTGCAAACAAAATGAAGCAGGAATTATTACTGTGATTTCTGTGGCTGTCAGCATTCAGGATTGCTAGTTTAGTAACAAAGCAGCACCAAAGCCCATCCAGCTGTGTGGTATTTTATAGCAAAAAATGGGGCTGAGTTGCAAACTAAATAGCTGTTTAAGAATCTTAACAACCTTGTCTGCATCTTAAATGCATTTTCAGTGTCAAACTAGGAAAAACTGTGAAGAGAAGTAAGAGAGGATGAGTTCCAGTAGTATAAAACTGAAATCAGTAACAATATTTTTTTAATATGTGAAACTGAAGAAATAAGAGATTTTGGAGAATTTGGGAGTATTTTGAGGTGGCATCAACACCACTGTTAAGAAATATACATATCCTGACTCTGTTTCCTCATTGTGACTAAATAATCGTGGCAAATTAGGTGTTAAAATTTCAGGAGAAAGAAATAACATTAAAAAAAAGCATAATGGGTTCAATTAAGGATTCAGAAGCAATAAAAATGAAATAATTTAAGTTTACTTTAGTTATTTTGATTTTAACTGCTTTGATAAGCCTCTGAGCATGGCCAGGATAAACAAAAAGCTTTAAATTTAGATTTAATTGGGAACTCATTAAGCTGTTATGTACCAGATTCTGTTGCCTGTGAAGTGTTTTGTTTAACATCACATTTCTCAGTCCAGTGTGAGCAGGAGGGACTGGTTTGGCTGGCACACTGAGTGCAGACCTGCATCTAGCATTGATGATCACAAACACTCTGCCAATGCAACCAGATGGCAACTGGTGGATTAAAAATCAGGCCCACTCTACTATGCTCAAGATGTTTTCTTTTTGTGTGGGCTTTAATTAGCATGTTACACCTATACTATAGACAGAATTGGCATATTCCTGTCTATTTTCCTTGGATACCAGCATATTTCTGTAAATCAAAGAAACTCATTGTGCTAGACTGATTCTAAGGTGATATAGTTCAAAAAAGATTTACAGCTTCCAATATTAAAAATGTATGGGTAGAGGTAACATATCTTATTTTTCTACAAGATCTTTTATGTCTCCTGCCAGAAAGGTGAAAGGGCCTGCAGAGATGAACAGCTAAAATTGCCTTTATGCAGTGTGGACAGTAACCTCTGGGTGATGACAGTGACAATGCATCAGGGTCAGAGGACAGATCATACATCAGTGCACTCTCTAATCCCAGCTCCTGAAACGTCATCCAGGGAGCCAAGATTTTTACCCTTTTTAAGGAATTATCAACCTTTTTGCTGAAACCCTGGACTTATATCTGTCTCAAATTCCCAGTGAAAGGAGAATTACAAAAATGCACAGGCCAGGAGGAGCAAACCCCAGAGAGTTTAGCATCTGGAATTTGCATTGGAAGATGACACACAAGAGCAAACAAAAAACAGTGAAGGGAAGTCTGCAATGTGAATATCTAGTTTTAACAAGCTTCTAAATTTAAATTTGAACTGTTTAATAAAATAAAATTTCTTAAAGGATAAATGTAGATCAGCAGGGACACTGGAGAAAGTTCTGCTTTTCTCATTTCTCCTATTACAATCTGTTTTCTCTAGTTTTTCCTCCAGAAGACAGACTTCATAATTTTCCTGTATCCATGGTTGACACCTTCTTTTTTTTTAAGTTACTTCCCCACATCTATCATATGGACTGTTTTCCTTTATAATCAACATGTTTAATCAACATGTTTCTCACTTAAAAGGAATGACATCCAACAGCCCAACCCAAAAGGAGTCAACCAGAAAACACAGGAAGATGCCTTGAAATTATCTATTTTGACCAGATATTGGTAACAAAAAGACAACAGTTCAGCTTGTTGCCAGAGGCAAGAATTGCTTTTTCTGGGTGGCTGAGTAATTTGGTTTAAGTTGCAGACGTGTGGGGTTTCCAGAACCTACAGTTCTGGTGGTCAGCATGATGAGTGGACAGGAAGAGCAGACAAATGAGCAGGTAGCATTGCCACAGGTGAATGCAACACCTGGGTCCTGTGCCTGCAGCCCTTCAGCTGCACAGGAGCTGCAGGTGGGTGCTGCAGTGTCTGCATTTGGGCAGCTGGACCGTGCTGAGTGTCCTGGAGCTGTCACCACAGGCGCTGTGGAGTCTGCTGCAGGGAATCACCGGGGAGAAGTGTGAGTGCTGGGAAACCAAGCATGAGTCTATATAGCTGGAAATTGTTACAGCAATTAGCAATTCAAGATATGAAAAACTTAGATCAAAATTAGAGGCCTTTTATCTTTTGTCTCTGCTCATCCCTTGTCCCAGTAGATTTTTCTTGCTGAGGATCACATTGTAAAGAAATGGGGTGGCACTTGTCAATATAGAATGGGTATGAACAAAACTAAGTATTGTTTATGCAATATTTATGTTGTAAAGAAGAAATAGCAGAGATGAATAGTTAAATAATTTATTAATTTTAGCTTTTGGTATTAATTTATCAATTACAATAAACAGAAAGTAGTGCATTAGATCTTTTAAAAACTGAAACATGGATAGTTCTTGGGGTTTTTTCCATTTAGCCTAAGATCCCATCTTGCTCTTTTCTCCATTTCTCCATGTTGTTATTCCTCCATGATAGTCCCTAGTACCTTAATCTTTCTCGGCCACTGAAACAAATATTTAATTACCTGACACAGACAGTGTTATCCTTAGTGTTATCCTTATCACTAAAAATTCTTTCTGTCACCCAGATGACATCTGATCCAACAGCATTCTTGAAGTTTTCATACATTCATTTGCTCTATATTTTATTCTTTCAGTTGTCAAAATAAAAATAGGCTACCAAGCTAGAACTTTAGGACTCGTCAAGGTTGTCACATTGAATGTTAAGGTTACTCTTTTGTGTGTTTTCAGGGTGATTTTCAGACTGACAGGGATGAGAAGTTACTTTGTTGAAATCAGATCTCTTTTCACCTCCCTATCACAATGAAGGCTCATCAAGGTAGAAAAAGCAAGTTTAGAAGGGTTAGAAAGACATAAAAAAACCCCCAAAAACCAGTAACTCAACAGATGACAGAAGGGTGAAGAACTTCTTCAGGTCAAATTGAATCTCTCCTTTTTGATGGATAAAGGCATGGAAATGTCTTGTCAGTCACACTCTTATACTAGCTGGGATAATATTATGATGCTATTTCTTCACAGGACGCAGCTGGAAAAGTATGAAAGTCCATTGCAAATATTCTTTTTTACACAAAAATTAGAAAAATTATGATCAGCTTACAAAAACTCAATTTTTTTTTCTAAGTGCAGCATTTCTAATAGTGAACTGTAGCATTGTTAGAATAATATATTTCAAGATAAAATCATTTCCTCAGAAAATAGTGGGACTCAGTTTAATGAATGCTCCATCAAAGGGCAGTTAGACATGAATCAGATCTAGCTTGAAAGACTGTGTCTTCTAATGAGATTTCACAGCTGTGGATGCTTCTGTAGGTAATACCTAGAGATACTTAGTACATCATTTGACCTCCAGGTATGTCTATGTTCCTGTGGTTCAGATCCCTCTGAAAAGCATGAGGGAACATTATTCTCAATTATTTACTGGGCTTTAATTAGTGCCTTTAGGACCTACCTACTGTGAGCAACATCCAGTGAAGGTACTCAAGAAGAGGAGCCTTGGAGTTTTTCATTTTTATGGTGGACCAAAGTCTCAAGTGTTTTTTTATGTTTTTAAATCATATTGAAACATATTGATGAGGGGTTCCATTTGGCTACTTCAAGTAGTCATCAGCAAGTGATTTGTGAAATATAACAGACTTCCTGTATCAAGAATCGTTGTCAAATCTTTTGGACTCATGTAATCTTTTGAGTTATTGTTAGGACATAGAGCTTGTAGTATTTTCTTTCTTTCCACTAGCTTCAACATCCAAAAGGACAACAAAATACTTCTGTCAAAATTTGATTTCATAATTTAACAATGGAGATACAAACACGTGGATTTTGATCTTTATTAGTGATCTTGTTTACTTTTAAGATTTTCCCTGAGGTTTAATTTAAGAATCCTTAAGAGTTCCACAGTCAGATAAAGCTCTGTTGTACGACATTTGGCTGCTTAAACTCCAGCTCAGAATGTTAATCAGCCTCTGCTTGACACACATTTATTCAGACTGTAAGGGGCACCAGACATATCTTCCCCTGAATTTGAAAGGCTAGAATTAGCTGAGGAGCTAAGACTTCTGTGCTGCAAATATTGCCATTTCTTACGCCAGTGACTTGATTAGGTCAATACATATGCATAGGCAATATCTAGAAAGGATAATGAACTCCATGAACTTCAAGAGAGGCCCTTCTTTCCTGCTTCTCTTTGACTTCTAGCCATTCCACAATGGCTAGAATTTAGAATATTGCTAAATTAGCAATGAGGACTTGACCATTTCATCTGTACTATGATATTTATTAAAGTCTCACAGTAGCATTATTTAACATTTCTTTTGGAATTACATATAAAATAAGATCTTTCTTCCTTTAGTTCAACATTGGCAGCAAAGAAATGGGGACGCATACAAAGCCAGAGAGAAAAAGCCCACAAATACCATAATCCCAATGGAAAATGCAATTAAATAAGAGCTGTGTGCTTTTTCCAACCCTCCTCTATTTCCAGAAAAAGGGAATTATAAATCCCAAAGGGCAAGAAAAGCTGTGGGAGTAATTATTCATCACCCTACAAATTCACAGAGGAAATGCACGGCAGGCAGATTTCAATCACAGAATGGCTTGGAAAGGACCTCAAAAATCATCTCATTGTAACCCCCTCCTTGCCATGGGCAGGGCATCTTCCAGCAGACCAGGCTGCTCAAAGTCTCATCCAAAGGGAACTGAAATTAAGACCTTGACTTACTTGAATTCCAATAAAAATTTTCTATGTCTTTTCTATCATATTTTGGCTTTTTACCATGATTTTACAGCTTGTTTATTATCATCAGCCATAACCCAGAGAGCTACTGGGGTAAGACTTCTAAAGTACTACATGTAACAGCATTTATGGCACATACCAAGCAATTACTTATATTTAAAGGAAAATATTATTGGAGTGATGATTTTTGCTGTCTCAAATAAACTGTGTTTTATAGATCTGCTACTTTGACTGAAATATTCAGCCATGAACTACACTCTTTTTTCACTGCAATTATATTTAGTGAATATAATATAAAATAACCAGACAACATCTTGCAATGATTTAAAGAGCTTTTTGCAATAGCTGCTCTATAAAATTTTAATGAGTACACACAAAGTGATAGACTTGTGTATTCTATAAAAGGCAGACAAATCTGCAGGTAATTTTTGCAGAACTTCTACAGAGTTTATTAAAACAATATTTTACTGATGCTTATGAAACTAAACAGCTCCAACATCCTGCCAATAATTTACTGGCTAATAGTTTTCAAAAGTTAATTTTTGAAAGGAATGGAAAAGGAGAGAGAGAGAAAACAATTTAAATTCTACACATAGGCTTTTGGTTACTATCACTTACAAAAGAATAAAAAGCATAGCTGAAGGAGTTTGGTATTGTTCATGTACACTATTGCTGGCCACCCTAAGCCCTTAGATGGTGCTGGAAACCTCACAGAGTCCCCTGTGAAGTTCCACAGAAGTCCTGCACCAGTTTAGCCCCAGCTCTGAATCCATATGTAAGTTGCTTCAACAACTACAGGCTTGTCAACCCATTTGCATTTTTATCCATGCCTTCCAGAAAACAAAGGAGCCTGACTAGTGCAAAACTGCAGTGTCACAACAACAACCAAACTTCCTTACTGTTCAGATTCATGGTCATGTGATAATCATAATAATAATATAAACAAACAAAAAGCCCCAACACAAATACACACACACACACACACAAAAACCCAAAACAAACCAAAACCTAAAAAGCAAACTCCCCCAGCAAAGTAAAAAAAAAGAAGAAAAAAAATCAAACACAAAAAGCCAACAAAACCCAACCCAAACAAAGAAACAAACCCCAACCTAAACAAAAATAAAATCCCAAAACCCACAAAAAAAAAGTCAACCAAAAAACCCAGAACCCTAAATAACAGGGCAGGAACAAAACAGAGAAGGCTGAGAAGCAGCTGAAACTACCTAAAATTATTTCTGAAATCCATGGTTATTATGTAATCCATTAATACTCTTCTTCTTGTGCTCTTGGTCAACACAAATTCAAACAGTTCTTTAAGTTTTGGGTTAACAACTGCAGTGCTCCATGAAAAGCAGATGTAACTCAGAAAATACAGAAGGGAGATATTTCTTTCACAAGTAAATATATTCAACCTCTTAATTCTTCTTTTCTTTATGCGGTCCAAATTCCCAAATTGTACTTTCTTTTGACATCTGCAGTTTTGGAGGGTGGAATACTGAGTGCCTCATGAGGAAAGTGACTTGCACTGGGGGGTCACAAGGTGGGACATTCTCCCCCTGTTGTGCAACCTCTTTAACTTCCCAACGGCCTCCTCCTTTCCTTCTTTGGCCACAATTGCTTCCATCTTGGATGAAATGGATTTTAACTCCCACCATGACTGAAATGAATTTCAATTGGAGCTGTATCCATGCTTGGCCTTGCAAGCCAGTTTTGTGACCTTGCACTTGGAATTTCCTTAATAAATGAGACACAGCAAAGAACATGTGAATTATCTTTATCAGTGGTAACAAAGTTATTTAGGAAAAGATCAGATTTGCACTTACATGTCCAGAAGTTTCTCTAGGCAACAAATCTACATGAAAATCCATTGTGGATGTAGAAATTTGTAGAATAGGAGTACTCCTGCTTTGACATGTTTAGATTCTCTGATACAAGCAGAAACGAAGGTGGCTAAATAAATGATGTAGCTTAGCTTGCTGAGGATTTAATTCCCCAGGAAAAGGGTGCAACATGCACATACTAGGACAAATTACTTAATCTTCTCATTACTGCATGTTGTAAAATTACTCTTGGCTGAAGGAACATAAAATGGGTGGTTCAAACCCAGGCAGTAAGCTTTTTAAAGTGAAAAGGTAAAATTTACAGGCTGCATTGTCTTGCTTCATCAATACATGATCGGGTCTATACTGAATACTATGTAATATCCTACAATTATATACATATATATATATAAAGAAAGAGAGAAACAGAATCTGATTAAATATTTGTTCTTAATTATTTTATTTCTGAATCAATATTGAATTACATATCTTTAAAATAATACTTTCTTTCCTTGTCAGATGCATAGAATATTGGAATGCAATTTGCTGTCTGTAAAATATATATTTCTTAATTCATATCATAGACTAATTGTCAAGTCATACAAGGCACTTATTCCTCTTGCTTTCAAAAGAAAATGAAATAATTCTATCCTTAGACATACTGCAATAGAGAGAACACATAGTTATGATCTGGAGAGAGTGCTATAGACTAAAACAGGAAATAGGAAAACTTATAGCAGAGCTATACTTTGAAATAGAAAACCAAAAAAGTAATAATTAGATTATTCAGGGCAAAGAACTCAGATGCCAGTTCTCTGATCATCATGCTGTGTTCTGATATGAATCTAAAAAACGGCCTTATTTCATCTTTGATATTTCATTCTGTCATGCTTATCAGGAAGCCACTGCAGTCACTAAGGCAAGGTAGGTCATCTTCAGCTGTGTGCCAAATTGCATTCAAATAAGCTCAGAGTGTTCTAATGACCAGCAATCACTAACTTGTCAACCTCCTCGATCTAACTTCCCCTTTCTCTTATATAACCCACATGCCAGAATTGAGTTTCAATTCAGTATAGCAATTTTGTTATTTCAGTTCTATCCAGGACATTTCATTTTGGCTGTAACTTCTGGATTTTGGCACTAGCTCTGCAATGTTTCACCAGGACTTGTCTGAAATGGATAATTTGAATTTTTACACTTAAACTTTTCCTGAACTCCTTCTTGAAGAGCTTTTTTTTGGTATACTTTTTAAAGTATACAAAATCATGTCAGCTCTTTCTCCTATATCAACTCCAGCTTTAAGAAGATAACCTCATGCAAAAACGATGTCATAAGCCAAAAATATGAAGAACAAGAGTCTTATTCTATGTGAGAAGTCTACCATTTCATTGTGTGCATGTTATACTGCTATAAATGGGCTGTAACCAGTCTCATTCACAGAATCAAAGAATCATGGAATTTCTAGAGTTGGAAGAGACCTCTGGGGATCCAAGGCAGGGTCACCTAAGGCAATTACACAGGAATGCATCCAAGTGTGTTTGGAGTGTCTCCAGAGAGGGAAGCTCCATGGCCTCCCTGGGCAGCCTGTTCCAGTGCTCTGCCTCACCCGGTGTAAAGAAGTTTCTCCTTATGTGTAGGTGGAACTTCTTGTCTTTATGGTCATTGTAACTCACCCTGTTGCTGGGCACACTGAAAAGAGCCTGGCACGATCCTCTTGGCACCTGCCTTCAAGACATTTATATGCATTGGTGAGATGGTGAGATCCCCAGACTAAACAGGCCTAGGTCCCACAGTCTCTCCTCACAAGAGATGCTCCAGACCCCAAATCATCTCTGAAATGGTTCTTCACTGAGCAATTTCCAAACTTGCCTCATCTTTCATGGACTGGGAGCTGAGAATTGGACAGAGCACTTAAGATGTGCCTCACAAGGGCCAAGGAGAGGGGGAGGATCACTTCCCTCAACCTGCTGGCCACACTCTTCCTGATGCAGGCCACACTTCCTGATGCACTCTCACTGATGCAGGATACCCAGGATTCATGTTAGTTCAAACAGACATGAAAAAAGTGAAATACTATAAACTTTAATCTCATATAAAATCTTTTCTCCTGACCCAAGGCCCTTGGAGTCAATAAGAAACTTTTTGCTTACCTTGAGGGACTATTGGGTAGATTCTTGTAATTAAATTTTTAGGCTTTTTGCTTTTTTTCTTGGTAATCGCTGAGATAAAATGCTTATTGTCTGAACTGTGTTGGAATATCTAAAAGGAGGGGAGGTTTTTCATACTACCAAAATAGCTCCTTACAGTAATGTAAGTTTCTTCTCTGGTTATTGATCTGCTTTAAATTAGCATTATCAGAAATGTACAGAATATGGGAATTCTAAAATTTAATTCTCCTCACTGACTCCAAGTAGTTCTGGTGCAGTGGCAGCTTCAGTTATAAATTCTGCAATATTCTGGTCCTGGTGTTACAGCCAAAATTTTCTCATATTGACTAGCTTGTAATATCAGGAAAGTGATATTATGATATTTGACAATTCCATTAGGCATCCTTAGCTAATCCACAGCTACCCTCAGATCTGATCAGATTTAGGTCAATTTAGTTTAATTTTGTCCGACCATTGAGATACATACATATCTCATACACACATATACAAATCATAAAAGCTCCCAACGAGCCTTTCTTTTTATTATTCATGAATAGGTACCAAATAATGATCCTTTCCAGTCACTGTGCTGGGATGAATCCAAATCAGATCATATTTCTTTAATTATCCAGTCTTCCAACTGCACCTCTTTCTTCATAAAGAACAAAAGAGAGTTTTCCTTTGTTAATAAAGCCAGTTGCATTCATTAGACAATGAATAGTTAATGAATTAAACAAAATAAAAAATTGGCTTATTTTGAAAAAGTGAACAAAACTAACACTGACCTACACACCTCTGGAAATTTTCAATATACAGATAGTACATTTATCTGGCTGCAGTCAGATCTAACACCTATAGACACTTTTTATGACAGATTTATTTTTGGGGTCTTTTTTCCCTTCTAAGTGTACATTCCCAGAAAAAACATGGTGTTCTTTGACAACGAGTATGTATTGCCCAAGAACTAGGTGGAATTCTTTGACACAGAGTGAATTGCTCATTAATTCAAAACGCGTTTTTTTCATATTATTTGTGCTGCCTCAAACACCAAAACACTTCACAAAGGGACAGCCTGGCACTTCTTGCAGGGTAAAGTAATTTAACTCCACTGAGTTCCTGATGTATTGGTAATGTCAGGCTGTCACGTCATAGAATCTTTTCTCATGTGGAATGGCTTCCAGCAAGCATTTCTATTGCTCCTGGTCAAAGCCTGTGCAGCACTCTGCCATGAATAGCTTCATGCATCCTGCACATTTATTTCCTGAATTATAGGCCATACACTGGCCAGATTCACATTTCATTTTGATAACTTCTTTTGTTGACCAAGGTTGAATTGCCATGACTGCAAACATTGCTATATAGCCTTTATAAATTTGTTGAAGAGCTATGATTCAGTATTATTATCTTTATTGACATAGGTTTTAATTCGTCATTTACTGAATAGCACTTATGTCCATCTGATCTTCCATAACAATTCCAATATAAAAAACATTGTAACACATTTGTTTATTTTTCAGCATATTGCCTTAGATGCCTCATTTGAAAATCTGAAATACTGAGAATATGCAGAAAGATGTACTGGAAGAGTGCTCATTAGAGCACATCTGCTTTGCTTCTGAGAGGGCAGAAGTCTCAGGCAGGTTGTTTCATGTTTGTTTACAGAAGAATGTTCTCTTCCTGGGCACTTCAACAATATGAAATACACAGTTCAGCACATTGAGGTCAGCAATCTCCTTCCAACCCTGGAAGCAGGAAAAAAAGGGCTTTTTTGGTGTGGGAGGAAAAAGAAACAAACAGCAAATTGGTCTCCCTAGTTTGTGTCTTTTTGCAAGAAAGAGCAATTGTGTTATGAAACAGGTTAGTTCTTCCAGGCTTTAGTAACACCCTTACCTCACTCATCATAACCTGTTTTCCCCTCTCTATAAGAATATTCAATGAGCATTGCTGCATGAAACAGCATTGCTTGAGCGCAGTATGAGTGGAGCACTGAAAGAATGCATAAACACTGCCCTTTGCAAGACTTTGTAAAGGTTTTCATAGGATCATAGAATTGCTTAGGTTGGAAAAGACCTTTAAGATCATCAAGTTTAACCTAATATTGCCACTAAACCATGTCCGTAAGACTACATGTCTTAAATACCTTCAGGGATGGTCAATCAACCATTTCCCTGGCCAGCCCATCCCAATTCTTGATCATCCTTTCCATGAAGAAATTTTTCCTAATAATCAATTTACACCTCCCTTTGTGCAATTTGGGGGCCATTTCATTTTGTCCTATTGCTTGTTCCTTGGAAGAAGAGCCCGACCCCCACCTCTTATAATTTCCTTTCATGTAGTGATGAGGTCCCCCTGAGCCTCCTTTTCTCCAGGTTAAACACCGCCAGCTGTCCCAGCTGCTCCTCATCAGATTTGTGCTCTAAACACTTCCCCAGCTCTGTTCCCTTCTCTGGACACATTCCAGCACCTCAATGTCTTTCCTGTACTGAGGAGCCCAGAACTGAGCATAGGTTTTGAGGTATGGAATCTCCAGTGCTGAGCAGAGGGGCAAAATCACTGCCCTGGTCCTGCTGGCCACACTGTTCCAGGTACAGGCCAGCCTGCCTTTCCTCAGTGCTGACAAAAAAACCCCACATACATGCAAGCAAGCAAGCAAGCCACTACTGACAACACAAAGTACAGAAAATAAATGTAAATTCCAATACACACTGATTTAATGTATTGAAAGGGTCATGGCATTGGATGAAGACTTCTTGAATGGAAAAAAAGAAAGTACAAGGAAGACAAAACTTAGTGAAAGTAGCATAAAATCTAATCCACCTATTTTCAGGAGCCTAACTTAGCCAGGGAACTCTTATTTTAACAGGAGCCACTTGTCTATATTGACACTGAAGCATATTTAGAATTTTTATCTGAAATAAAGCATATTTTCATTAATTTCATAACATAATGCCACTGTTATCCATATTTTCATGATTCATGAAGTACTACTCTACATCCAGGCTCTGCTGCTGCTGGCTGATGCCTCAAGTGTTTTATTGCAATCCCTGCTGATGAAACTACCTACATATGGGATCATAGAGAAGGAGAGTGTGGGCCTTGCATAAACCTCTAAAATTATTGCTAAGAGGATTCTGAGGGCAAAGGCATTCCAAATAGATTCTTCTTGGTTCAAATAAATGCTAGGAAAGTCTGGCCTCAATGGGATAATGAAGCCAAGCTTGAAGGAAACAGGAAAATCAATTCTCAAGAATAAATTGTACCACCTTCTTCTATTACTGTACACATGCAGATTTAGGGAAAAAAAAAAAAACAGAGCAAATGAGAAGCAATTTGTGACTGTTTATTCCTGTAATAGGTGAAAAAGAAAGTATTTACAGTAACTTATCCATTCCAAGCCATACTATTGTGAACTGAAAAGCTCAGCTCAAGTCATTGGCTTAATGCCAATTTAACCTCATCAAGACTTTTGCCTGTGGCACTTACATAGCTATTATGTATATTTTCACTCTGTCTGCAGGGAGAAATGCATATTCTAATGCTTTGAGTGTTGCTACCGTCTTCATATCCCATGAAATTCAATATTTCAGAATTAAAATCTGTGGTTGGGGGAAAGGAGAGGGTGGGTTGTTCGTCTGTTTTTGGTTTTGTTTTGTTTTACTTGCAATTGCCACAGGTGCCATTTTCTCATGGTAGTAAATAATGAAATCTGATATTTTTCTAGAAGGAATAGCTGGGCTTCTGGAACAATATCAAGCACCACTATCCATGACACAGATAGTCACACTGCTGTCCTTCAGTCTGACTTCATTTCTTACTTAAAGGATCCATGTTGTGCAAGCGTTAGCACTTGCTTGAAGACTAATTTAAATTTTTCTAGACTGTGGAAAGATGGTCATGGTTAATGCTAAAAAATGCTCCAGAGCTCAGGTGAAAGCAGTGTCTGACAGTGTTCTGCAAGCTGAACTGTGCTCCTGGTGAGAAAGTCTGAATCTGAATCTGGTGTCAACATCCAGGCCAATGTTAGGCTAGCCAGAGCTCAGCACACTTTAGGTTTCTAAAACTGAAACACATGCACCAAGGAGCCAGGAGGAAAAGCAACGTGACTGTCTCTGTGCTTGAATTAATACCCCAAAGCATGCTCTTCTCAGTCCCACTGATCGTTCCTTCTAGATCTTATTAAAAACCATAAACAAAGCTATGGGATTTCAGAGATATATTTTGGGAAATAAAACATAATTTTCTGCACATAGTGAAAAATGATACTAGCCTCCAGAGCTGTCATCATAGTTTGAATGGCAGTCGAGATGAAGATAAAGTTTGTCCAAATTCTCTGGTTCCTCGTGTGTTAATTTAGTGTGATGCTGGAGAGGAATAACCTCTTCAATAGTAATTGTCAAGTCTAGGATCTCAGACATTGCCATGTTATGGGAGATTTTGACCTTCATCTGATATACCAAAGGCCAACTACAGTGAAAGACAACACATTATTCCCATGTCTTCACAGCACTTTACAGACAAAGACAGATTCGTACCCTAAGGAACTTGCTTCTAAATTAACTACAATAAGCAACAGATACCAATAAGGAAAAGCCAGAGGGACATAATTTAGTTAAGGTTGAAATACTGAAATAATGATTGTCATATTATGGGTATTTGCTGATCATGATCAGGAATGAAAATTATAAATTCAAATGCCTTTTTTTTTTAATGCATAATTATTATGAAGGTATGGACAGAGAAAGTAACTGGCATGATGCTTTGGATTTAGAAGATGCTATATTTTCCATTATAAATTGTCCACAGTAAATATTAACCTTTGCAAAAGAATTTAGCGTTCATTGCCAAGCATTAATTCTAACACAGGAGCCAAATATTTATCCACACCTTTTGTCATGCTCACCATATTTAGACATTTTTGTTATGGAGTTTTATTAGCAGAAGTTCTCAGAGATAGCAATTTTTTTTAAAATTGTCTAATACAACCATGAAAATTAAAGGGATTGACTTCCTTATGCATAGATACATGTGTGCAGCTTTTTTCAACAGGAACAGCAATTGAGGAAAAAACACTTTTGTTTTCACACAATATATTTTAACAAGAAATGACAACATAAGGAATAGTCAAAACCAAAAGATAGGAGTACTTTTGTTACAAAAATAATAGAACTAAAATTTCCAGTGGGGAATTTTAGCTTCTCTGCTGAAAAATAATTCTACAATTCCAGTGATATTTATGCTGCTACAGTGATTTAGTAGCTGTAGAAACATTTTCTCTTCTCCATATTTTGGTTATTAGATTTGAATTCCCTCATTTCATGTTATCAGAATTATTTAGTGACATTTTCTCTTTCCACAAACTCTAGAAATTCCCCATCAGTTGAAATCAGCCTAAATACAAGACTAGAGAAGATTGCATAATGGGGCTGATTTCATTTCACATTTCATGCTGACATTTTTTCTACTCAACAGAAAAATGTCTAGGAAACTTACAGACATGGTTAATGCTGATTGCTACAGCTGGAACATAAATTTTAAAATCGTAGACTGTTGGAATCAAGGGCAAACTTTGCTTCAAGATTCACTCAAAAGATTGATGACTCAATTCAAAATATTTCAAAACCATCTAAGTTCAGTCTTTATGTTTGGAAATACCCACAACAAAAGCCATCAGCTTCTAATTTCTCCCAATAACTTACCCTTCAAAGTCAGAATAATACAAATGTGGAGGCACTGCAAACTCTGTGTTAGACGAGATGTAAGACCAGCCTCTACAACCTACACATTCCCCCAGAAAAATGAGGAGCAAATGTTTTGCAGGGAACAGCTTCATTCAAAGTACTGCAGCAAATGAAAGCTCTTCCATGAACAAGCGGCCAGTTTAAATCAACCCCTCGTTTGTGAGCGACTAAAAGCTTGATTGAAAGCACATTAAAGTCAATGTCAGTTTTCCTATCAACTTCAAAGGGTTTTAACTTACAACTGAAAATCAAAAACTGCAGACATCTGCTGGTGTCTGTTCACAGGCCAAGATGAAATTAATTATTGTTGGTGGATTGGGTTTTGATGTTGTTTGTGGTGCAGGCAGTGATCTGAGATAAAGCCCACCCTGTGCCAGTACAGAGGAGAAAAGAATAGTGAGAAATACTGCCTACACAACTCAAGATGGAAAGTTCTTTCTTTCCCTTACACCACAATGTTAATCATCCTACACAAGAATGTGAGAGCTGAGATTTAATTCAAAAAACATGATGTGCTATCATGACTCTAAGAATTTATCCAGTTCCCCTAGGTTAATCACATACATCAAAGAAGGAGTTCCCAATTTACCACTGGGTCCTAAATAGACAGATGAATCCTTATTTTCCTAAATCAACATGTTAATTCATGTTAGATACTTGTGACTTGAAACCTCTGAATCTAACCAGGTTCAGACAATGTTTCTAAAATTCCCCTCCTACAGGTAGTTTCTTGGGACACAGATTCTTCCTGATTCTGGAAGATCTTTTGGTGCAGTCTGCCAACTTAATTTCAGCAAATCCAACTTTTTTTTTTTTTTTTTTTTTTTTTTTACACTAGTAGCTGTTCTAGTTACAGTAAACTACATGTATAAGCACAACTGAGAAATTAAGATTTGGAATTCGTAGGATCCTGCCCAAGAGATAGATTTATCTACAGAATACTACTGCATAAATCCTTAAAGGAGGCTATGGGGAAGGGGAATCATTCATTTTTCAAATGAAAAGTTGAATTTTAGAGGTGCAAAGTGTAAAGCAGTAACAAGGCAGAATGGGATATATAAAACCAACCAATTAGCATTTCATCATCCATATATTATCTAGGCAATATAATTTATTTCATAATTATAGATGCTCTAAAATAAAATCAAAAGTAATACTCAAGATATCTTTATATGTATCTAGCTACCAGGCAATTAGATTGGAAGACTATTTAATAGTTCCTAAAATATTTACAGCAGTAAAGATTTCAAATCCTATAAGGGTGTGGGTTTGCAACTGTGGGAAATCAACCAGTTAGTGAATACCAAGCGATATGAGAAGCATTTCCAATAATAAACACAATTAGCAATGTAGATGAGAAATCTATCTGATTTATAGGCTGCATATGCAATTATAACACATTAATAAAATGTTACCCACAGAGCAATCCAATACATTTGTTTACCCATGCTCCCAGATTAAGAATGTAATGTTGTCAACCAACCAATTGTGGGCATTACATATTCAAGATTAATTACCATCTGCATGGGACAGATGTTAAATCTTCAATTTCACAGCAAGGCATCTATAGCTTATTTCCCTTGGACTGCTTCTTTCTCTGATCAATAAATGTATCAGCCTAGCTGTTCATCTTGCCACAGAGGTCAGAGGAATGACACATCTGGTTTTGTGTCAAATAAGGGCTGAGGAAATGAATCCTATCAAAGCAGATAAACAGCTCAGCTGCAATGTCCTTCAGTCTTTTACTCATCTGCTCATTATTAAGTTTTGATCATTTGGGGAATTTGCTAACAAAAAAACCCTCAAAATCAAAACCAAGCCCCAACAACAAACCACAAAAAAAAACAAACAAACAAACAACAAAAAAAAAAAGACCAAAAAACCCACACCTTTTAAAGTCATTTCAAACTAGAATTGAATTCATGTTTAATTTTTCTTCTGTGAGCTGGGCTCCATTGCCCACTGCACCTTCAGCTAATTCAATCATGCCAGTTTAAAAGCAGATTTTGGCTAGGAATATACTTGCAAAAACTCTATTTTTTTATTATTATTGTTATAATTATAATTTAATTTTGTTGCATAAAGAAAGAAAATCAACAGGTGAATTATTTGTCATTTTAGTGACCAGAAAGTGCTGGTTTTGAAAAAAAAAACCCAACATAATATATAAATTTTAAAGGCATTATGACTTCACAAAACAATGCATAGGAGTATTCTCAAATTAGGGCTGGACCAAGAGTGGTAAAACAGAAATCTTTCCATGGCACACCATATAGGTTTCTACTCCATCTGCTTCCTTACTTTGCTTAAGGCTCTCGGCAATCTCAGCAGCCTCAGTTTGTGTCACCTCAATCACACATGACTGCTCTGAATTGTCTACTCTGTGAAGATGGGAGTGTCAGAACCCAGGACATTCCCCTGCCTGCCTTGGAGGACTCAAGACCCTGGCAGGGAGCTCCGAGACCTTGGCATGGAGTCACAAACACCTGTGCCTTCCATTTCAACCCATGGAAACAATTGCCAACTTTGCGTGAAGAGTTACAAGCCACAAGAGTTTGAATAGAATGATATTGAATTAATTACAGAGTGAAAAAGTAGAATTTTGGAGATTTTAGAATGGGGGTTCAAGAGGCAAGATGGAGAGGAGTCTGGGCGTGTCCTGTCTTTCTCCTCCTTCTTCTTGTCTTCCATCTTCTGCTGTGCTGGTGACCCTTCTGAATTGGTTTAGGGTAGAGACAGACTGCCTAACAATGGTGATAGGTATTGGCAAATTATTGTAAATAAAGTACATGTAGTTTTTAGTATAAAAAGATAACACTGCCCTGAGGGTGGTCAGTGTGCCATGAACTTACCTGCCAGACAGATCTCAGCGGGTCAGAAAAAGAATGCAATAGATAAGAGAAAATAAACAACCTTGAAAACCAGAGCTGAGGAATCTCAACTTCTTCGAGGGCAGGGCTGGGAAAAAAGATTTTTTAATACCTTGGGAGCCATTTCAGCAACAACAAACCCGACACTGGCATCCCTGGGTGGGCTCCACTCGGGGGGCCCGAGTCCAGACCATTGAAGAGAATTCCAGCCCGAGAAAAGGCACAGAAACAGAGAAGAATTCCTGAACAAACTTCTGCTCTCTGCAATCTCAGCAACCTCAGTTTGTGTCACCTCAGTCGCTCATGACTGCTCTGAATTGTCTGCTCTGTGAAGACGGGAGCTCTAACACAGTCCTGGTTAGATAGACAGCTGTTTCTGTTCTGTTTAAGTTCCTTGGAAATGTCCAAAGGCACAGAAGGAGCCAAGGCCACAATTTCCTTCATCTGGCAAAGTGACAGCATTGCTCAGCTCTCACACATGCACCAGGTCACCTCGGTCTTGTTCCACTGTCACTAACAAGGATATGACCCTTTCTATTGCCACCCCAGAGGAGTGCCCTGAGCACCATGGAGTGCCCTGAGCACTAAACACCTCTGTGCTGCTGAAGATCAGTCCCTGTGCAGTCAGGTGTGCAACAGCCAGGGCAAGAAAAAAGGTCTGACAACAACTGGGAAGGAATATCTAGTTCCTGCCCTGAGGGGTGATTTTAATAAACCCAGCAAAGCTCTAATAAAAACTAAACATTGCTTGAAACCTTGCATCTCCCTCAACGTGTGTGTGGGGTTAGGTCACTTTGACCAGGATAATCAATGACTAAATCCTCCTTTTGCAGTCTGAGCTCAGTCCTGTGGGTGTGTACAATGGTCTCAGTTCCTGGGTGCCTGATTTGGCTTCTGGACAATTATGTTAAAACAACATGACATGGGCATACACCATACTATTAAACATGCTCTTGGTAAGTGTTAGTGATGTTTTCTCCCAAGAGTGGAGATGCCACACATCTCTGCACAATTTCCTGAACTGCCAGAAGCCAATTAAACTGGATCTTCTTGTGAAGAGGGAGAGAGATAGTAAATTAAAAGGTCTAGATCTCCTGCAGAGGCAGCTGAGTAAGGCATTCACATGTTTGTATTAAATTAGGCTGAGCATGGTTTCCTGACTGAGAGCCTGTATGTAATACTTCTGTGAGGCAATCCCTATGTTAGACAAAACACAGGCATGGTCTCAGAAGTTTTAAATTCTACCCAAGAATCTAGATGCAATATAGACCTTAAAACATTTGCTTAAATAAAAACTGTGGACAATTGCTACAGTCATAAAATTGCAGAATGTTTTGGGTTGAAAAGGACTTTTAAAGGCCATCCAAACCCACTGAAATGCTTAGGGACATCTTCAACTAGACCAGGTTGTTTAGAGCTTCATCCAACCTGACCTTGAATGTTTCCAGGGACTGGACATCTACCACTTCTTTGGGCAACCTGTTCCAGTGTGTCACCACCTGTATTGTTAAAAAATTCTTCTTTATATCTAGTCTGAGTATACCCTCCTTTCATTTAAAACCATTATGCTTTGTACTAAAACAACAAGCCCTGCTAAGAAGGTTGTCCTCTTCTGTCTTTTCAGCTCCTTTCAAATACTGAAACACAATAGGTTGGTTCTCCCTAAATCCTCATCTCCAGGTTGAGCAATCCCAACTCTCTCAGCCTTTCCTCTTTGTAGAGGTGTCCCATTCCTCTGCTCATTTTTATAACCTTCTTTAGAACTTGCTGCACCATGCCTGTGTCTTTCTTGTTCTGAGGATCCCAGAGCTGGATGAGATAGGCTGGTGAGAATTCCAGGTGGGATTTCACCAGAGCAGAGGGGCAGAATCACCTCCCTCAGCTTCCTGCCCACACTGCTGGTGACGCAGCCCAAGATACAATTGGTTTTCTGGGGTGTAAGTGCACATTTCTGGGTCATGTCCAGAATTTCATCCACCAGCCCCCAAGTCAGGGTTGCTCTCAATGCCCTTTATCTCCCGTATTGATACCAGGGGTTGTCCTGACTCAGGTGTTGAACATCATTGCCCCACTCCTCAAGCTTAAAATGTATAAATGTAAATGTATAAACACAGAATTAGGGTTGCACAACTAAATTTTACTTTGAATTTTTTATTCTTTATCACCTTATTAATACCGGCACTGTTACTAGGCCAGAAAATGTAGTTCCCATTTTATAAAGGATAAGGGTAATCTCAATTTTATAAATGGGGAATTAAGACAAGCATAGATTCAGTAATCTGTCTAAAAATTAATTTCTTTACATGTGTTCTAACTCCTTGAATTCCAAGTGAATTTGCTTCCACATTCTTTTCATTTTTTAAAAAAATCTCAGATAAATTACAGTAACAATTGTCACCAGCACTTTACTCTGTAACGAAGGCAAACACACTGCTCTCAGGATGTTCTGTGTTGTGGACACTGTGTCCAGGACGCAATGTTTTTGAGAATCTGGTTTATGATGGACCACTTTATCTGCTTCCATTGACGGGGCTCTCTATAAAGATAAGTACACAGCTGTGCTGCTGGAGTTTTGTGCAAGAGGAACTCATTGACTTTGAACTTTTGTTATTTTGGTTATATTTGTTTCAGTGGAAAAAAGGATAAACAAGGCTCTGAATCACTTTACACAATACATAGAAAACTTGAAGATTTCATTTGTGCTCTTAGCCATGAACTGTAGGAAAAACAACATTTTCCACAGAAATACTGTTTCCATTAAAAATAAGCTCGTCTCGCTGCTATTGTTGCAGCAACATTTAAAATGTGAACCAAGTGAAAAGATAAAGCTCCTACTGAAGACCTGTGGGGACCTTGCTGTTGTTGCTGGAGGAAGTTAAGTGGAAGAAACAAAGCAGGCAGGGGAGTTAGTCTGACAGAGGGAGGCTCAGAGAAAGGCCAAGGACATTGCCAGGAGCCAGGAGCTGCACTAAAGGCATTTCACATGCTGGACTCACATTTGGACATGGGAGAAGAGGTGTTTCTTTAATGAGATTTCTTTCAAAATCCAGAGAACACCATGATAGAGCTGTGATACAGTTTCAATGGCTCAGATTTCCTGACTTCTTTTGCTGCCATGCTTGTTTATTGCCTGCAGGCTTCAGAAAATAGTTTTAGGAGTCCTGTGTGCCAGGTAGCTCCCTATCTAGTGGAAGAGACAATGTTGTTTTTTTCCTTTGGACTTTTAAATATAAAATTTGTACTGTGATCATCTGCACTTCTCCATTTAAAGGGGTCTCATTTGGCAGGAAAAAAAAAAAGGATTGCAGTAAGAAAAGAAAGGCAGAAAGGGGGAATGTGATTCTGCAGTTTAACAATACTGACTTAGAAAAAGGGGTTTAATAAACACCAAACAGGAGAAAAAGAAAGATGGAGCAAAAGAAAGTTGTCAAACACTAGAATAGGCTGCCCAGGGAAGTGGTGGGATCACCACACCTGGAGGTGTTTCGAAGACATGTACATGTGGCACTGAGAGCACGGTTTAGTGGTGGACCTGGAGATGCAAGCCTAATGTTTGGACTCAATGATATTTAAGGATTTTTCGGCCTAAACTGTTCTGTGGTTCTGTGATTCTGTGTATTTTATCAGCACTCAGCTAGGACAGTCAGTTTCTGGTGTCCATTTCTGCAACTGCTTCCATGTATCACTCATTGACCAATATTTATTAAAATAAGGAAGGAGATTGCCTCCTGTGCACACTGATCCAACTAGGAAGGTAAGTGGAGTTTTAAGGATGTCCCGCTATGTAACATCTGCTGTCTAACACTAGAGTTTTCTCATGAAGTAAAGAGATTTCCTGGAATTGTTACTGAGATATTTAACTCTTTTTTTATTGGCTTGATAGTCAGCTTTTTATTGGTGTCTTATATAATTTCCAACAGATCTCTGTGGTGTGATCTTGATAAGATTTTTTTTTTGTAAACATAAAGAGGAAAACTAGTTGGTAGGAAATGACAAGTGACTGCTACAAAGTTGCTTGGCATACAGGATGGAGAAAAGGACAAATCCTGGGAAAAATGTAGGTGATCTGTCTCACTGGAAATTCAAATATTTTGATGCCAGTTTTGTCTCAGACAAGAAAGAAATATACTAAAATGTCCTGTGGGACACACCATGGTACACAATGTTGGCAGAGGCAGAGTTGTGGGCCACAGGAATGCATGGCATTGCAGCCCATGGCAGATATTGGAAAAAAAAGAAGAATTTAAGACCCACTCTTGTTAGCTTTTATTTAATATTTGGAGACATTTTCTTAAATAATAATAGTAGTACAGATTCTCTATTTTATCAGAACAGATATGCTCTATATCTATATATATATAGATATTGAGAATATATATCTGTTCTGTATCTATATATCTGCAATAGTCTCTAAATTATCAGAAAACTTCATCCAAAAAGGAATATATTCCCTGCAAAATTCACCCTAGACTTCACCACTGAGACATGGAATACTTTGTAATTGCAGAGATGGAACTTGTGATTCGCCCTCTGCAAACCCCTGCTCCTTTTCTTCGCCTCCTGAAGCAAATACTTGAGATAAAAGAGATTTTTTTTTTTTAACTTTCTGGGTCATTTTCTATATAGAAGATTACTCCTCTCATGTCTGTTGTTAACCGTTCCTGTTACTCTAGCTTCTCCTTGTGTTTCCTCATACTCATGGTAATATCTCTGCTCTTGTGGCTGTGCTTTGCCACAAATGTGGTTAATAAATGACTCATAATATAATCTGCTTTATAATCTAGTGTGGAACTGTGTTGCACTGGAATATCAGGTGCATACTTTGTACCACATAATGAAACAGGAAAGGTACTGAACCAGTAAAGTTTTAATTTCAAAATTACATGGGTTTGCAAAGTGCATAAACTTCCTACAGCAATAATCAAGGGTAATGAAATCCTGCAGGTATTTTGTGGGAGCCCTCACCAGTGCAGTAACGCCACAGCCCACAAAGGGGCACCCAGATGCTGCTTTTAAATCCACAGTCCTCCACTGCCTTCCCAAGTGTATTTCCAGACACTTTAACTTCAGAAGTTTCCAGACAAAAGTTTCCTCTCACCATGACACCACTCCCAAATCTTGGTGAAATCCCAGCCTATAAAAACCTCTGCAGTCAGAAGGATTCATTTGAATATACATTTAGTTAATCTCTCTTCATTTATTACCCTGACAACTATGATACAAGAGTAATTTACAGATATTGCTTTTTTTCCTGCAAAACTACCAACGTGTTTTAGACTAATGAAATTGAGCCCAACAAAAACATTAAAAAACAACCTCAGAGGAAAACTGCCAAATGCTTGTTTGGCCAGAATGTTTATCATAAAAATAACTTTACACATGCTCAATTCTTATCAGTCAAATGCTTCTTGAATTTGCTCTATATGCATTCGGCTATACCTTTCCATTTTCTAGCAAAGTCTATCCACACAGACATTGCAATTTTGTCCCTTTCCATTGCTGAAAGCTCAGAAATGAGTCAGCTTTTCCAACAAACCCCCTACATTCCCAATTTTCCTGGTATATTGCGCTGAACATATGTATGCTAGTTCTTTTTTTCATGTGAGTCTGTAGCATCTCTGACCCACTGGAGGAAAAAAAGAAGTGATGGGCCCAGTTTTGAGGCAGTCAGGATGTCAATATTTTTCTCAGCTGTTAGGAAACCTGTAATGAAAGCGGATTTATAGCAATTTTATTCCACTAAAAAATCTGCATAATGAATCTATGGCCATGATTTCTGCCCTGTATATTTGCCAGACCACTGCTTTAAATACTAATATTCTCTGAGAAACAGAGCTCTGCTTATTGTAGGGCTGAGAGGGCAAATCAAGATAAATCAGATTAACTCAGCCAATGAAAGTAATAGTTTTACTCAGAAACAGATGACTGGCATGTCTACATGAGCATCCTGGTGAGCATCTTGTGTTTTAGGTGAGCACATTCTACCATTCTAAGCAACATTAAAAACATCTTCTTGTATTTAAAAACAATTCACTATTTTGCTTTGCTAATTAAAGAGGAAATGTATGCAATGATTGAAGAGAGGGCATTAGGGGAATGGCAAGCCATCAACTTCTATGACTGTAAATTCTCCCTGTCAGTTTTAACTCTGCCATTCTCTTCAGAACAGTGCCTAATTCTGTATCTGCCATGACAGCATCTTATAATAGTCATTTGCAGAGGTTTAAATCAATTTACAAAGCTAGAAAGCACGTCACATTTCCGATAAAAATCACACATTACATCAATTGGCAATAGCTTTGCCTCAAAAATAGTGGCTGGAGAAGGGTAGCCACATGGAAGTAATGAGATTTGAGAGATTTTATTTGGAATATTATGTTGCAAATAAACAGTGTAGCTATTATCTGAGAATCCTCTCAATTTTACCTATATTTTTTTTCAAAAATAAAATTGTGCAGTGAGGTACGCAATCCATAATGCAGATTCTAGCTATAGATGATGTTTATTCTCACTCATTGTTCTGTTCTTTTGAAGATTGAAATAACAAAGATGGCAATATTGTGTCACCAGCAGCTTGCAGGAAATGTCTTTGGAACTTGTATTAATCCATTTAGCATATGCTTGCTTAAAATCTTGCTGCAGAATGAGAAATGAAGTGTCATGAACTCAGCTGTAAGATAATAGTACTCAGCCAAGCACATTTGTATCTTGATATGTCTGGTACAAAAGAAAGATTTATTATGTGCTACCCATTTACAGCACATTGCAGGCAGAGTTCTAATTAGCCAGGATGGTTAAGATTTGATTTAAGACAATGCTTCTACCAGTTTGATTTTTGCTAATAGGGCATAAGTGTTCCATACAGAATTATTTCTTCCTATGTTACAACCTGCTCTGGGTTAACTGTGTGCTGAAGTCACATCTTTTCTTTTCCTGCTTTTTCATCATTTGTTATGAGAGAATACAGAGGCATTCATTTGATCACTCCCCATATTTACACAATGAGAATGATATTTCTCAGCAGTTTACCCAAAATGTCACCATTTTCAAATCAATAATGATTGTTAAGAGGATTGCAGACTCCATTTTTACTCACTAGGACATTTGATGGATTACATTGATCATAGCTAAGTACCCTTTGGTATCAGACAAAGGTCTCTTTTTTATACTTGTTATAGTCCAATGCAGAAAAATAAAAAAAATTATATGACAAATGAACATTAGTGAAGTGAGTAATTAGAAGTATGGTTTATGGCCAACAGTAGTTAAATGGCTTAATCTTTATTAGAATTATGGTTTATGGCCAATAGTAGCTAAATTACTTCGTTTTTAAATATATATGATGAATCATATTAGCAGAATGGAGTGTAATGAAGGTAATGAATGCCTAATTCTCTTATGGAAATGCACAATGCCAGTTTCAGACAGAATCCTAATGACATAATTGTGCATGAGGATTTTGCTGTTTGTTTTTTTTTTTTCTGAAGTCAGACCTTTAGACAGTTTTAAACTGCATTCTTAATAGCTCTTGGTTTGTTTGTTTCTTTTTTTTCTGAGAGACAAGATGGCACAGAAGGAGCCCTATGAAATCTTCCACCCCTAATACCTTATGGCAGTGACTTGGATTGTCCCCAGGCTGATAGCAGTCATATATTAGTAACATTATTGAATGGCTTTCTCAGTAGATTTCTCAGTTAATTTTTCTCATGGACTATAGCATGTAGGACAGAGCTAACAACAGGATTTGCATCTTCACTGGAGGCATGGAAAATACTGGAAGCAGATGGATGAGATATGCTGGTGAGGCAAGATTGCATGAAATTCAAAAACTGCAGCATCTGGTAGCTGTGGCATTCACATTCTCTGAAAAAAAATCCCTTTGCCTGGTATTTTTCCCCTGGGAAGCTGAGAAGCCTCAGAGAAAAGGAAAATAATTCTTATCTCATTTGCTTCTCCTCTGTTTTGTTCATGTGGAATGTGTTTGGAGATTGTTTACCCACAGGTGATTGTTTCATTGGATTCTGCTGTGAGTTGTTTTGACTCATTGGCCAATCAGTGCCAAGCTGTGTTGAGACTCTGGAAAGAGTCACGAGTTTTCATTATTATTTTTTAGCATTCAGTATCGTTTCTGTATTCTTTAGTATAGTTAGTATAGTATTCTTTAATATGATATAATATTATAAAGTAATAAATTAGCCTTCTAAGAACATGGAATCAAATTCATCATTCCTGCCTTTGTCAGGACATTCCCAGCAAATACAATAGGTAGCAGCTTCCTAGTGCTCTGGTATGGAGAGAACTAGGATGCCACAGTTCTAATCTACTGTTGTGTCTCAAATGTGAGGAAACAAAACAATTGAGTCAAACCTAGAGTTAGAGACTGGGATTTCCAGTCCATTCCTACTTCCTTTGGTCAAAGGATCTCATGGGCTGCAATTATATCCACCTCCTCCTTTAACTTGTCCTCCAATTAGCTGTCACTAATGGTTAAATGATACAAAAGTAAGTTTAAAAGTTTAGAAGTTTAAAAGTTCCTTTCTTTGATGACAATTTCTCATTTGATTTGTGACAAGCCAACTAGTCTCTCACACTCCTTGTGCATGGAAATAACCCACCATGATGTGTTTTGGTTTCTGCAGCACCTCTTGTCTCAAATACCCAGATTGGCTTGACACGGGGAGTGGAACATAAAATTGAGGACAGCAGAGAAGTGCTTCCAGGTCACTCAGTTTAAACTTAGACATGGTAAAAAAGAGAAAGAAAGAGCACTTTCCTCTTAGCCTGTTTGAAACTTTGTGGGATATGGATAATTTGGAAGTAATTAAGTCAGAATTCTAGGAGGTGCTGCCACCAACGCCAAATGTGAAGACAGTACAGGCAGGTGTTTGGATTTTTCTGCAACATGGGTTGTCCTGCACATGCAACTTGTTATCATGTTTTCAGAGGCAATGACAACACCTTTGGAACTTTTTGGATGCACTGACTTCCAGGATTCTCCTGCCACAAGTTTACATCTCAGCAGAAACATGATCTAGACAAGTTGTCTGCCTTTTTCCCTAGGCCTTTCTACACAGCTAGGCTTTAACAGTAAATAGTTGGTGCAACAGCCTGAAGCAGCACATAGAACATCTTAGTAAAGGAAGAGATATTTGCTCCACTTGCCGTTCCAAGAGAGAAGAGTTCATTTATTTTCCCAACTTTTTCTCTTTCAGAAAAATTCAAAATGCAAAAAGGTCCACATAGCTGTGATTTAGTTAAATATTGAGCCCATGTAACACTAAGAAAAGGTTGCATTTAAAGCTACTTATCTTCAGACACTGGTGCTTTCAGAAAAATGTCCCTGGCTAGGAGGTTTCTTGCAACTCCTGTTTTAATTCATCTCATAGAAAGTAAATTTGCAAAGCTGTTCTGCTGTCAGGGAGAAGGAGCTAGGCTACTGTGTGTTAGAAGTTCCAGAGGGAGAGCTAGAGAAAAAAATCCTACCAGTCAAAGTCAATGCAAAACAATACATTGCTTTTAATATGTTTACCAAGAATCGTTGTTCTACCATTTTTTTCAGTCCTTTTCCATGAAATATGCTTCACAAGGGACTGTTGGCGTGTACACAACAAAACAGACAAACGCAATGTTAAGGCAGATTGTTTAAAAAGAAATTAATAACAAATGTTAAAGAACCACAATATGATACCCTGGGGAATGTTCCAAGGGAACAAATGGCTTATGCAATTCAGGGCATGCAACTCTGGCCTGCACAGAGCATCAAATAGGGGTGAAGATAGCCATATGATTTTAATTGAAAGATTATGCTTTTAAGCCAGTGCTGGTTGCCTTTGTTACATGGTGCACCAAACCACTCCAGTCAAAGGACTCAAGTGACTGAGCTGACATTTGAACAAGCACTGAATTTTGGGCTATTTTTTATAGCCTCCCTTAATTTGCAGGGTTATAAATGCCCACTACCATTTGAGATATGACAATATTCTCTAAACAATTAGGAATTCTCTTGGTTAATAAGATTGGAATCAATATTTTTTCTGTTTGTGAATTGTGTTCAAAGAAAATTTGGTTCCCAGTCTTTTATTAAAAAGTGGATGGAATAAGTTTAAAAAAATTGTAATCCCATTGTAGTCCAATGCAGAAAAATAAAAAAAAAAAAAATAAACATTGTTTAAATAGTTTCTGGTGTCAAAAGGACAATTATTTATCACATTCATATCTCAAGTTTTATATTCAGCTGCCAGTGAGGCTACAATTGTTACCAAGTTCAGGAGTAACTATTTCTTAAATGCCTCTTTAAATTTATATGTGCTGCTGAACAATCATTGAACAGACTGTAGTTATTTTCAGAACTAAAAAATTTGAAGGCTGTATTGATTTTTCAACAAAGTTTTCTGGGTATTGAATTTTTTATACAATTTCTCAAGTTTTAATGCATAAATTTAATCTTCTGTATTTTAAATCTCAGTTTCTAAGCAGCAAGGAATCTAAGTGAAGATTATTTTTTCAGGCCAAATATAAACAATGCATACAAGTGGCTGAAATGGAGTTACTTAAATCATAGCAATTCAGGCAGAATTTAAAAGAGAGAAAAGTTCCAAATATCCAGAGTTTGCATCTATTTTAGAAAATAAAGCAGGAATAGGTCTAGAACAAAAATATGCCCTTTTTTAAAATTCAAAATTTGAAATTTAAGTTCAAAATTTCAAATCAAACCCGGTAGCTACTGCACCTGTCTGGCCCAGGGGTGGGGCAGAATGCATGGATGGCTCCTCTCTCCCATAACTTAATGTTGGCTTATTTTGATTCATTCATCACTCCCCAAAAAGTGATTTATTGTCTCTTATTGTGTGTGTGATATATTGCTATTTCATAGAGCTTTTGATGCAGCCCATCTTTCAACATGTTCCAGGAATCAGAAGCTCCAGTAAATACACAAGCATTGTTTATAGGGGTTCTATTTAGTGGTGGCATCATATTTACTGTTGTGGGTGTAGTGGTTATCCAGGTAACTCTGTTATCTAAGAGGCATTCATCTTTTCTTCCGTTCCTTTTCTCTCTTCATCAAAAGTTAAAAATAGGATTGGCTTTGATGCAGAACATTAATTCAAGGGAGCTGATGTGAGGACCACAAACGAAACCTGTCATCTCCCACCTGCAGCTTTGTCAAATGTGAGGTGGTCTAATTTGCCAAGTTTCCCAGAGATGTCAGGCACAGCTGCTACTCATTTATGGTTTATAAAGGGACTTTAATCAAACCTATGTGGACTCTCAGGGCTTGCACCAATGGCAGGGATAGACTGAACTCACTAGATCCTTATTTATTAGTGTAAAGATAAAAGGTTTTTGAAAAATAATATCTGGATGTTGTAGTTGGAAAGATTGGTAGGATTAAATATAAGTACAGTAAGGGCTGTACAATAAATATTTGTTCTAAAAGAAAAGTCAACAAAGATGTAGCTTCTGAAAGATAAATTCTGCAATGGTAAATGTCAAATATTGGGGCAATGCTAAGAAAGAGATTTAATATCCGATGTCTTAGGAGGAGAGCCAGATAATGAAAGCATTGAGATTACACACAGGGTTTTTCTTCACATAGTAATTTAGGTGGGATGGAAAAAAATCAAGGATGTTGGTACAAAGAAAACTTGTAATCTGAAAGATCTGCAAGTTTGTTTGGCAATACAAAGTTTACAATGATCTTCAATAAAAAAGAGTGTCTCTGTGGTGGGCCTGAAAACTGAATGATAGGTAGTAGTTCTCACAAAAAAATTCAGCCTTCTGTTTGAAAATATCAGCACAAATATCTTTTTCTAATTTTTATGTCTTTATTTCTGGTAATAGTTCTAATTTCAATGAGAAATATCAGCTTGCATGCTAAATGATTGATTGAACCAGGAAAATCATACTTTGCTTGTCTGGCAAAAACAAAGAGAAATTTTAAGATAAGTTCCCACTAAGGGACAGAATTTCATCTTGAAGGGAACTGCTAACTCAGTTATGAAGGACACAGAGAGTGACATATGTTAGCATCTCACAACTCAGCAATTGGCTGTAGACAAAAATGGTGATTTGATGCCAAAGGCAAGCAGCTGATGTATAGCCTTACATGAGCTGCAGGTTTAAAATTAAAAAAAAAAAAAAAAAAAAAAAAAAGGAAGCTTGTCAAAATCAGCCATGATCTCTTTATGGCTGAGCTAATAGTCAAGTACAGGGCACTGTCACTATCAAAAAAAGAACCATGATATATTGATATATTTCACTGGCTGCTTGTAAGTAGGTAATGGATTATTTCAGTGGGTGACTGCAGTGGTCAGGAGATCACAGGCTAATGAGAACAGGATGACTGTGTGCCAACAAACACTAATGAGCAGCTATTCTCATAATCAGTGGTGGGACTTGCAGTCCTGGAAAGGGCACAGCACAACAGCACATGCAGATGGGACACATCCAAGTCTGGCACAGCAGGCTATTTGCCTGAACACAGGAATTGAAATTACAACACTGATAAAACTGGGCCATTGGTGTCTGCTAGATATATGAATAAAATCATTGACCAATTTAAAAACATCTAATATTGTTTTTGCGTGTTCTGACAGTGGTGGAAGGTTGTCAGTCAGGAGGTATCTCATTAAATGTATATGAGACAGGGAGCATGACTCAACAACTTTGATCTTGAGCTGCTGCTATAACATTCAAACCCATTGTGTATTGTTTGGTCACTATCATTTTACATCCTGGCCGTTTTTATTGCAATTAATGAATACAGAATATATTCAATAATCTAGGATTTAAATATTTCAGAAAATCTTGATTATGGGATAAACAAACTTTGGAGGAATGAAAACCTGCAAATATTACTTTCTTGAAATGCTAGGAGAATGGAAAAGTGAAAGGCCACAGAAAGCTGGAAAAGGACCAGGAAAAAGTTAGGAACTTTTCCACAGTACCATGGTCCTTGCAGACTGAGCACTTTTTCCAGGTCACCCTCACAGCATAGTTAGTTACCTTTCCTAAAATAAAAGAAATATGAATAAAACATAAAAACAGCTTTACAGCCTTTTGTGTATGTGTGTGTATTAATCTTTTCCTTTCTGGTGAAATTATTCTCATCACTAAGTTGAGGAAGTCAAGTCCTTCCCATGCTGTTTTTCAGTCCTCTTATCATAACTGCTGACATTACTCTGGCTGAACTCCAAGGCTGCCCTGTGCACATGCCACAAATCCAGCTGACAGGCTGGCCTTATCCACTAGATTTCAGTTTTTCATTTAGCCTAACTTTAAAAACTTTGCTTTTTTTTCTTTCTTTCTTTTTCTTTTTTTTTTTTTTCCCCAACACAGATTTCTTCCCAAGTACCTTCAACATCTGTTAATTTGATCTTCTATTCTCAGCACTGGACCTCCACTGACTCTAATCCAAAAACTCCATTCCTTGAGCAAAGCTCAAAGCAGCACCATATTCTTATAAATAGAGCTCCAGTTAAGTCATCTGGTCTCTGTCACATGAGCACAAGAAGCTGGGGAGCAAAGTGAACTTCAGACCTGGAATCTGTACATCGCAAAGGCCCAGTTCATCTTCCAGTGTTTTATACCTAAAATGGAAAGACTTGCTAAATTTAATCTTTATCTTCCACATGAGAATGCAGACTCATGTCCTCAAAATTCTGGAAGCAAGTGTTTGATTTTTTTTCTTTGAGAGTAAAATATTCTGGAAACTGCTTTGTCTGAAAACTGGTATTAGGAAAGCTTAGCAGTAAGAAAGCTGACCTAGAGAGGATTTTCTCAACACTGCAATATCTACAAATAGATTTTACCTTTTTGAATCTAATGCATCAAAAAAAGTAAAAAGAATAGCTTCATGTCTTAGAGCTTTAAATATCAATTACGGCAGGATTCCTTTCAGGGAGGTGAGTTTATGTATGTTCAAAGTAGAGGTACTTACCCTACACTGTGGTAGGGAGCAGTCCTATTTCTATAGATACTAACACTGTACAAAGAGTCCTTCTTTCTTTAGAGTCCTTATTCTGTCCTTTCTTCATTTCTAAAGTAGAGAAACAAAGCTGCTCTTTTCAACACCAAATATTTTTTATTTGAATTATGTCTGTCTGTGGACTTTTCTGACTACTGTCTGAACTGACATAAGAGTTTCAGGTGCTCTGCTCATCACTGAGCTTAAACAATCTGTTCTCTCAAAGTCAGATAGCATAATTATTTACTTTTTGGACTTTCTGTTCAGGGCTAAATATATCCGACCAGCCAGGCCACCATAAAGAATGTGCCTGGAAAATAATGTTAAAGCTGTCCAGGAAGGGAAAGCATTGTGCAGTATGCTTCAGTAAATGGATTAAATGAAAGGCAGGCACTTTTATTCTGAACTTGTTCTCCCAGCAAGCAGGAAAATGTAACAAACAGGCCAAGTACCCACTGTTCTCTTTGTCCATACAGTGGTCGGGTTTCCTTATTTCATTTGTGGCCAATGCAGTGATTTTATGAGTCACTTATACCTGTTTTGACAAAGTATTTGGCAGGATTAATTTCTCTGAAATATCCATTTCTTCAAATTATCCATAATGGCGTTTGAATGTAACATTGTATTAGCAGTAAAACTGTCACTGAGCACGTGGCCATTTCTTTTCATGGCGCAAAGACATTCTGCCCATGCTTTAAACCCTGGATCTGTAAATACAGAAAGGTATCATTAGAGAAAGAATAGACTGCTAATATTTTGCTGGGCTTTTGGACTGAGTTATTTCCAGGGCTCATTTCCTGTCTAGAGATAAGGCCTGAGGCTGCAAGGTCTGGCCCCACCTTGCTGCATCATCCTCACTCACACGGCTGCATCACACACATCTGCTGCATCCTTGTTCTCCCACCTCTACAACAGATAAGGCAATGCTTATCTTCTTTGCATTGTTTTTTATATTAAATAATAAATGTTTATATTTTGAGATATAAACAATTCATATTGCAAAAGTACCTTTCATGGTTTAGTCCCACCTGGCAACTCATCCCCACACAGCCACTTTCCCCTCCTCCAGCAGGATGGAGGAGAGAATCAGAAGGGTGAAAGCAAGAAAACTCATGGCTTGAGATAAAGACAGGTTAATGGTACAGAAAATGAAGGGAAAACATTTATAATAATAATAATAATAACAATAATAACACAACGCTAAGTAAACGATGCACAGTGCAATTGCTCACCACTAACCAACTGATGACCAGCCAGTCCCTGAGCAATGGTCTCTGGCCACCTTTCCCCCAGATTGTACAATGAGCCTGTCACCATTTGGTATGGAATATCCCTTTGGAAGCTGGGGTCAGCTATCCAGGGTGTCTCTCCACCAAAACTTCTTGTGCCCCTCCAGCCTTCTTCCTGGCAGGACACGCAAAGCTGGAATGTTCTTGACTTAGTATAAACACTACTTAGCAACAACTGAAAACATCCCTGTGTTACCAACATTATTCTTCATGCTGCATCCAAAACACAGCACTGTATTATATAATAGGAAGAAAATTAACTCTACCACAGCAGAAATCAGGACGGAATTTCAAAGTCACAGAAAAAATATTCTACTTCAAACCATTATTCTACTCTGAAATCCTTTTATTTTTTATCAAGGAAGGTGTCTTATTAACTTCCTAGGCCTCCTCTCCCCCATGTTCACCATTCCCATTTGGATATGCATCATACACAGATATTACAGGTTTCATGGGTAGACAAGAGCAATTCTATCACTTTCCAGTGTAAAAATTGAACAGTGCATGCATGGTGGGATCACAGCATAACTCATGCTGGAAGGAACCACAGGAGGTGCCCTGGTCAGCCCCTGTGTGAGATTGCTGAGCACACCCTGAGCCTTGGAGGATGTCAGGATGTCAGAGCCACCTCACTGATGGCAGCACTTCTAGTACATTGTAGTAGGCTAGAAATAATAGATTGAAAATCTGGCAAAAATACCAAAACCAAAACCCTCCCACAATCTCATTGTTTTTTGATATTTGCTGGGAAAAAAAAAAAAAAGCTTTAACAAACCTAAAGCACTGGCTCTATATTACTATTAGAAAAATATCATCCCCCAGTAAGGAGCCTGTGCTGATATTTGAAAGAAGAGCCCCTCTAAACATTCATTGTCTAATCCAGCTCTTATTGAAGTCTCTGAGGAAATTCCTATCAGTGAGCAGGATCATCCCTATTTCTCTTTTTAACTGATTAGTGTGTGTTTACATGAAGGCCATGTAGGCACCAATTAATCTGTGTTCATAGAGCAACTGCAGAGCTTAAAAATCCCTGACATTCTCTTCTATTGGTAATTCAGAAATTTGCCTTGGCAAGCAACAGGATTGAGAGCATCCATCTCTTTTCAGATTTAAGATTCCAGTATTTCTTTGCTGAAATGTAGTTTTTAACTCATATGATTCTAAGTATTAAACAAATATAACCCAAATACAGGGTAGTTTTAAGGTTCAGAGAAATCCCAGAGTTTCTGGTCCTGCTCACAGCTTTGCTGAGAATCCTCAGGAAGGAATTTAGCAAGTGTGTTCAACTTCACAGTTACACTGTCAAATCATGTGGGCAGAAGGCAAACAGTCAAGAATTACATGAGCCAAATGCTGCTGCAACTTTTCAGGAAATTCCGAGCAGCAACAGAGGCAGACAAAGAAGAAAATCAAAAGAGAAAAATGGTCAAAGCCTAACTGCTTCACCTAGATGCTCTCCAAAGAGAATCTTATGGACTTTATTAGCTCCTTGTCCATCCATATATTTGCGTGCCTATGGAATTCTTGCACCATGTAGGGGAATACATCATGATAATGGGAACCATGTGTTTTATACACTCCAGAGGATGTGTCCTGTTTTTTCAGAAGGCCCAATTTGCAGGATCATTGACTGCACAATAAATGGGTTTGGTTTTGAAAGCAGCCCAGGGGCTGTCTTTAGGACAGCGCAGAAGAACATGCTGCACCCTGCAGCCTGGAGGTTGAAGGGAAAATAGACTGCTGGAGATCACTCCTTATTTTACTGGAGGGCCTTAAAAACAGAAAAGAGGCAGAAATATTTCTTTCATGCAGCACCTAAAACAGACAGCTAATGGTTTATATATATATATATGTCTGTATGTATGTATATGTATGTATGTATGTATATATATATATATATATATATATATATGTATGTATGTGTGCATATATATTAAATAAAACCCCCGAATATGTTGAGGGCTTACTTCCCAGAAGCCAGGAATTCAAATTATTGTTTGGATGAAGGGGGTGAACTGGGGTGGAGGGGGAAGGAGAACAAAGCATTATCAGTGTATTCTCTATTCCTGCCTTTTATCTGAGCTTAGTAAATCTAATCCTGCTGACTGATCTTCTTGTACTTATTGAACTGAGAACTTCCTTTTCTGTGGTGCTCCTTTACCCTCTTCCTTTCTGTATAATGTAGATATTCAAGGCAAATGCAAATGTTACTGCAATAGAGAGAATTATTGCTAATTACTACTAATGTTAGACTGTCTGTGCAGGTTCATCTGGTGGGACACAGTTCTGGTGCAGGATGGGTTGCTCATCACTTAATGATACAGGTAAGTGGTGGATAAAAATAAGGGAGAGATAAGGTAGAGAAAGCCTCAAAAAGAACTGCAAGTAGTAGCAATATGGTGAAAGCACTGCCATGAGAAAGGACAGTATGAGAGCCTGGTTTATTTAGCATAGTAAAGTAAAAGCTGAAGGCAGTTTTGATTGTTTCCTAAAAATACACAAGCAGAGTGAGAGAAGTGAGAAAAGGAGTATAAATACCACCAAGGGAGAAGAGCTTCACTTTCTAACCAATACTAAGACAGGGATAAACATATACAATGTCCAAGAATATATTGAGGGTAACATTTTCTTTTTATTATAAAAATCCTGCAATCAGAGAATGGATGAAAAAAATCCTTCAGTGTTAATAAGATAGAACTTGTAGATGGTCTGATTGACAGAGAAAAGGGAATATGTAGTTCAAAATCTTCCTTTAGTCCCTCTAAATATGACCCATAGAGTTTTGTGGCAGTGAGGAGGGGGAGAGTGGGGGCAAAGTTAGACAAACAAAAGATCTGCTTTGGGGCACACCTGGAACACACTCAATTGGAAAAGAAACAAGGAGTAAGACTGAAAAGTCCATTTAGGTGTTGTACATTTCCAACATTAGAATGCTGCAGTTGGGTGATAGTTAATGAAGCAAGAGTCATGGAGCTCCTGGGAGGCCATTCGGAGTATGAAGGCATTTTTAAACAAAAGGCAAAAGTGTAGGCTGCCTAAGGAGCCCAGAAGGTCAAAGCATGCTGAAAGATCTGCTGTCAATCACCTGGCCACTCTGAGTGCCCCAGAAATATCAGATATTTTTATGAATGTGTTTGGTCAGGCTGGGATGGAGTTACCTTTGCCCACAGTGGCCCTCTCCAAGCTGTGCTCTGTATTTGGGACTAGAATGATGTTGATAACACACCAATGCTATGCCTTTAACGAGTCACAAATAAAAATCATGTTAGATCACCTGCAGATAATCAGTATTTTTCATTGATATCTGCTATCTGTATTTTTGTTGAATTGCATCATGCATTGACAATGTCCCATGCATCTGGCAGACCAGGAATCAGTGAGCCCTCTTTTGCCAGCACTAGGAATAAGCTGCCCACTGAGCTTAGGGGTTTGGTCTTCAGCTCAATTTCCCTGTTGTGAAGGAATCTTACTTCTGAATTTCCTGTGCTATAAGCAGGGGGTCTTTGAAATGAATGACTGAATATTCATTAAGCCAGACAGAGTGTATATAACCATAATGTGATGATTTAAACACCACTGTGTGAAGGGACAAGCTGAGCCTGTGTTTGAACCAGGGCTGTAGCCTGTGACCATGATTGCAGTAAGAAGAAATTTTCACAAGAGTAATTTTCTTTCTTATACCCTTATAAGAAAGTGCTGTGGCTCACACACATCAGTGAATCTTTTGTAACCCTCCCTGCATATGAACTCAGCTTAAGGAAAATGTGACTTGATTGTAATTAAAGAAGGTTTACATTTTCCCTTACCTCAGAACTGTAAATACCTGATGTCTACAGCAGAGTACAGACACAGGTGAAGGAGAAGCACAGCACTTGTGTTACAAGAGCAACTTACCCTGATTAACAGGAAAGTGCAGGGAAGGTTCCCTGGAGCTGCTAGAACTTTTGGCAAACACATATCACTGTTTTAGATTTCTGATCCTATGAATTGTTTATGTCTCTGCAGAAATGAAATGATCCCTCAAAATCTTAAAGCAGTTATTGATACGTTTTCTCCGTATTAAAATTTATTTAATGTAAAATACTAAATCGTTGGTACAAAAGGTGGTAAGTAGTTCTCATTTCAAGCCATGGTCTTTGGTTGAAGCTGTCAGACACTCTCATGGGGTTTTTTGCCCTGCACAAATCTTTTCAGCCAGTACGTGATAATTATCAGGATTTCTCATGTAAGTGGAATAAAAAACCTGGGCTTAGTTTGAGCTGCAGAGCCCTCAGGCACTGCCTTTCATTTGCCAGCTTCTAGCTATTATGTATTAGAAATATATGAAGGGCTCTGGGAGACAGGTGTATTTGGATATGCTTCACTCCAGTATAATGCACCTTTACAGAGGTCACTGGAGCTGGAAGAAGTCAAAAAATAAGGAATGATAATGCATTTTGTACCAGACCATGGGTACTAACAACCCTATTTCCCATTGTGCTGTTAATTATATATCAAGGTAGGAGGGGCACTCCTCCAATAGACACAACTTCAGGTATACTATAATAAAAGAAGAAAACAGATCACAGCCCACATGATAAAAATGAACCCTATTGCTTAGTATTGCTGCCACGAACAACCAGATCGGACCCTAGGATTCCATTGTTTATCTCATTTTTCCAAGGAGGGGTTGCTAGTCCTGGTTAGTTATGTGTGGGATGACCCAACTTTCCAGCCCACTCTGCCTCAGGGAAGCATTTTCACAGAGCAAATTCCACAGGCAGAGGGTTACAACAAAGGAGAGAGATCCTAACTGTGCCCTTCCACTGCAGTTTAGGTTACATGGAGGGAGAGGTGTTGGAACAGCCATCAGTGCCACAGGTGCCAGTTGTCTGATTTACTCCCTCTCAGAGGAGCGTCCTGGCATCTGTGTGCACAGTGACACCTTGCCAGCTGGCCAGGGGGCTGTCCCCTCAGCTGTCCTTCCAGACAGATGAACAGCGCTGTGCACATAGCTGCCTGCCAAAGGACAGACTTTCCAGGAGAAGGAGAGGGAGAAAACCACTTCACGTATTCCTGACAGTAGTTTTACTTAAAATTTGTTTACAGAATTAAGTTTATTGGACCAGCTTATCACCAAAGCCATCTTTCTGACACTGCAGTAAGTTACTTGGATTGTGCACCATAAACCAGAGCAATTCACATACCAATTTACATTCTCTCTAATGTTGCTAAGTGGGGTATATTTTTCTCAGTCTGGTCATAACACAGTATGGGCAATATGATTTTACTTAATCTCCTTTTTTATAGTCCCAGATCACTCAGCCAAAATAAATACCTCTACCTTTAGGTAATTACATGAAATAGTTAGGTTTTAAAGCCTAGCTTTTTGAAGCTTTAAACGGTTTGAGCACTCAAAACTCTTGATAGCAATCCACTTCTGAAAGTGTGCAACAAAACCTCAGCTGCCTTTAGGGAAAAGACAATTGTTAAAACCCTCACAACTCAAATGTTAGTACCAGCCAATGAGCTGGTAGTGCTGATTTACTGGTTTCTAATGGTTTCTATAAAATAAACCCAAATGGGGTTTTTTACTCATTGACAGTTTGAGAATCCTGTACAATTTAACTATGAAGAGAGAATGAGCATTCCTAATTTGTTTGCAGAATGTAAACACATGTTCTGGTGTGTAACTAAAAGAATGGTAAAAAGCAGTATTTGGCTGAGGTTGAATTGAGCTAAAAAACACAAAAAGATAAATACTGGGGGAAACTATTGCACAAGATTTGTAAGACTCTCAAGGCAGTAATATAACAATGGTATTCAGATACTGTGAATAGTGGTAATGCTTTAAAAGAGCCTGGGAACTGTATCTATTCACCCCTAGAATATACACCTTTTTTCCTGAAATGAATTAGCAGTGATTTTTTTTTCATGTTTATACTCTTATTAATTATCTCCTCTGGTTTCCAGCTCATTCTGCCCACAGAACTTACACAGTTTGGCATAGAGCCTTTTACAATTCTGATCACATTGTTTGAATATAAGAAAAAACTATCTATGCTTTTTTAATGATAGACATGTCTGCAAATGTGAATGCTCATTGTTATTCTCTCTAAACCTCATGCCCTTTTACTCACTCATTTAATATATTTCAGCTGAGTGAATTAAAAGCAGTATTAAAGACAGTGAATGGTTGTTTCTGGCTCATCTGGGTTTATCCAGTGCATTCTAAGTAATATACCTGGTTTCTCCACAGAGACAGGAGTTTGTTTCCTAACCTTTCTGAAGCACGACTTCATACAGGCAATAGCCATAAAATCATAAAATCATAGAATGGTTTGGGTTGGAAGGGACCTTTAAAGGTCATCTATTCCAATCTTCCCTGCAATGAGCAGAGACATCTTCAGCTAGATCAGGTATTTAGGCATAAAGCTGGTACAATGACTGGACTGCATTTCAAGGTCTATAATGTGCTCTGCCTTAAGTCCTAACCTAGGAAATTTGAAACTTCTCATTTTATGACAGAGTAGCAAAGGAGCTGCTGGATCTTATCTCTGCTGTGTATGTCTCAGGTAAAAGGGGAAATGAAGCAGTGTATTACTCTTACATCTGCATCACTGAAGAGGAAGTAGTCTCAACATTTTTATGGTGTCTTAGCACATCTAAATAAGGTCTTACTTCTGCAATTATAGTGGTTTAAGTTTTCATCCAAGGTTCATTCTTACTGATTCTTTCCTGAGAATACCAGTTCTGTACCTGAGCCAAGTCAATGGCTTAGTGTTAGTGCATTCTAACACTAAATGAAATTATATGGCTTAGTCTCAGTCAACCTTAAAGGATGTTTGTAAATATGTTAGTGGACTTTTCATCAAGGATGAGCAGTGTTCACAGTAAAGGCTAAATGTGGTCTGCTTTGCAAATACAAGTGAACAGCTGGGCAGTAGAATATTAAATCACCATAACTAGACATGCAAGGCCACACTATTCATGCCCAGAGCTCAAGTTCCCATTATTCATCCATCTATTTTCCACCCCTATTAGAATTGGACTGTGTTCAGTCTGATTGAAATTGCAGGGGCTACTCAAAAAAGCAACATCTTCTATACATGTGTTTGTGACTGCTGAACTTGCAAAACTGTGTTTTTTCTTTAATTAAAAATATAAATCTGTTACATTCCACAAATGGACACTGGCAACATGAGCTTCTGTCATATTCCTCCTCATGTAAAATCTTGATGTCAGGCTCTGTGATGCAAAGTAGCAAAACACTGAGTGCAGAAGCCATCCAAACCTCATTTGGATTCCCAAAGGACTTTGACCCATCCTAGCAAGCACACTTTAGACTGATTATGTGGCTGTCAATTAAACTGCTGTTCTGTGCATTGAGATTACTCAGGCTGTATTCTTTATCACAACCAAAATAAACCTACTGCAGTGGATTGTTTTTTCCCTGCTAAACAAATGCATATTGAACATGCATAAGTAAGCTTGAGCACTGAATCTTTTTGCTCAGATTTGCCAGTGACATACCCAGTAAATGTCTGGAGTTCAAAGCTGACGACAAAGGTAGAGACACAATTCTGCTTTGTGAGGTGAGGATTGTGACACTGTATAAACTTGGGTTTATGAATTATGAAATGCAGTATTCATCATGTATATATTATAGGATTGCATGGCATTAACAACCTTGGTCTCCATGACAATACCAGAAAAAGATGTTGGATGAAAAAATGGCTATGAAGAACATGATTTAAATAAATATCACAATACTTCTGAGTCTTTTTTATTTAGCACAAATTTTAACACGTTTGAAGTAGCCAAACTATTATTTTCCTTCTTGGTCTAATTAGACACAATTTTCTCAGAGAGAGATCAACTTTTTGCTACCTGTATGTAAAAGTCAAACCAGATTAGAGATTTATGGGTGATGGGTTGCATCTGGATTTAGTGTACCCTGCACTCAGTTTACAAAACACTGGCACTCTAAAATGCAATGCAAACAATTATATCCCACCCTCAAAGTTTATTTGGGTTTCCCTCTTGATTACAAAAACAGCCTCAGGTGACCAGACAGACAGAGATAGACACTGTGAAGGTGGGTGACAGCAGTGTTAGCAGGTCAGGCAGGCACAAACTTCTCTGGGCACCCCTCTCAAATAAAATACAATTGTATTTTCCTTGTGCTTGTCATGCCACTAATTAGGTGGGTCTTGAATGGGCTTATGTTTATGCTGTCAAGTGAACATGTGGGTATAAGTAAACTGTGACTTTATATGGAGTTCATTAGCACCATTGCTATTCAATCCAGTAATATCCATCATTTCACAGCAGGCAACAAAGACAACTTTGCTGTCTTTGAATTTTAGTTCCTTCTTCTGGACCCATTCTTCATCTTTCCTTTCAGGACCGTAGGTTCTCTGAATAGAAGATAAATTCAATAATAAAAAAACCCACACAAAACAAAAAAAGCTATATAGGATGGTCAGGACCATATAGTTTAGGTTCAGTTTGAAAGGAGTCACACATATTATTTTAGGATTGGATTTTTTACATTTTATTAAATCAAATGCCTAATTCTAGCCTTAGATCTATTTTTATCTGTATGAACTATTCACTGGCAGCATGCTGTGGTGCTGCCACTCTGTCACCTCACCACTTCATATTTGTAAAGTGGTGCAATAGTAATTTGGGGCCAGCATTAAATTCTTGTTATTAACTTAGTGCCTGATCTCTTTTTAGTCTTTAATATACACTCAGTTCTCACATTGTCCGCAGAGAGATGAAATGCTCTATTATTCTCCTAGTTTATGGCATGACAATTTGAGCAGAAATTACATGGTGTGCTTTATGTAACTCCTGCCTTGGAATAAATGCTCCTTGTTTTGTTTCTTCTCAACCCTCTTGCTCTCACCTTTCACAAGGGAAGATACCAAAAGAGGAACTCAGACTGTAAAACTCAGATTTTAAGGTTCCATTTTTCTTTATGCAAATCATTAATCAGAAAATATTCTCTTCTGGTTTGCTCCTGTCACACTTGAACATGCAAACACTGCCTGACTGCAAATAAAGATAGCCTCAATGAAACTCCTATGTAAGGATCCCTAATGTAAAAAGAACCTGAATGCTCCACTGCATATATTTGTTTCAGTCAGGATGCCTCACTTTGGCAATGTCTGTGCTGTCTGGGTTGGGTAGGTAATTACTAAATTCGTTCTAGATGTAGTACAAAGAATAAACATTCTTCTTTGTTCCTCATGGCTGGTACTCCTAGATGATTTTAGTCTGCTACAAGTGACATGGCCTTCCATGGCATCCCTTGTCTAACAGTTCAGTGGCTGGAATATCCGTTTTGAGAAATACCACACCACACTGAAACTTCTGATGACCACTTTTGTTTCCCTTTTGAAAAAAACAAACTTTCAAAATTATTTAAAAATTTTATTTAATTGATGATTTGCTTTTGGAACAGCATTATTGAAAACTAGAACATTCCTTATTTTTAAAATGTGACTTGCAATAATTTTGCAGAGGCTTCATTTAGTTGGAATCAGCCTTTTTAATGACTGGAATCCCAATCATATTAGAAAAATAACAGCTTCTCTTTATTCAAAAGGTGCTCCACTGACATCAAATATAAAACAAATGCATGAAAATAATTTTTCTTTAAGAATTATGCATTTGAGGCACAACCATCATTTCAAAGTAGCTCTAGGACATTATTAAGGAACCCTATTCCTGGATTTCACTAAACAAACAAAACCTTTCCAGACAGATTAATTTCAATACTTCTCTATTAATAAAGATGAAGGCTCACCTTATTCTCAACTAATCATCCCCAGAAGGTACCATTGCCTTTAAAAATCTTCTTCCATTTAGAAAATTGCAAACTCAGGTTACATTTCCAAAGCATTGGCAACAAGGCTCTTTCCTGTCTCCTGGCTGGTCATGAGGTCTTCAAAGTATCATGGAGGTCTCTCTGACCTCAAAATAAAGGTGTGATATGGCAATCAGCATTGATATATGTGATAAACTCAGTAAATCAAGAGAAAATAAAACATTTTATCAAATGTTTTGTCGGCATACGGCTTCCAGTGAACACTGGACTCAATACAATTTTCAAGTCTAATTCACATTTTTACATGTTTTATCAGCTGTGTGTTTTAGAAAGCCAGAATCAAATTGAAACCAGAATGCCAGGTGGTTGCAGAGAAAGAGAGAAACCCATTACAAACAGAAATACAATCAGTTTTTCCTTAAACAGGGAGATAGAATACATTAAGCATTTTGATCAGCACACATTTTAAAGAAGATCTGATAGATTTCTTTTTATTGCCACGGCTGTGAAAAATACCTTTCACAAATGATTGTGAGTTTTCATCACAAAAATGAATAGCTAGCATATTGCATCAAAATATTGCCATTCCCAGAAAATATGTTTTAACACTAAGCTTTCATTTTAGAAAATTAATCTTTTCCAGACACTTCTTTTCATAGTTTGTTTTCAAATTACCATGGGTCAATGACAGCTACACTTTCCAGATGTTTGCTTATGGGTTCTAAGATATTCTGTGGCAGCTGTTCCTTCAACTTGTCCTAGAATAAAGAACACACTCCATCATATCTAGCAAAAATTAAGTCTATGCTACCAATGTCCAAACTAGTTATTTACTCCCCAGTGCATCAGCTGAGGAGTTTAGGGGTTCTTAAACCTTCAAAGAAATAATCTTTTCCTTTCCTTTTACAGCATCAGAGCTTTCTTGGGCTCAATTCACATGGCAACACCAAGGCATGGGAGCAGCTCTCAGCTTTATTCACATTATTCCATCTCCCACCACCTTTCAGAGGCAGACACACCAGAGCCCCTTCCCACTCTCCCCTGTGCAGGAGGATGTGGGATCATAGGCTGCCTAACGAGGCAAAGAGCCATCTGCATTGGGCCCTTGTCTCCAAGCAGACTTAAAACTGAGTCATCTTCTTCAGAAGCTGCATAAAATATGCTGGAGGACATAAATAATTCGCACAGCTCAAAAATTAGATTCCTTACTGGCTTCTCTTCCCTATAGAGAAATGAACCCATCCAGATCAGCAGCTACCCCCAGCCTGGGCTTGGAACCAGGTTTTACTTTTCTTTACATGCGCTGATAGACAAGGAGGTACCTGTCACTTATCTAACCAGAAAAAAAATAGACTTGCTAATATTATTCAAAAGCAAAATATAAGAGTCTGCATTTGCAGTGAGTATACTGAAAATTTTATCCAAAATGCAAAAAAAAAAAAAAAAAAAAGCCCCAAACCCATCTGCACTGAAAAACCTGTAAAAAGCAACCAATGTTAATAAATCTGAATTTAAAAAAATTAATTTTAATCACAAGCAGATGCCAACACACATACAGTAAGTCACTGGAGGCAGGGAGGGTTCTGAGCTCACAGCCTTACCCCAGTGGTTTGGTATTTACTATCTCTCTTCTTACCCTCTTCTCTTAACCCCAAAATCTTTTTCCTGGGCCCTGATCTAGAGCTCACTTGTGAGCAGTGGGAGTCTTTTCACCACTTTTAGGGGCATTAGTCTGAGAGCTTCTTATTTTCCTGACTGCACCCCTTCTTCTCACTGCTGCAGTGCTTTCACACCATTGCAGGGCAGATTTTACTGTTTAACTTACAATTCCAACAACTACTGATGTCAGCAATCTGAGTTTCAGCAAGAAATACGAACACATTGTGCTCTGTTATATATAACTATTCCCTGAACTACATTAAAATATAAAATTTCCTGATACCTGCACATTTGAAAACCTATATGTATGCCAATTTTTCTAGCACTGGCAGAATTAGGTTAGTGGAGAACCTGATACTTCCATATTGTTGGCATCTTAGACTTTTAAAGAATATGAATCTGATCTGATGGCATTATTATTTGGACCTGACTTTTCTGGGGACTCTTATCTATTTTTTTTTTAAATGTCAGATTCTAATACAAATCAAACCAGAAGAATAATGCAATGATTACTAACATCAAGCAGTTCAAATATTAGTGGACTTTGTTCTTAGGCTTCTCCATTGACACTAAAATGTGTCAAAAATAAGAGTTGCCTATCAGCAGAAACCACATTTCTTAGTGGAAATGTCACACATAACAAGAAGATAATGAAACTTACTAATGAAGAATATGGGGGAAAAAATCTTGATTAATGCACAGTGATGTTTTCAGAAATGCTTTCAGAACTTAACTAATATATTTTCAAATTTTCATAGGCCAAACTACTGTATAACCTAATGACTTGACCATGCAAATGCTTCCATACATATGGTTCTTTATAGCACTTTCTGAATATATTTATGCAGCTTTGGGTGCTACAGTTAAAAAGAGAATGAAAAAGGAATATGAATACTCTTTGAAGATACACACATATAAAGCATCTTTAAGGAAATCTCAAGTTCAGTGTCCTGAGGCTTTGATGTCAGCAAAGTTTATCCTCTAAATAAAATTCCCATTAAATGTTCTTAATCATTATATATGCTCAGTTTCTTCAATGTGTTAAAAAAACTAAAAAATTGTAGCCTTTTCCTTATAGAAAATAAGTTAGTCAATCTAGAACAAAAACATTCATTGTTTCTAGAACACAAGTTGCTGTGATTTAATTATTCTATTAGATGAGACAAATGTGTTTGACACCTAATTAACAGAAAGGACAGCAGCAGTGTTGCAGAAGTCCAACATTTCAGCACTTCCCCAGTCTAGAGAAACTGGTGAGAAAGAGTATATTGCTTCTTAAAATGTAAGGAGTAGACAAAGACAGCAAAAAGAAAAAGAAATTGATCCAAAGTCAGAATGAGCAATGAATTCATCAGGATTTAGATCAGCACAAGAAGAATGAATGAAGATCAAATGCACACAATTCTTCAGCAGCATTCAAATCTGTGAGGGATGTGCACAGATACTACATGCAGAAATGAACACTTTCTTCAAACAGAAAAACTTGTTTTGGTATCACGTTGCAATGTACTTGTTTTCTCACAAGTGTTATAAACAAGTTATTCAGCTTAACAAGGATGTGTTAGCATGAAAATATCAGCATATTTTTGACTGAAAAGATTTATATAATAAATGTATTAATGCAATGTGACATTATCAGTGCAGAGCACTAACAACATTTTTAAAATTGCATTTTTAAGCTGATGTTTGTACACCATTTAGAAGCGGAAAGTACTTATGCAAAGACACATTGTGACAGTCAAATACTTTTGAAAACTTATTTTCAGAATAGATAAAAAATGCAGAAAATAAATTGTCTATTGCTACTCAGGAATCTGTAATAAATGTAATTTTTCTGATTTCTTGTCTAGCAGAACACACCCCAGGTGATCTTCAACTCTTATCTTCACACCAGACTTTAATTCTGATCTTAGGAAAAAATTTAGAATGAGAAAAAAATAAAAAGTCCACAGAATATATACAAAGCCATGACTAAGCAGAACTCTCAGGACAATGATAGCAAATTCCTATGTTAATTTGCATGGAAGTAGAACAACTTTCTGTTAATGGACAATTTATAACATCTCAATTGTTCCTCAAAATTAAACAGACTCTATCTTCATAAGTTATCTTTCTTTAATGACTTGTGAATACTAGCCAAGTATTTTGCAGTCTAACAGTGGTAATGAGTGTTTAATTTGCAAATAAAAGCTTAGTCCCTTATTTTTTATAAAATTTATAAAAATTATAAAATAAATTTATAAAATTATTTTGATGTCATAAATTTTAAAATTTACAAATTGTTATAACATTTATAAACTTAAAATATTATTATAATTTTTAATAATTTTAAATAAAATTTATATAGTAATGGTGTATATCTGTCTATAAATATATATATGTATATATAAAACCTCATATATGTATATATAAAACCTCATATCTATATATATATATATAGATCTATAACCCGATATACATATATATATATGATAAAATACTGTTGCAAAAGAAAATACTGCCAGAAGCAAGGCAATGTCTGTTAGATGTTGGTATGCTTTGTGCTTCTGGATAGTTAGCCTGAGATTCATTTTTGTGTGACAGAAACCAACTACTCCTTCCAATGTTTTTAATTTGGTTGAGACTATTTAAGTGCAAGACAGGACAAAAATACATGTGTTATACTCTCTCCAAGCACCATGGCTGTAAAAATAGTTGCAGATGTAATTTATAGCTCAGAAAACGTCAGAGTTATATTTGCAATGATCAGGATCTGGAAGAATATATTATCACTGCCTCAGCCACAGCTGGGTTTGGGATCTCTTCTCTGTAGTCTTGGATGTACTATAAGCAAACCCCGTGTGGTAGTTCTGGTTCTGTTCAATCCAAGAGACTCTGCAATATCCAGCTGCTCCACAGGACTTTGCATTGCCCAGCAGCTCCACCAGACTAAAGTGACACTGCCATTTAAACTATTCTGCTCACCTCAATATGCATCTTTAATCAATTCAAGCATCTGAAAAAGGTATTTCAGTCTCAGGGCTTTAGCTGGTCAGAGTGACCCCGAGATACATTAGGAAGTCTCCTTTATCAGCCTGGTGGTCAAAGGAGTCAGGGCTCTTCATTTCTCGGTCTCAAGGTTGTTTATTGTTTCTTATCTATAAAATTCTTTCTCAGGCCTGCCGAGGTCTGCTCAGCAAGACAGTTCCAGGCACTCTGCCTGCTCCCCGGAGCAGTGTTATCTTTTTGTACAAAAATCTACATGTACAATATTCACAATTACTTTCCAATACCTGTCACCTATGTTAGTCAGTGAGCTTCTACTCTAAACCAATCTAAAAGTGCCAACATCACAGCAGAAGATGGAGGCCAAGAAGAAGAAGGAGAAAGGCTGGACATGCCCAGATTCCTCCATCTTGCCCCCTGAAACCCCATTCTAAAAACCCAAAAAAAATCCATTTTTCACCCCATAACAAACTGATTATTATTCTACTTATACTTTTGTGGCTTGCAGATCTTCATGTAAGGTTGATAACTTTTTCCATGGGTCATAACCAAAGTCACAGGTGTCTTGGGCTCTGTGCCAGGGTCTCTGAGCCCCCTGGCAGGGCCCCTGGCAATTCAGGACAGCCAGAGGGATGCTCTGAATTCCAACATTTCAGAAGTTCTGAATAGAAATAAATCTAGCTGAAGGTAGGCAGCTATCTGCAGGATTGTGCCTGTTTACTTCTGCAGCTTTCTGGGCCTCAGAGGTGGAACCAAGGCTGCAGTGACAGGTTTATCCCCATTGCTCAGATTTCACAGCTCTCTCCAGAGCTGAGCAGGCACTTACAGGAACCCTCTGAAGGAAGCACTCCTCTAATTTAGAGCCACAAGTGGTTCCTAAGTCATGTAAAAGAGTAGGTGTGCCTGCCTATGCAACATGCTCAGGTGATGAAAACTGATATCCTTTCTTCTAGGATAACCTGTACATTTTTATATCATGAGATAGTTACTAAAAAATAAAATCCCAGGAACACTTCAGAATCTTTATTTGCCTGATGGGACATTAATACCACTTTCTCAGTGTTTGTTTCCAGGTTCTGGAGCTAATCTGCCCAGACTGGAGGAGTTCTGGTAATGGGTCCTGGTTAGATCATCATCACCTGTGGCCTCATCCTGCAGGCCACCATGGGTCACCCTGCCAGAGTGTTGTTTGCCAAGGAAGGAAATTCAATAGGGACTGAAGGTCATTCAGAGATCTGGGTCAGGCTTTATAATTTGCACAGTTTTATGCAGGAGAACCAATTGGGATTGACACATCATGTCCATACAAGTTAAACCTCCCAATATCCAAGAGCAGTGATGCACAATCTTTTTGGGGCTATTTCTCGTTTCCTCCCTGTGTCTGTGTTGGATCAGAAAGTCTTCCCTTTACCTCACACTCACTCTTGTAAGGAGTTGACAGGCCAGGAGTGCCATGGGAGTATAAGCATTTGTGTCCTGTCCCCACCTATCTCCAAAGGAGTAAATCCCCACCCAGGCTGTTTGCACAGGCACGCACACCTGCTCACAGCCCCCACCTGGCTGCACAATTAAAACCCAGATCTGGCAAGTGGAGGCTTGGCCATGTGTCCCTACTACCCTAAATATGTCTGCACTAAACACTTCACCCACCAGCTGCTTCCATTTAATGTTGCAGTGAGCTGGGAGGACACAGCTCCACAGCGGAGTCAACTTTGCTAATCTTAATAGAGGTTATCTTGGAGGAAAATGGGCATTAACTCCTCCTGAAGGCTGTAGGACTCAAAAACAAGCTTTCAATCTTGCTTTTCCCATTCAGGAATTCACCTTACACAGAGCATCCTGCATCCGCACAACCAATATAAAAAATAACAAGAGTTTCCTCTGAAAATGCACTTCAAAATCATTCTGTATTGACAGAGTTCAGCTGGAGCATTTTTCTTTGTTTGCTTGGGAGACAGATGTATAAATACATTCAGGTGAAAAAACAAAAGACATTTCTAATAAAACAGCAACAAGAGCTGGTTTGTTTTGTCTTGGTTTTGATTTTTTTTTCCATCTCCTGCTAATGGATGCCTTCTGCTCATTGTAGGTGTCATTGTGTTGATATATTCTTTTCATATATTTCTGAATTCCTCAAATCAATTCTAAGCAAAAGGCACTGGAACTAGGTTTGTCAAAACAAAACTACCCCTTGGAGCCAGTGAAGCTTTGACATCACTCTAGGATGTGCCAAATGCACTCATTTACTCAGAGCTCATTCTTGGTTACTATTCTCCCCAAGGAGCAACTATACATCAAACAAATGCTTTGTAAAAAGCTCTACTCATGGCTCTATGACAGATTCATTTTTTAATATTTGTAAGGCACAACTTAAGCAGGATTTCATGTACCAATAGATTTTACTTATTTCCAGAATCATTGATACGATCGTGAACATCCTTAACCAAAAGTCCATGCAAAAAGTCACCAGCAGAAAAGCTGCAGTTGTACATAATTCACATGATTTTCCCTCTGAGAGGGTTTTAGTTGTGTGGTCTTATCTACCAAACTAAAGTAAGGGCCCTCAGTGAAGACTGGCAGATGAAATAGAAACAATAGAACAAAAGAAATAATTGAGAACAATTATTTTAAGTCAGAGGCTGCCTTTTTGACTTGTATCAGAATCCAGACCCTGTAAAGCAATTAAGTTAATAAATGTTTCAGTGTGATGCCAGAGTAAGCTCAGAGTATTAGCAAAAAAATCTGTATTAATTCTCACATATGAAGGTAAAAGTGAAGGCAGGAAATGTAAACAAACAGCCCCCAAAATCCATTCTTCAGAACATAATGTCATTGATTTGTAGTAAATAAATTTCACTGTAAACAGAGTGTTTTGCTTGTGTATTTTTTCTAAGTAAAATCTAATCTGGCTTTGTCTGGAGATGAGGATCTTCTTTAAAAGTAAGCATTTGTCACATCTGAAGCCTGAACTGAGCATTGCAGTTGCCTGTTAATGAAGGTAATATAAAAAACTGCAATAGTGGCAAAACTGGACAAGAATGCAAAATCCAGAATCCCCCTCACTAACCTCCTCAAACTGTTCGGATGTATACATAATGTATATCAGCAGTAAGCAAGAGGCAGCCAGAGGCCCCAGTGAGCGTGGAGCCCTCACTGTGCTGATTATTGCATGAGCATAAACAGGAAATATTCCTTCCCTCAAAATGACTCCAGCCGAGACATCAGCAAAGCACATCAGGGCTCGCAGGAAGCAGTGTGGAAGAAGGATGCTGAACCTGAGGGCAGCTAATTGGAACACAAGATTGTGAAATCTATTGGCTGAACACTCAGCCCCAAGCCTTAGAGATTTATTTTTTTTTATTCCATGAAAGAAGCTGGCAAGAGCTACAAATGAATCACTTGGGGCCTGTGTCCTTAAGGACTCTCATTAACCACAGGTATCACGGTGAAGATGGATCTTGAGACAGAAGAGAAAGGAGAGACCAGGGTAATGGCTGTGTCTAATGACTTGGTTGTAAAGGCATAGTGTCTAATAAAGCACAAGTTAATAAGCTCTCACTATCAGAGACATGACAGAGAGGCATGGTGATGACAGAATTTCTATAACCAGATTATATAAATAATGTTGGTTGGTGGGGAGAGCCCTGGACAGAACTCTGCATTAAATTTTAAGCACTTGCATTACCTGAGTTAGAGAATCCATTGCAGCAATCAGAAAAGTGTTGCATACCCTAATTTCATTGTTTAAACTATTAGAAGGGGAAAGAAAAAGCAATAAATAAAGAGTTCAGTTAAAAAATATTTATAGTATCTGAGCTCTGGGCCATTGTTGTGCTCCTGCTGCTCTGGGTATCTTTCTCAGTGTATCAGGGGTTCTGAGCAGAGCCTACCACTCCTGAATCATCCTTTCTGACAGGCAGGAGTTGTGTGAGAGGAGATAGACTTATCATTACAAAGTCAATGACCTGAATTTTCCCTAGATTTCCAGTAAAAACAGAACAGGATAATGAAAGTCTTTGCCTAGGTAGTTGCAGTTCACTATCTTTCTTAAAATGCCAACAGAGAGTAACCAACAATGGAAAATTGCTCAAGGAGAACACTTTGATCCTTTCTCCAATGGAAATTTTACCTGGGAGAAGGAGACTCTTACAGTTTGACCCTAAAAAAAAAACCAAAAAAACCCAAAAAACAACACAAACCGCCCCCCCCCCAAAAAAATCCCCACCACATAGTTGCTGGTAAAGTAGAATTATAGGATTGTAAGCAAGACATCAGGATTTTAGGATAGCAATCAATAAAGTCACCTGCTATATTACTTCAGCTACTCCATCCTATGTTACATTTGCTGTTACTGAGACTCAAAACATTGGGTCACATTCATAAATATACAGTATAATGTCTAATGACTATGACTTTTATCGCATTTCAAAGATTGTTTTCCTTTCCTTGTTCTGTTTAGGACAATGGTCTAACCATAGCCCAGAAAATATCTTGATTCTAAATCCCAGCCAAGTAATTAAAAAAAAAAAAAAAAAAAAAGAGTAGGTGAACAAGAATTAGAAGCAGGAAAAAAGAAGAAAAAGAGAATATGAAGCAGAAGGGAATTTGCAATTTCAAAACTGCTATTAAGTAAATTATTATGACTTGGGAAAGAAAGGTGCAAAAAATATTTGCATAACCACCAGTGCTAGAGAATCTGAAAAATTGAAAACTACACTTGCTAAAAGCAAGCTGATTCCAGAGCAGGACAAAACGCTGCCCCCAGCTTATCACTGCCACTGCTCCCATGCCTGGCCTGCCTCCTCTCCCACTCCTCAGCTCCTCTTCCTCACTCCTCACCCGCCAGTGAGGGCAGATGGCAGTGAGAGCTGGAGCAGGCTGCAAGGATTAGGGGTGCTACAGAGGAAAGGTATTCCAGGACGAGGTGCTGGAGGCAGGGAGATCCTCCAAGGTTTCTGTCATTGCTGGGCAGCAGCACAGCAGCCGTGGCTCCCTCCTTCCTCCCGCTGCCCTTGACGGGAAGCGTTCTGGAAAGCGTCTCCCTGCGCACAGGCCTGCTAAGACAGAGAGAGCAGAGTGAACAGGGCAGCAAGCAGGGATCACTCCATCTTTCCTCATCCTGAGTCTGACAGGCTCACACAGATCTGACATGACAGCTCCCTGCGACTTGCAGAGCCCCACAGCCAAGGAGGAGGGGGAGGCAGGGCAAAGTGGGATAAATAACGATACATCCGCAGTAACAAGGCAGTGGTGTGGAAATCTGTCAGGGAATAAACATTTCTCATAATAGGAAGGAAGCAAGGCCTGATCTTGTGTAATACAAGCTGGAGTTAACACATTCTGCTGCATGGGAAATAAACCATCTCCTTTCTTCAGGAGCAGAGGTGTCCCTCCATCTGCATAATAGCTGTGCACAGCTTGGGATCACTTGATCTTCCAGACCCCCCTCTCTTCCTCAGCTGGGTTGTTATCATCCTCTGTTATTATCTTCATATTTCCCCTGGTTATTATCAGCATGTTACTTTTGCCTTTATGTCGACAATCAACCTGGCAATTTTCTCCTCTCCAGCTGGCTTCCGTGTTTCCTAGGTAAGAAAACTAATGTTCTTTGCTCCAGAGTGAATGTCCTATTCATTATTCTCAATGTACTGTGACACAGCAACACTGAATATCAAAAGCCTGCAGTAAATTCTCTTCTAGTTCTCAGTCATATAGAACAATTAAGCAAACAGCACAAACAGCAACCTGCCTTTTATCGTCCCTGCTGAATTAAGATTTGAATGTGCTGCATTTAACAATTGCCCAGACCAGCAATGCAAATGAATGTGTGGATAAACACTGCTTAATATTGCCCATTTTGATGTGCCAGAGAGCACTTCCATTGTACCATGGTGTTGATGGTAACCCAGATAAATCACTTTTCATACCAAAACAGGCTGAAGCAGGATGCAATTAGGGAAAGAATTGCTGCAAAGGAACTCTGGACTGATACTGTGATCAGCTGTCTGCATCCCTGTGGCTTCTGGGCTGGCAGGGAAATGAGCTCTTGCCAAGGGCTTGTCTCTGACCCAGTCTGTGCTCCCAGCCAAGTCTCTGGAGGCAGGGCTGACCGGCTGTCACAGCCTGGAAATCCTGTTTCCCCCAGAGTGGTACTGAAAACTGTAACCCCCAGCATCTCACAGAATCACAGAACGGGCAGTGTTGGAAGAGACCACACTGGGTCATCCAATCCAACCTCGTGCCCTAGCAGGGTCATCCCAGAGCACATAGCACAGGATTGCATCCAGACAGTTCAATATCTCCAGTGAGGGGAACTCCACAACAACCTCAAAATCAATCTCAAAAACCTTAACAAAAGCAACAAAAAGCATTGACCTGGTTCAGAAGAAGTAACTGAGTTCTCCATCGTTCTTGACAGTCACACTGAGGTACACACTGGTCATTTGGTCTTCCAGTTAAGTAAAGGTTAAATTCCCTCTTGTCCTTTAAAATTAACCATTCTTACAGTAAAAGTCTTCCACCTTTTTTTATAAATGCATCAAAATCTGTAGACCTCAGCAAAGACATGTGATCAGTAGCCAGAATTCGTCATGCTTAGAATCTTAGTGTTCTGCAAACCTTACCAAAGTGAAGGTCAAGCTGACTGTAAGGTCAGAATATGCTAAAATCAAGTTATGACAGCCTTAGATAAAAATACAAATACGAAATATCCACTTAAAAGTAATAATTAAAACTAATAACTAAAACAGCAATTAAGCAACTATTATTTACCATCATTGTTTCTTCATTTAAAAACTTCAAAATTATAAGAATTTAAATGAAAATGTGGTTGTCACTTTCCATTTGAAAAGGCTATTTAAGGAGGGCTTAATGACTTCAGTTTTTAAAGTCATTTTGTACTCATGGTTAATTAAATGCACAAGGACTTCCACTGAGAATCAGGATGTTCTAAATAATGTAATAATAACGTGTGTAACCAATTACTGTAAAATAAAACTGGATTATCCAATATGACCTGTCTGGCTTCAGTATTCATATTTTTAAATCCCTTTTAATTAAATCCTCAGGGTACTATATTTAACCTAAAACAACCATGACCTCCTTTATAATATAAATGTAGTAGCCATAGTGGGTCAGAAATGAATTTTGGTTCCACAATTGGGTGACTCATTCATCAGAAAATTTTCTGGGCTGTCATCCTATTTAAACAACATTATGAGCTAGTTTCTCAGCTGGTGTAAATAGGGTGTTGTAAATTGACTGTAATGGCATTAGGGCTTTCTACCACTGCTCTTTATTTCTAAGCAACAGAAAACACAGGAAAGTGTACATGCATTCCTTGGTTTTACTAATGAAGATGAGGTTTATTCTGAGAAAAATATATCACTTCTTCCCCCTCACTCCTGGGCTTTTTGGTTTGGTTGTTGGGTTATTTTTTGTTGGGGGTGTTTTGTTGGGTTTTTTGTCTTGTAGGTGTTCTGAGGAGTTTGCATCATTGTGGATTTGGGGTTTGGATTTTGTTTTTCTGTTAATTAGTGTTGTGCTTTCCAAACAGCATCAAGGCCGAGTGAGAACTTGTTATCTAAAGGGCATGACAATAATCATATCAAATTAAGGAGTGATTTTTCTATGATGTTAGCAATCTACCCACTCATTCTATAATAGTTTTTCCCCTTTTCTGACTTTTGTCTGCCTATTTTTAAACCAGTTGAACTATCTTTTCTTCACAGTGAAGACCTGTGATTATGTAATCCCCTCATTTTACTTTTTACATCATTTAAGTAGTTGTTGCATTTATAAAACAGAGATTTTCTCAAAATGTAAAGTTCAGGACTTAAGTGCAGACATGCTTAATGTCCACTCATAGAAAGGATAAAAATGAACTTATCATATTTTTTCAAGTGACACTGATGAACTTTTGAAGATGTCTAAAAATATGCTGCAGGAAGATATCTAAAATATGCTGCAGTTATTATGGGCAAAATGTATTGCACACTAGACTAATAGACTGAATTTCATCTATAGTACACTAATCTGAAAAAAACCCCCAAACATGTAGCACCAATCAGAGCATGTTAGAAGGCTGATTGTGGATGTCTCATTGCTCATTTTTCTTTGTCATTGCTTTTAAGAGGATGCCTACAGAAGTTTAAATAATAGCTTAAAGCCCTGACATTAAAAATGTAACAGAATTATGTAAAAAGCTATCCAGATTTTTAACTTATGTGCTGTTTTTTTGTGAAGGCAAAGTATGTAAGAGAATCACTGAGGAACAGATCAGGGAGTCCTGACCTCATCACTGCGCAGGTACACAAAACATTTATTGCAATGAAGTTAACATTCCATTTTGCTAATCAAAAATTATCAACTATTTAGCAAGATTTAAGACCTTTTCATTCACTGGGCCACTTGATTCATTTTTTCTGGAACACTAAGCATTCTATCTGACTTAGTCTTTATTCTTTTATCAGAAGATTTTATTGTCCAAAGAACATGGCCCCGGAATACATTCTGCCATGTTGTCATGGTTTAGCAGTGTTATTGTATTTGCAGGGAATCCCCTGATGAAGACAGGAATGATGCATCGGACTCCATGCTCTCAGAAGGCTATTTTATTACATTATAATACTATATTATACTAAAGAACACTATACTAAACTATACTAAAGGATACAGAAAGGATACTTACTGAATGCTAAAAAGATAATAATGAAAACTCGTGACTCTTTCCAGAGTCCTGACACAGCTTGGCCCTGATTGGCCAATGAGTGAAAACAACTCACAGCAGAATCCAATGGAACAATCACCTGTGGGTGAACAATCTCCAAACACATTCCAAAGGAGCAAAACACAGGAGAAGCAAATGAGATAAGAATTGTTTTCCTTTTCTCCTGAGGCATCTCAGTTTCCCAGGACAAAAATCCTGTGCGAAGGGATTTTTTCAGAGAATGTAGATACCATGTAGATACAGTGTTCCCACTGAGTCTCAACTGGAAGGGACCCCTTCTCCCTGGAAGACATTCCCTTTCCCCTTTTCCCTAGCTCCAGCAATGACAAGGCAGTAAAGAAAAACCTCCAAGTCCAACTATGATTCCTCCTGGCCACTGCAAAAATTAACCCTGCCCTGGCTGTAACCAGGATGCATATATTACCTCTGCCATATCAGAAGGGGGGTGGGGAGAATCCTTTTTTCTGTTTCTTTTAAAAATTAAAACGCAAAAAAAATTATCTTTAGTGGGCCTTAATCTTCTGGGGTTGAGGTAATAGGACAAGACAAAATTGAAGCAAACTTACCTACTGCTGTGGACTGAGTAGAAATGCGTCCTGCATCCATTAAGTTTCAAACACAGGACAGAGATTCATAAGGTGAAAAAAATAATTCATTCTAAAAAAGGTAAGGCTTGGTAACATAGGTGGTTTTTATTTTTTCATATTCAGATCTTTATGTTAATATATGAACAGGCACTCTGTGTCCATATCATGTAATCAGCTCATAGGGTAAGCATTAAATTAAATCCTATTTTCATGCTCAGCACATTGATGAGGAGATGAACAAAACACGTATGACTGATTTGTAATTCTTGATTTCCAGTGGGGAGTTGTCCAGGAGTATTAAATCAAGAGGCACTGAACCATCCTATTTCTATTTGTTATTGTTGAATAGATTTTTTTTCCTTTTCCTTCTCAGTTTCTCATGCTTTCTTAGCTTACTTTCTTCACCAACACCTTTCATTAACTAACATGTTTACATGTGCATACAAATGTAGAAATAAATGTATTTATTGTATTTTTTCCGGTGACACCAGGAACCTTTGGATGATGATCTAAATAAATAATTGTAATATTTGTGTGTATCATGCTCTCTAAATTTTCTATCCTGTGTTTGAAAGAGTTGTAACAGTATGGACATTACAAATAATCTATTCAAGAAGCAAACAGAGAATGCCATAGATCTTCAAGAAAATGAGGTTTCCTAGTTTTTGGGTTTTTTATCTCTGTGTCTCCTAATTAATCCTTCCCTTATAAATATGTTTCTCTTGATAGGAAAATGAGAGAAAATGAAACTAAAGAAAGCATGAACAAAACCACAGGAACTCTGCTTTAACATTTGAAAACCCTGAAATATTACAGATGCTAGGACATAAGACTATCTCATTTCTTGCTGTAGAGGTAACTGAAGTGGAATATTCTTTCTTTATATTAGTGTTTGATCCACTGGCTATTTTTCAAAATAAATTAGAACGGAGCACATTTCAATCATCCTGGTGTGCTCTAGCTATTGTGAGGAGCAGGTGCATAACTCCTCTCAGCCTCAGACAATCTCTGAGCCCTCTTCAGAGATAGTCTTAGCTAGGTTTTCAGTCACAGCTCTTATATATCACTGTAATGAAAGTGGCACTTTCTTTTTTACAGAGCCTGGTCTCCTGGTTTCTTCTAAATGCTCCCTCACATCACTGGATAGAATGGAAATATTTTCTCATTCCAAGTTTTTATCTTTGTCCCCAGTCAATGTTATGGCAGGAACTAAATCTATAAACAAAAATATTACAGCTATGGCATTCCAAAATTTCAGCTGCAAATTGCCATCTCTACTGTCCTTCATATTTTTAGTCTTTCAAATGAAAAAAATGGGTATATTATGATAGGAAAACATGAATAAATTTGCTGAAAGTATATCCTTCCAGTGCAGATTTTCCATTTACCTTTGGAGAAAAAATTTTTAGCTACTATTTCTCACATTCTTTTCTTAGAAACTAGAATAAATTTCGTAACTAATATGTAAGGAATATGGCTTGCAAGGGACCCTTTATTACCTCTGTCTTAAGCCCTATTCTTTAACTTCAAGATTACTGCAGCAGCCTTTAATAATTAATGTTGCAAAAATTCTCTTGTTTGAGGTCACAGTGCAGCTCTTACTACAAGTTACCCTATAAGGTACATAGACACATGAGTACCTTCTAGGAAAGACAGTAGAACAATATCAAAAATAATAAAAATATATGATAAATCTAAGCGATTAATAAAAACAGTGTAAGTCATACTTTCAAAAAAAATTTAGTTTAGATAAAGTAATTTAATTTAAGTGGGTCATGGATAGAATGCCCCACATATGTCAATCTGTCAAAAGTATAAACCAATTATCATAAATCAGACAAAGGCAAAACATGAAAAAAACCCCATCAAAACAACCACCAAAAATCTGGGGTTTTTTCATGCATAGTTTATTTACACATTTATAAAGAGGTTATAAGTCATCTATATCCAGAAGCTTTTGTTTTTATTTGGTGGGAAAGATAAGGAAAGAAGTCTAAATATGCAAAAACCTGAAAAAATCATAGTTGCAATAAAGTTTCACACTCATGGTCTCCAAAGCACGTATGTAGCTGTCATCATCACAGCTCATGAAAACTGCCTACGTGCAGTCACAAGTGCTCAGGGTTTACCAGGAGCCAAACAGGCAGATGGATCCTTCTCTGTGTATGTGTCTACACAGTTTTACTCTCACTGGATACCACCAATTATCCTCCCTCCATCTGCAGGCTCTCTTCAACTCCATGTTTCTCCTTTTTGAACCTCAGAGCAAGGTTTATAAATAGTGGAACAGAAGTGTGGGATGATGTGGTGTACCTGTGTTCTAAATGCACTTGACCCAGCTCTAGTGGGTATGACACTGGATAGATGTACATGCTATCATATCAGTTTATTCTTTAGCTCATTATAAGTCCCAGGTTATACATCCACCACACTGCCTGCATTTTGGTGCACCCTGAAATTCAGCTCTGGGAGGTGACAATTGGCATGCTGATTAGAAAACTTGGTTGGAATATATGTTGTATTTTCTGAAGCCCCAGTTGTTGGAAGGAGCGGTGAATCTGACTCCATGTTCTTAGAAAGTTAATTTATTGTTTTATGATCTATATTATATTAAAGAAAACTAAAATAAACTATACTAAAGAATGCAGAAAGGATACTTACAGAAGGCTAAAAGACACTAATGAAAACTCGTGACTCTCTCTTCAGAGTCTGACACAGCTTGGCCCCAATTGGCCAATAAGTAAAACCAATTCACATGCTGGATAAACAATCTCCAACCACATTCCAAAGCAGTGAAACAAAGGAGAAGAAAATCAGATATTATTGTTTTCAGTTTTCTCTAAGGCTTCTCAGCCTCCTAGGAGAAAATCCTGGGAAAAGAGATTTTTCAGAAAATATGACGGTGACATGTATGAATGTAAAAATATCCATATTAGGTCAAACTAACTAGGGTCTACTGTAGTAAACTGATTATGACAATTAACAAAAGTCTGGAGGACATGATACCAATGAGCAGCAGCAATCTTATCATTCTTCTTTTCATTCTTCTCTCCTATAGGTGCTTCCATTTCAGAGACCTTCCAAGCCAAATAAGGGACTTCTGTGTTTGGTAAATCTTGATAAGTTTCTTGTGCACAAACTTGTCCAATCTTCTATTAAGTCCACAAGGATGTTTCACATGCAAATTATTCCTCAGCAAGAACTTCATCACGTCTAGTGTCTTGTATAATCAACCATCACTCTCCTCTTTAAAAAAAAAGAATGTGGGTTTTGTGAGTTTCATTTGACTGTCTCTTGTTCTTCAGCTAGAAGAGACTGTGAACAGTTTAATCTCTGCCCACTGTCTTCATATCACTCAAGAGGTTTTATAATTTCTGTCACATCCTTCCCCCATGTCAACTCTTTTCCAGACAGAAGACTTGTAGCTCACACAAGGGTTCCTTGCATGAAAGCTGTTACAGACAGTTGATCATTCTTGTCACCTTCTCTGCATTTTTTCAGTTCTTCATGAATTTGAGATGAGAGGCTCAGGACTGCATAGAAATTTCCGTGATATGTCTGAATCCATGACTTTATATGGTAGAAGTGATCTCTGTTTTGTTCTTACTTCCATTATAATTCCTAATATTTGCTTTTTGATGGCTACTGAGCACCAGCTGGCATTTCAGTGCAAATCTCTTTCTCAGCAACAAAAAATTGCTCCCGACTGACAACAGTTCTCTCAGGGCACCGTGTATATGAAAACAGAATTCTATCCTTCTTCTCATCCTTTTACATTTAACTGCTGAATTTTGTCTGCCTTTTTTTTCTCATCCTACTTTGAATAATTTCTTATCATCACCCAAATTTCTTACATCACTGCTCACCCTCTTATGCAGGTCACTGATAATCATGATAAGCAGAACAATCCCCTGCACATATTCCTGTGAAGTTCTACTGCTCATCTTCCTTCATTGGGAGAATTGATTATTTATTTCTACTCTCTGTTTCCTGTTTTATAACAAATTATTTATCTAAGTTATAAACTACTTGCCTCTTATGTGTGGCTGCTTAATACCTAAATCCAAATAGATTATTTCAATCACATCCACTTTATCCATATGCCTGCTGAACCTTTCAAAGACCTCCAATAATTTTCCAAGACAGTAGTTCCCTTTGCAAAAGCCATGATGGCATTTCCAAGGTAAAGTACATCTATTCACACCTACACCAATTCCATTCTTAATTCTAGTTTCTCCTAATTTTCCTGCTGTAGACACCATGTTTACAAGCAAGCACATCTGCAAATGTTGTGCAGATTTTTTTTTTAATTGTTCTTTGCCATCCCCCAGTCTTCAGCAAAGGAGTTGTAAAGATTAGATATCAGTGTTATTAATTCAGCTACTCCATCTCTGATTTTTTCCAGACAGTCTAAACATTCCATACTCTTTTCAGGCTGGCTCTATTTACTTTGACAGTTAATTCCATAATCTCTGCTTGTGTCTTCAGTATGTCTTCTGGAAATTCCCTGCCAAGAAGAGAGAGAATGAAGAATTTTGCATGGAGATTGAACAGTCAGGAAAGTTGATTCCATCCAAGAAGAAGAAGAAAGCTTTTCAATTCTGTAAAGTCCTCTAAAAAGCTGAAAGCTCAAAGATGCTTAATTTCACTTTTTAGATAGAAAGGCAAGACATTTAGCTTTTCTTTTTCATTTAGATACTCACTGAGGCAAGGATGTAACCACAGTCTTTCTAAGCAATTACAATATCTGCTAAGGATTTTTTTTTCCATAAGGATTTTTGGGCATTTCAAGCATAAGGCATGATCCATTTCTTTTCCTTCCCTTTCATAGTTACCAGATATAGAAGCAGTTTTAACCAGATGAGAAACATTCTCATACCTAGAGCTCGCTTTTAACATCTCATTCTTTAAAACAGGTTATCTTAAAATACTGCTGCTAATTTCTGCTTGTTCCCCTTATGCAGCAGAACATAGTACAGCCTTATGCAAGCAACAAGTGACTCTAGAAAATGAAAAATACTGGGAAAATAAAAAACACTTGATAATTTATGATACATGACAGCACTGAGAATCTGAAAAATAATTGCATGCACACGCAGCCTATGGAAATACCTCTTAACCTTCCTGCAGCAACTACATGCAGTCTCCTGCCATGAAAGAGGCTGATTTAAGGTAGGGTCTGACATTGCATTTGTAGTGGGGTAAGTGCTCAGCCAGTCAGGTATTGCAGCTGAACTGAGATCCCTTAATTTACTCAATTGCAATAACCGCTTAGATTGCAATGATTTGAAATGGGAAAATTGTGTCTCTGATGAAAAGGATACAGTGTTTAACTGTTTCTACTCCAAGCTCTTACAAATCATAAGAAAATGAGCAAAGGTTTATTCTCTTAAGGACAGACTGTTTGGTCAGCAGATGTTCTGCAAAGGGGAAGATGGACAATATTGGGTGCAAGGCCATGTGTTGTTACAGCACTCATCTTGTTACTGCAGAACTTCATGCACTCTGCATTCTCTTCTCATTATAATCTTTATCCTATTCAACTATAAACTCATTAGGATCCGTCAATATGACAAACTGTCCAGTTTGCTTCTCTCAGCTATTTGAATATTTGCTAATAATCATCTTTTTTTTTAATTTCATATCCATAAGTCAGCATAAGTAATGCATGACTTCAGACATCTTGTATTCTACAGTAATTTTTTCCATAGACAATGTGTGACAGTCTGAATTTTGATCATTTGGCTGAAACAACACACCTTTTAAAATATGTTTTTCTAAATATTGCTAATCTACACTTTCAGTTAAACCACATGCAACTAAAATTGTATCTTATTTTGAATAACACAACTGTAATGTCTTGATCTTTATATTTTCTCGAACTTCATAAAATTGAATTGAATATTTTATATTGTGTATTTTCACAAATTGTGATGGTCTTACTTCTATATTTCTATGTTTATACGAACATTCTGGAAATCCACCAGTTTTTTGCAGCTCATGAAAGGGATCTGTAGAGAAAAAAAAACCCCACTGTTTTCAGTTTGCACTGAGATTTCTAAGTCCAGGGATAGTGCTCTAGAAACCTGGTCTAGTGGAAGGTGTGCCTGCCTATGGCAGGGGGCTTTGAACCAGATGACTTTTAAAGTCCCTTCTGACCCAAACTGTTCTGTGATTCCATGAAACTGCAATAGCTGAAACCATTTTGAAAACACAATAAATACCAAGTATTTTATCTTCAAGATTTTCCTTTTTTTTTTTTTTTTCTTGTTAACTGAGAGACATGTTAAACTTCTCATTTTAAGGTGTGAAAATACAGCTGTGTACCTTGGTACCCTGCTAAAGTGCATCTTTAAGATCCACTGCTGGAAAGGGTTATGAAAGAAATGCTGCCTAAATCCCACAGTTTCGTTAAAATAGAAACTCAAATACATTCTATATAAGACATTTGAAATTATCATTTGTAAATATTGATGGAAAACAAGTGAGATTTTTTTTCTCTAATCCATCTATCTTGGGTCATGGAAGTAGGGGAATAGCTGCTAGGTAAAACCAAAAATTTAAGAAAGAAAGATCACAATTGCTTCTAAGCTGCAATTTAGTAATTAAGTAACAGTACAGCTGCATTATTACAATTTTTAAAAATTGGAATAATGCCTAATTAACTTGAGAAACTAAATTTAGTTTGGTTTATAATCAAACAAAGATCACTTTTCAGCACTCAAAATTATTTTTGGTATAATTATTTTTGCTTGAGCATCATTTGAATTGCTGAGGTGAAATTGCTAATTATCTAATTTGATATTGATTGCATTGCTGTATTGTTTATTTTTACTTAAATATAAGCAATGTCTTGTTACTGCTGATAGTGACAATTGATGTGCTATTACTCTTGCTTGGGTGTTTTCATTCATATTTATCTTTATATAAATACAAAATATTGAGATAATTTTATATACGTCAGTTACCTTACTGCAAGCTAGTGGACTAAGAAACTTTAGTAACTTGTAGATGTTGATTGGTCTTTGTGTCTCCTATATCAAACACAAAATTTTAAAGTTAAGTTAATTTTAAAATTGTTTTTGTTACAATGTCTCAAGAAGATATTTTCTGTAATTTTGACTGAAGCAGTAAGATCTAGAAACAGTCCCTAGATATAGTTATAGAACAAGGAATTATGTGATGTTTTCTTAGAAATTCATCATGTCCAAATTAAACAGAATATTGCATTTCCTGCTTTTAAGGCACTTGATTACTGAAATATGACAGTTCAACCTGCTAAGAGGATCCACCATTGGTCATTAAAAAAGAAAATTCCTCAGTATCAGACTCAGTGAAAGTGTCTGATCCTCGGGTTTTTTTCTCCCTAAAGACTAAACACATTGCGAAGAGCTTCAAAGTGTGCAAGCCAGTGCAGAGGATCTCTGTGAATGAATAGAACAGCTGTTTTCTGTGTTTTCTGCCAGTTCTGCTATTGGAACAGCAGTGCCCAAACAGACTAATGTATTGTCCTGGCAATTTCAGGAGGACTTTGACATACATGGCACACATGAGGCTGCAGATTTATCCCTTCTGCCCACCAGACATTCCAGACAGTGAGTCTTTACAGAAGGACTGATGCCACATCATTATTTTGAGATCTCTGGTTATTTTAGCCACAGTGATATATTACATAGCAGTGAAAAACCTGAAAGGAAGACAGCTAATTCAAAATCTCCATAATTTTACCATGATCAAATTCCTATCACTCACTTCAGGAAATGCACAAGTTAACATGCTAAAGACCCTTGTGATAACTTCGCTTTTCCTAATAACAAACTGGAATTTCACCTAGAGTCATGAAAGATAGTTTGTGAAACATAATTCACCTCAAGAGTCATACAAAAGGATGCATCTGATAGTACAGATTGTTGATGAAATTACTGACTTTTGAAAAGAAAACATGAGCCATCCTCATGTGGTTTATCCAATAACTGACCAATGTGAAATACATAAAAGGCCTGAAACAAGGTGCTGGGTAGCAGGGCAGGTATTCCTTCAGCTCCCTTTCTTGTCAAGTTGTGCATCTTGTAAATGGGGAGCTGAAGCTGAAATGCCTTGCAAGGAAAATTGAAAGCAAGGCTCCAGCTCTGTGGGGAGCTCTAATCAATTGACAAAAGGAGCATCATATTCAGACCTCAGGAAAATGTTACAACTGTTGCTTCTGGGCTTTGTGCTTGGTTCAATAGTGTCAGACTGAAAGAATATTCTGCACGCAACTAAAGCATTGGGCCTTTCATAGAATTTCTTCTTGTGGTTAATAACAGAGCTGGGAAACAGAACGAAAAAAATAAGTACATTCTGCAAACAAAATTGGAGTATTTTAAATCAGCTCCAAATTTCTGGGATCTCTGCTCTGGTTCTGCTTTGCAATCAGAATATAGAACATTTTGTGCCTCTCTGGATCAGAAACCTGGTTTCATGATGGATAGGTTGAGTATCTGCAGTCAGATTACCATCCAAACTCATCCTTAATACATCACCCAACAACATCAAAGAGAGGGATATCGTTGCTGCAGCCAGGAAAAAGAATGTTTTTCCCTCCAATAATAAAGGAGAGAGGTTGTCTAACCATGGTAATTCAGTAGAATGATGTCTATGGAAAACAAGGTAAAGACTCAAAGACCTATTTTTTATTTTGCAAACACACACCAAAAAAAAAATTCACCAAAGAGCAAGACCAAGCCAAGATGAAAAAGGCACTCAGAGTTCAACAGGAAACCTTAGGAAACCTTTTAGCAGCTCTTGAGACAGTCAATATTCCTATGCTACATGTTTTCTTTTGCATCCCATGTGTACTAATGACAGATTAACGAGCCACATAGGTAGAAGTGGGAGTTTGAAAGTCAGTTAGATGCTGTGAATTTTCCCAAACGTGTCAAAATAAGAAAAGTGACTGTGCTAAATAACTCAGTGCTGGTACACTGGAGAAAATGAGTGCTTAATAAAATTCTGTGCTTTTATTTGCTTCCTTGAGGCATGAAGATGTAGCTGCTCCACCCTGAGAAGCATAGAAGTACACATACAACACAGACAAGAGTATATAAATTTTCAAAATCAGTATTTCATTTAAAGTTAAACTTCCAGTCATCTGCCTCAGAAAGAATTTTGATTCATAAGTTACACTTTTATGAGTGCCAGAGGGTTTTCTCATTAGTTTCTGTTACAGTAATATTTTGAAGACATGGATGGAACCTTCATGGATGGGTCTTTTTAATAGTTAAATGTGTGTAGAAAATTGTGCAAAACTGAAAATAAGTATCCATCTAAAGAGGACACTTCTAGCTAAGCATCACAAGTTCCTGCTTCTCTAGTACGCATCCCTGGAAAGAAATTTTGTGAATCAAATGTTTGGCTTTATGTTTGACCTGCAGCCTTTCCTGGCTCACTGACAGTAACCCTGCAGGGATAGAAAAGGAAAGATGTGGAGGCAAATACTATTTGGCAGCCCATTTCTAAGCTAGTGTCAATTTTAGTTTTGGCCTGAAGTACAAATCTGAAACTGCCAAGAGATTTTTGGGTGAAGATGCAGAAAGAAATAATTATTTCAGATTTTGTGAAATTATAAACTTCTATAATTGTCTTTGAAAAATATGTATAAAAACCTCTTGTTTGAAGCCCCCCAAATCATTTTGTAGAAGGACATTACTGATCTCTGTTCTTGTACAGAGAGCTGTCTTAGACAGAGGAAAATTTTCTGTAACTTGGATGGGAACTGATTCCAGTTCAGTGTCAATAACACTGTAGAAAAACTAACTGTTATGGTTCACCTCTCCAAAACTAACACAGAGGTGGAAATTTGCTATTGATCCCCACAGCACTTGAAGTTCCCATGACACTGTTCTTTTGAAAGAGACAACAAAAGGAACTTGAAAGACAGAAAAGTCAAACCAGTCACTTTCCATATAAAGGTGAACAGACTAACCCATTGACAGACTAACACAGTACAAATACAAGTTCCATTTAGCCATGGTTCCTGCTTTTAAGTATCACCTGTTTGCAGAAAGCATTAGCAAATTTGGGGGAACTATGAAAACAACAACATAGACAGCTCTTCAATATTAACAAACCATGGGATGGAAATGTTCCAGAGGTAGCCTTGAATCTCTGCAGGGTGGACTGCAGGAGGAGGGATGAGCTCCCACACTGCAATTTTAATTACTAGGAAATCAAAGTTGTACATCAGATGTGGGATTTTTCTCTCTAAATCAAAAGGACAGCAGCAAAGCGATCAGCTTTGTGCTAGATGAGGAAAGGACCATCCCTGTGGAATGGATGATCTAAGAATGCATCTGAAAATAACCATGACAGCAGCAGAAAAAATACACATTTGTGAGCTTGGAGCTTCCTTCTGTACTGACTTGGTGAAAGGTGAAAGGAAGCACACAGAGCATTTCCAACAAGCAGTCCATATATTTTGCAGGTTGATGTCATCTTTGGTATTGAAGCCAATGCTGTGAGTTTGCTGACCTTCCAAAAAGAGAAAAAAAAGAGTACGTCATTTATAATGACTATTGACTTTTTTATTTCCTGAAGTGTCCTCACTTATGATGTCATTTAACTCAGTCACTATTTTTAAAAAATGTTCTTAGATCAGAAGTTTGATTTTTTCATTATTTAGAAAAAAAATCTACCTTTCTGAGGCCAACTTGTAATAAAGCAAGGAATAGATTTATGGTTTATGACTAGTATGTCTTAATATTAGGAAGGATATAGAGATGGATAAAACAGTCTTAAAACCAACAAACAGTAAGTATGAGCTTAAAACTAATAAAAGGAAATATAAGGTGAGCCAACCACTGTAAATATCACACATATTTATCTGCAAAGCTGTGCTATCATACACTTTCTGAACAGTACCAGACTAATAAAACCAACTATTCTTGATTGTCAGTGATCCTTATGCTGAAGAAATATCATTTAGTATTGACAGAAAAATAATTTGATATGAATTTCAATCATATTGACCTCTCTCTCTGTAAGAAATGTCTTTGAATGGAAATTTTCTTCGTTTCACTTTGATTTTTTTCTTTCAGGTTATACCAAATGCCTTGACATTTCTGAAGGCAACTCAGGGATGTCTGATGTTGTCTTTCCCATTGGTAAAATGGTGCACTCTCTCATAAAAAATCTTATAGTAGTTTAGGATTTTTAAAATTTCTAGTTTTAAGTTTGAAAGGCATTTTGCAGGTACTTTCTGTAGATGGGAAAGCTCTTCAGCCAAGGTGTCCAGCTTAGAAAGGTACCACACAAGTGGAAAATAATTTCCCACAAATTAGAAGCATTTTACCAAAGCCCACATGTGACATTAGCATCTTGTTAGGAAATCTTACATGAAAGTATACAAGATTTGAACCTTGAGTACTGTGTTAATTTTTAGGCTCTTAACTACAAAAAGGACATGGAAAGGCTGGAGTGTGTCTAGAAAGGACAACAAAGCTGGGAAAGGGTCTAGAAAACGTGTCCTGCGAGGGAAAGTTGAGGGATCTGGGGTTTAGTCTGGAGAGATTCTCAGGGGGGACTACATTGCTCTGATTCTGTTTAATTTTTATCACTGCTGTAGAGTCTTGAATTTACCATTTTTTCTGTTCAGACTTGATCTCCCTCACACAGCATCTTACTGGAGTGCAGCAGGGTTTCCATGCCTGATTTCATATCATCCACCTGGCTCATAATTGTGTTTACATTGATTGGATGATCTTGAAGGTGTCTCCCAATCTTCTGTGATTCTGTAAAGATGATTAAAATGTGCCTGCCTAGAAGGAAGGATCAAAATGCATACCCACACAGGAGTATACAAAGTAATTATCATCCAGTAATGACTTTAAAATTAAGAAAATATGTTGCACTTTTGAGCCTCAGGCTAAGTTTACTTATTCATTGTCTGAGTCTGAATCTGAAGGAGTCTCCAGCATTGATACAGACATTTAAAATATTTTGCTGGAGGCTAATTTTTAAATAACTTGGTGACTAATTAGTAACATCAAAGTGTGGAACTCCGCATCACCTTTGGTATCCACCTACTGCCATAAATAAAACTCATAGGCTGTGGCAGTGTCTTCAGTGCTCAGTTGCTCTTGATGAGTATTTGAACGAAGGCAAAGGACAGTTTTCAAAGCTGAAATTCTGAGCAAAAGGATGCAGCAGATGTAGTCTTCAGATTGCCCAAGCCCCTGTGATTAAATAATTGTCTTCTTTCACTAGGCTAGCACGAGAAAATGTCCTTCTCCTCCAACCCGAGTCCTCGGCTCTTAAGGAAAAGGAGGTGAATACACAATTTCTGGCACCATATTCTCTACTCCAAACACCTTCTGTCATCACCTTATCTCACCTTTTAGGATTCTTTTTTATTCTCCCTGCCTCCATTTATTTTTACTGTTGTCATAAGTGATTTTCTCTTGGAAGATTGTGTTTGACTTCTCAGATCTGCCAACTCTTTCTGCTAAAGCAAAAATAAATCATTAAGAAGTCAGGGTCAAACAAAGCAAAACAAATAATTTATAGTCAGTGATTCAGCATGTCTGAAAAACAGGAATGACTCTACATTTTTCAGTTCCAAGTAGGTTGTTTGATCTGCAGTGTTACTGTGCTACACAGACAGCATGAAAGGGAATCCCCCTTTCTGCTCTGGGTCTCTCAACCTCTTTCATTCTTTCTAGCAGAGACAGAAGAAGCCTAGAAGCTTCTAGAAATCTAGAAGTCTTTCTTTGGGATTTCTTTGGCAATAAAAAAGTCTGTCTGCCAGACTTTATCTAAAGGCCTTCAATCCACTAAGTTCTGCCTTGCATCACTGGGAGGGAAATAAAAGACTGTCACTAAAATGACCCCTACCCCACACTGGCATAGCATCTTCTAGTTGCAAGAGAACAGCATAATTTTAGTTAAACTAATAAAACAAAAAAAAAAAAACCTGCCTCAAATTAAAAAAAAAAAAAAAAAGACAAGACAAGTGCTTGAAGTTCAGGCCCTGAAAACACCACTTTTAAAAAAGGGATTAAGACTCTCTATATCTTATCCTGAATTCAAGTGATGTATATAATTAAAATAACCAATTATCATAATTAAATATTCCAAGGATTTCCAGCACCCCTATTAACTTAGATATGGGTATTTCACAGTCTTCAATGTATTTTGTTCCCAGTAGCACTAGTCATGTAGCAAGACATTATTAATTCCACACATGGAAACTGAGGCTCAGAGTGATGAGATGGTGTTTGTCTGTGCATTGACGTTCAAGCATGGCAAGATCCATGGGTAATTAGGACACATGGCCTATAAAAGTGCCATGAAACTTTTCCTGGGTTCAAATTCACAACTCTGCCAGCCTCCAAACACCAGCTCAGACACAGTGCAGCACTTCTGTGGGGTCTTGCTCTGTACAGGTTTAGTGGCACAGCAAAATTTACACAAAAATAGGGAACTGAGCAGGGGCTGTGAATATGAGAGAGTCAATACCCTCATTGTTGGGCCATCCTCCCTTTTTAGGTGTTGAATTATGCCAAGGACATATAACAAAAGGCAGAAGCTTTGTAGCTGAACTTCGGGCTCATCACTACTTAAGAAGAATAGGAATAGCACAGCAGGTGTACTTTATAGAAATGTTACCTCCTTTATAAAACTATCATAGAAATAGCATACAATTTTAAATAGAATTTCTCAGTTAACCCTTGCTCTGCATAACCCCAAGTCATTTATACTAATAAGAATGAAAAAAAATGGACCAGAGTAATAGCATTTTGTACCCACTTTACAACAGTGTGACTGACAAAATGAGAGAGAAGGAGAAAGCAAATTAGACCCCCTGTGTGTGTTATATTATTTTCCATATTTGAATGCTAATGGCTTTCACATTTATTCATTTCACAACGAACAGGCACATAAAATACCCTGTCTGCCCTACAGAGTCACTTATATTCCAAAAATGGTGTGTAGACATCGTCAGTGAAATTTGGGCCGCATCATTTTATCGATTTTCCAGCAGGCTAGCAAAATCAATGGACAACTCTGCTCAGCAATCAATGGCATTATCTGACCATTAGTTGGTATTAGGAGAGAGATCCAAACATCTGATAGACATAGCTAATAGCACACATGTCTCTTTAAAGCTGTGCAGATCAAACCAAAAAAAGTGATGGCAAATTTATTTCATATGGAAAAGCTGCAAATAGAAAAGAAAATAACAGCAGGAAAAAATGTTGCTATTACATAATTTCTTAAAGAAGGCTAATCACCAGAAAGCAAACTATCAAGGGTTTTGATAAAGAGTACTCACTCCTCAATAGAAGAGGGACATGGACCAGTTGAAGTGACACCAGAGGAGGATTATGAATATGGTCAGAGGGCTGGAGGACATTTCCTATGAAGACAGGCTGAGAGACTGGGGGCTGTTCATCCTGGAAAAGGCTCCAGGGAGAGCTCAAGGCACCTTCTGGTACCTAAAGGTGGCTGCAAGAGAGATAGATAGGGACTTTTTACAATGCCATGGAGTGACAGGACAAGGACTAATTGCTTTAAATGGAAAGAGAGCAGGTTTAGATTAGATATTAGGAAGAAATTCTTCACAATGAGAGTGGTGAGACAATGAAATAGGTTGACCAGACTTCTGGATGCTTCAACCCTGGAAGTGTTCAAGGCCAGGTTGCATGGGGCTTTGAGCAACCTGGTCTAGTAGAAGATGTCCCTGCCCATGACAGGGGGATTAAAATTGATCTTTAAGGTCTCTTTCCATCCAAAGAACTCTATAATTCTATATATTAAACAGTCACACCAAAATCTGCAGCATTTCCAATTAGCAGCTGCTGTTGAAAATCTTACCCATGTCTGTCAGCAGCAAGAACCTGTGGGCAAAACCTTGAACACATCCATTAAGCCCCAAATATTGGCAATGAATTTTCTGCACTTTTTACTAACTTCAAGTTTTACTAACTTCTAGTTAGTACTAAGGAAAAGAACTAAAAAGGTTGAATAACCCTTAGACCAGAGCCGATTCACCAGATGGACTTTGAAGTCACACCTTACATTGTCAAATGTATGTGTTTCCAGGACTTGTAATATTTTTAGCCATGCTGCTTCCCTTGATCTGTGCTGAGTTTTGAATTGTTCAGACACCATTTCATCAAACTTAAAAAGAAAAAGAAAAAAGAGTGCATATATGTGTTACAGTGTTACAGTGACTTCAAGTAGAAACACAGATAATTGCATTTTCCTCAGTTATAGAGACTTCTGCACAACATCTCAGATTTAATGCTCAGTAGGATGAGAGAAGATGAGGCATTGTCTAAACCAATAGATACCTGGTGAAACTGAAGCAACATGTATGAAGCTATATCAGCTGACTTTATTTAATACTCTATTAATTTCTGCATGGGTATGGCTGGGTGTCACTATGAAATTGGTGCGAGGGTCCATGTCAGTATAGCTGCTCTTTTGGACTGAATTTCACTTAATGCCTTCAATTTTTTTTTATTCATGAATGCTATTTACTGCAGTGCCAACATCTTTGGGTACCCCTAGTCCCACCAGAATTTTAAAATGAAATGGGGGGCCTAGCTCAATGGAACCAGACAATGAGCTAATATGATGAGATAATTGCTGATATGAGGTGGGAGAGTTGTAAGACACTCTTACAACTGAATGTTTACCCCAAACATTCAGCAGTACATTGAAGAAAATTAAAAACCCTTTTGGGGAACAATATTTCTGCCTTTGGCCATGCACTGATCATACTGACAGTCCAAAGAGCTGTATTGAAAATATAGCAGATTTCATAAATTAGATCTCTCTCAGTCAGCACATAATGAGAAAAAACCTCAAATGATCCATAGCTCAACTTGTACAACAGATAACAAAATGATAGCAACATGAGATTTGTTCTGAATAGCAGTTTAGCAAACAAGTAATACCAGGGAGATCAGGAGCAAATTCTTGATTTGATTTCTGTCTGCTTGAAGAGTCCTATGAGTACTGGTCTGGAGGTGTGCTACTTTGAATCTGGGTTTATGTGCATAATTATCTACTCCCTGGATCGAGGCCTCCAAGGTAGCGACCCTGACATTCTCAGTCTTTGCTCCAATGAATAATTATTTCCCTAAAAATAATTATATTATGCAAAGTGGAAGAGTTTTTCTGAAATGAAGTGTTATATTTCCATTTGGTCAAAAGTGCAAAAGATAAAAAGGGTAAAAAGGAAAAAAAAGTTTTCTCGATATGAAATCTCCTTTTCTACAGTTTAATTTCCCTGGCACATGCATACAGTCTTTTAAGTGCCAAACTAAGTCTGGAACGAACAGAATGTTTAACTGTCATCTCCACTGAAAATTTATAACTTTTTCCATTCACATAACTATATTTAATAATCAGTCTTTTTTTCCCAAATGAGTAAATATCACTTGATATATCTGGATAAATGGCAGGTATGCTCTGCTCATTAACTGAATTGTGCATGTTACAGACCAGCTAATGAATCTGTCTGAGGATTGTGTCTGCTCAGGATCTCATCAATTCATTGCATAAAAGACCAGTGTAGGGGTTTCATTAATGTCTCTTTAACTGTTTTTTAATTAGCAATTATGGCACTTTCCTATGATTTTTCAGAAGTTAATACACAAATAATACAAAATGTTTTTAGTAAAGAATAACAGCGCTTTAGAAATAAAATCCCCTTGTGCTATAAATATGGTCCTGAGAAAGAATTGCCTGCTGGTTTTTTAATGCTTATTTTTTACAGGAGAGATGATGATAGCTACATTTACTCCAAGGAGACTGAATAAGTACAGAACTCTGCTGAGACTTTTTCTGTCAAACTCCCTTTTCCTACACCCTTTTGGAGTCCATCAGACCACCACAGACAATTATTAATGGATATCATGTGCTTTGCTCACTGAGGAGACTTAAAATGCCTGCTCCAGATTTGTAAAGCCAATCTGCTGCATACAAAGTGAGTGAATATAGGCTTTAACCATGACTCAGCCAGCTCTTCTTTGAATTAGGGTGCTGATGAGAGCTGAAAATTAACACAAACACATGTGCAGAGCCTCCTTTGAACATGTGAGCAAGTTTGGCAACTGGTAATTTTAGCCTCTGAAACAAAGGGTTGATGACCTTTATATAATTGACCCCAGGAGACAAACTGCAAAATGTAGCTTGAGGCTTTTCCTCTGGGATTAAAGAAAACATCCACCCTGAGAGATTTATCCACAGTAAAAAAACATTAAAATTAAATATATATGCGTATCCAAGTCTAGACTAAATCTTTCCTTATTTATTTTCCTGAAAAAATTAGAAAACTTTGGAAATAAATAAAGGGAAAAAATAGCCACAATGATTAATTTCAAGAATATTTCCACTTATTTTAGGTAGAGTTTTGAAAAATCTGCTACACAAAGAGACTAACCTGACAGTTTGCATTTGCCTCAATGGTTTCATTAGCTCCTTCATGCTCACCAATACATTACCAGAGCTGTATCATGAACAGCAAGGGAAGGAGATCCCATCAAAACCCACCTTGATGGGACATCTTTATTAGTAAAGCAATAGCTAAAGGTCACAAGTGTGCAAGGAGCCATAGCTTTGGACTGCTAAAACCTCACACTGTTGAGGAGTGGCGTAGTCAATGCCATAACCTTACAGTATTCCTACAAAGTAGCATGGAAGAAATTGCCTTGATCAAGGAAGGGAAGAGAATTCTGCCATGTAGACACACATCCTGTTGTGTTACTTTCTAAAAGGTTGACAGAATAGGATCTGGCCTGTTTGCTTTATCACAATTATTTTAACTAAAATGTTAAAGTAAAAGTTGCAGCAGACAGAGACACCTTCATTCCAACTGGAGGAAGATGAAGCAGTGTTGCCAACAATGTCTATTGGGTATTATCTGTTAGTGCCTTACACTCCCATCCATCTTCAGCTTAAGAGATTCAAATTCATGTAATTTGCATCCCTCAAGATACCTCAGGTACCATATGGCTCCAGTGCCTCCCCTTCCACCCCTCCTGCTGAAATTCGACCTACTGACTAACAAAGGATTCATGGGAACAGAATGGAAGCAACAACAACCAAAAAAAGAAAAAAAAAAAAAAAAGGAAGTATGAGAAGGAAAGAAAAATCCCACTCTGCACAGATGGCCTAATGTAGCCTCTCCTGAGGTCAGCAGGAGAGTCCTGAACTCTGGGTAATGTTCCCATCTCTGTTTATACATTTTATATTAGGCAGTCCCTGGTAAAAGTAAAAATAATTCTGAGAGCAGGAATCTGGAATTCAGGCTTCCTGTCACCTCCTTGATGAATATCTTAGCAACTAGGCTGGTTTATTTTTAAAATGATTCCAATCCCTGACTTAGCTGGAGCAGAATACTTTGTGTACAATGTACTCCTGCAATGTTCTTCAGACTAAACAACAGTAATGAGCCTTTAGTCATTAATCTAATTACTCAATTCATATCATGAGGTATGAACTTTGTCGATTCACTTTTCACACTTCTTTCTCTACCAGGCAAGTAACCAAAATCACAGCTCCTTTTATGGTCCCAGACATTTCTTGGAACACCACAGGTGCTATAATAAGTAGAGCTACCTAACTATATAAATGATGAGGACTGCTATAGCAAGTTACTGGAGTGAAAGATTGCTAAACTGTTAAGTTAAGGAAGAAGGAGACATATACCATTAGGGAAAAAAAATTCAAAACTTGACCATGTTATGGAGAAAAATCTACCAGTTCGCTGTTTGTCCATTAAGATGATGGCATTGGCTATGTGCACTTTTGTGTATGCTTTTCATTCTGTTTAAATATTCTTCTCAATATGTCCTTGCATTCAAGCTAAAATGAAAAGTTTTTACAGGCAATCTCATTCTACCTGCCAAATGACAGACCACTGAAAAGATGTTCTGATACAGAGTGGCCTCCTTCACCTACTCCTTCTATCCAGCCCACTTAAGAAATTATGTTCTTCTCCCTGCAATGCCCTTCTTTTAATGCCTTTCCTTTTATTTTCTGTAATGTTCCTCCTTTGTTCATCTGTGGTGGTTCTGAATGCTAATGAGTCCACTTCTCATTTAGCATTTTGTGAGGTCAGTCTGTGAGCAGACTAGAGCAGACATTGCTTTTTGAATCCCAGATTAATTAAAGAAATCTTCAACAGGGACTCAAGGTCGCTTATTGGGGTAGAGAAAGAAAAGAAAATATTGGTTCAAAAAATTATAACAGGCAAATGAAATTAGGGTGAAGGTGTCAAAAATGTTGCAGACAGCTCTGAGATCCTATATCTTAGGGACACAAATTTCAGTCTTGATTAGTGCTTGCAGGGTATACACAGATGGCTGTGATAGGGGAGTACCTACCAGCAGATATTTCAAAACATGTTGCCCAAATGGATGCTGGTTCAGAAGGACAATGAATTTGTCTGCATTTAATTAAATTTTTTTTTCTTAGTATGATAATACCTAATGAAGCCTACACTTCAACATAGGAATAGTATTACCTTAGAATATTACCCATAAGAGCCAGGTATGTGTAAAAGTGGACCTACTGCATGCACAAGGAAATCTCTGTGTCTTGGCCAAGCTGGGTGGTAAGAAAGGAAAGCATCTGCTTTTGTTCACCTTTTAGTTCTACGGCTGTAGATTAATTGCCTGCAGAATATAAGGCAGAGAGAAGCAGAAAATAACTGTAAGGTCTAGAGTGGGTGAAACATCTCCTCTAAAAAAGCTTCGTGTCCAGTTGCAACTCTAGAGGCTTTAGAGTTCTGTTTTGCATACTTATTTACTGTGTTCTGGTGAGAATGACCTCCCATTTCAACTAGCCTGGCTTGGGAGGTAAATGTTTTGTCATCTTTACAACAGGATAAAAAGAGGTATGTTCATACAGTGAATATAATTCTATCACAGACAACCAAAAAAAAACACCCCCGAAATACTCGAAACCAGCAGACCAAGAAAATAAAAAAACCTCACAAACCTCTTTTTCAAAAAGCTTTAAAAAGGATCTTTTGGTTAAAGCTTTAACCAAAACTTTAATTTTTAATTTTTTATAAAGAATAAATATTTTTTTCAACAATTCTGTCTGCAAAAAACTTCTGCAGCTACTGAAGAAAGATTTAGACACAGGTTACCATTAGATCAACTGAGTCTCTCCCTGAGATCCCTCAAAAAGGAGGAAACATACTTCTGTTGTGCCTTTATGGACATCAATTTCTTCAGAGGTTGGTTGATATTGGAGTTTATGTTGAACAGTTCTCCTTTGGACCTTATCCTAAGACAAATTTAGAACTCCTTAATCTTTTTTATGTATCTGGGAACAAACAAAGGGAGCAGAAAGAACATCCTTAAACCATATCTGACAGCATGGACCCCCTGGAGAATCAGAGTAGCTACAAATGCTGCTGCTTTCCTTTCCTTTCCTTCAAAGGGAAGTTGGGATTGGTAGATCCCCAAAACAAAGTATTGTGTCCAGCCATGAAACAATAAATCCAGCAATCAAGAAGCCCATTCTTCAAGCAGAGATCTTACTGAGCATGAGTGCACTTGTTCCACAAACTATAGGTGTCCATGCACCCATCCTGCCCGCAATCAAGCAAACCAAAGAACCAAACACAGGACACACAAAGCCCCATTACACACCTGAAGGGATAAACAGATTATTTCAAATATTGACAGAAGAAAACAGAGCAAAGAGTGGCTCTGCCCAGACAGTCAAGTCTCATGAACAGGAACTTGAGATTTCTGTATGCATTCACCAGAGCCTTGACAGCACCCTCATTTCTGAGTCAAAAAAAATCCCTCCAGATCTGCTCCCATCAAACTGAAGTTGCTCCCACTGCAGGGGATTGCTGCAGTCATTTTGTTGATTTTATTGATTATAATTGTCGTGGCAAATTTACAATAGTCTCCACCACGTTCTCCCAAATTACAAGATCCAAGATAGGTCTTGAAAAACAGATCACTTTACTCCAAATCCCATTTGACTAAGAGAAATCAGAAGAACTTAAGTCCAGTCTGACCTGAGATTTCAGAGAGAAATAGAGAACAGTCTTCTCATTAAAAAAAAAAAAAAAAAAAAAAAAAAAAAGAAAATCACAGTTTTTACAAGTTACACATTTCCTTTGATTGAATTTAAAAGGTTTTGGGTTGAGTATTTTGAAAGGAAATAAGAGAGATGGTGAGGAAGTATTCTATTTTTATTGGAAAAGACCATAGTTAATTTATTAATTGCAGAAATTAAAGGTTATTTCCTTTTTCTGAATGAGGATAGTGAAATTCCCAGTCTCTGTGTACCTGAGCAAGGACTCAGGGTGGGTAGTTACAGCTGTAGCTCTATCAATTGGTGATGGGGATGGAACTCCAGAAAAAATATTTTCTCATGATTGAATTCAAAGTAAAACTCACAGGGTCATTCTCTTTTGCCTTTTGTCAGTGAATATTTTTTGTATTTTATACCTAGGAGTATTTCAAACAGACCTGTTATGCTCTGCTGCACGGCCTGATGAAGGCTTCTTAGGGAACCTGTCTCAGAATTCCATAATCATTGTCCATCTAGTTTGCTCAAAACAAGGCTTCAGTGCAAGAACAGGGCTCTAACTACCAGGCTGGAGGTAGAGCTGTCACATCTCCTCTTTAATGAGCATATAAAGTACTCTGTTCTGCACTTCCAGACAAACAAACTGTCACAGAATGTCATTATAACAATGTAATGAATGTATTTATATGCCAGTGTGTATATTCAGAAGCTCCCTCTCCTCCTGAAGAAAAAGGCACTAATCTGCAGTTGCTGCCACTTGAGCTGTAAGGACATTTGCATTAACTGTTCTCTTTTTCTCTCTGATATGTTAATCTCTCAGTTTATAGCACCAAGCGCTGAGCTGAGCAGTGACAGCCATGCACTCCTGCCAGGTGGCTTTAGGTTTTTAGCCCTACCCTATTAGCTTAATAAAGCCTCTCTCTGTGTACAGCTAAGATGGATGGAAATTATTAGAAGTTTTAGGATCTCATAATTTCATTCTTCTGATTACTATGGGGAGTTGAGGGAGGCATCTTATGCAAGCTAGCTGTAAGTACAACCAAGTGGCTGCTAGGACATGCATCAAGTACTTCTCCACAACTACAGAATGGTCCCATGAAAAATTTTGCTGCTTGATCAGAAGCTGTTCATACACTGTGTTTTAGCTGGACACACAACAAGATAAATCTCAGCTCAGATCCCTGCCTTGCTCTTTTCCAATGCAGACTACACATCAACCATCCAGAAGAGCAGGAGCCTTTTCTGGCATGTCTGCATGTCATACTTCAGGGAGTTCCCAGCCACACAGCAACCACAGTTCACAGCTGCTGCTTTTTCCTTTTCAGTTTTCATTTTTACTCATTTTCAGGGCGTTACAAGACTTATTTTCTTTCAGCAGCTGAACTACTATAAATGTTATGAAGAGTTTAATAACGTATGAAGCATTCTCTCAGAAACCACCAGCCAAGCACCATACGTTACAGACTCCCAGTGTTTTCATCTATAGCGCAGAGAAAATGCTCAGGATTATGAAAACTGGACTCATTGGGCCTTCCTCTATTTGCTGCACTATGAAAGATTGATTTCAGACATTAAATAGCAAGAAAGAAATCCAAAAAAGCTCATGTGAGGTCATATCCTGAGTTTTTGCTGCAGCAATTTTACATCAGCTATAGTTTGAAGGATGGAGGGGAAGTAAATATTGGGAAAGAATACCTGAAGAGTGTAGTGCAGTTTTATTTATTTTTATGCAATCCATTTGTGGCAGAGATCTAAATAATAAGATGTGGTTATTTTTCCCTTTTTAGATGCAGTACTGTAAGCAGACTTGTGATGCTGAGGGCACATTGATAGGTTATCATATATAGCATTTAGGTATTGAGGAATTTGGGGTCAAACCTTTGATTCCTGCACCACTTACACTTCTGTATACACATGCTTTTATACCTCACTCTTTAAAACTTTGATCCTGCCTTCTCCCAGTTTTAGAGTTTCTTTCAGTCCTGCTTACTGGAGATCCATCTGTCCTGAGATGCATGTAAATTTTACTAAAATCAATGGAATTCTCCATTATCTTAGAATTGGAATAGTTTATACTTCACTTGTGGACAGAGAAAGATGATTGTCAGCTAATAGCCCATAGCTATTTTTTGGTTTACCAGCTCTTTGAGCTTGTAATAAGGAAAGCTTCATTCTCTTAGGAAATGGTCCCAGTGGAGGACCTTTAATCCTCTTTCCCTAAGCAGAGACTATCAGAAATCTCATTGCACTTCCTATCCTATAAGCATACCTAGGATCCTAATAATTTAAATATTTATGCAGCTACTGGACAGAGTTCAGTGAACACTGAGCATAAAAGTATTCTCTAGAAAATCACAAAGAGAGTTATCTAATATTGATATTAGGTTATGTTTGGCTGGACTGAAAAAGAAATGAAAGCTTCAATCACAACATACCAAGAATTCAGTTCTTCATTGCAGAAAGCTATGCATTCAGCTTTTAAAACTCTGATGCTTTACATGATGCTATACCCATTTCACCTTAAAAATCATTGTCTGGAGGGAAGGAGGATGTTGGAAATTACAGCTAAGAAGGTTAAGAAAGAGGCCCTGAATATTTTTAATCATTTTTATTAATCACAAGTTGAAAAAAAGGGCTGAGAGTTGTTGCCTGCTCAAGGAATATGATGAGATGGGTAGTGAAGTGTCTGTATTCTAAATGTCTGCCTCACCAAAGCTCAGAGCTACTCGTGCAAATGTACAGCTGGCAAGTGGAGAAAAGAAGAAAATGGGTATTTTTCTACAGTAGCACACTGAATAAACCCACTCATTCTTCTGACGCAGTGGGAGAGTGGGAGACATTCAGAGGCAAGGTGGACGTGGGACTGGGAGCTTGTATTAAAATAGCAGCCATCATTAGCTTTCCTCATGTTTTCTAATTAACACAATTTAAAAAAAAAATCAAATGAACCTGTCAATGCTTTGAAGTACCTTATTATTCACAGTGATTTGTTTATGATGTTTTTGTTCTCTTGAACTAATTTAGAGCAGGGATGCACTGCAGAAGCTGCTTTATTGCTTCATTTTCAGTATATCAGTGGTGAATGTGCAATCCCACAGCTGGGTACAGCTCTCAGCAGTTCAGTCACATGAACAGAGTTGGGTACATTGAAAGTCAAAACTAATTCTTGGTTTCTTTTTCAATGTGCATATCTCATTAGCCAAAAAGGACTGTTTAGAAGCAATTAATCAGTGAAATTTACATTGCATACACTGCTTATGCTAATTTAGAGCAATACATAGATGATATAATCCAGACAACAAAGGTTCCAGGCCAGAGAACAGATGAAGTACATAGGGAGTAAATGAAAACAAACAAAAGAATTTAGTCAGAGGTGAAAAAATTCAGTAGAGAAGGGTGTGAATTTTATTTTCCTAAAATTAACAATTATTTCTGAGAAGAATAAATTAGATGGATCTGAAGTAACGACAATAACTAAGGAGCTCGCACGAAACTAGGAACTGATTAAAAAATCCTTTATAATTCTAACAGCTTTGATTTTGGTGGTTTCTCTACAGAATTCAACTACCTTTTCCTTAGGTTTGTCAGCATTTTCATTTTCCATCCTTTTTGTTGAAAATTTTTCCCAGGCAGTGAACATGAGGCAGAGGAATCAAAAGCCTTGGCTTTGCTGACTGCCCCTTAGCACATCTCTTCACATTTCTCACCTGCTTCTCACCCTGCTTTTCCTGCCACAGCTGAAAGTTGTCTGGAAAACCAACAAACCCACAGCATCCACCCCAGGTTTAGTCCATTCACATTGGGGCACATGGAAACAACTACAATGCAAATAATAATAATGTCCTTTTCTCCTCAGCCAGCAGGGTCTTAGCATGTTAAAAATCACTGAGGATCTTAACCAGGAAGATCATTCATGTCAGTTTTTTTTTCTTATTCCCAAATTAATCTAGCTGTATTTGTTTTCATTTTAAGGTACTAAACAGAACTGTTATTTCTGCAATGTTTATGCAATACCAATAAATGAAACCAATCCACAAAATGCTTTTTTTGAGGGTGAGCTGTTTAGAAAAAGAAATATAACTGCACTGGCTGTCCAGTTGCAGTAGGAAATGAACCTGCATCTATCATCAGCACAAAAGGAGACAAACCCTACCTACTACTGTATTCCCCTGAAAGCATGAGTCACAGACCTATTGAGAACAAAATATGGGTGTCAGATGGTAGCCCCTCAGGCTGTCTGGCAACCTGCTTGCTGCTCAGAAAGAGGCAGCAGCTGCTTCATACAAGACTAATAAGGATGATAGAAAAGCCTATGCTGGCTTTCACAGATCCACACCTGAAGAAAATGGGCAAGGCAGGGTGTATTTGAACCTCAGAAGGAAGCAAATCCTGGTATATGGGCTTGGAAGCAAGTATTGGTGGGTAGCCATTGTTTATGGAGAATCAAGAATGAATCAGCCCTCTAATTAATTTATCTGTAATTTTTTAGGATTTCATTTAAAATCCCTTAAAAATAGAAATGTTTTATGCTGTTTTACACTGTCCTACATTATATTTGGGCTCTTATGCTGGGAATTTAAAATGAGTTACGAGAATTCAGCTGCCCACTTTGATAATCCCACTCAGCTCAGTAGGCAGCTGCTGCTGGAATGCTGTGAAGAAGGGAGGGTCATGTGCAGAAATCCACCAAGATGCTGCAGGAACTTCATTATCAAAAACTGTCAGTTCCTGGAGGCAAAAGGTTAGAAGATGGACTAAAATTCTCTATTTTTCTAGAACAGAGACTTCATTATTTTCTTTGAAGTACTGAAAACAAAACGATTTTGGGTGGTTTTTTTCCTTTAACAAAAAAAAAAAAAAAAAGGAAAAACAAGAGGGGGAAGAGGGGGCTTTCTTGAGCAGATACTTTCAGTCACTGGATCAGTCAGAAAGAGTACCTATAGAAGTATAAGTGAGTGGAGGAGGAGCAAAAGGAACCTGTGGCTGGTAAATGGATTGCTTTTAAAGAAAACTGCAGTTGTGGGAACATAAAAATATTTCTAAAAGGTTAACTGATTTCACAAATTAACTTCATTAAAATATACTTGTAAAAAAGTAATGAGATTAGAAATCTAATCTGAGATTTGAAATAAACAAAAGCAATCATTGGTTTTTCATTTTTTTTTAATATTCAAAATGCTTTTCATTATTATACCTTTGTTTTCAAGCCTTCTCTTCTGGAAAAAAAAAAGTTTCCCTGTCAAAAGCAATGTTTTGTTTAAGCCAAAGTGGCTTTTTACAAAAAACCTCTTAAATCACTGAGAAGCTAAAATAAATCTTGGCTTTCCTCAAAAGGTGCTTTTTTTTCTTCTTTTTTTTTTTTTTTTTTTTTTTTTTTTTTTTTTTTTTGTCATTTTCAGAACTTCTAGGGAAAAAAAGAATCCTTTCATTCATACAGCTGTGGTGAGGCAGAGGGGGAGAAGTGGTTTGCTGATTAAAGGAAACATGCTGAAGTCACTCTCAAGAGATGCTGCAGCCAATGTATTTCAAGGTCTGTTATTCCATAGTTGTTTCCTTTGTCCTTCTAAAACAAAGGATTGTGTTCTCCTTACATATTTTTGCTCCCCCTGCAAAAAAAGGAAGCTGATCCTAACATGGAAAAGCAATAACAGAGCCTTGTAAACCAAGCACTGGGTGTCCTGGGCCAGCCCTGGCAGAGGCCTTCAGGTGTGTGCAAATAGAGATTCAAGCAGATACTCATGCTTGTAGGAGGTCTGTAATTTAGCAGGCTGAAATAAAATGAAGGAGCAGCAGATCACCATTAAAATAGTTGGACATTTCTCACTCCTTAGGAACCCAGATGTAAACTGTACCTGGCACAACAATTCTGCTCAGGTACTGTGAGGGTGTTCACAGGGGTCTCAGGTTGAGGGAAGAGATGAGGATCTGACTCCATGTTTCAGAAGGCTGATTTATTATTTTATGATATATATTACATTAAAACTATACTAAAAGAATAGAAGAGAGGATTTCCTCAGAAGGCTGGCTAAGAGTAGAATAGAAAGGAATGATAACAAAGGCTCTGTCTCAGACTCTCTGTCCGAGCCAGCTGACTGTGATTGGCCATGAATTAGAAACAATCAACATGGGCCAATTAAAGATCCACCTGTTGCATTGCACAGCAGCAGATAATCATTGTTTGCATTTTGTTCCTGAGGCCTCTCAGCTTCTCAGGAGGAAAAATCCTACAGAAAGGATTTATCATAAAAGATGTCTACGACACAGGTACTAGTCTGACACCCACAGAAGCGCTTTCATTGAAGAACATTATTTTCAAATTGAGATCAGAGCCAAAATATAAGATTCAATCTAGATTAAAAGATTCAACTTGTCATGTTCCTTTCCATGATTTTACTTGCTTTCTGTTGTTGGTGACATGTCTCTCAGTAAAATTTAATTCTGCATAAAGAGTGGAATATCTAGAAATAAAAGTTTTAACTTTCAAGTAGCCTACTGCAGGCTCCCCCTCCTGACCTCTGGGGAGCTGAAACCCTCCCTTCAGCTTCCAGCCTGTAAGACAGACACAGTATTATAGTTCCTTCCAATTTTTATTTTTTTTTCTTACCCTTCTTCCCTACTTGATATTGGATGTTGTTTGCAGCAGCCCCTATTAGGGAACGTTTTAGACCACCTTCTCCAGAGGGTTCCTTAACTACCTCAAAAAATGTGACAGCAAATGCCTTGTTCAGGCCCAAATCAGGGCTTAAGCTCCTTGCAAATGTGTACATTTGAGAATTTAAATAAAAGCAAGCCTCTTGACAGTTCACCCACGGCTGACAGAATCTGCAGAAATTGTTAAAATAATTTTCTAAATCAAGTTATAAAAATATATTCAATGAAACTGTGTCAAAATCTCATAAAAATAGGGGAGTGTCTTAAATGTCAAAAAAGCATTTAAATGCTAATGAATGTCTGTTTCACATATAAATGAACAAGACAATTTAGGAAATAAAAATTATCTCCTTCCTCCGTGGCCTATTGATCATGTGCCTGTAACACCTCAGTGAATAGGACACCACCCACTTCTTCAATCAGGCTTTTTACTCATTATATATTCTGAGATATCTTTCAAGCATCATCATTTTCAAATATGCAAGATCTGTGATGGCTGAGGGGCAGCCTTGTTATCTATTCAGATAACGAACAGAGTGCCAAATGCAGCCATTATATTAAATCCTGGAAGAAATTCAGCATTGTCATCCAAGTGATATGATGTACATCTCTTTTATAAAAAGCTTTCAACACCTCTCTAAGTTAGTTAATGAAGAAGTGAATAAAACTGAAAAATTATATCAATAGCACAAAAGAAAAAATATGTCATCCTTGATTTGAAATATCTGTAAAATGTTATTCACATTAATACTTGTTTTAGGAACTTTCATGTTTAAAGGTGTCTTGGTTATCATACCTGAGTAGAGGGTCTTCTCCTTCCAATTCCCTGTATGGGAAAACTGGGAGACTGGGAAACTCTCCTGTGGGTTTTATGAAAGAAAATTCTCCTAAGGTTTTATGGAAGAAAGAATTATTTCTGAAGTTTGTTCCAAAACCATTATTGAAAAAACTCTACAAATACTAGAACCTCCAGTATCCAAAACACCATTTTTTCTGAAAATGACTGTGCTTGGATATGCATATATTTCAATGATAAAGTCATTTTCTCAAGGCCAATTTACATGTCTTTCCATTTTACATGTCTTTTCAGAACAAGCTTTGCTGGCTCTCAGAATACACCACATGTGAGCTGGTTTGGAGGGACAAAACGCAGCCCTACAGAGCCTCCATCGCTCCAACAGATTGCTTTTGTTGATAAAAATGGAAAACCCAGGGTCCAGTTCAACACTGAAGCATTACTCTCCTGCAGACTCTCACACCTGTTAAGCATGAAGCACATGGAGCATTTTCCCAGCTACAGTTGAAAAATGTTCTGCAAAGAGCTTGATGGGGATTGCTGTCAGACACCTCAATAATATTGACTGTTCTCCCCTTCTCTTTCAGAGATACTGGGCACTCAAAGTTCCGTTCTGGGTTGTTGGGGCTCTGAATTTCCATTCTCTCATCTGGAAAAGTCAGTTCTTCCCTCTCTTGCAAGGAGCCAAACTGAAAATTATAAAATCAGACAGGTGAAACACACGAGTTCTAAGCATTGAGAACATTTAAATTTAGAACAACAGTTTAAACATTTGGATTACAACTTATGTGTAATCACATTATACCCAGAAATGTATTGATTCAGCTGTAACAATAATGTAAATGCACAGCTTACAGGCCATGACTAAAAAACTAGATGGGTATGGAATCCTTGCAAGTAGAAACACTAAAGTTGATTTTTATTTTTTTTTTCTCATTTGAAGATTAAAAAGAAATTCAATCTTTTACTCCTCTTAAAAGAAAATTCCTTCTTGTTACTGTCAGATTTTCAAAGGTACTTTAAATTCCTGCCCATTTAAAATTTATGCTATAGGAGACCTGAATTTAAAAAAATCAATAAATACCTAATTCTCAAAAATTACACATTCAGATATGCCAATTATTGATATGTGTCTGCATGGAAGATATGTCTTCAGCCCTGATATTTAAATTCACACTTCTAATTTTTAAAATATTTTCTATTCAACATGCACAAAATTAATAGAGTTCCTTTTCCAAGCTTAACTTTACTTTGAAATAAAACAGAAGTTGAAACTTTAATGTTCCATCGTTTTATACGATTTTTTTTTTTGTAAAGAAATTTTTTTTTTTCAGTTGGGTGTAATAAAAATATGTTCCAATGTTTCTCAGCACGGCTAGTGGATCAAAGCTAAATTACCTAAACCATTTTGTGATTAAATGTGCATTTGACTGGTAGATTCTTTCTTCTCTAAACTTTTTCTGTCGACAGAACAGAGGCAGGTTTTTTGGTTGCTCAGTTAGTCACAGAATAGGCTGAGTTGTAAGGGATCTACAAGGACCATCCTGCCCAGCTCCTGGGCCTGCACAGCTCCATCCCCAAGAACCCCACCCTGTGCCTGGGATTGTCCAAATGCTTCTGAACTGTGTCAGGCTTGGTGCTCTGAGCACATTCCAGGGAGCTTTTGTTTATGTTTCAGTGCCCAAACAACAACTGGTTGAAAAACCCTTTCCTGATATCCAGCCTAAACTTCTCACCATTCCCTGTGGTCCTTGTTTTGATTCTTTTATGTTTTGTGGGTACTGTTTTCAACATAAAGGTATTAATGTATATATTGTGGTGTAGTCTTGTGTACAAAAGGCAACTTGTTTAATGCTGGGTCAGTGAAGGAAAGTTCCCCACTGTCGCAGACATCTTTTTATGAAAAATCCTTTCTTTAGGATTTTTCCTCCTGAGAAGCTGAGAGGCCTCAGGAACAAAATGTAAACATTGATTATCTGCTGCTGTGGAATGCAACAGGTGCACCTGTGAGTTGTATCATGTGGATGTTTGGAATCAATGGCCAACCAAAGCCCACCTGGCTCGGGCTCTCTGTCCAAGATACAAACCTTTGTGATCATTCCTTTCTATTCTTAGCTAGCCTTCTGATGAAACCTTTTCTTCTATTCTTTTAATATATTTTTAATGTAATACATATCATAAAATAATAAATCAAGCCTTCTGAAACATGGAGTCAACATTCTTGTCTCTTCTCTCATCCTCGGATCCCTGTGAACACCATCACACCCCATCAGGGATTATCCAGTTCTGATAAGTGCTGCAGAGCAGTTTAAAACTCTCAAGTAATATCAGAAGGAACCAAAATTAGCAATACAAATCAAATCCTTCAGAAATGTGTGATTAGCCAAAGCAACATCCCTGCTCCACCAGAAAGTTTGGAAGGGGATGGCTTTCTATGACTTTCATCTCTGATGTCTTGTTCCACTAAAGTTCAGGGTTTATGTGGTTTTTTTTTGAAAAAAACAAAGCTTTCCTGTGTTGGCTACAAGTGAATTAATTAATAAATTTTTTATACAGCTAAAATCTTCATTTTTGGCACTCTATCCTGCAAAATAGACCAATGCAGAACACAAAAACCCATGAAAATCATTAATTATGAATTTCCAGCCAACAAAACCCACTGTGACTCTTATATCAGACAGCTGGCTTACAATTCCTAACATACCAGCATAACACAGTACATGATACACAGGAATTATGGCAGCAGGTATCAGCAAGGAGTGAAGTTACTTTTCAGCATTAAGTATGTGCAGCTCTCTAGACATCCTCCTCCATCTGCCTAGATGTTTTCCTCCTGTTACAGGTTCTGCAATCCATCTACTTGGATATCCTTAATATTATATAAATCCCATTTAACAGTCAGAACTATAAAAGAAAACTTGTAGAAATGGAAACTGTTTGTCAAATAAATTTTTTTCAACATCCTTATTTCTGCCATTGTTCTATGCTAATTTAAAGATTATTTAAAACTTAAACTTTTTTTTACCTACTTTTGCAAAAGAAACCTGTATTTCTGAATGTTAAAAAATACATAGAAAACACCTTGCTATTTCTGAAGCCCAAACATCTGAATCTCAGCAATAATTAATACATGGAAGTGTATGTAACACAAAAGATCATTATCACAAGATCTAAAGTGAGTGAACATATGGTGGGTAAGCCAAATAGCACAGAAACAGTATGAATAACAACACCAAGTCATTAGGTAAACAGGGAGGAATGGAAGGTAACATTGCATGAAATAACTGGTGACAGGATAGCATTTGTGAGCTGAGTTTATGTTTAATGATGTTTCTTTTCCATGGAGCAATTGAGGGTAACATATGATGCCAGTGATGTGGACATAATTTGGGTGCACTTTTCTAATTAGGTAAAATGCCCTTGAAAACAATGGTGAGAAGATCACAAAGTCAAATGATGCTCTTTAGATTCAGACTTTGGGTTCAGGACAATCCAAGGCACAGAGAAGATTATTGTGTTGTCCTCCCCATCACCCCACCCTTGGATGCTTGCTGTATCCACGCAAATGTCCCACAGGGCTATGAAAAATGGCCCACAGAGCTCATTAAAGCCTTGCAGTACTCACCAGGACACCCAAGATCACAGAGTCACAGCAGCATGCTGCAGACTGATATGGTAATTTACAGAGCTGCCCTGACACAAGTGCATTGCTCCAGGATTCTGGGCACACAGGATTTGGGGAGCCCAGGAGCTGGGCAATGCATTGCTGAAGGATAGGATGACATTACAGTGAAAGGCTCCTGAAGCACTAGAATATATCAAACTCTTTGGATAGTAAGCCTCTCAAATTTTAATCTGGCACATGGTCAGCTATGAGAAGGAGGAGGGAAAGGACTGATATCAGTAGAAAGGGTGCTGCTTAGAATTGTTTCTTGAGAGATAGAAATAGCATGAAGCTGATGGGAGCAGCTCCAGGGAGAAACAACATTCCCTAGTGAAATCTAACAGAAATAGCCTGTACAGTAGTTTCACCATGTCACAGAGTGAATGGTGACAGTGCACAGAGGGTATTTCTATGCAGAAAATTGCTGAGAAGCAGTAGGAGCAGGAGACATGTTACAAGATCAACATGACAAAGTGAGCAATTAGGCTTTCATGGAACTGAGGACAGAATTTTTCTGCACTCTGTCATCAGCTCTCAGGGCTAAGGCTGATGCTCATGACCTTACAGAGGCTGATCACAACAGGCCATGCTGGGTCAGGACCTATTGAGCTGCTTCCTTCAGTGGAGGTGATGGAGTTCATTCCAAATGCAGCTACTCTGAGGCATTAAACAAATAAAACATAGTATGCATTAAAATAACATTATTAGGGTTCAAAGGTTGCAGAGTCAAGCATTCTAAAGCTGCTTCTGCAGCCTTAATTCAGTCCCCACTGTGTGTTTTCTCCATCTTCCCATGGCTCTCCCTAAGGCTTCTACACCAAAAATTTCCCTTAGAGTAAATTTTGTTCACTTTATCACAACAGTGGGCAAGAGCTTGTAGAAAATATTACATGTAGAGTGTGGATGAGCTTATACAGTAACTATCTGTTCACCATTTGTTTGATATGCATGGTTCAATATGTGGTCCCAGGATATATTTGCTGAACAATATGCAAACTGCTCAGACTAATCCATGCCTTTTTTACTCAACTAGTGTAATAGTACCTTAGGTGTCTCAGTGAGGTACCCAAATTCAGAGATTATGCTCTCCATGGCAATAGAAAGACTGACTCCAGCTACAGGGAGATAGAAGTGGTAACTTGCCATTTAGTTCTGAGCTCAGAACTGTAAAGAGACACATAAATAGGGGGGGAAAATTGCCTTAACTTCAATTAAATCTGAAATCACTGAGAAAGTAAGTCTACTACCACTCAAATGGGCACTGGTATATTCTCTTCCCTGTTCAGCTTTATTTTTGCCACAACTAGCACCAATATAAGTGTTGCCATATGTTTATTGCTATCAGAAACTCCATTGTAAGCCAGTAAACAAGCCAGACATTGCCATAGTTATAACTTAATTGCATCCTCTGGGAAGGGAGCTGTCATCAGGTCAGGTTTTCTGAAGTCACAGAATTAATAAATTTCTATCATTAAGCCTTTCTTAACACAACCAGTGTTTGAACAGAAAACCCATTGGCAAAAGCTACAGACTGGTGAAAGCAGCCATGAATATTCACTTAATCAGGATTTTTCTAACATGTGGTTGAGTTCCTGACTGGGCTTTTTGTTGGAGGTTTTATACCACATTCTCAGACATTCTTAGGTCAAACCTGTCTTTTATATACCAAAAAAATTATATTTCCAAGGTTGAACTGTGGCCAGCTGGACACTGCTGAATTCTTACCTCAGGCCTCGTGGTATGTTTGGGAACAAGTCTGGTAGCTCTGGTAACCAAAATGGCCTTCAATTTTGTTTAGTCCATGAACCCAAATGAACAATCGCTGAGAATAACGTGTAGGCAAAAATATTTGGTCACAGTAATTTTGTAACCCAACAAAAAAACAAAACCACAGGAAAACCAAAAGCTGAAAGAGTGGACATGTTTATGGTTATAAATCAAAGCATCTTTGTCAAAAGATTTTACTAAATGAGTATCTACTTAAGCCATTTTTTCCTTCTGATTTATAATATTGTGATATCATCCCTCTGGAAGAGCAGAACTTGGAAACTTGTGCCTTAGAACCTTGATTTAAAGGAGCTTTTGCCTCCTTCCAGTGCAACTAAAGTCTCCAGGAATTAGTCAGCTATTTTTAGCACTATGAAAGCTGATAATTGACCTCAAGAAGTTCAACAAGGCCAAATGCAAGGTGCTGCACGTGGGTCAGGGCGATTCCCAGCGGCAATGCACACCGGGGGATGAAGGGATTGAGAGCAGGCCTGGGGAGAAGGGCTTGGGCCCGGGGGGATGGAGGGCTGGACATGAGCCAGCCATGTGCACTCAGAGAAGGCCAAAAATGTCCTGAGATGCATCACAAGCAGTGGGGACAGCTGAGAGAGGGGATTCTGCTCCTCTGCTCTGCTCTGCTCTGCTCTGGTGAGACCCAGCTGGAGAGCTGCACCCAGCTCTGGCCACCAGCACAAGAAAGATATGGACATGGTAGATACATGTTAGACATGTATGTCCACAGGGGATCATTAAAACTATTAAAATATAGTTTTAATATAATATATATCACAAAATAATAAATCAAGGGCTGGAACACCTCCTGTGAAAACAGGCTAAGAGAGGCTAAGACTGTTCAGCCTGGAGAAGAAAAGGGTCTGGGCAGATCTCACTATGGACTTTCAGTACTTGAAGGGGGCTTACAAGAAAAAATGAGGACAGATTTTTAGCAGGGCCTGTAGTGATGGTTTTAAAGTGAAAGAGGGTAGATTTATACTGGACATGAGGAAAGAATTATCTACTATGAGTGTCACAGACACATTTTATGAAAAAATCCTTTCCTTAGGATTTTCGCTCCTGAGAAGCTGAGAGGCCTCAGGAACAAAATGTAAACAATGATTATCTGCTGCTGTGGGATGCAACAGGTGCATCTGTGACTGGTCTCGTGTGGTTGTTTGTAATTAATGGCCAATCACATTCAGCTGGCTTGGACTACCTGGTCAGTCACAAGCCTTTGTAATCATTCCTTTTCTATTCTTGCTAGCCTTTTGATGAAATCCTTTTTTCTATTATTTTAGTATAGTTTTAATATGATATATATCATAAAATAATAAATCAAGCCTTCTGAAACATGGAGCAAACAGTCTCTTCCCTCATCCAAGAACCCCTTCAAACACCACCACACTATGAGGGCAGCAATACTCTGTCACAGGTTTCCCAGAGAGGTGGTAGATGCCCCAACTCTGGAATTGTTTAAGGACAGTTGAATGGACCTTTGAGCAACCTGACCAAGTGGGAGGTACCCCTGCACATGGCAGGGAAGTTGGACTGGATGATCTTTAAATGCCCCTTCCAACCCAAATTATTTTATGATTATTAATAATAACTACATTGTTCAGCATATCAAATTTTTATCTCTGTAAATACAGCACTCTGTGGTCTTCTTAATGAGCTTTTTTTCTTACAGGTAACAACCTTGGTCTAGACTATCATATTTAGATACATCAACTCCTTATTTCAGTTTTTATTAGGATTTATTTTTTATGAGTTAGTGCCTCTCAGATTTATGTGGTGACCACCACACTCTGGGGATATTGCTCCCTCCAAACTTCTCTTATCTGGGCCAGCCATGGTCTTTAGGACCTCAGTCTTGGTCCCCAAGGGTTAGGAACTCTGCCATTCAGAGTTCCACAGGCCTACATCTCCAGGGACACTGGGGCTGAAAAAGTCCTGCCAAGGGGAGTTTGGCATTTGCATCAGCATTGCTCCCTACCCCAGTCTGGGCCACCCACAATGCTGGGACCACCTCAACCTCAGCCTTCAAGTACCCTCAGGACTGGGGTTCAGAGTTCCACAAGGCTTACTGCTTTAAACCTTAAGGAAATAAAAAAATAAGTCAAATACAATAAATTCCAAAACTGATGAATGTTTATGGGATTTCGACTAAATAAAATGCCTTTTGCTTGTGAGACAAAATATTTTCAGGATTCTTTTATTAAATCTTTATAAATTTTACCTTTTATTATTCTTTATTTTTCCTTTGGGAAATTGACTCAAGCTGTCAAAAAAAAAAAAATCCAGTGTAGAAGCAAAAAACAGAAATAAAGTAGAAAAAAAGAGGAAGCAACAAGGAAAAACAAAACATTAGACACTCACTTGCTTTCACGGCACTGAATCTGTGTGAATTATAGATTATATTTCAGTCATTCTTGGACTACTTTTCTCCTTTGGCCTTGACTTTGGCAAAACCCACAAATTTCCCAAGTTCTCTTCCTTCCATGCCGTGATGGGCTTCTCCACCACCTCCAACCCCACCGTGTGCAGTGGAAGAAGGACAATGCACAGATGTGCCCAAATCTTCTCAAAGGTATCCTGCCCTGAAAACTTTATATCACAAAGAAGTTCCAGCCTGAACAATAGCACACCTCTCATTTGAGAGAAAACCTGGAGTTTTGCACTTGTTGATGGTAAACTGACGTCCCTCTGTATTTTTTGTTGTTGATGGTAGTGGTAGGTTTTCTATTTTCTCTGCTCATTTTTTCTTCCTTTAACTTCAGGATCTTGAGTTTATTGGGTGTGTTCTACCTGCAGAGGGCTAGAGGTAGCTTAATTTCTTCCATAAATCACCATTAAAAGTCATTTCAGAGAAAGAGCTGAGGGAATATAGGACCTGGGAAATTTACTGACAGGGAACCAATTAGTTGAGACAAAGCTGAAAAATGCCTTAGCTCGCTGATCAAATTAAGATTTTTTTTAATTGTTTCATTTAAATAAAGATATTTAGTTAATTTTGTAATTATGTAAGTCTTGTGCAAAATCACTTGGATTTTATTTCAGCTCTTGTAGAAATAGAGCATGGAGTGAAGTACTGAAACTAATGTTACACATATTCGAAAAGGTACTCCTCCAATTTATTTTCTTTTTCAGCAAAACGCTCAAAGCACTTAGAAAATTTAATCCAGTTGTGATAACTGCCTCAGTACTGCCTTTGCATTTATTACCAGTGTTAACATTTTAGACTTAAAATCAAACCACTGTTTAGCTGGCCCAAATTTACTGCTTTATTTATGTGGAACATTTAGAAGGATTAGGATTTCATGCCTACCTGAAACAAAACCAGATATGAAAACCCTTTCTGAAGGGAAATATCTATGTCCTCACCGTTTTTCTGAGGAGAGACCTTGCTGTGACAAGGGCTGAGTTATTAACAATTTTCAACTCCCAGTGTGTTAACAGCAAGCATGCAGCTCCTCTCTGGCCATCTAATCCTTGTGAAGCAAAAAGAAAAATCTTCCTTATCTGGGTTTGCATAAATTTGTATATTGGCTTTAGATAAAGATTGTATCTGACATCACTGAGTTTAACATTTTGACTTCACTCTGAAAAACATAATGTTTTATGGCTGATTTTTCAAGCAACTTTTGCTTACACAGCCCTGGAGCTGACCCAGTCTTAGAGTGCACCACTGTTCTGTCCCAAAAGAGCAGTAACGGTAATTTAGCTATTTGAAAGTCAAATGTTTTAAATGTTTTGCTAGAAGAAATCAGGATAAAGGGACTAAACAACTAATCTTAGAGACATTTTATCCTGTCAAAAGCCAGTTTGGAGAGGTGGTTTACAGTATCTCTCTTGTATTTAAGCAAGTATCATAAGTTACAAAGAGCAAACAAGGGTTTGGTTACTCTATGTAGGATCTAAGGGGGATTTAATTTTTGGGTTTTGTAGGCTCAATATGGGCTGGCACACTTGAAAAAGAAAGTTTTAGAGCACTTTTGTTTTTGTCAAATAAATTGAATGTTGAGTCACTGCTATAATTAGATAATAGGATAAAGAGAAAAAGAAATTTAAAAGATCTATTGCTTGTATCAGTCCAGGAAGTTACATGCATTCTGACTTCCTCTTCCAGTCTTATGTTTGTAAATTTTAAGGCTGCTATATATGATGATGACAGAGAGTCTCGCAATAGAGTTACTTTTTAAAGCATGAAATGGTGTTTCAACTGTTTTGGTGCAAAGTTTGGCTAAAAAAGAAGAAAAGAAAACAAAATAATAAAATCAATTATGTCAAGTTGCCTAAAAATATCATGGAGTGAAAGGAGAAAGGCATGTGAGGAAGCAGACAGAAACTCTAAAAGGGTGAACAGTGAAAAAGAGCATAAACACAGAAACTGGAGGGTAGTCAGGGAACAGCAAATGCAAAATCTGAAAGAGCACTGATGCTTAATTTCTACAGCCTGGACAGGCTTAGCAAAGCAATCTGCTAGTGAAGAATGGTGTTCCTGATGTTAAGGGAAATGTGAAAATAAAAATTTAGTGAGAAACTGATCTGGGCAAAGGGGCACAGCTATTTCTGTTCCATGAGCTAGAAACAAATGTTCCCTTTCTGCCCTTATAGACTCTCACTGATCTGATGGTCTTGATTTTCCTCTTCACACATAACCATGGCTAATTTGTGCCTGTTTGTCCTCGTACCAGCATTATTCATTAGCTAAAATGTGTCTTCTCTCTCTTCTCTCTGCTCTTACAATTTCAGAGGGTGAGCATGCACCTTATCTGCCTCCAGCTCGTAAAAGCAAAGTACATTTAGTCCCAGCCACCCTGCTTAGCCCTTGTTCCAGTCTGGATTTATTTGTTTCACATGGTTGGCCAGAGGGGTATCCCATAATCAGGATGGGCTCTCACAGGGCATGTATGCATGGGGATGTAAGAAACAGGGTTCAAAATCACAGTTTTTCACACTCAGCCCAGAGTCAAGTGCTTCGCAGGGTCACAGAATAATTTAAATTGGAAAAGAATTCTAAGATCATTGAGTCCAACTGTCAATGTAGCACCACCATATTCACCACTAAACTGTGTCCCTGAGTGCCACATCTGCAATTTTTTTGAACACTTCCAAGAATGGCAGTTTCAGTCCCTCCCTGACCATCCTTTCAGGAAGAAACTTTTCCTAATATTCAATCTAAACCTTCCCTGAAGGAAACCATACAGAGGAACAGAAAACAAGAAAAATATAAAAGCAATACAGGGGAACACAACCAGATTACAGGATCATATTTGGTTATCTTGTATCTATGTAATAATGATGAATCATAGTCATTGTGTAAACAACCAACATGAGCAGCAAAGTAATTTTTTCCTATTAGTCCCTAAATTCATAATATTCTTCTTGCTCTGTTATTGCCATCATCATTCATCTTTTTCATCCTGCATGAAGTTTGACCCTCCCCTATATTGGCAATTCCTTTGTGTCATCATTAAATTTTAACAGATCAACCACACACCATGAGCCAAGATTACTAATGTAAATTTTAGAAGAAATAAGTCTCTAATCTACCTTTCAAGACAATTTTCTAATCAACAATTTGCTTCAACATTTCACTTTTTCTCTTTTAAGTCTATTCCTTACTCATTTTAAAACTCTTGTGCTAATCCCTGACTTTTCTATTTAGCTAATAATTTTCCTTGTGGAATTGTATCAGATGCATTAGAAAAGTCTAAGTAGATTAGATGTATTTCATTTCCTTTGTCCAGAAAATCAAAGTAAAGAAGAATCTTAATCCAGTGCAATGAAGTAAACCTTTGTAAATCCATTTTGTACTTTATCACTATTTTTTCTGTCTTAAATTACCTTCAAAATCTAGAATCTATAGAAATGAGGCCAGAAACACAAACAAAAATAATTTTTTGCTTAAGGGCCATGTCAGAACTGTGACATAATCATATTTTTCCTTAACCTTATTGCATGATGCCTCTGCATCTCTCCTTTGTGAAAGCAGTGAAATTTCTGGTCCTTGTTTTAAATCAGTGATAGTTTTGACAATTGTTACTTTATTCTTCAACTTTTTGACCTCAGCAACGCTGCTTTTTCTAGGCATGTTTTGCTAACTTCTAGCATCTCATTTTGTACAGCAAAAATTGAGAAGAAATTAATTAATGATCTCTAGTTGGCAGGAAGCTCCAAGCCACAGGATTATTTTCTGGATTATTTGCATCTTCATCTGCTGAGCTAGATACAAACAGAAGAAAACTTTGCTTTTGGGAAGCTGGACCCTTAGTGTACATAAGGCTGAAATCATATTTATAGACCCATTCTCATCTCTGGGTAAAGAGGTTCAAAGATATCTGATGACCAGTTAAATTTCTGGAATGATGGCCATTTCTTAGACACAATAAAATGCTTATTATAATTATGAGAGAAGGATAAAATCTCCTGTTTCCTCTTGCAAACTCTTTGGTCTCGTTTCTCCTCCCCAAACATCTGCAGAGGCTCACCTTCTTCCTATAAACCCTCTCTTCAAAACTTAACCTCTTTGGAATTATCCCCTTCTTCTTGCCACACCAAAAATTAATTCCTAATTTCCATTTACTTTTCCTTATTTATACTCTCAAAAATTCTTTCAGCTGCTAAGAAGCCACTTTGCTTCTACATCAAAAAAATGTTTCTTGTTGGACTGAAACACCTGAGGGAAGGCTGCTCTTCTCTCCTGACCACAGAGTAAGGGGGGGCTTCACTTTCTAGTGCAACAGATGAAGCAATAGATGAAAAAGAAGAAAGAATATATAATAAAAATAAGTATTCTTCATATCATTAAAATTTAGAAAAAATCAGTCAAGAGGAACTATGATGAGGAATTAATTAAATGAGTTTGTGTAACAAGAACAATAGGCTTGATCTCCCTCCCGCACAGAGGCAGTTTCACTTGTTGCAAAAGGTGTTAGTAAATCAGACTCCCAAAACAGCAACTGTGAAACAAATCCAAAGCGGATTTGCTGAAAGGCATTGGCACAGGGTCCAGTGAAATACCAGCTTATCCCACAGGTGGAAAGAGGGCAATGATGCTCTCCTAAATGCCGGATAAACTTCATACCCACAGTTTTCAGACAGAAGGTTCGATGTAAGAAATAATAAACTATAATTTGTTGGTTTAATGTAGTAAACATTTTGATATCATCAATTTACTGCTGATGGTTGCTTCCACAGATTTTTTGGCAACATGTGCCAGTTTTCACTCTGCAAAGTTATATTGTGCTGTATCCATCCTCTAGTACTCTACTCCTCAATACTTATGCCATGTCCTAGTTTGTTTTGATGTGAGAGCTGAAATATTAACCCTTAAAGCTACTGTTCTGGAAGTAGCTTTCATTCAAATAAACTTACATCACAGAACCACTTTCTCTTTGAAACACCAATTCTCTATTACTCATTTAACAACAGAGTTATTAAAAAAACAAGTTCAATTTTTTTTCTGTTAAGCAGATTTCACCAAATGAAACCATATTAGAAAATGAAATGAAACATGAAATGGATTGATGATATTTTAGGAACACAGAGTATTACAATAATGAGTTTTCATTTTTCACTGTTACCATTATGGCCTTGATATTTAGGGGTCACAGTTGAGTAACTCTGGATTGTATTGGAATGAAACTATAGCTTAGAATTTCTGGGTTGCCAAGAGTTTTACAAAACAACCTATAGGAAGAATTTTTTTAATTTTATTTTTACTGGTTGTTTATATTCTTCTTCATTCCTTTTGGCTGCTTTAAAAAAATACAGCTTTTTTTTATTACAAAATGTTCTTTGCAAAAATTTCTACATTTCTGGGTATTTCATAAACATTTTGTTTGAAACATTGAAGATTTTTCCCGTTCAAAAGAGAAAAATAGCTACCAAACAGATGCACTAGCTATTTCAAAATAATCCCTCCTGCTACACCAACAGAAAACTGCACTGCTGATTGCCACTGCTTAATATTGTTTCCCACACATTTAGAAAGCCATGATTTTCAGAGTGAAATATCCAGGACAGTTCACTGAAATGAGGCTTGGCATCCAGATTGCCTGCCTGGCTGCAATCACCCTTCAAGTTATTGAGCTTGTAAATCACATATCAAAACATGGGAATACATCAATTAATGTTCTACTGGAAACAAATCAAGGACAATCCTACAGTGTGACATTCTGCCAGTTTTTATTTTCAATAGACATGGGGAAGGAGCTGAAATGTTTAGTCACAGCCTCTATTTACCCAATCTGTCTTATATACTATTGCATAATGCTATCACAATATTAATATGCAAATTGCCTCTCAAATAAAAGCCATGCTTTCCCTGTTGATTCTCAGCACAGCTTCTGTTACAAAGGAAAATACTTAGCACTTATATTCCTTTTTCATCTTCAAAACTCCTTCTGTATATTTTAATTAATCCTTTCCCTTTCAATTTTTGACCCTGCATTAGGTTTTCTGCCTCCTTTACCCCTGTTCTCTCAAGGTTATGTCCTCCACTTGATGTCTCCCATAGACTTCTCATATTTAAAAAAAAATATGAGAATATCCTCCATCTCTTTTCACGCCTAGAAAACAGACTTCAGGAGACTGGCCAAAAGAAAGGACTAGGCAAGGGCAAAGGAAGTTTCCAAAGTGAAAAAGAGACAGAGAAACTCCATTTCCATGGATTACTGATCAAACCTGGCACAGCTGCTGGTTTTTCTCAGCAGGCACCTCAGGCTGGTCTCAGCCACTCTCTGGAGGATGGTGGTGACAGGACACAGGGCAGGCTGGGCTCAGGGACAGAGCCTGGGCAGCCAGAGCACGGCAGCAGGAGAGGAAACAGCAGCAGCACCTGACAGAGAGCAGCCTCTCCTCAAAGAGGATTTCTGCTGCAAAACGTCGCGTGGGAGGCAGAACATGGTCGGGTCCTATGAGGATTTCAAACGCTGATTTGTGTTATAAAAGCATAACTCTCAGATTTATCCTCTAAGACATTGAGATCCCTCTCTTTTTTATTACTCTATTTTAATTATTACTTAATTGATTATACCGTGATTATTTTTATTTACTCTGTGCTTTATGTAGATGTTTTGATGACAATTTCAAACCCTGGGCTACGAATGCACACCAGCTGATGTGCTGTGTGCCCTTCTGAAGATCAGTCCCAAAATGGGCACCACTCTGACCCGCTTAAACTGTAAACCCAGGATTTCATCAGCCTGGGGGACAAGTGCATATCTGCTTCAAAAGCATTAAATTATATTTCACTCCCACAGGATAGATGGGTGCACATGGCACTTGGCAGTCAGCTTCCATAGAAAAGAAAAATTTCTGTGGAACTCCTGGACTCAGTCATCTGCATTTCAAAGTAGACAAACAGTTTTCTGTACTTGAGGGAGGGAGAGTTGGACATTTAAAGTAATGTTTTCTATCATAGCTATTGATGGAAGTAAGCAGAGATTGCTATAGTTTTCAAATTATATTTTAAGAGTTAGAATATTATAAATGTTACACTTTAAAAGGAAATATTTCTGTAGTTTTAGTGTATCACCTTGAAATACCAAAATAAAACTTACTTTTTTTTCCACTCCTACTAGTTTCAAGAGACAATAATTTTTAATTTATCAGCAATTTTATTTATGAAAATTTATTTTCACTTTATTTTCTGATATGTGTAGGGAGTAAATATTAAACTATCCACATCTCCGGTTACCAGGACATTCTACCTGCTTTTAGAATACTTCTTAACCAAAAGCATGTGTTGAATGAACACAGAAATTAGAGATGACTTAAAGTTAACAGATGCTTGATGTGTTAGCTGATACACTACATACTTTGCTCTGTTCTTGGAAATATGCTGGGCAGTGGATGTAAAAAACTTTATTGCAAATGCAGGTTACACAGCTGTGGTTAGTTTATAATTCACATAAAATATTAAATTCATTATTAAGTCTTCATAGATGTATGTTTTAAGTCTTCTAGTCCTAGGCCAGCATCATTGGCAGTGTGTTTGTATCTAGTAAATCTGTGATGCTGGGCACAGACATAAACACAGATCTGTGTTTGCTTGCACTGCTTGCACTCTCACTTCACTGGACTTTCTAGATTGTGCCAAAAATCACAAACTTAAAAGGATCAGTAAGAGCAAATTGTTAACTTCAGTAATTGATTATTTGAGTAGCTTGATATCTTCTGAAAGCATTCATGTTCCTCTGTGTCATTACTTTTTGTTTATCTTATACTTCTTGCACTTCTTAGGGTTTGGGTATTTACACATATGCATATATATATATTTATATAGGTGTATATATAGTCAGATTGCCTTTGTCCTCCTTGTAGGGAGAAAAAACCCAACAAACAAAACAACTACTCAACTTCCCTTCACACCCTCTAAAAAAAATCAGAGTTACTATAGAAACAGCTATTAAACAGAACGTAGCAGTGATTAATAACATCTGCAAGTGCAATGTGAAGTCTACAACACAATTAATTCCAACATTTGGAGTGGTTTGTGCAGAGCTGCCCTTTGTTGCTTTGCATGGAATGGCAGACTGTACCGACCCAATTATAACAAGGGGGCTTAACATTACCATAGTGATATATTATGGCTTCTGAAATAGTTTGGACTGTTGAGGCATTAACCTATATAAATAAATTACATAATTATTATATAGCTTAATGACACATGATTCCAGAAAGAATTAGACCCATATAGATACTATGGGCAAATGCAAACATTTTACTTTATCCTTTCAAATACAACAACATAAAAATCTCGCTGCTGAAATGAGAGCAGGAGCTTGAAATATAACTTTTTAAATCCATTCCTTCATTTGAATTCTAGAGATATGGGCAGATCAGATGTGGAAGTTTACCTATAGATGCTTTTATCTTTTGACTTTTCACTTTAAAAGTCAAAATGGAATTTTTTAAGAACAGCCAATTAAAGATTTTTAATAAATCATGAAAGAGATGAGAGAACTTATATGTCTTCAGGCTTTATTGAAGCAGGAGTATTATAAATATTTATTTGTTATTTTATTATCTCTTAAGGCTACTTGGCATGAAGTCTACCATCCATCCCACTAGTTTCCCTCGTTAGAAACTATTAGCATACAAAAGATTCAAATTTTCCTTACATAATTTTTGCAGCTGGTGCAAAACGTGCAGCAGAAGCTGCCTTACCAGACTGAGGTGTGCTGTGCTATAGCTATACAGGAGGGAGCTCTGTGCCCTTTGTCCCCCGAGCTGAGCAGCCCTGCTTAGGGGCAGGGCACAGCAGATGGGCCTGACCTGGCTCTGACCCAGCACAGGGCAAAGCCTCTGCTCTGCTCCCCTGGCACAACAGAGACTTGGCTTCTTCCTGCCACTCTTTGTGCCACCTTTTACAACTAAATGGACAAGTGCACTTGTGTAGACCAAACCTCTCTTGGTGACCTCGTGTGACACTGTTCACAGGGGTTCTTGGATGAGGGAAGAGATGAGTGTTGACTCCATGTTCAGAAGGCTTGATTTATTATTTTATGATATATATTACATTATAACTATACTAAAGAATAGAAGGAAAGGTTCATCTCAGAAGGCTAGCTAAGAATGGAATGGAATGGAATGGAATGGAATGGAATGGAATGGAATGGAATGGAATGGAATGGAATGGAATGGAATGAATAACAAAGGTCTGTGGCTCGGACAAAGAGTCCAAGCTAATTGGGCTGTGGTTGGCCATTAATTGGAAACATCCAAGATGGGCCAATCACAGATGCACCTGTTGCATTCCACAGCAGCAGATAACCATTGTTTACATTTTGTTGCTGAAACCCCTCAGGTTCTCAGCAGGAAAAAATCCTAAGAAAAGGATTTTCATAAAAGATGTCTGCGACAAGCTCGTTCCTCTTTTTCCTCTTCGTCACCTCTCCTGCTTACTAGCATGTCTTCCTTATCTGCACAAAATTTTTCTTCCTTTTACTGTTTCATCTTCCTAATGATTTTTTTCCTCCTCATATTCCTGTTTTCCTGATTCACTTTACTTTTTCTCTCCTTTTGCCTTTTAAAAAATTTCTTTTCCTTGTACGATATGTAATGAAGACAGTATGCATGTCTTTATTTCCACATGCATAACCTTTCTTCTTGATATTTACCTTCCTGTTCTTTTCTTATTTTTGCTCTATAATCGTTCATTCTTACGTTTTCTCCATCTCTCTGCCCAGTATTCCTTCTAGGTTGTTTTTATATTTACTACTAGTTTATATATAAAGCAAATCAAACAGGATACCAATACTCAACAATCCATATCTTAGGGCAGGATGAACCATTCTTTGGAGGTGCTGGTCTCTTCCCATTGACTTCAACTGGGTAAGAAAAAAAGGAATCCCTTTTCTCATAGGGTCTATGAGTACCTCACCAAACGCAGAACAGGAGCAGCAACAGCTGTGCTCCAAAAAGGGGGCACAAATACAACCTTCCTACTAAAGTTCAGCCTACCCTGTTGAACTTCCAAAACCAGCATCTGTGGCTGGATGGCACGACAGCACCTGCTCTTTTGCAGGAATATTGCAGTAAAATCTCATCAATAACATTGGAATGTACCTTTGATAACCACCCTTTTAATTAGGTTAAACGGATTAAGTAAGTATGAGATGCTGAGATGGCTTAATTCCATTTGGCTGACAGTGGTCTGCAATGATTATTCTCTTGCCATCACAGAGAGTGCATCTCCATGTGTCCATGTACCTTTTTTTAGTCCTATGAAGTGGCAAGAGACCAGATTTCAGGAGAGGCCCATCCTTACATTTAGAAAATCATTTACTGGCATAGGAATGTATCTCACAGGGTGAAAACAATGGAGAAAATTGTCCAATTAGGGAGATTAAAGAAGAAATATATATATATATTTGGTTTCAAGAAAGAACTGTATATGCTTCAAGTCAATGAAAGGGATGGATTAAACTAAGTTGAAATAGATTAGGGACTTGGTAGAAAATAGACAAGGCTGTACAAAAATGCTGTCAATTTTGACTTTATAAAGCATATGTTATTTGTATAAGACTGCGTTTAGAAGTTATATTTCTTTACAAATTCAGAACATACCGCAGTTTAACATCTATAATTGCGGGTGCTCTCCAGCAAGATGACTGGCATTTATGGTTTTCTGAGAATGGTGTCACAACAACAATATGAGATTTACAACGAGCACTTTTACATTATACTCTGGAATATAACACAGTGATTAATGAAAAAAAATTCCTTTTAAACTCAGAAACATTTTAATGATAATATTAGAATGAACACAGAGTGTTTCAGAACCAAACTACTATTTCCATATAGTGCTACAGTGTAAGCTCTGCTTACCAACAACTAAAACATCCCTGTGTTATCAACACTGTTTTCAACATAGCCCAAAGCAAAGCCCCATAAAAGCCACTCTGGAGAAAATCAACTCTACACCAAGCAAAATCAGCACCATGGATGAAGTTTTAGACTGTAACTTGGTTATAAACTATTTTTAGTTTTATTCACTGGGAGAAATTTTATTTTTCTGGACTCCAAGTTTCAACATTAAGTTATCCCAAAGTTATTGTTGGTTTAACTGCAGTATCAAAAAATCCAAGTGTGAAAATGTGTACAGCTCTAATGACTAGAATTAGAATGAATGCTTTCCTCAAATCTGACAATAACAGAAACATAAACAGTCTTATCAAATAGTGAAGGTTTTGCTACCAGATCCATCCAGCATGCTTACTCAAATATGAAAATCACAAGGGTGAGAACAAAACAGTGTTGATTATCTTGCTGTTGGATGTAGGTCACAAAGTTCTTGCAATATAAATTTTATCAAATTCAAATATGTAAAACAATTCATCCCACTTGCAACAGGCTGGATCTTGCATTTCCATCTGGTGCAGACTCCAATAAGACCATTTTTACCCATGAAATTAGAAATTGATATCAGGCTGTCTCTAGTCAGGTCTAGTCTGTCCTGCACCAACAAATGGAATGAGAACTATTCAGCAAGAATAACCCCTCCTTCCTTATGTAAAACACAGACATAAAGAAGATATTACATGCCAGGAAGTAAATAGTACTTTGGTATGCGGCATTGATTATGATAGAACAGAATCACAGAATCATTTAGGTTGGAATAATTTACTTTTAAGATTATACAGCTCAGCTGCTAACCCAGAACTGCCAAGTCCACCACCAAACCATGTCCCTAAATGCCACATCTTCACATCTTTTAAATATCTCCAGATACGGTGACTCAACCACTTCACTGGGCTGTCTGTTCCAGTGCCTGACAACCCTTTCCATGAAGAAATTTTTTTCTAATATCCCATCTAAACCTTCCCTGGTGCAACTTGAGGCCCTTTCCACTTGTTCTATTACTTGTTACTCATGAGAAGAGACTGACCCCACCTTTCTACAACCTCTTTTCAGGCAGTTGTACAGAGTGATAAAGTCCACCCTGAGCCTCCTTTTATCCAGACTAAACATCCCCAGCTCCCTCAGCTGCTCCTCATCAGAATTGTGCTTTACACCTTTCTCCAGGCTCATGCACACACTTGTTGCCATATTTCAGCAAGCACATTTTGGCTGAATCCAGCAACATCTGGGAGTCCCATCTAGTGAAGCACGTGTTATACCAAGCACAAAGGTGGAATGTGCTCAGCAAAATGCTGATGAGGGCTGGCAAGAATAAAGCCAGTACAGATTTATTGCCTATTATGCCCCCACAAAAGACACTTAAGGCACTTGGTGATTGTGCCTCATCTATTCACACAAGTGCTGCAACCACTGCACGTGTGGTCTTAACATCTCACTGGCTTCAAGATTCTTTCTGAAAATGCTGATTACTGAAGAATGAGTTTATTTACAAGTACAAAATCAGATTAATAAAATTTTGATTCTGATGCTAACATAAAAATTTGAAGTTTTTAAAAATGGTTAAGAGACAGAGGGCCCTGCTCCTTTGTCTTTTATGCTAGATTTGCAATGGTGTAAATAAGACATGAAAACATAAATAATATATCCAGAAATTGACATAAAAGAGAAAAGCTTGATCATTAATTAATACCTGCCACTGATTAAATGAACTGAGAAGAAGTCTTTGATGCAAATAAAATGCTGTAGTTTTGCAATAGGAATTTTTTTCTGACATATGGACTACAATGGTCAGTTGAAAGATTTCCAGTACTTTCAGTACAATCATAGAATAGAATCTTTTAGGTTGGAAAGGATCTTTAAGGCAAGAGTCCAACCCCAAGCCTAACCCTGCCAAGTCCACCAAATAGCTACAAAGAAAACTTTCTGTAAGATGCCTCATTATATCAGTACCTGTTGCTCCTGTGCTCCTTCACAGAAAGGTCTCAGTCAGATATGAGGCAATAAATTTAGAATGAAGTAAGAATGAAGATTTACTTTCTTTTTTTTGTCATTCAAGTGCTTAAAGAAAAAGATTTGTCTGCTGTAATAGATCTTTAGGAATCTCAATGCAGATAAATTACAAGAATTTCTGCAGCGCAATGTTACTGTGATGTGCAAGCCATGTATTTAAAACAGTGACTGTATAAGAAAATTGTTTAATCAGCAAATGTAAAGAAATTGATTGTTTAGGAGATTTGAAAGGCTTTTTAAAACTTTATGATGGAGCTACATTTGTGCTTTTTTTCTGCATTATGGGAGGGTGAAGACATACCAAGAAACTGAACTCTGCTAATTTAATGTTTCATGTCAATCACACTTTCTTGTTGAAGGTAGTGGGAACTCACTTGAAGCCTATTGGTCATGTCCATACACAGCTGTAGGATGAGGTCAGCATTTCTAAACATTCTGCATCTTTATTAAATACCTGGAAAATTAATAAATTTTTAGGCCATAAATAACTAGGTGAATCAAAGACTGGGTGATCAGTAAATAATAAATTGTTCATGGAATAAATCCTGCTTTCTTTTCTTCCCCATGCTTCAGGCTGGCACTGGATTCCCGAGTTTCAGATTCCAAAAAAGGCAAAACTTCAAAATCTGACTTCCAGCCTTACTTAATTTTACAGGAAAGCTGTTATTTGATTCCACCTTTTCTCAAAACTGGGCTCCAGTTCAAGTTTACTTGTAAATCCTGAAAAACTTGCAGGTTGATCTTGAGTTGTCTATCACAGAACGCCAGAGCCCTTGTCAAGCTCCATTTTCCAGCCCTGGCTGCTCCTCCACACCTCAACCAGCTTGTTTGGAGCCAACCTGTGTATTTCTCCTCCAAGCTGGAGCCTCAAATAGACAACTTCTCTCTTTCTCTCCAAGTTTCAGTGAGCTCCACAGGCACTCACACTGCTCACAGCAGGATTAACTTGCAGAGGGTCTTGTTATATAGTTGTAAGTAGCACAGTAGATTGCAAGCTTTGAATACTTCTTAATTAAAAATCATAGCAGTATTTCCTCTAGAATCTTTTTCACTTTTCAGCTGTTGCTCAGTGTATTAGTACTGATTAATCCAGACCTTACAGTACTAGGTGGGGTGTCAAGCATTGCACAGTTCCATTGCCATTCCATGTGTTACTGTTGTTGGAACTATTTGCAGCTATAATTATTGCCCTAAGAAACTCTATAAGCATCAGAAATGAGGCTTAAAGAAAATTGTAGTAATGATGAAAGAAACATTCCTGTGTAGCCCTTTAGTTATCTATTTATTAATTTACATTATCATTTCCTGATCTTCTGGTCTCCTTTCCATTATATTAAAATGGTACCTGTGAGTAAGGGGTGGTCTTGTTTATTCCCACCCGCTGAAACAATTTCCTCTGTGTGTTTGCACAATTACTTGCACCCTCTCTTTCCCACACCAACATGTCAGTACTTTTCTGTTTGCCCACTCCAGAGGGTTATCCCCTGGGAGAACACCTCTTTCCCAGCTCAGCGCACACAGCTTGCTCAACAGGCCCTTGGGGGCAGCACTGCTGGGAATTTAACATGAACTCTTTCCTGCTGAGAAGAGAATAAATGGGCATATGCTTGATCCTTCAGGTAGGGAAGGAGCCAGGTGGGGCATTCCCATCTATTCTGGAGGGGTGTTGCCAGTGTTAATCCATTACTGTGCTGCCCACTGCAAAACTGTATGTGCTTTGGGGCACAACTAACTGAAGAACATCTGGTTCCTGGTAACTCAGCAGAGTTTAGGCATGAACTTGAGCCGAACTCCAAAGTCCTATCAAGGAGCAGAATCAGTGTTTTTGTTCAATATTCATGTTCATAACTAAATTGATGTTAACTTGATGCTGATAATGCTACTCTTAGTGCAAAAGCGCAAAAATGAGGAGCTTTAAGTAATTTACTAAGATAATTTATCTAAGTAAATTTCTTTACCTAAGTAAATTTCTTTATCTAAGTAAATTTGTCATGGTCTTGTCCAACCTGTTCACATCTCTAGCCCCTTTCCTCTGTGCATTTCTCCAAGACTTTAATCCATTCCCTAACATCTTTCTACCCCAGATCTCCCCACAATCCATCTCATGTGAAGCAGGACTTTTGTGCCACAGCCATGACTGTGCTGGTACCCTTGACATCCCCATGGGGAAGCAGAGATGCTCAGCTGAGCAGCTACAGGTAAGTACCCAAAGAGGTGCCACTTCATGTGGCAAAACTGCCAGGACTATGGAGACCAACAAAAGCTGAGCTATAGATACTCTTCAGACAGTTTGAGTCTAAAGGCCGCAGAACCATTTTAGAAAATGCTATTTCAAACTTGCATCCAAACCCTGATGAATCCTACGTACCTATGGGTAGGTGGATAGGTGAAGACAACTGGGAGTTCTTCCCACGAGCTCCCAAGTGCCAGCTCCAATCCAGAGACAATGTGGATGAGTGACTGCATGCTTTACAGATTGCAACTGAAATATCGTGCTGGCTTTGAGCCCGGGCAATGTGAGCACTCAATTCTTCATTTGTGCATCTCAGTTTTGATCCCTTTGCCACCTTTAAAATAGAGATCAGCACTTTCCTGTTTTATAGAAATTGTTGTGAGTTGATACATTCAAGATGTGATCCTTAAATAGAAAGGATGTGAAAACAAAATGAATACTGGGTCTGCTCTTTCATTTTCACCTGTTGAACTAAGTAAATATATTAAACTATAAATATGAAATGACATAGAAAGAAAAAAGAAAGAAAACCGACCCACAGATCAAAAAGAAAATCAGATTTGTCACTGAACTTTTAACTGCTTTAACAAATAAGCTAAGAAATATTTCCCTGGATTACTCTCTACATTTACACCGAGAGCGTATAGTTGCCACAGAGACTGGTGTGCGTGAACAAACGAAAGGAGGCGAGAGGCAATGCGTCCTGTGGATTTCCAGAGGGATCTGAAATGAATGACCGGGTTAGCGGCGCGGCGGGGCGGGGGTGCAGCCCGAGGAGCCCCGGCCGTGCCCGGGGCGGCTCCGCGGGGCCGCTCGGGGATGCTGCGGGCCCGGGACGCTGCTGCCCAGGGCGGGGGCGGCGGCCGGGCCGGGCGGGCTCCGCGGCGAGGGAGAGCGGCGTTTACAGCTCCATCCACGAGACGCCTTTTTAGATCGCAGCCCAGACTGGTGGCACACGGGCCGTGCGCGGAGAAGGGAGGAGGGGGCTGGAATTAAAATAAGGCACGAAGCGGTTTTAAAAATAGCGAGCGGGCTGCGCGGGGCGGGGCGGGGCGGCAGCGCGGCCCCGGGGCGGCCCGGCCCGGAGTTGCCGGAGCCTTGTATGGAGCGCGGCCGCCGCAGGGCCCGGCCCGCCCCCGCCGCTTTCCCCGCTGCCGGCGGCGAGCCGCCCGTCTCCAACTCCATCGCCTGCTTCCCTCCCTCTTCTCCCAGGAGCCGCCACCCCGCCCGCCTCTCTCCTCCTCTTTCTGCTCCGCAATCAGTGGAATAAATCAGGGAAGGACGCGCGCACACACACGCAGAGTGGGATCTGTTACAAAAGTAGCGCTGATGGCGGCGGATCGGATGGAGCTGGAGCTGCCGCTGGAGTAGCAGAGAGTGGAGTATCTCTCGCTCGCTCCTTTTCTCTGTTTCGCCTCTTCTCCCACTCCACCCACAGATCTCCATCGTTTCTCCTCCTCCCCACCCTCGGCCGCGCTCCCGCTTTTCCGCGCATCTCTGGGCTGCGCCTCCTGCGAGGGGGCGGGTGGGGGGAGCGGAGGAGGCTTTAAAGAACCACGGCCCCCCCCCGCACCGCCACACACCGTAATTGAATTTATTATTATTGCCGTCTCGCCGACTTGGGGAAGGGGGATCGATCTTCGATCAGGAAGATGGCTGCTGGCTGGCTGCTGCTCTTTATCCTGACACTTTTCCAGTCCGTGGTGATGAACCACTCCTCGGAGGGACCCTTCCCCTCGGCCACCACGTAAGTCCCAGCGGGGTCCGGGGCTCCGGGGCGGGGGCGCGGCCGGGGCGGGGGCGCTCCTCGGCTCCAGAGATAGCGGCGATACAAAGGGAAATATAGTTAGACTGGGCGGAAAGTGAAGATCGGGAAAAATTGTAGGTTTTCGGCAAATTTTGCTTGGAAGAGTCAGGGTAGCCGAAGGTCCCGCCGGGGCGGTCGCGCTGGGGGAAGCTCCGGTGACGGCCGGCGGCGGGACTTTTGAGGTAAAGGCTCCGCAGCGGCTCCCAGATCCACCCCGTCAGGTCATCCTGGTGGAGAAGAAAGTTTCGAGTTACACAGAGTCCGCCCCTTCCTCCCACAGAGGTTATTCCAACCCTGGATGGTGTTTCAACACTGTTTATAAAAAAAAAAATCACCCTGAAAACTTTGGCGATTCGATGCAAATGCCCACGCAGGGCGGATTTCGTCGCCTTTCCGCGGCCGGGAGCTCCGAGCCCCGGCTCCCTCCTGCCTGGCCGGGCTCGGGAATGCCGGGGCTCCGCGGGGTCCTGCCCGAAGGGGCTTTCACACACTGTTAAAGCCACACAGCTGGAGATGTGTTTCCTTCAGCCTCGGCCTTGCAGATCGTCACTTCTCAGAAATATCTTGGCGAGAGCTGAGGGATGCTCGCGGTGCGCGCAGCTCGGTGCCTTGCCTGGCCCTGAGATAGAAATCTTTAAAGCGCTGCAGAATTATTAGCATGAAAGTGTTGCCCAGAGCGGTGCAAAGATCAAATAATAATGATGCAATAAAAGGAAGGCAATACGTATTGAAGATTCGCCTACAGATAGGGGAAAAAAAAAATCCACGAGAAAGCACTATGTGATCGTGTTTTTTTCCTTTTTATTCTCTCGCCTCATTATTTTTATATTCTTTTTGTTTGGTTGGTTTTTTGAAGCACTTACCTTAGTCCCCGAATCTGGGTTAAAGCTACCAGTAGGTAACTTTTAAGTGGATGACTCACTTTGATGCATTTTACATAAGAAAAACAGTGCTAATGGTATTCTTTCCTTATTGTTTAAGGCTGGGTAGAATTTATTGGTGTCGCTCATCCTGGGCAGAAGGATGCGTTGCAGTAATTACCAGCAATGCATTTTCACCAATTAGTACTGCTGGTAGGTTGTTATAATTGGATTCAGTTCTGAGTACCGGTTCCATCATGAAAGACTCAAAGGGATGCTCGCACGGTTAAATGAAAGGAATACAAAGATGTGATACTAAGATACACTTAGTATCCTTTAAGTCGAATAAATACAGTCTTCCATTGTAGGGAAAATTATCTTTTAAAACATTCTCGCGTTGCAGTGTATAAAGATGTGCCACGTAGAAGCAAGTGTAGCAAAATACAAACAAACCCAGGGCTTTTTAATTCATTGTTTTCTTGTGTTTGAGCTCCCGTATTTATGATCTTTTGAGCTCTGATATTTACAGTTTCTCATTGAGCTGCTAAGGTCATCATACACAACTAATTACAATTTATCTTCTATGTGGATTTTTCTGGGTTTAAAAGAGAAAAATAGAACCCAGTGAAATGAAAATAATATCATATAAAAAGAATATATATATAATTTCAAATAGAAGTCCAGATTGCTTTTTAACATAAGGATATGTGATATTCTTTTAAAACTGGTTTTGTTTCCCCATCTATTTTTGTTAATTTCCTTCTGAATTCACCTTTATTGATGATAATAGAAATTGACAACAGTGAAACATGTAACTACAATTATAAGTATACCTATGATAAAGTAATTCAGAATATGTTAGTCATCAACATATCTGTGTTCTGCAGAATCTACTTGCTTTTTACTCATTGTTATTCCCCTGAAATACTGCAGAAACAATCTCTAGAGACTGAGCATCCCTCACAGTACTGTTTCTCCTTTGAAATAGCATCAAAGTGCAAGCAAGGCTTAGTTTGTTTAGAAGGCAGCACACAACAGGTTGATGCAGGGAGAGCTGCTTAGCAAAAAGTATTGATGTAACAGGTGAAGGAGAAAAGATTTTTTTCTATTCTTTTTTGAGACTTGACAGCAGCATTTCACTTCTTACTAAAAATTACAAATGGGGAAGAACAATGAGAAGTGACGCAAATGCTCTTAATGTAAAAGATATTATATATTAAGAATATTAAAAATAGAAATAAAAAAAAAAACATGGGAGAGGAGAATAAAGGAAAGAAAGGATATGAATAATTGAAGAACTGGAGGTTTGCTGGTATTCTGTGCTTAGCTACCTGCTTTCTCCCCATTATTTTCAGTCTGTTTTTTCTCTTAGTGAAAAAGTTGGTCTGAGGAAGGATTTCCTAGCTGATGTGAAAAATGTGCATATTCAGGGCTGTAGAGTATATGGTTTCTTCTACAACTTATTATTGTACAATCACATTTCCTTCAGTCATCTGTTTCTTCTGCATTAATAAATATTTTAACATGTGCTTTTACTAAAACATTCAGAAGTCATTATCACCAATTTAATATTATAGAAGTATATGTAGTATTCTTAGCAAGAAATGCTGAAGGTTTATGCAATGCCTGTGTAATAGAATCTCAGTAATTTGATTAGTTTTAATTCTTGGATAAGGCAAAAAGGCCCTGTTATGTTTACACAGCAATATATAGAGAATTTCAGGTGCAGGTTTGTGTTGTATGAAATGGTGGCATTAATTTTTCATTGAAAATCTGTGCAGGTTTGCATGCCTTGCTTCCAGTGTTGAAATATTTCACTGCAAATACTGAAGACTGTCCTTTAATGAGCTATTAAAGTATAGTAGTAATTGTGTCTTGAACTGAGCCATCAGGCTTAGCTGCTGATTGATGCATACTGCATTTCAGTTAAATGTATTGTATTAGTTGTGCCATGTGTTAGGGATCTGTTTGTTGGTACAAGATACCACGGTCTTACTTTTAACACAGCAACTCCAAGTCCTTTGATTACACCTGCAACACAGCAGATATTTGGATGAGAATATTGTATATAGTACTCCTGGCACTATACCAGTACTGCCATCACATTATGCAAAGCACTTCTTATTTGTAGCCATATATATTTATATATTTATTATCTGTACAGACTTCAGAAAAAACATGCTGTTAAATATAGAAGGTTTGTATGTTGCCTGATAAAGATAGTAGAAATCTCAGTTTATTTCTCTTCTTTTCTCTGTACTGCATCAAGACAGATAGTCTTAAGTTTAAGTATATCTTGTAATTCCTGAGTATCCTTTTGGCACAGCATGTGTTGATATTGTTACTGATAGTGAGTAATGTACTACATAAAGATACACATTCTCCTTTCTGATAATAAGCCTGTTTGTACAGATTAAAAAATAAAAAAAAACCCAAACTAAGCATATCTTAATTTTTATAAAGCTACAAATGAAGCCTTTCAAAATCAATGGAACTGTTTCTGTAATTACTGCATCACTGTGGGTATATCTTCATGTCTTTTCTTTTTATTCCCCTCTAATTTTCCTCTGCCATTCCTTTTCTGTCTTTCCTTTATCTTTAACATTTTTTCCTCCTCAGTTACTTGTTCTGTATGTATTTATAACATTAAATATTAAAATCAGGACAGATCTGCCACTTACATAATTTGGTGTAAAACATTGGTGGATAAAGATAATATAAAAATAGTATACATATGAACGTATATCTGTATGTATGCAGACAGGACATTTTTAGAAAAGAAGCTGTGTATTCCCAGTTTTTACTTGCATGAATCATCTTTACTGTTTTGGTGTCATTAGGACAACTCAGGGAAGTCTATATGAGTCATATGAATTAAGGCTTGCACAACTGGGACATTCATATTTTTGGCTTCCTCACATGGACCTAACAAGTGTAGGTCCTGCTGAGAATGTACCTGGGCTTGGGCTCAGCATAATTTTCTGTGTGGCACCAGTGACCAAAGGTTGATACATGACATTTATGATGTTTTCTTTTCATCTGTTTCTACTGTCAGTCTTGGGGATTTTGAGACCTCTCATATGCATAAAATCCCATTTATAGCTTATAATCTGTGGTAGAAGAATGCCAGTTTAGCTGCTGATGTTAATTAGAAAAGACTGCTCTATTAATGGATTATAAAATATCAGGCTCTTTCTCATTTGAAATTGGTTTTTTTCTCAACCTACTTAAAAATTTTCACTATTAGGAAAAAAATAAAGCACTGAAGTATACCTTCATATGAGTGAATTGGAAGGAGAGCCAAAGGATGTAATCTACTTAGAATCAGGGAAGTGCAATATCACCTCTTAGTGTTTTCTCAGCACATCTCTAAATACTGAGCATTATGCAAGATGCTTAAAACCACTGATATTTTAAAGAATGTTGTTCCAATCAATTCTTCTAGTGGAAACATATTTAGAATAAGTGTGAAACAGCTTGTTGATTGGTGGTGTTTATTTTGGTGCTTTGGTGGGGGTTTTTTTGCTTGTTTTCTTTTTTCCTTTTTTTATTGTTCTTGTAAATACGGTGGTGATAAATGCAAATTATTTGGATTCACAAAGCATTTTTCTGTTTCACATATTTTATGATCTAAATTGTGAAGGGCAATTTCTTTGTTTATTTCCCTCCTAGGTATTTATGCTGGAGCCTCAGAATAAGCAAATTCTATAGATTTACATTTTATTAAGTATGAAAATTCTGCTGAAAGCATGAAAATAGATCCTAATAATAAAAGATGAAATTTCATTGAAATAAATCAGCATTGTAGAGGTTCTTGCCATCTTTCATTTTGCAGTGATGCTATTTTCAGAACTGCATTGCTCATACCCTGCAAAATGATTTTATCCAAGAATTCAGCTGCTAGAAAGAGAGCTGGAGCTTGGCAGCACATTAGCCTGAAATGTATTCATTGTTAAATAGAAGGCCTGTTGTACAGATCTTAAAAATATTTATCTAGCAGAGCACTTTAAACTGATGGAAGCATGGTCAAATTCTTGCTGCTTAAATGTTTTGTAACAAAGAAACAACCCAGAGTCTTGTTGCCCACTGGTAAGTGACATGGTTGTGCCTTTTCCTTTCTTGCCTTCTGCGAGAATCCCATGTCCAAGGTAGTGTTATCTTCTAGACCAATATTTGATTTAAACCTTCGTGAGATAGGGATTGCAGTTTAGAAGCATTTTAGTAGAGAAAAATGACTCATTCTCTGTGTTGCTGACCATGGCAGAAGTAGAATTGAGCCCAGACTGTTTTGTGCTTCTTTGCAGCAGTACCCGGGCTTTTGATCCCCTGTGCTCAAGCTCCACGTTGTGTTTAGAGTGCTCATAAGGACCTTTGTGACTAAAGGTGATATTTTTGCTGGCAGAATATTTTTTTTTCTAGTGCCTTGTTAACAAATTTCTTTTAATAGAAGAAAAAAGTTACCAGAAAACAACCCTGGAATAAAATTAGTGCACCATCGCCACAGTTTGGTAAAGCCAGACGCCATAATTAATTTACATCTTTTACAGATGCTGAATCAGACTTTTTGATAGAAAGAATGACAGCAGTGTTCTGGTAAAAAAAACAAACAAACAAACAAACCAAAAAACAACAGAGCTAGCACCTTGTAGTACAGAGCAATAACTGCATTTGTGCCCCCAGCCCTGGGCAGTGCCTGTGTGTTCTGTCTTGGATCGCTCTTGGCCCATTCCTGCATCAGCTTTTGCATTACCCCTACAGCTGCTGCAAGACAGGTATCAATGAATATTTAAATGATTTGCATTTGAGATTACAGTTCTGATTTATCCCTCTTGCAGAGTCTATTAAAGAGCCTGATCCCACTCAAGTTTCCTCAAACATGCGTAGGGCAATTCTCTGTTCTGTAGGATCAGACCACGAGCTGAGTTTTGCATCAGTTGTGCCATTGCCTACTGTAACAAATTGGCCATTGTTTTTAGGGGGAGTTATGATTCTTGATTCTTCTTTCCCTCCTGATTTCCACTAGTAAGCAGAACTGGATTGAATATTGTTTGCAGAATATGACTTTTATGTTACACAGTACCTTGCAATGCACACAGTAGTGCTGTGAAAATACATAGCACTGATAGTGAAATTACTGTCAGCTGCACTTCTCCTTCAGTAATGGTCATGGGTTGTATATTCTCAATTTAGGGCCAGACTGTGCTGCTTGTACCCTGCAATGAAGAAGTCCCATTGATATTCTCAGAGAAATCTGTGCAAGAGTGAAGATTTTCAACATACACTTCAGCACTTTTTAATAGCTAAAATTAATGGCATGTGCCTGCAGCTATTCAGCTCAGGAGGGATTTTTCTTTTCCTTCTCCACTGCTTTCCAAACTATTTTTTGACCTACTCTGCTTCTAAGCAAACTCAGTGTTTCACACCTTCCTTCCTTCCCTCCTTCCTTTCAGACTTAGTAAGTTTTCAGGGTGAAATGTAAAATAGACTGTCTTTTTCAGCCACCCTGTGACAAGAGATGGCTCACTGTTTGGGAATGTTACACTAATGATGGCAGGGAGAGGACCATGGTTTTTGCCTATGTCCATCCCTACAGCACCTTTCTCTGCATGCCAACAGCAAACTGATGACAAAGAGTGAGTTTCTTCTCCTTGTATCATTTTTTCCTATTTATTTACAAAGTTTCTAACAAGTTTATGAAAATGATTGACATTATTTTGCATCAACAAATCAGCAAGCTTTTGCAGTTAATTACAGTAATTCAAAATCAGACTTATTTTTAATCTGAGGCAGGCCTGAAATAACCACAGAATGTGAATGTGAAGTTGTAGTATTGCTGACTATTATAAAAAGTGATTTCTTGGATTTTCACCCTCTTTAAATTACATTCTCACTCCCTCTCATTGAGAGCTGGGTAGGGTAAGAACTCTAGTCTGATTTTGTAACAGATATTCTACATAGTGATTTAAGAATTTTTCTTTTTTGAAATTTGCTTTGTTTCTCCAGGACCATGAATGTTCATCCAGAAATGCAGAAAGAAGATGATTTTTTGAAAAATGTGTCCTACTGATTATATGGACTAACAATAATTTTTGTACAGCCTTTATTAGATGTATCATGGAGGTGCTTATTAGATTAGATTTTTCTCTGCATAAAATGCTTCAGTTGAAACCTGTGAGCAAAGTCTCTCAAATGTATTCATTATAATAACATCTGATTAATTTTTGGCCTGATTTGAAAAGTAAGTAAGAACACAAAGGAGTTGCTGAGTCCACAGTCTAGTTTGTGTAGCAATCAGATGATAAATTGTATGTGAATTATTTAAAAGAGAAGCTAGACTTGATTCATCTAAACAATATTTGAACTTAAATGTTCCTATTTTCCCTGTGCATGTTCCCACCAGACTGGTCTCGAAGGTTAAAATGTTCTCCAGTGATATTTCTCCCACCTTTTACTTGGATTTTTATTATATTTTGATAGCATGGACTAAATATTCTTCCAGGTAGGCATAAAAATAAGGTTACAAAAGATTTGTGGCTAAGGGTGGAGGCAATATTAAAACCTAAATCAAGTCATGCCACTGTTCCAAATTGTCACTATTAATACTGTGCTGCATTTTTCTCTATACACTAAAGTAGTCTTAAACAAACCAGTAAAAGGGAAGTTGTCTCCATTCTTGCAATGAGCAGAAATTTTCCACGCTAGGTATATGTTAACTCTTGATTAGAAATTCTCACCTTTTTTATAAGAGGGAACTGAGTAATGGGAGCTGTTCTGTCAAAGATTATTGAAGTGAAACATTTTGCAGTCTGAAATGGACGAATTGTGTTATCAACACCGCAGGAAGGAGAAAAGTAATGAAAAAGAGATGACAGGAAGTATGAATTACAAAATTAGGGTTCTTATTATTCCTTCCCTGAGTATTACAGGTCACTCCTGCACATGTAGATCCAATGTCCCATGAGACCAGTCAAAATGTTGAGGGATAAGTACAGCAGTCCACTAAAAGGCAACCTTTAATTAATGATATTCTGATGTGGACTAGTGTTGAGGATAATGGTTTGTTTTGTAAATGGCTAAATGAAACCTCACAGTAACCATTTTGCCCAGTGTGGATTGGGGTAGAATTCTATTTGGTAGAAGTCTTGTGTATCCTAAATACAGCCCTATACTGGAGGCAGTATAGGGAATTGGGGAATGCTCTGCCCCTAAAAATCTGTTTTGTGAGTTTAATCCAGAAATGTGGTTGTTTCTTATGGAGATGTTTAAGCAAAAGTCCCTTTTTTTTTTCAGTATATGGTTTTCTTGCAGTTGATTTAAGTAGAATATAATACATAATATACTATTCATTCATAAATAGAGTAGTTTCTGCAGAACTTATTGAAAATCCACTTTGCCTGTTAGCCTGACTTGTAATTTTAATATTATTTACCTATGGGTGTAACAAGTTTTTTAATTTTTTTTTTTTCAAAGATGGGTCAAAGCGAAGAATGATCCATGTAGGGATGGAAACCAAGTGTATTGAGCAATGAACCTTCTTGTGCCCTCATCTTCTGTTGAACGAATCCTGTGTTAGGTCAATTAGCTGGGTGTGTTTAGGTTGGTTAGCTGTGTGTGTGTTTCCCAATAAAGGAAGTATTTATTGATCAGACACTTTTCTTAGATATTAATTCAGTGGCACCAATTTTGTAAAAAAAAAGACAAAAAAGAGGCAGTATACATTAATATATTTAATCACAAATATTCTTTTTTCTTTTTCTATGATGTAGATCCTGAAATGTGTGTACTGTGGCTGAGCTTTTAATCATTAAATGCCTCTCTTTAGTATTTTCTGCCTCGCTTTATCTGCCTTGCCTAATTTCTCCAATTTTGTACCTTAGATTTCGATATTAATTTCTCTCAGTAAAGTAGGAAACTTCAGTATATTACCATTTAGTCAGGCAAGGGTTTATTGTCAAGATTAATTTGTTAGCTAATGCCTCTAAAGCCTTCTGTAGTTGAAAAGTGCTGTTAAGCTGTTAAGCCTAATTTATTAAGATGTGTGTTTGCTATATTCCCACTTTACCTCAGAAACTTGAATGGCCAATCCTTTCCTGGATGGATGATACCTCTGGTTTACCTGGTTCTCAAAGTGATTTTTTTTTTTAACAGACTCTTTGTAGAAAAGTCCCCATCATATCTCCTTCTTTTGGTAACTTGTGATCTGGAGATGTGGCAGAAGCTAATCCCCACGATCTGTGCTTCTTGGATGTACACAGATTGCAAAACATAAGCTGAGCAGCATTTTTAGAAACTAAGAGGAGTCAGCAAAAATGTGCAGACAGCATGGTGAGGAGAAGGCAGCGTGGTGTGACTCACGCCGGCGCCGCGCGCTCGGTGCGCTCCTTCGCCAGCCGCGCCAATTCCTTCCCACTGTGGGCATCGCTGGGAGCTGGGGATCCTGCATCTTCTGAAATTTGTGCTGGGGATAGTCTGTAGGTGAAAAAGAGACAATAGTCACATAAAAATACAGCGATACAGCAAGGCCTTGTGACGCGAGCTCGTTAAGGTGATCTGCTGGTTCTTTCGCAGCACAGGCTACTGCTGGTTTTGTTCCATTTCCACAATGGAAATGACACCCAAATTGTCATCCTGCTTGAATCAATGTGTTTAATAAAGCAAGATGTCCTGTTTCTATGAGAAAGATGGTAAGAAAAGTAAACAGTATTTTTTCTGTTTGCAGACTAGTAGCACTAAGATGATCATCAGTAATCACTAATTACCTGACAATCACCAAGACTCTAAAGATTTCAAGCAGGAGTACCACAGATTTCAATGCAATTATTTTTGTTTGCTACAGCCAGTAGCAATAGAAGTGTAGTTCTTACCATTTTTTTGTTATTTACCAAGCCACTTTTGTTGCCTTAGCATTTTCTTGATTAGATTTTCTTCATCTGTTGTTAACATATTTTAGATTATGTGGTAGGCATATGAGCTGGGAGAGAATCACTAATATGTGCAGGAGCATATCTTAAGGAGATTTCACTGTAATATACACATGGGGAACCGGTTTGTGGTAATTGAAGGCAGAATCTGGTCTCTTTTGACTGATTAGAAATACATGAGGGATCTGTGCATGACTAAGAATATGTCTAGGATATACTCTAATGCCTTTGGAAATGGTTGGGTACCCAATTTCATCCTTCTTTCCACCAGTGTAATTTCAGCATAATGAGTATCAGTCCTGTATCATTTGAATCCTGAGTGCAAGGATGAATCCACATAAAATAATTTCTGATTAAACACATACAAGTTTCATTGCAACAGAATGAGTCATCACTTTCAAGGCCTGATTGTGAAAATTACATAAAATAAAATGTAATACATGGTTTTATTAGGCTTTGCAGAGGGGAATAGTAAGATATCTCAAGGAAACCATGTGTGATATCAGATGTGGTCATTTGTCTTCCTTTTAAATGATAAGCTCTGACACCCCTTCATTTTCTGTGCCCCACTGAGCAAGTGTCCACGTGAAAAGAAAGTTCTTAATGTGCTGGAGGGCACTGAGAAATGTTGCCCTAGATTAGGAAGAAACATGATTTTATTAAATAAAAATGTGGAATTGTAAGGAAGAAATACTTTCCTTTCCAAAGTACTGCAACATCTAGTAATGTTCAGGTTTGCTCTAACAGGCTTTCTGTGGAGGGATAGAATGTAAGAAAATAAAGATATTGCAGAAGGTAGTCTCACACCTGAGGAGTTGCAGCTGTGCTGATCACCAAAGATCAGGAACAGGCCTGCCCTTAACAGGCCACAGCTGTGTCCAATAAGAAGATGAGCGCTACAAAAGAGTGGGGCAGCTGGGTGAGGAGACAGCTGGAGTTTGTTGGTTGTTGCTGTGAAGAAGAAGGAGTCAGTGCTGTGAGGAGATGCCCATGAGAAATCACTGAGAAGGTATGGAAGATTTACAATAAGAGGACAACAGCTTTCCCAAGTTACTTTTATTGTAGTTTTTTTTTAGGTTTTGGGGTTTTTTTTCTTCTTAAGCGATCAGTTCTGGAGCTGAATTTGGAATGGTAGGAATGATAGAAATAATTTAATGTAACCCCTCATTATGCACAACTGAGTAATTAATTCATCCTTGGGTATGAAGTCTTGAGTTTTTGGATAATTAGAATTAAAATCAGCAAGAAAAGTACAGACAAACTTTGTATTTGTTTCCAATGAAGCTGGCTTTACTCTGAGAAATGATACTGATGCTTTATGGGGACATGAGGTGAAATTCTGCTATGGTGCCTGCTTTGCTATTAGGAGCACTTGGCCAGTGTCTTAGCTTCTATATATGTTCCTTGTACAGACACACTCTCTCAAAATCAGGATTAAAAGCACCCATCACTTCCTTGCATGGCTGGTGAGAGTTTTGCTCAACAAACTATAAAGAATATTGTAGTGGATGGAACATTAATTTGCTTGCAGGTATTTTGCTGATAGCATTTCTTCCCTTTCATAAGTCCATTTATTGATAAAATAAAGTACCTTTATAGCCTGCAAGGAAGTCTTGGACAAACATGCTCAGTTACTCTTGTAGGTATCCATGGCTCCACAAACACTTTGTGTATTCATTAGTGGTGCTTTTAGCATTGCAAATACAGATAAAACATTGATTATTGAATGTTTTGTTCCACACATCTCATGAACTGGGGCTCTATTTCTTTTTAGTGAATAGTGTTCTACTCAACAATTGTCCCATTACTCTCTGTGGAAATAATGTGCTTATAGAATAAAATGATGATTAATATTTAAAAAAGTCCTTTAGAAAAACTCTCTGAAAAGGTTAAAGTAAGTTATCCAGTTTTAAAGCTTGAACACTTGAAAGCTAGGAATAGCAAGATAAGAAACTGCCTTAAGCCTAAATTGTTGTTCTTATAATATCTTCATTGTGATCCTGTCTTTATTTACAAAACCAACTGTATTTTTTTTTTTTCTGGAAACCCCTTTCATTGAGAGTATTACTCAAAATGCAAGCCCACTGTAAGACTGGGGGATTTTGAAGATAACTTTGGTAAAGCTGCAAAGGACATACCTGGTCTTTTGAAATTTAAAACTACTAGTAACAGTTGCAACTACATGGAGAGAGGGTAGGAGCATCTGCCTTTGGGAATTTAAAGTAAACTATTAGCCAAAGCTGTTCTCTGAACTTAAAAGCTGTGATAGAGATATCCTAGTCAAAGAAGTATTTTGAGATCTTTGGGGTTTTTTGTATTGCTAGGGCCTTGTTTCACTGCTGAAAGAGAGTGCTCTGGTTGCTGCCATGTTTTGTATGATGTGTGACCTCAGTAATTGGTACAGACTCTCACTGAGCAGGAATTACTTTCTAGCTGGAATTTTTTCTGAAAATTAGCAAACAGGAAGTATCAGCAAGATCCCAGAGAAATACTTGCTGTTCTAGTTACCTACATGGCAGAAAAAAACCCCCAAACATCTCCTGTGTCTGGCTCTGTATTTTAATTGTGCAGTGATTTTTTTTGAGCAACCATATCCAAATTTAACCAATTTCAGTGTTTCACATGTTAGATTTCTTGTGTACCACATCCAGATTTCCTACACTGGTACTAAGGGATGTATGTTTGGATGGAACTTACTCAAGGCTTTCCTAATGGCCAAAAAGTTCACCTGTAAAGCAGAATCATCTGCAATATCACTCAAAGGCTGCTTAAAATAGAGCAGTTCTTCATTACTTAGAATTAAACCTTCCTACAGTGTCTGCAAAGCAATAGATTAAACCATTTTTCTTAATGAAACCCCTCCAAAAAACCAAAGGTAAAAACACAGCAAAAAAACCCTCACAAAATTTGGAGTATTTTAGATGTGTTTTACTCCAAAGTTCTTAAGCAAGTATTTGCCAGGCAATTCTAGGCTGCACGAGGTACACCGTTTTGTTTGTTGATGTGAAATTGAGTTTCTAATTCAACAGTAATTTAGACAGATTCAGTTTGTGGTTTGTTACTATGTGATTTGACACAGACACACACTCTCCATGCAATGTTTCTTTCACCTGGGAAAATTGGATAATGAACTAATGAAGGTTTTCTTGGCTGATAATGCTGCCTGTTTTCAGAGCGTAGCAATTACACAATCTTTCTAGCACTCAATGTCTATCTAAACAAAATCAATATAAAAATAAGGGCTATTTGCAGTGAAGTATCATTATTTTACATTGTTTGGGTAGTTCTCTGAGAGTCTGAAATGATACAGTAAAGAAAAAAAATCTCAGGAACTTTACAGCCAGCAATCTAAAGACCACCTGATTTTTCTCTCAGCTCAAATAATTCACCACTGCTTGTTTGCCTCTGTACAAATGTAATACTTATCATTGCTGCTTACCTTTTCTTTTTAGAAGAAAAGCTCAATTCTATGCATCTCAAATCAAAACTTGATTTCAATTTACATGGTTTCAAAGTTGTAAATTGGGCTGGATTAAAGCTTCCAAACTGTTTATTTACAATAATACCACAGTTTTGAGGTCTTTTTTATTCTTACCTAGTTTTTTCCTTCATCAGTGAATTCTTCAATGGGGCATGGAGAATTGCTTGTACAATTGTTTGTAATATGCTGTGTAAGTGCTGTTACATTTTTTGCTGTTACATATCAAAGCAGAATAAAGAGCTGAATTCTTATCGCTATTAAAATTATGAAGGTATATTCAAGCTATCAGCTACTTCATAAACTTTAGCCTCCAACTTAAGGTAAGGAAAATCCAGATTAAATATACAAAATGCCTTGACATTACAACTAAGTAGCTTGTGGATTCATTCTCCAAAAGCTGTCGTGGTGCTTCTGAAATGTTAAGCTTCTAAATTTGTACTGAAGAGAAATCTGAAAGAGCAAAAGCTCTCTTCTCTATTACTTAGGAGCTGGACAGTACTTTTTCCATTTCCCAACTTTTTTATTTTCAACTGGTGTATTTTTGAAAAAGGAAGAAACTAAAAACCTGTTCATTTTAAAGTTCACTTAAAAGGTGTAAGTATGGAATGGTGTTATGAGATGAAATAAAATACTTCTACACTAGTTTTTCAGATTTTTTGATCAAGTACTGAATTAGCTGCTTGATCTGAAGAAAATATTACTAAATGATGCTGATAAAACATTCCCTGGAAATATTTCAGGTCAGTTTGGACAGGGCTCTGTGCAACTTGTTCTACTTAAAGATGTCCCTGCCCATTCCAGGGAGTTGGAATAGATGACCTTAAAAGTTCCTCCTGACCCAGACTATTCTATTATTCTATGGTTTTTTTTTTTTTTTTTACAGTATTTCTGAATTTTTATTTTAGTAGAAGATTTGTGGATTATTTTAAAGGCCTCTATAGATGTTATCTTTTTGCCAGTCTACTCCAGAGGAGCACGGTGATGTTGACTAGCTTTCACTTTTGTCTTAGGTAACGCCTTTTAGTGATATTAAGCTTGACCTTTTCCATTCTTATGCCATGGAACAAAATAATCTTAAAGCTCCATGGGAATGGTCTGGACCCCCTGTTTTCTGAGTGGTGGTAAAAATATTAAAAAATCATAGAAATTATGTACAGAATATAATCTGTTGCATAATTTTTAATATCTTTGGTGCATTTCTGGATCTGTTCTCTAGTACGGCTGAATCTGTGCTGTATGATTCAGTTTGACATGAATGAAGTGTGTCAGGCCAGGTGATTGAGATTTCCTATGTACACCTCTCCAACAGCAGCACTGCACACACTGTGTACATGTCTCTGTTCTTATTAGCACAATGCTTGAAACCTCCAAACAAAACAGACAGTCCCTGTATCACTCCAGATTCTGTGTGTGAGAAACCTGTGAGATTGAGGCAGAGATCCTTAGACAGAAGGTTTTTCAGGGAAACAGCATCCCTAGTAATGGTAAAGCAATAGATTTTATGTCTCCTGGGGGTTTTCCCTAGTAATACCTGTAGGGGAATAAATAATGGCAGGGGTAATGTTATCTGTGCTAATGCCTGTGCACCTCTAACATTATGCAAGGCAGCCAAATCCTTCTATCATTTTTTTTTCTCCTCTGTTTATTACAGTTATCAATATAGGAGAGACAAGGCTTAGTACCCAGGGGAATGGTATAATGTCTGTTGTAGATGATTCCATTAGTGACAGGTGGGACAGAGCAGTAGTTTGCCCAGTATTTACTACAATGCTCTTAGTGCTTTGTGAATGTACATTTTCACTCTTTAGGACTTCATAAAACTTCACAGATCTCTCATAGCATTGTTACACTGCACTTGTTTTTCCATGTGAATATTTCTGAACAGTCAAGCTGTGCAACAGGTAGGAAGAAAATATTTGTTGGACAGGGCACAGCTAATCTTTTTAAAGGAGCTACATTACTTTTTACACTACATCTAGTATGGACCTATTTTGTCTTCAGACTGTGATCAGTGCAAGAGACTTAAATTTCTGTGTCTCAGTTTCAATGGAGTGTTGATAGCTGTTCAGGCTCACATCCTAAGTATGAGCAGACTGAGATCCACTGCTTTGAGTGGGAGTAGCATGTGATATGTTGTAGTTGTGGATACCTGTTTTGCTGTATTTCTCTGTGCTGGCAGTAATATTGAGACTATGCAGCAGTGTCATGCTTCCCCATTATGAAATATGGGATAACCAGTAGAATAGTCTTAACTGCAGAATTACAAAAGATGAAATATTAATTTGCATGACTGCCAAGGAAAAAACCAAAAAAAGCACAAAGAAAATATTTAAAAAATATAAAATGTACTTCAAACCTACATTTATAAAGTCCTTTTATAAGCTGCTAGTGACTGTGTGACCTTAATGTCACGGTTATCTCTACTTCTGCTAATTGGTCTGCACCACACATCATTGCCACTCTGCACCATGCCAGGCACCATGACATGCCCTTGCTCTGAATCTGTTTTACCCCAAGTATTGAATCATTGAATCCTCTGTCTTTTAAACTTTGGGGAAAATGCATGGATGTAGATGGTAAAACTGATGTTGATACCAGCAAAACCATAATTTACACCCTACACAGTTTTAAATTCTTCCTGTGATGTGACATTAAAGTACACAGAGCTGCTGTAGGTGTGTGTGGATCATACACAGATTTCCTCTGTGAGCCCTTAGCTCTTTATTGAGCTGAATGCAAGTTCATTATCTTCCATGTGTTTTCATACTCATTTGCCTCTTGCTTCTGTGCAACTGAAGTTATTACCTACATAAAAATTAGTTAAGTACACTTAGCAGATAATTTTAACTACTGAATAGTGGTTAAAACCAGCACTAGTGGTAGGCAAATGATTAGGGCTACTTATGAGAGGATTCAGAGGTTTTTCTGGAGTTGCTTTCTATGCTCTGTGTCAAAACTGAAACGTCCACATTTAGAAGAATTTAACATTTTTCATGAGGACTGAGCATTTTCTCACAATCATACGCCCACATCATTAATTTTTAACAAATAAATATGGATTTCATCTGCTATTGATGGGAAAAAAGGCTTTTCCATTTATTTTCTGAGAAAATAATAGTTACTGAAGCATAAATTAAACTTGGCCAGCAATAGCTATAGTTTTTTGAACCCTGGGGAATTCTTAAAGGCCATTTGGCTTCCTTTTTCCAAAAAAGAATGCAGGCTGAATCAGATATTTTTTAAAATGTTGCCTGGGTTGTTGTGAGTCAGGGAAGGTGGAGTCACATTTGGTTTCTTTGTTTAGTAATTGCCATGTAGCATTTAGAAAGGGATATATGTGTAAAAATAACATGATTTTCTCTACTTCCCAGTAATACTATATCTTTATCTCTAATCTGTATAAACCCAAATATTTCTGTTTACTGGGAGATCAAAAATTTGAAAGGAGTGGTGCGTCTCAGGTGGGAGGAAGGTAGCATCAATGCATTGAAAGTAAGTTCCTGCTACAGCTGGAAGGATGCTCTTCCATTTGAAATGCAGTTGCTCTGTTAAAACAAAGAAAGGGATCTGGAGCCTTTGCAATAGGATTGCTTTATTAATTGGTTGCATAGTGTTATTTAAAGAAACCTACTTGATTTTTCTTCTGTTGCGTTCACGTATGTACCTACAAATCCACAAATTCTGCTTTCACCTTTGTGTTTTCATACTCTAGATACATTTTATAAATAGAATAAAAAATTGAACTGAATGACTCATCAATTTAGGAAGAAGTGCAGTCAGATCAGCTGAGGAGGAGCATCCTGGATTCAGATGCCAACCAAAGCTGGAAAGCCCATTTCCAGTGGCATTGCTGAGCACAGGGATGCATACTTGCTGGAGCTCACTTTGGAATGCAAATGTTGCTGCAAAGGCTTCAGGCTTTTGGCTAGGGAGCAGCAGGGAAAGGGATCCACCTGAGGAGCCCAGGTTTGACACAGTTGGATTGCATCCAGCTTGGAGTATCACTGCCTTCCTGTGGAAGCTGGAGTTGCTGATAGCTAATGAGGTCTGTACCCTTTCAGAGAGCTTGCTGACAGCATGTCACAGAGCAGCACTGTAATATAAATAACAAGATTTCGCTCTGTTTTCTTTATTGCTCTTTGTTTCTTATATTTTTAGCTGCTTGCTGCAGGAGATGGGTCTCTGGATTGCTTGCTCTGGTGCACACACACTCTTTTTCTCTGGCTGTCTCTCTCTGTCTCTTGACAGGTGTAAGGAGGATCCTAAATATAGAAGCCACCCGTCAGTTGGCTTCAGCAATCAGCAAGCACTGGTTTAGTATTTCTCTTAACCAGCTAAGCTCCAGAAAGGTGTTTCTTTTAAACACTTATCAATTTATTCCCCTGCAAGCTTTCTTTAAAATTACTAAAAAACCTGATTATCCTACAACATGGAGCATACAATTGGCAGTTAGATTTCAGAAGTGATGGTTGTCCAGAATGGCTCTTGCAATGGAAAGGGGAAAAAAATTGCTTTTTAAAGAACTCCCTTGTTTTAGCAGTTTAGTTAATGGTGCAGAAACTCATTGGGTAAGACACAGACTAGGTGTGAGTGCAGTCTCCAATTTTGAGATGAACACGCTTTCACACATAAGTAGCTGCACACTTTTCTATGAATTTTTCCTTATGAGAAGACACTTTAATGTAAACATACTGATTAGCTGGGATTTACTTTGCTATATACAGAAATTAGGCATGTGGTGAGAAATGGAGGTGTTCTAGCACTGAATATTTATAGTGCTCACTAAAAATATTTTTAACAGAGTTAAAAAGTATTTTTAATGCAAAGAGATATTTTTCTTTATGTGAATTTCTTTATCCTGCGGTTGAGGTCAGCACAAAAACGCTGTTAATTCTCAAAAATTAACTGGCCAAATTTAATATATTACTACTGCAAAAACTTCTTAGTAGAATATTTGGGGGAAAAAAGAGCTGCAACACTGCATTAAATACAACTTAAACATTTTCTGTTAGTTTGTAGGCAGGCATCTCAAATTCTTTCTCTTCCTTGTGACCAGTTGCTATTAATATTCATAGAAATTGTTCACAGCCTACAGAGGAGGTACTAATTCAGTATCTAATTGTGACAACTGAGTTGCATGTGATGAAGACCCGTTTTGATACTGATGTGCTTTGATTTTGTATGTTTTATGATAGTGATACACTTCTATTATTTAATACAGTTTTAATATTCTAGTGTATTAAACATTGTCTTAAACATGGACACAAGAGAAGTCAGTGCCTTTATGTAGCTCAGGAAGGCAGTAGTACTTTTTTGTGGTAGTTGTAGTGGTTACATGTGGTCTGTCTGGTTGTGAAAAATTCTGTAGCAAAATATAGCATGTGTTATGCTTATGTAAGGTTTTATTTTTGGCCACCAGTGCTCCCTATACCCAGCCATGAGAAACAACCTGTTTCTCTATTTCTTTTTTTACTGTTCTATAAATTGGTATGGTTTATTGGAAGTTTCTGCCATGTCTGGGACATCTGCTTTGCTGGTTGTTGGAGCCTGATTCAAACCCCAGAGAGAAGTAAGAGGGTTGCTGGGTTAAATAGCAGGACTGGCCTTGAGAAAATGAAAAATGGTCTAAGATAGAATGTGTTTCTAATAAAAGAATGCTTTTTCAGATTTGGCATGAGGGATTCTGGAATAAGTCTAGCTCTCTTAGTGCAGAGAGTGTCAAGCTTTATCCAAACTGCATCTAATGCACCTCCTGGGTGGAGCTGTTTTCCGTTTCACAGACCAGAATTTGAACTCATTGGAGCCTGGTGGTTTTGCTTATGAGCTTTAGGTTTTGCATTTAAGAAAAAACTGATTATTCTTCAATGTGAACCCAGCTAATCTGACTGTTACTTCTCAAAGGAGCAAACCAGAGTTGCCATGAGCTGATCATGCAGCCACCAGAGCTGTTGCAGTTCTAGCTGTAACCAGCAGCCACATCTGTAGGCAAACATGTCTTTGCTGTGGTCTGAGCCACCAGGTTGGAAGGCAGAACTGCTTCTATAAAAATCCTTGTGCCTCCAATATCCAGAAGTTTAATCTCTCCTCAGTCTTGCAAATTTATTTTTCACTTTAGCACCATGGGTTTTTCAGTTAGAAGTTTATTCTCTCCTTAGTCCTCCAAATTTATTTTCACTGTAGGATGATGGTTTTTTTTTAGCTTGCTGGAGACCTGGCTAGGTTCTTTCTGCCTTTGGCACATCATTTAATGAATACAGTGAGAAGAAATTTTCTGCTGAATTTTATTTTACCAGCCTGGTGTTTACTAGACAGAAAAGGTGGTAGTCTCCTCTCATGAGCATTGTCACAACATACGGGAGTGTATTGTGGCTGTATGTCTGCATACAGGGTCATCTTTGCCCTTTATCCAGGCCAGAATCCACATATTCTGCTTTCACCTTTGTGTTTTCATACTCTGGATACATTTTATAAATAGAATAAAAATTTTAACTGAATGATTTTTCCGTTATCCCCCAAGAACATTAAATCAGGTCCATATCAGAATTTTGTGAAGATATTTCCATTTTGTACTATACATATCATAAAAAGCAAAAAAATAATGCTTGCTCAGAAAAGCTCATACTAAAACAGATTCTAGCAAAAGATAAGGAAAAAAAACCCAAAACAAATAATTTATTTTATATGAGTTAGGAAATTGTCTTTCTAATAAAAAAAAAATTATCTAGCTGTCTTTCTGTTTATCTACCTACCTGTCTTTTGGAATTTCTATCCGTATATCTATTTACTGGGATGAAGCTGGGGATAAGGAACAGCGCCTATAACTGGATTAAGGTTCTAAGAGGGTTAAAAAGAGGATGTAAGGGCACTTTGTGAGCAGGATGACTAAGATGGTTGATAAAAATAGACCAACTGGTCATGTTACATGCTTGGTAATATTGGGCTTGAAGTGCAAATACATGGAAAAAAAAGAATCACTGGCATTCTGTAGCATTAGGTAGGGATGGTTTGCAGTGCTGATAGTGACACAAATATGTTTGATAAATGAAGAGAGGAGGAACTCTAGAAGCAGAGTGGATAATCTGTCATGCTGAGCTAGTTTCTGAAGTGACACTCACTTTTGTGTATATATTTTGGGTACAAGGAAGGTTTTCCCTCCCCTTTCTATGCTGGTCATTAGAACCTGTCCAGAACAGTCAGGGGGATTATGCTCAAGCCTCAGGCTTTATCAGGCAGCAGAGTTAAAGATTGGAATTATAAATCTTGACAAAAGCACAGTCAGTTATGATTTTCCCACAGAGAGAAGGAGCCCTTCACTGTTTTCAAAACAGACCTGTGACTAACAGCTAGCTGTATAAATAATGGAGATCTTGTATCTTTTGTGATACATAAGAATTATCCTCCCAAGCTACACGGCAGTTCCTTAGGCAAACAAAGTGTTTTTCAAAATGCTGGACCATTCTTAAAAGGTGTTCTCTATTCTCATTTAATAGCTCTTCTTTTACTAGAATTTATATTTAAGCAATTTCACACCATCAGACTGGGGGAATATCAAGTATTTTATTTGTTAGCATGAAAGTAATATATGTCCTCATTGCTGAATTCTAGCCACTGCTTTTAAAGGTAATTTTAAAGGTAAAAAATATAATCCTCTTGTGAGGTGCTATTCCCATACTTTTAGTGCAGCAGTATTTTGGGTTTTTATCCCATGAAATAGAATTCTTCATGGCAAGAGTTGCATGGAAGAGGCCAAATCCAGTGCTGCCAAAGTAAAAGGTTCAGAAAACAGATGGGCTTGGATGGCGGTTTTAAGAAGCAAGGGAGAACTGTGATCCCCATGTCTGAGTGCAAACCTACGCTGCGGCAATTACATGGAATCATTTTTCCTGTCATTTCTGGCTTAGGATTTTAGGCTCTCAGAGCCTGTAGGTCAGACATATGCCTCCAGTTTTCCTTTCCTTCAGGAAAAATAGAATTTTTCCAAACTCTTGTTTCTAAATGTTTTTCTTTGTTTTGAAGATTGAGACTACTTTATCTGCTAGGAACATTACTCTTTGGTGAAACAAACCCTTCCCTAGGTCTGACTCCTCCCTTTGTTCTGTTTTCTAAAGTTATCATTCATACACAGGACTTGTTACATTCTGAGATGAAACTTAGATACCTCTCCTAAGAAAATGAAAGAGTTGGTACTCCAGGAAAACAGGCCTTTCAAATTGAAATTATAATCCCTATTATGAGAAAACAGCAAACAACTGTGTGCATATAATGTAATTACGCGTGCTTTTACAGAACAATTTACAGATCTAGAATCTTGAGTATTTACCTGCAAATTTATTTAAAACATGTATCTAAATCCAGTGACAGTGATGTCATTATTTATTTATTTAAAACATTTTTCTCAATCCTATGACAGTGACGTACTCATGCACAGCATTTTTCACCAGATGTTGCTCAGAGGGTGGGATCTACCCAAGTGTCCCGGAGTGTGGCAGAGAGTGGCTGGCTCCAGCTGTGCCAGTGTGTTGGTGGTATGGAAGGCTTGGGTGGCAAAAGGCAGAGCCAGTCTGGTGTAGGTTCACAGCTTTCTCCTGTGAGGATACATTCATATAGGCCAGGACATCTCAAATGCACTTTGCTCTCCCCAGCAGAACTTTACAGGAAAAGCTACCCTGTCTGTTTTTCAGGGAAGACTTAACTAGAAACGCAGGCATCAGTTTTAATTGACACCTGTGTGCCTCTGTCCTGAGGAAACTACTCAGTGTATGATGCTAGACTGAGGGGTCAACATCAGCACAGCTGTAAACCCATCAGCTACAGACACAAATGCAGAACTGAAATACACACATATAAACCTTTTGGGCCCTGCTTCCAGCAAGGAAAGGAAATCAAGAACTACACAGGAAAGCACTCTTTGTCCTGAAGAGCCACTCACCTTTGTGGAAAACGCCAATCACGTGTTTGTAAGATTTTTAAAAGTTTAATAGTAATAAAATGGTTAAAAAGATTAGTAACATAATTAGAGTAATAACAATTTAGACAAATTGAATTAGGACAATATGAGACAATAAAAACAAAGAGTTACAGACATCTGGGTACCTTTTTCTGGGCATCATGAGCCCGAAAAATGACACCCGTTAACAGAGGATTAACCCTTAAAAGCAGCAGCCTGTTGCATATTCATACACTTCATACATGATACATAAATTCCATTCAAACACAGGATTCTGTCTGGTCAGTGTCAACTTCTTCCCTCTAATCCTAATAGTGCCTTTGAGGTGGGAAGAAGTTTGTTTCTTCCGATAAGAAGGCAACAAATTATTTTTCTCTGAAAGATTCAGGTGTCTTGTGGCTGCTATCTTGCTGCAAGTCCTTTCTTTTAAACAAAGCATCTTACATAGCATAGTTTCTATGTTAACAGTTTTTATAACCTAGAACTATATTTAACACAGTACTTAAGAGAATTAATACAGCATTGCTTTCTAACACAACACATATAATATTCTTTTTAATATTTGTGAAAAGCCAATCATAAAATACATGCATTTTTCACACCTTAAAGCATTGATAGCCTTTATGCTTATTGCCTTGTTTGCAAACTTCTCTGGCCACAACATCCCATTTGCAGTTCAAGAATTAATCCCTTGGTGGCTGAAGCACAGGAGTGGCAAATCCTCCAGAGCATGATCTTCTTAAGAGAAGGGTGCATATGCCAGGCTTGTGTCTCTGCAGAGTGCTTAGTGAGGCACTTACAGAGACTCCTACCTGTGGCTCATCTAAACCAACACAGTTTTATTACATGCCTTGTAAGTCTAGGGATAGGAGGGAGAGGATTCAAGGGACACTTGGTAGGAAACTTGTCACCTGGCAGTGCAACAGCTTGAGAATACCAAGTTTGCAATTAGTCTTTCTAAGGAGAGGTTTGTAGGATCTTAACAAATCAATTGTGCTCAAACTAATCTTGGGTTGTTTCGTTAAGGAAATTAATCTAGATTTCTGAAATTGCTAAGAACCTAGTGATCAAAATATAAGTAGCTTCTGTAATTCAACTTAAGAATTCACATTAAGAAGTCAGATTCTTAAAACTAATCACCCAACAAAGCAAATGTTCCTTATATATGTTCTTTGTGGAAGATTTATTTGTCTATCCATCATGATGTCACAGCAGGAAACAGACAGTAAATGTGTTTCTCACAGGCCATGTGAGGACTGCCTGGGAGTGCAGCCCTGGCACTCCAGAACTGTGCAGCTCTCAAAGGATAGCTGAAAAAGGGTGGCAAGACAGCACAGCTTTGTGTTAACTGCACTTCATGTGTTAGCTTTTGGTGTTGCACATTCAACTTTTTAAAGAGGTGTCAGAGATTTTTTTCTATTCCTAGTTCCAGCCAGAGCCCCAAAGAGGATCTCTTCTGGAGCTGCTGATACAGAATATGGCTTAGGGTGACATGCCAGAACGTAGCACTTCATAAACAGTCACCAGGTTTTTAATGGTTTTCATCAGGAGACATTTGCTGCTTGTCAAAGTGTCAGTCTGACATCCAGAAGGGCTGAAATGCACACGGAGAACAGCAGCAGGGGCAGGACTTCCTCAGCTGTTTCCATCCTTGCTTTCTAGTGTTGACAAAAGTATTAATTTTAGTTGCCCCCAGTCCCACTGTAATTCTGAAGTCTTTCAAGAGCAAAGTGTCAGTTCTGGACACGGTGCAAGTGTTGTTGATGTTGCTGGAGAGCAATCCCAGGGCAGCTGGGAGAGTCAGCTGCAGTGTCTGACGTGCACGTGGCCACCTCTGAAGGATGGCTGGAGGCATTCCTAAATACTTGCTGGAGGTGTCACCAGCTGTCTCTCTGCATCTTTTCTGTCCTTTCTAATGTGCTTTGTCACCTCTTGTAGATGTGAGCTGACTCCAGCCAGACTGGGACTCTGTTTCTGCAGTGCTCTTGCTGTTCCTCGTGATGCTGCTCCCTTCTCCTGCACAAGGAACATAAACCCATGCAGGGGTGAGGGGATGAGCATGGGCTGTGTCCTCAGTGCATTTGTTATGCAACTTAGCCAGTCAAGGGAGCTGGCAGATGAGATTCATTCCTGAGCTAGCTTGTGACGTACAAAGTTGAATTTCACAGCAACTGCTCTTGCCCAGTTCTGACATCCAGCATAGTGACAAAAAAAGTCATGCACTTCCTTTGTGCTGTAAGGACATATTTGTTCTGTCTCTGCAAGGAAGGAGTCATGACAACTGCCTGAATCTTCAGAGATCTGAGTGCTTCCTCTGTAGGCTTAGACTGGAACTGGGTTTCCTTGAGTCTCTCTTCTGAACTGCCAAGACTAAAAATAAAGGGATGCTAAATTCATTTCAGATTGTAAAGCACAAAGATTTTAAAATAGTGGGCACTATTTAAATGTTTCATAGACTAGTGTCTGTATATATATAAATATTTTTCTTCTTCAATTCAGTTATAACAACATTAAAAAAATCCAACATAAAATCTATTTATATGACTCAAGCTTTCCTTAGCAGTGGGGAAAATTAGAAAACAGTGTGATTCAGGTGTTACTAAACATAGAAATTCCTATACAAACTGCCACATTTTTCCCTGAAATCTCTCCTTGTCTTTCAGCAGCTGGAAAGATGAAGCACCTTTTCTTCACAGATAAATAAAAGTGAGAAGAAGCATTCTGTTCCATTTACACTGGAAGGCAGTTGATCATAAAACTAGTGTTCTGGTACCTAGTTCTGGATTTATTCACTCTCAGCTTGTCATCTTCCTCAGGCATGCAGTGGTCCTGGTAATTCTTCTTGTGCTGTGCTGTTGCTGCTAAATTCATGACAGCTCCTCATGGATCAAGACTGATAGGTGGCTGTGGAGTCCAGTCAAGAGAATAAGGCCATTTTTTAACAAAATACTATAAATATATTGAGACTAGTGTCAAACTGTTAAGGAAGCAACTCATCTGGTCTGCTTGAAATTTGAGCCTGGATCTAGCAATTAATTGACATCTAAAAAGATTTCCTTAGGAAATAAAATCCAATACAAAAAACTTGCCAGGAGCTTTGTCAAACTAAAATCCCTTCTCAGAATGAATAGATCGATAGACTCAATGAAGACTTAACCATTACACAGAAGCATTCAGATTTTTTTGTAGTACAGAATTCAAAAAGGTTTTTATATGAATGTGCTGCTATGATAAAGACTATAAAAATATTTTTTGAATGAAAATATCTGTTCAATGTTCTCATTGCTAATTCATTAAAAATAATGATTTTGAGAGAAGAAGATAGACGAATATATAAAATTTTTTTGGGAGAAGAGCTATTTGGAAACTACTGACAGGCAAAAAAGGGGGCAGCTGATATGAGGTGGACAAGTAGCCACATTACAGGAAATAAACATCCTCTCAGAAAGAAAGAAAAAGTTTCAAAGATGAAACAAAGTATTTAGATAAGCATCTATGCATTTCCCAAAGTGCCTCTGGGCTTCTGTGTTTGAGGTTAGACTACTGTGAAAGTAACCATTCAGCCAGTTTGGAAATCAGTCTATTTTGCCATGTTTTGCATACTAGTGTAGAATAATTATGCTCTCAGAAAAGTCATAATCATAAAACATGTACATTTAGGGCATTAAATGTAGACTTGTAGATACCTTTTATATTGCATTTGATTTCTCTCTGCAGCTTGTTAGGAAGGATGTGAGTATGAAAGAAGTAGAAAAAAGACGAGGATCTAAAAGATCTTTAAAGTTCTAACAATTGGAGTATAGGTCTTTGGAAAAGGTGGAAAAGGTTAAAAAAGCGAAGTGTATGTAGTTCAGAAGAGGGAAGACTGCAGTCATGCTCTCTTTATAAACACCTTCAAGATAATGATATAAACATGGAAAAGGGGTTTACAGATTCCCAGAAGAAAGTAGTCCAATTATATCCTTAAACTAAGGAGCAGGGAGGGAGGAGAAATATATTTACAAAAAGGTTTAGGATCATAAGTGAGAATAGAGAGTGGAATAAACAACCACTGGCAAGAGTAATTTCTAAAGACCTACATATTATGCAAAATAAATTCCAGCAACCATCATCATCTTTATTATTGCAATATTTTATTTTACTTATCCCCCATCTTCAAGATCAAAACAGTTCCTGGCCATCTGTGGGTGCTGTGGAACAGGGTGCCACAAAGATGACAGAGCTGCAGGCAGGGAGCAGCAGTATGGCTCAGGGCCTGTGAGTGTGACTTTGTCACAAAACACCAGTAATGACAACAAAAGTAACATAATTAGCTGGCAGATTATAATTTTCTCCTTGGACCATGTGTTTCATGTGAGTTCAAGAGTCAGTTGTAGGTGGAGATTGGTGTTGCACCATCATAATGCCCCTAATAATAATTTTCTTGGAGGATGGAACGAAATTCACTCTGATGTATTTATGGTGTGATGGTGGAGTTCATTATCATATGACCTGAATTTTGTCCTTTCCTATAAAAAATTATAAAGAACTTAAAATACTTGTACCAGGAGGCTTTGAAGCCTTGCAGCAGGTAGCATGGTGACCTGGAGCACAGATTAGTGTGGCTGCCTGATTTCACTGTCTGGTTCATGTGACACCTTGCACAGGAATTTCTCTAGTCAGCACATAACCCCTCCTCCAGCTCTGGGGCTATGTTTCATTAGAGAATTTCCTGACCAGCTGAAGGACATAATTCAGTTAAGACTCAGACTCAAAGGATGAAGAGAGCAGTGATTACCCACATGAATTAGGCATTTTATTTCCATTCAAACTCTTTAAATAAGATCAGTTTTTCAAGCCAGTCTTGTGTTGAAGAGGCTGAAAGAGAAGAGGCCAATAATCTGTCCTGATTGTTCTTCTGGCTGCTGGAGCCTGAGCACCACAATGCCCCTACTTATCCCTTCTTTTTTTATTTCTGCCTCTATTTTATTAGCAGGTTTTCTTTTATTTGTCACTGAGCCTTACAGAAACTGCTTATCGATGTCCTTTTCAGAATGATGGTACACGTTTGCAGTGTCCTCAGAATCAGAAAGATCTAACTTGTAAATGTGTCTTGACTTTGACCACAGGGCTTTATACAAGACAAGCATTAAATGTGTAAGACACAAAGCTTTATGTGTTAGACTCTCTAAGTAACCAAAGTTAATTCTGGGAATTAGAAATTACTGGATCTTCACAGTAAAGACAAAAACTTTTCTCCACAGAAAAATAAGTTCTGCATCACATTGCTCAATCATGGACAAAAATAAGCAGAAGCAATTTGTTTTTTATTTTCTGACAAATTATGAAATTGGTATCTTTTGTATCAACTGGCATAGGAGTTAATCTGTAATACTTAGTGTAATACTAAGTTGAAAATAATTACTTTGTTGTCCAAAGAATTTTGGTAAGGATTTCTTTATATTCAGCTATCCCTCCCAATTCAATTTTGAGGTTTTCCTTCCTTAGTGAAAAAAAGCCCCAACTAAATGAAAATTGTCAGTCCAAGCTGACACTTGAAGGTGAATAGATACTTGTTTGAAAATAATAAATATGGTAAGGTAATTTTTTAATCAAAGTTTTCAAAAACATTTGACTGCTCTTTAGATTGATATGTTTTGCTTTACATTGCATATAGCAGACCATAAGTGGGACAGACAAAAAATCAATGAGGCTGGAAATGAATAAACAGAAATTTTGACAAGAAATTTTTAGATTTAAAAACATATCAGATTTTTTAAAAATATTGTTTCTAGCTGAGACATTCTATTTTTCATAATTCTTAATTGTCCTTATTGAATAAATATTATTTGTAAATGAAGGACTTAGAATAAATTTTTAAACCTAAATAACTCAGAAATGTCTCTGTGCAAAGGCTTTGGTGAAGTTAGTGTCCAAATATTGCATGTTTTTAATTGTGTGCTAATAAATTTTTGTGACAGTTTTCCAAGCAAACCTGATTTATCACTTTTAGGAAAATTACCGTTTGAAGGCAGAAATGCAAAGAGAGATTGCGTATAGGAATAGAGAGCATGTTGCTCTTCTGAATGTGCTGAAGATGGAAGATTTGGCTGTTTCATATGACATGGAGGTATTTTCTCCCTGGGAACCACAGCCCTGTTGGTCCTTGTGTTGAATGTGCTGAATCCCTGCTGATTCCACCCAGCAGTGCCACACCAGAATGGATGGCACCAAACCTGGAGGGCACGATTCTCTCAATAAATAGACAAAGGAGTGACCAGCACTGTGATCTGAGTGTCTCTTTGCTTCTAGAAATGGTTTCTCAGGCCACACTTTATGGGACATTGACAGGGCCCATATTAGAGAGTCACAGTGTCCTGTCTTCACTGATAAAGGAGCTGCTGGTTTCTGAGCTGGTTGAACTACAGGCCCTTTGGAATTGATGCCAGAAAGATGCAATTAAATGGGTAGAGGTGACGTTCACACTTATTCTCCTGTGGCAGGTAAAACATTGGCACGGTTCTATAAAGACAGAAAAAAAATTCATATTGCTCTATTGCTCTTGAAATTTTATTCTGCACTCAGTATTTCAGTCTCAGGGCTCTGGCTTGCCAAGTCACTTTGCCACACTGCATGAGGGTGAGCATATGTGCCAGGCAATTTGCTTGAAGGTCATCTTCTTAAATATGGTATTTAATAAAAGTTTTACACCCCTGCTGCAGCGTCAGGATTCTCTAAATCTCCCTGTGGCTGCCCGAAGCCTAAATATCAACAGGTACTGTGCAAGCAACATGTGGTGAGGTTCCAGTGGACTAATTTGTTAGCAGAGTAGTTATCTGGCTTGGGGTGCGGATTTCTGGCAGGAGAGTTTTGGGGTTTTTTTAAATTTTTTTTTCCTCACTTTGAACTCTATTATACTCACTAAGGAGAAAAAAACCAACAAAAAACTTACTGGGTTTCTATTTAACATCATGAATATCCTCAGTAAGGCCAGACGTCACTTCTCAAGGTTGATCATGTTTGTAATATTTAACAAAGCTGTGAGCCTGCAGGCCAAACTCTGATCTGCTCCAACCCTTTGCCAGGATTAAGTTTTGTGTGGTTTTAATTTCCTTTTTTTTCCTAACTGCTTAGCACCCGCATTGTTACTGAGATCTGTTTGATTCTTTTTGTTTTGATAGATGTCCAAAGTCCTCTGCTGAGAGGATGGAATGACGAGAGACAATTGTATTGCCAGAGCAGTTCAGGTGTCCCTGTCAGGCCAGGGGCTGGCAGCGGGGATTGCTGGCTCGTGCCTGGCACTTGGCACTTCTGCTTTGCACCTGAGCTGTGAGAAGCTGACAGAAACAGGAGAGTTCTGCACAGACCAAGGTGTTCCTTAGGCTGTGACTGTGTGTGGGCAAACACGAGCTCCCTTTGCTGGAGCTCCCTGGCAGGCAGAGTGAGCAGAGCCAGGCTGCAGCAGTGCTGGGCTGGCTCACTGGGTGTATGGGGAAGCAGGCTGGCACAGCCTGGCCACCAGGTAGGGATGACACACGTTTCAGGGTGGAAATGGCTCCTCTCCAGCCAGCTGGAAGCAGAATTTACCAAGAAGATTCACACTTACTGATGACTTGTTGTGTCACAGACACAATTTCTGAAAAATCCTTTCCGTAGGATTTTTCCTCCTGAGAAGCTGAGAGGCCTCAGGAACAAAATGTAAACAATGATTATCTGCTGCTGTGGAATGCAACAGGTGCATCTGTGATTGGTCTCATGTGGTTGTTTCTAATTAATGGCCAATCAAAGTCAGCTGGCTCGGACAGAGAGTCCAAGCCACAAACCTTTGTTATCATTCTTTCCTTTTCTGTTCTTAGCTAGCCTTCTGATGAAATACTTTCTTCTATTTTTTAGTATAGTTTTAATATAATATATATAATAAAATAATAAATCAAGCCTTCTGAAACATGGAGTCAGACCCTCGTCTCTTCCCTCATCCTAAGACCCCTGTGAACACCATCACATTGCTGCTGCAGAGATGACCTTTGTACTCCCTGGTTTTATTGTCAGATAAGATGGTTTATGGCTTCCCACATATTATTGCAGAAGAAATAATTATTTCCAATAAAATTCAGGATTTGCTGCTGTAGCATGTTGTAGAACCCCAGAACAATCTCTGTCCAAGTCAGCAAGCTGCTTTTTACTGCCAGGTTCCTCCAAGCCTCCTTCTCCCAGCTCGTCTCTCATTGATTTCTGTGGCTTATCTTCCAAACCTGTGTAATACTGGGTCCTCATTCATGTAAGTGGTCAACCTTCTTGTAGCACACCTTATCTGCTTCACTATCTTAGACTGATAATCTTGTAAGATGTCAGTCTTTTTATCAATACTTTGCTGATGTGGAGATAAAGTTCCTTATCCTTTTAAGTTCTCTACATGAAAATCAGCTATGGGTTCTCCTCAGTACTAGATGTGGAAGAAAATGATAATGCTTAAAATCCCTGCATTGATTTAAAGGACCCTCCTGGCCATGGAATATCCTTGTTCTTTTCAGGAGGCAATTAAAAAAAAAAAAATTAAAGGAGGTTTTTAGGTTCTTCCTTATCTGACAAAGCTTTATCAGCAGTAATACAAATGCAACTTATTCTGGCTTTTTGGAGCACTGCTCTGATTTCTTACATAGATACAAATTCTATAATAGTGTGTTAGAGATTTTCTTAGCAATATTTTTATAAGTAATTTCCTGCATGCTTCAACACCTTTGCAAAGCTAGTTCTTTTGAAGCCTGTAAGAGCTCTTCCCTTTTCTTCATTAAGCTGGTTTATCACAGCTCAGACTTTGCCCCTAGATGACTCTTTTGCTTATCAGAATGATCTGTGTCTACATAAGAAAATGCAGGCTGAAACAGCAGCAAAAATCCATTCACCAGTGTGCACTGCAGGTCTCTAGGGCTTGCCATGGAGCTTTTCTTTGCACTGGATTTCTAATGCCTGGAGTGGAACTTGTGTATGGGATGAATAGGAAATACACAGTGGGATGATGAGTAGATACATGCACTGCAGTGTAGAAATTTGGCTATTTTTATTAGCTAGTCAGGGAAAGCTGATGCTGCCACTGTCTCTTCTTTGCTCTGTTAATTGTAGATTTGGTCTGTAGTTCTGTATTGAGTTCCATGTGGGAAAGTGCAAGTTGTTTTTTCTCATTACCTTTTGTGGTTTCCATGCAGATACATGAGGCTTCTTATACAGAATGGTTCACAGGACTAAGGGCTAAATTAAGGACAGGGAAATATTAAAATGGATTTTTAATAATCTAATACAAAAATATTAGATCCTTTTTCTCTTGATAGAGTGACATATTTCATTAGGTATGTCTCTAAATCTCCTTCTCTCCTCCCATAGAAATTCATGTGGGTTTCTTTGCAGCAGTGGTTTTAAACACATTAAGAAGTAATAAAGACATGAGATTGCTAAGTACCTTTTATGAGAGTAGAGCAAAAATTTTCTATTAAAACAGAGAGAGAAAATAGTGGAACTATATCCATTAACTACTCATATTTATTTCTAAACAATTTCCAGAATAACTGTGAATTTGAGATGTGTAAATATTACATTCTTCTGTTACTGCTGAAATGTTTTGGGAATTAATTCTTTGATATATTCATGAATCATTGCAAAAGACCTCTCTGTAAAGTTGTGTTTATTTGTAAAGTTGTGTGTGTATATACAGATACATTCACAGACATATGCAGCCGTTTAAAGAACTCTGAGATTTGTTTAAAACTACTGTGAAAATACTAACATTTCTCATGTAGTTTCTTTTTGCTACTGAAAGTTAGAAGTATTTTATTACTTTTCTGCATATAATTGCATTTAAAAAACCTTTGTAAAACTGCTGTACGAACCAGTTTATGGTTTTGTAATGAGCACTGTCTGCTGAATTCTTATATGGATCCAGTGGCCACTGTCCAACATGAATGCTTGAGTGCAAATATCCATCACTATAATTTATCTTAAAGCGCACAGTATTGAAACAGGAGCTCATCAAATTCCTCAAAAGAATTTCAAACAGAAGCTGCAATTACTGTTGTTTTGTTCTTTCCAGCATGTCAAGCTCTATATTATAAATGCCTTTACTTTGTGCAGTAGAGTGTTCATTCTGTTGCAAGGAATTCTGGTTGTTTACTGCTAAAACTCAAAGACTATGCTGAACATTTTGGGTATGTGCTGTGATTTTCCTTGAGGTGCTTCCTTATTTAGTGATGCAATTTTAATGTGCATCATTAGTCAGAGTGGCTTTTTACTTAAAGTAATTGATTATTTAGAGACATGGAAGTAATCACGATTGTGAGGGCAGTAGAAAACCAGTAAAAGTGGACAGTTGGTGAAAGCATTTTACAGCTTTCCATCTTTTGGAAACAGAGCTATGTGAAAAAAGTACATACAACAGAGAAATTATATGTTTGTTTTCAACAACATTTTTGTTTTCTCTCTGTTACCAGGTTTGAGGGTTATTTTTAATCTTCTTTCTTTCACTTTGTTTAAAGAATTTTTAGGGAGAATGAAAATGGTTGGGTTTTGCCTGGGGTACATGTGTTAGTTTGCTTTATCATTTTCAAAATTATTTTTAAAAAAATAAGAAGAATTTACTGAAATGCCTACTGGTAATTCCTTTTTTCTCTCTTTAGTTAGGCTTCAGTGAGTGCAGTGAAAGAATCCTCTAATTTAAGCCCTTAAACAGTGGAATTATTTGCAGTAAGATTTTTACTGGATCAATAGAATTTGGCTGAAAGGAACCTGTCATATCATCCATTTTTTCTTTGCTTAAGGCTAAGACAGTGTTATGTGAGTCTTAAAAATACAAAGTCTACCATATATGTGTCTCCTAGGTAGTGGGAGCTTGAGTTTGTGGCTGATTAGGCACTTAAACCATGGAGCAGGCTGTGCACAGTCAGAGAAATGAGTATCAAAGGATTAACAGAAGTCCACACAAACCACCTGTAGCACAAATCACCTTTAGCAGAGGATATGTGGACCAGGAGACATCTCAGTAGGAATATAAAAGCACACAGACAAATGAAACTCATTCTTTTTGCTTGTACTTGGAGCTTGGGAGTGTGTTTAGCATTTGGCTAAACCAATGAACTCAGTGGTATCCACATGATAGAAGCTGAAAACTATAGGAAGAGGCCATGAAGCAATTAATGAGAAACTTCATATTTTTGTGTACAATAGAGCCATAATTAGGGTTATTCAGATCAGGCTACAAGATGGCTAATCTCAGTACTTTTCCAAGTTTTAGGCTTTCTGGCATGGTGTCATGAATTACAAAAAGCCCTATATGAGAACTCTAGTGTTAAATTTTCTGACTGCATAAGAAGTTATATTTCCCTAGAAGAGGTGGGAGTAGACACAGCTCTGGAAGAATTAGTTGGGACCACTCCATGAGATCCTGTGGCCTGGAGTGCCTGGAGGTGGCATGGGGCAATGAGAGAACTGTTTGTCTCTGAGTTGTTCTGTGTTCTGGGAGAGGCAAGCTTGGAAAGGAGCAGGGACCATCTTGTTTAATCTGCAATCAAATAGATTTAGAAAAGAATAACGGCTTGTGATTTAAATATGGCCCCACACAAAGCTGTTTGTTGGCTTTTCTTTTGAAATTTTAAATGGCTTGTTGGTTAATGTGAGTTTTTTCACAGGGGAATAGTAGGACTTGGCTTTTGGTATCGCCACATCATGCTTGCTGTGGAAGTTGTTAAACCCAATCAACTTTTACCAGAGTAAGCACTGCAAAATACTGTCGCATAAGATAACTATTTTACTGCATCAACTGAGTGCTGATTTGAGTGGATGTGGAGAGATACAACTGCTCTGAATGGTTTTGTTTCCTACTTTGCTCTGAACATCAGGGGATTGGAGAGGTTAGAGGTTTGCAGAACTAAGATATTTCTGCTCCCACTTATTTGCCCAGCAGTCTTGTGAATCCATGACCAGGATGATGATTCTTTTCATGGTTGTGCCATGATTTCCTTTATGATTTGGCAGGTTAGTTGTAATTTGTTTAGCCTTTCAGGAAATACCTATTTGGAGCTTGTAGTGTTGACAAAAGGCCAATAAGCATAACAAAGAGGGAGGTCCCTTTCACTTGTCCAGATGACTGATAACAAATAAAAGGTCAACTTCACATTTCATAGGTCACTTACTTTTTTCTTGTGGGAACAGAGTCACTCTGCCCACTTTCCCTCCTTGAGACAACTACCAATGGACTGTGTGAATGATGATGTGACTCCTTGTGCTGACATGCTTTGGGATTGGCATCTGAAAGGATGTGGCAGAAGTCATCAGTGAAAGGTGAAAACGTGCATTTGCTAAATGTTAAATCATTTTAGGTGGAGCAAGCGGGAACTTAAGGATATCCCATCAGAAGTGGAGAAGAGAGAATACTGCAATCTCATTTATAGCAGTGATTCAGGTTTCACAGTTTGCTAGTCAAGAACATGCTACTTGATTTTCTTTGTATCTAGCATTGGCAAAGGTAAGGTAACTGAGCTGCCATTGCCTTGTTTGCATAGGAAAGCTGATAGCCATCAGATGTTTTACAGCACATTTTCAATATCTCGTTGTACACTATTAAAAGAGAGTGTGTATGGAGAAACCCCTTGTATTGTGATATTAAAGTTTGTATACATGGACCTTTCTTCTCAGCTAACACTGCTTAGGGTGCAGGTACCCAGATATGACACCATCTCTAAGAATTTCATTAGTTTTGTGCTGAAGTCTATTACTCTGTTCTTTGGCCTTTTCATGTTTTGCCTCCATTTATTTTATCAAGAACTGCTATTAACTGTCTTAATAAAGGATTTCTACAGTGTCAAAGAACAGGATAATAGACCTGTATTGTGTGTGCAGTAATGCTTTTCTCAATGTCTGACACTAGTGCTGTTTCTGTATTGGAAATGATGAGAAGCTAGTGTTTTATGATGAGTTTTTATCATAAACCATGGTTTATAGATGTCTGATTTTGTTGTTGCAATGTGAAAGTAATTTATTCAGAGAAACAGGAGAACTATAAAAGATTTATACACAATTAGGAGTTTAACTGGAGTAGAAATGTCAACATTTTTCTCCCCAAATGCTCCTCTATGAAAGCACTCTCCTCTTTCCCTTTGAGGACATACAGTAGCCTACATAAATCAAAGTATTAAGTTGATGAAATATTAAACACAAATTCTAAACTTTCATTAAAGTGGTCTGTTACCTTTGTAAGACTGAAAGCTATCTCATTCTTCTTATCTAAAGTATCATCAGTTGTACTGCAGGCAACAGATCCCACATAGCACAGCGCTCTGTTCTAAATGAAAAGAGGTTATGTTTCACCAACATGCTTAGAACGGGGAATAAATTGATAAAATTTTGATCGTGCTACTTTGTTTTGTGCTCAAGGCCTTTTAAGCATCAACTGTTCTCAAGATGCTTTCAGGATAGCCCTTCTGCAATCTTGATTGCTGGTACACAGAAAGGATGTGCTAATTCTGCAAATGGAGGCTGATGAGATGTCTCTGTTTACCCTCTCCTGTAGCCACAAAGATTGGGTGGTTGTGGATGCGGCAGAGTGGCCCATCCTCAAACTTGAATTTGGGAGGGGATTTTTGTTGAGAGAGCAGATTGAAAATTCAGTGCAGAAATGAGTTTTTTGTGCAAAACAACTATGAGGATTTAGGCTCTTGTGAAAGCTCCTGTGTTATGTACCCCGTGGCCCATTCTCAAACTCTCCCTTAAATTTGAGAGGGGGATTTTGTTGAGAGAGGCAGATTGAAAATTTAGTGTAGGAATGAGGTTTTTGTGCAAAACAGCTATGAGAATTTAGACTCCTGTGAAAGCCCCTGTACCCCATGATACAATCCTGAGGCACAGCTCGGAAATCCCACTTCAGGCACTCAACTTTCCCCTACAACGGGGGAAGAGGCAGAAACTTCTAAATAGGGAACTCAGAAAACCTGCAGCAAGAATCTAAAATAGATGACACAAATGTCCTTTCAATAATTGTTCATATAATGGAGGTTGGGTACACAGATTGCTTGGACAGTGAAAAATATCTCACCCTTGTCCCAGGAAAGCATTCAGAGATGTCATCTGTGCTCTGATAGCACTGAGCACTGTGTAAAGTTACAGTACAGATAGAGCCTCTATCTATAATCATGTAACAGAGAACTAAAGGTGTTAAATCAGCAAAACAAACCACTCAGCTCTTGCCAGATTAACACACCTTGTCTGCACAAAGCACCTGCCTGTTACTGCTGCTTAACTTTCACACAGTAAAATCATTGAGAGGGTTGGCTGCCTTTAGTGCCTCCTGAAGCTGGGCTAATGCTTAAAAAGCTGTTGTCAGCTCTCTCAAATAACCCAGTAAAAGTCAAGATAAAATAAAAAATATTCTGAATATTACATGTCATATAAATACAGTTCAAACCTCTTGAATCTGAGGCCCGATTGATAATTTCTGTGCAATCTAACTAGAATCTTTGACAAAATTCAGCTAATTGGGTTAGTGCTTGGTTGGAGGCAGTTTTGTATCAGTTACACATGTTGTGTAAGGTTTTCAGGTACTACAAATTCACGAATAATACTTGTGTGTGAGAGAGTATTTTGTAATAAGCAAGTGGCTCACACCTTACCGTGCTGTGAATTTTATTTAAACATGCATATAATGGAAGAGGCAAGAAAGAACTTTAATATAAAAAATGCTAGCCTAACATGTCAGATGCAGAGAGAAGTAAAAAGAAAATTAGGAGAATTATGCTCATGTAGAAGGTAAAGATTGTGACACTGTGAATGAGTCTCTGACAAAGATATGGACGGCTCTGCTGTTTCAGAGCTATCTTCATGGTGAACACAGTTGTACAAAAGTTTTTGCCTTCCCTCCTATCTGGAGAATGTTACATATTCAGAGCTCCTGAGGCATTCAGTGTATCCTTAGAATCTTGTATGTTGTCACAGCAAAATTGCATTGCAGTCCTGACTACGAAGAGAAATGCAGAAACTGCACCTGGCTTAAAAGATTTCTTCATCTTCCTCTAATGCCATCGACAGCTTTTGCACTAAGCAATTTGGAAACTGCCTAGGGTAGCATTTTATAAATAAAATTTTTAAAAAATTTGAAATGCACTCATTCACAGAGGTGTATCTAAATTAGGCAATTCAATCTTTTGGGTTTTGCTTTTGTAATATAAGAGCTATCCCTTCATTTCCTTCATTCTCACTTTCTATCTCTGCCATCTATTACTCCCTTCTACTCACCAACACCCAGCCAAGCCTAAATAAATGCAGCATGACCCCCCAGAGTTGAAATTTTCCCTGCTTGACAAGCTGTTTCTTATTATTTTCTTTTCTGTTGCCTGAATACTTCGTATCTGTGTCTTTTAAATATTCTGTACCTACTTTTGATAACCCAGGTTGGAACCAAGGCATCTCTTTACTTGTCACAGTGCAGATTGCAGCATGGGAGAGGCAGCCTGCGTTGGAGGCTTGTGTTCTTCGCATGTTCACATTCAAATTACTGAAGTTACTGTTGTTTCTATTTGTAAACCCCCTCCCTCCCTTTTTTAAAATGAATCCAGTAGTTTCCTAGATCAGTATCAGTGAATCTGTAATTGATTACTTAATTGTTTGTAGTGCATTTCCTTCGGCACAGCTAACACCACTGTTCTGGATTAACACTTTTCTTGATCAAATATTGTCTGTGACTCTGAAACTTCAAACCCCAGTGATTTTTACTGGGAATTGGAAACAGAACAAGGTGCTGGAATAGAAAAAGGAAAGCACCTTCCTGGCATGTCTGTTTTGTGTATCACAAAAAGACATTATTTTAGCAGTTGACTTTTTTTCCTTTTCTCTGTGTAATGACTGCTAGAGATACTGATTTAATCAACCAACCATGCAAGCACAGTGATTGTGAATCAGATCGTTGTGCAGCAAACAAATGTTTCACAGTAAATTGCCAAGGGATACCAGCTACTCTGCTCTGGTTTTGCTCAGATAGATTGTCTTTTAAGCAGCTGCCTCATGAAAAGCCTTTGTTATGTATGGACCTTTAATCAAAATGTCACTAAATCCTGCATTCTGGGATGCTTCATTTGAAACACATCCAATGTTCTTATTTATTAAATTGTCCAGTGTCGAATCCAGCCACCATTATCCCTAGTAAGCAAAGATGGATGAGGGAGTGACAAAAAGCTTGTGTCACAGCTGAGATCAGTTGTGTGTGTGTGATGTCTTGATCTGTTTGTACAAGCCTCTTGGGGACCATTGGGCAATTAAGTTCACCCATTTCAGACACGGCCTTTTCTGTACACTCTGATTTGATAGGAGAATGGGCAATTCCCAGTAATGACTGCTACATCAATTATATTGCATTGTATTGATGTTTAATTAGAGAATGTGTTGAAAATGGGGATGGGGACAACTGGAAGAGGGGAGGGTTGTCTCCCAAGTAAATGTCAGAGACCTTTGCTTAATAGCCTGTCTTTCTAATGTGCATTGAATGCACTGACAAGCACTGTGGCCTCCTGACCTTCAAGCATTTACCCCTGCCTGAGAAAGGAGAGCAAAGCTGCTTTGAGAAGAAATTGTTTTAGAGCTGAATTACATTTAGTGTCATTCTTGTTCAGCTTTACTGTGAAGTGACCCTTACAGCCCTTTAGCCCCATGTGCACAGTTGGAAACCATTTCTGTGCCTGAGCTTTCTGAATCAAACACTTGCAGTCTCTTCAAACAGCCTTTCAAAAGTGAAGCCCAAACATCATGAATGTGAACTCTTATTTTTCTAGGGTTTATGTAAGTAATCCGTGAGCTGTCTACAAGAGTTCTTTGAAAGAAAAATAATGAAGCCAAGGCTTTCGTATCGCTCAAACAATGACATTACACACTGTCCTTCAATCTCCAGTTTCTTCAGATTTAAGAAAAGTGGTATAAATTACAAATGGAGGATTGCAGCAGAAATATAAGACCTGCACAGTTGTTTATGACTGAGCTGGCCTGCAACACCTGACACCAGCCATTTCTAAAGGTTAATTTTCTAAAGCAGAAGATTGCAATATGGCTTTGGCTTCTGCTGGTTCTTTACAGGGTAATTGCATTGAAATTTTCTGGTAGTTTACAGTATGCTAGCACTTCTGATACACAGCTGCTCTCCCTAACACCCTGGAGAAACAGCCATGGGTTTAATTCATCTAAGGTTCTTCTGCACCAGCCTGTGCAGGCATTGTCCTGATCCTGTGATCAGGAGTCCTGACCTTACGTTTTCAAGACAGAAAACTGCAGTGTGGGGAGATGGGGAAACACACTGACAATCTCTGGAACCAGGAGGAAAAGAATGCATTGCTTATTTCTCATATACTATTATCCTTTTCACGCAGCCATTAATATGCATCTGCATGCCAGGAACAACGACGTGCCAGCTGCGCCTTTAGCAAAAACTCCGTGTAATTCAGCGTGACTTTGTGAAATGGGAAGAATTTAAAGACAGTGTGGCTATGCTAATTCTGATGTTAATTTCTGTAGGAACTTAATATTCTGTGTCATTCTTTTGCCTGTGCAATAATCTCTGCTTTGCATCTTCTGGCGTGGTATTTTACTTTTTGTTTTAAATGGCAACACTGAATGCAGATTGTGCAGATCTTTCAGAATATGGAGTCAATTCAGGTCTTTCCAAAAAAAAAGTCTCTTCATTACTCTAAATTCTATTACTACACATGCCACAGCAGTGGCACATTAGGGTGGTGACAATTTTGCACATTGGCAGTCAGGCTTTGAAAGAAAGAATATATTTGCAGAGGAAATATTTGGAAATGTTTTTGCAGCTGATTAATTTGGATGTGCAGCTTTCAAGTTATATGCTTTGGAGTACACTGTACAACAAAAAAATTAAAGTATTTATTTATAAAGAATATAATAAATTAGAAGAATAGTAGCTGTACATTGGTCCTGTATATTTGGAGTCAGGTGGGGTTTTTTTCGTAGGCTACATAGGTTTATCAGAAGGTGACATTCTGATATCTGATGTAATAGATGTTTTATTTATGAAACCTTGACATTATTAAACAAGGGGGATCAACACCACAGAAAAATGCATTGGGAAGGAGGTTATAAAATTTGAAGCTTGGTAGCAAACAGCTCATAGTTGTGTAAAAAAACCCTACAACTTTTTACCAATCTTTATTTCTTTTTTTTTAGTGCTTAAATGATCATAGAATATTCTCAGCATGAATTTAATATTAAAGAATTGTTATAAATAACTTATCTTTTAGATAGTGTTAACAATTTCATACAAATTTATAAGTAAGATTCTCCATATACAATCATGGCCTATCTTTCAGAGCACATAAACACCTGCTTGTTTTTAAAAATTTCTCAATTTTTACTTTTGGATTTTACATTTAGGCAAGTGGCAAACTGAGAAAAAATAGACTTGATATCCAGGATCTGAGTTCTGCTGAGCCTCCAGTTCTGCTGTGTGCTTCAGTTCTGTAGTTTGTGTGACTTGCACAGGGGAAATTGCTCACCTGCTCCTGTACCTTGCTGCAGCAAAGCACAGGCTGGGTACTTCAGGGTTTTTCTGGTGTCAGTGTCAGTCCTGGGTGTTGGATTTTGGCTGCTACAGCCAAAGCCTACATCAGACAATCAGATAAAAATAGAGGAATGAGTAACTCAGCTCCCTGATGATGCTGTCATTGCCTTAGTTGCACTTGCCTAATATATGCTGAGAGACAAAGTACTTTAATACTATTTTTTACCACTAAACCTCCCCCCACCTCCAAAAATTGAAAAACAAACAAACATATTATTTTTTTTTAATAAGGATGCTGATTTATACCTCAATTTCCTGAAAGTCAGTGAAAAACACTGATTGAAGGCTGCATCCATGTGTTGCTAAACTCAGGGGAAACTTTGCCGTTCAGTTCCTCAGAAGTGCAGGTGATGACAAAATGAGGTGAACACAGGGTCATTTCCCTCAAAGCTTATCTTGGCATTTCTGTAAGTATAACTTAAACCAAAACAGCAGATCAAACTAACTGCAGGCTTTAAGGAGATAAATGTATGTGTCTTATTGTGGTGGCCTGTACAATTTATTCAGTATGAAGAACAGACAAGTCCAGTGCATATGTGCAGCTTCTGCATTAAATAGGAGTGAAAACAAGATTCTGAAGTGGTTAGGGCATAAATAGGGTGGCTTAGATGAAATACTCATGCAGCTGAATCAGTGCACATACATGATTATTAATATGTTCCTGGTTTGTATGAATCTTAGGGTTTTCTTTCCTTTAATCTTTTCTTTACTGGTATCCAAGGTATCATATTTTTATATCCTTTTTTTTTTGTTCTTTACTAGTGTTAAAATGTAATGCTTATTAGCGTGGGGAAGAAGTAATTTCAATATAAATTATGATTAAAGTATGAGTGTGATATGTTAAACACTACTGATAAAGTAATTGTTTGCCTGAAATGTCTTAGCAAAATTGTGCTGTTAAGCACTTTGTAAAATTCCATTACAACTGAGATTTATTTTTCAATCATTTTTTAAGACATGCTTTTTTATTCTCCAAAGGCATTATGCTATTAACAGATTTGCCACATAATACAGAACCATCAAAAATAGCAGCATTTACATCTTAATTTGCATAAGGACTTGTTCTAATCCAGATTCCATTGTTAAAGTGCTGGAATAACTGCAGTGATGTATGTGAGATTCAATTTCAGTCTCCTTCTTAACACATTTCATGTATAATTTTAGTGGAATATCTGTGTTTTTACTGGGGAAATTTTACTGAGACCAGATTGCACTAAAGAGTGTCCAGTTGCATTGGATACTCTTTAAATACCAGTTATCAGAGCTGAAGCAAAGAGATGATGGGAGGCATATTACCTGCTCTTTTAGGGGATCTCTGGTGGGTGCAAGTACATCCAGGTCTCTCCAGCAATGCCTGCTCCTCTGTGAGATCTATATCCTTAGCCAGATGTTAGACCATTTCAATTTAAAATTAAATGACTGCTTGTAATTTGGTACAGATGAGAAACAAATTAGGGAGTCTTCATTCTGAATTTATATTTCTCAGTCACAAAAACAGTAACTAGATTTGGAAAGATTTGGAAAGCTTCCTTATTGGTAAACAATAAATGGTACTACATGTGTATCTTATTGTAAAAGCCTTTAATGAAACATATCTGAGCTCTACTGGCAGTCATTAGGAGCTGAAAATTTGTTATGTCTTCTCTGTTGAACTGCTTTAGCAGCATAATCTCTGATAATTAAAGCACAATCATTTTTAAGGAGTTCTTTTCACAGCTTATAGCAATTTTGCAGCTGACTCTGTCAGACTTGCATTAAAGATTGATCTTAAATTATTAAATGATATTTTGTGCAACAGTAATTTCCGTGAGAGGATATTTTTTCACGTTATTTGCTACGAAGCTTTAGACTGCTAAAGAACACTTTTGGCAAAGTAAAGGGAAATGTTTGTGAAGCAGAAACTATAATTATGAACATGTGTAGTTAAATCTCGTAGGCTCATGCTGAACAAGGTTGTAAAATAATAGGACCATGCTCTTCAAAGTGGACACCATATTGAAGGAATTGCTTCATCACTTCTGCTTAACATCTGGGTGCTTTGAAGAATCTGCTACACACCTGTTAAAATGTAAGGTGAAGTTGCAGATGAAGAGTAGAAATATGAGGAGAGGTTGTTTCAGTGAGAATGGACAGCAGTCAGCAGGTCCAGCAACTGGGTCAGAGGAGATTCTTCCCAGATCTATCTGTGAAGCCTTCTGATGGGGGTATTTAGGCAAGGTTTTGTGGAAGGTGAGACCAAAACAGCCATTCAGGCTGTGCTCCAAAAGAGATGTTGGGGTGAGGGAGTTAGTTTGGCCTAGAGGTCCTGGCTGAGAATGGAGAAAGGTTTCTTCTTCTATGGGCAATGGGACAAAAGCTAAGCAGCTCATGGTGCCATTCACAGCTGACCATTTCCATCTTGAAACCTGCCACTGGGACTCAGTATTCTTCTCAAAGCAGTATTTTCTCAAAAAGAAGTGCACAGAAAAGGATCTGCCCTTCATGTGCCATGAACAATTGACTTGCCGCTGACTTTCGCATGGAAGTCAGTGGTGGAACTTAAAGATCCTGAGCTGCTGGCCCAGTCAAAGGGTTATTCCTTCTCTTTGTGTCTGTACCAATGCTGCATTGCTGGATTCCTTGTTCCCAATTATCTGTGGTCCAGGGGGAGTCCTTGAAAGAGCAGTTGGTAGAGAAGTCAATTTGGAATGCTCCTGAGAACTTGTTCTGTGAAGACCATGATTGGGACGAACTATGTTCATATGGAAAAGGAGTGCTGGGGGGAAAAAATGGAAAAATGTTATACTTTCTGTCACTGGATGGCCTAACTACATAAATTAAAAGCTTTAAACCCCCATGTCTGAACATTAGGATGTCTGCTACTAAGAACCAAATGTATCTTGAAGAGATTTCCGTCTACATTGACATTTTCTTTCTATAGAATAACAGATATGACAGAGAAATTATGTCTTGCTTCCCAAATGTTTCCATTTGGGAAATGTAAAACAACTATTCCAAGCAAGGGTTTTACACTTTGAAAACAGGAAAGAATGAAAGGGCCATCTGGCCTTGATCACTGGGGCTGTCTTATCTCTGGGAGCTCCTTGCACGGCCAACAGCTCGTCACATTTGGGAAGATAAGATGGTCAAAGAGGGCAAAGAAACAAAGTTCTAATATTTCTTCTTGCCAGCAAAGGAAATATATCTTCTTGTGGAGCAGAAGATGCAAAAGATTTTGTGCATCCATCTTTATGCACAGAGATTGCATAGCTTCTGTATTTTTCCTCACTCAGTGCAGCCAAAACATAATGAATTAATCTTTGCTTTGCTTTTTCAAACATTCTTCCAAACATTTATACAAAATTGTGTTGATATATTTGTAACAGATAGTTAGCACTTGATATATATTCCTGTATCATTATTGCATTGGAATAAAAGGGTCTTCAACATTTGCAGAACACAACTTTTCACCTAATTTTCTGAATCCTCACCTTAATTTCAAACTGTTATTTACTATGTACAGTACTTTTACTTTATAGTTAAAAATACCTTTAAATAGCACATTAGCAAACTTTCAAACAACAGAAGAAGTATTGGAGGACTATACATCACACTTAGGTGTTCATAACCATAGAAGTCATAGAATGAGGTGAGCCTGTCTTTGGCTGATGAAATTGAGTCCCCTCTGTGCAATCTAACTGCACTATGACAAACACTGTAGTAAGATCTGGAAAATTCACAAAACCTTAGATGGACTTTTTTGCCTTCTTGTGTTTTAATGTTACATATAAATTATATATCCCTCTTTTTTTTCATTTTCTGGCTATGCGGACAGTGGACATTGGAGAGGTTAATGTGATAACAATGGGATTTTAATGATCTTCTCTTCATATCCAGGCCCCTTCACTCTGTTTTAGAATCAGTGGAATTTTGGTACATTATAAAAATTTCTTCAGTATTTCACAAAACTTGCCTTTATTTCTTCTTCAAAAGTCTGATTGTCTAGAAACCTATTCATTTATCCCCATAAATGCTGAGAGATGAGTGCTGTCAGCTTAGGTCATTAAAAAATACAATGCTGTTTAAAATCACTAGTTGAGTAGTGAGAGGTGTAAATGCAGAACATGGGTAATTTCTGGGTAGAATGTTAGTAATTCTATTTTAACTTCTATTCATATGCCTTCTATAAATTACTATAAGAATTTCTATTTGCCCTCTGGTGTTGCCTAATAATGACAAAAAATAGCTATGAAGCCTGCTGCTATGATAATTTTGTAGCCTTTTCCCTCTCCTTCACTAACAGCAAATCTTATAAAAAACATCTAAATGTGAAAGTGAAGGCTTTTTCTGAGCAAGAAAATAAAGTGGGGTTAGGCTGAAAAAATATAGGAAGGCTTTGTCTCCCAGTTTCCGAAACTAATCTCATTTATCTTCATTTTCCGAACATCACTTTTCAATTGAATCAGGAGCAGTGTGTTATGTATTTTTTTTCCTTTCTGATAATCAGAGAAATATTGACCTATTTTGAAAACACTTCTTCCTCTCACTACTGACAGCTTTCATTACTTCAGTTGTTGCTATTTTTATATAAAAGAGCTATAAAGGAACTTGAGCTGAATGTAATCTTAACTGTTGAGAACTGTATGTGGATCTCCAACATACCACATGACTTCAATTGTTGGAGTTAAGGTTTAACCTTGCCTCTTTAGATTATAACATATTATCCAAGCAGAAGTCAGCTAATGGACCTTAAATTAGTGTGAGTGGTCAAGAAAGATCTGGCATATCATTACATGAATCTCCCTTCCCTGAAGTCAGCAGAAAAACACTGCATCAGTTTCAGTAGGGAAAAAAAAAAGGTTATAGTTATAGCCAGGTTACTCTGCATTAAGATGTCTTGGTTTTTTTACCCTTGTAATTGAGCAGTGCTCTGTTCTGCAAGTACAGGTTTAATATAAAAATAGGTTTTAATGAAATGAAAATAAAGATTTTTTTTAGTCTAGAACCTTCTATATTTAGTTCTACCTGTAGTGTGGCTAGGGGTGTACCTGTGAAAATCCTTTGACTTTAGCAAATATAATTGCTTAAAAAATGAGAAAAAATTCAAAAAGAAAAGAAAGAAAACAAAATCTTCCTGTGCTGTCAAAGTAGCTGTTTCACTAAATTGGCTAATCACATAATGTGGTTGGTGGCTCTTTAGTGCTTTGGCTACTTTATCATCAATCTGATCACAGCCCAGGTGACAGGAGCAGGGTTGTACCTTCCAATGCCCCAGTAAATGACCTGTGTCTGCCAACCTTCGATCAGACAGCTCCCTCCATCATCCAGATCCCTGGGAAGTTGCTGTGGGAAGGCATGTGCACACTCCTTTTGTCTCGTGACTGCTTCATGCAGGGACAACCTGTGTGTGGGAGAAGGGGGTTTGTCAATTGTCCTGCAGAACATGATCACCTTACAATAGGTGATACATCCAGTGCAATGTTTGTGCCAAACTAATAATGGTAGGAACAAACCAGCCTTTTGTACAGGCTTTCTGTTGGTGCCCTTTGCAGGAAAAAAAAAAAATTGCTGCTGCTTCTTTAAGTCATGGGGACTCCCATTTGCTGTGACAGCTTTCCAATTGTTAAATAAACTCTGACCATGAGCAGCTGTCAGACAGATATTGCACTGCAGGCTTCAGTTAAAAGGAGCACCAGACAACATTTCAGTGCCTAAAGGCCCTTATTTATTTTGTTTTAGACACACTTAAAAAAAACCCCAAAACCACAATGGGATATTACAAGTCCTTCACTGGAAAAGAGAAACAAAAACCATTTTATTTTATATACTATATGCAATTTTCTTGTGAAAGAATATAGAATATATACTCACATATAGAATGTGAGTATGTCCATTTTTGAGAAAAAAGCCTATGTGGAGCATGAAATGTCTCCAATGTACACTTTTGTATGGTAGCAAGGTAGGAAATTGAGATGCAGAAATCCTGACATTAGACTTTATAAATACTACTAATCATATTCAAATTCTTGTGGGAAAGCAGGAGGAATTATACTGAGCTTCCTCAAAGTCATGGAATGTAATTTTATCATTTCTATTTTGACAGTAATCTAGTTCAACACTTGTGATGTTATTGCTTTTTGCCATCTGAACAATTTGAGCTGGTTGAAGATGTCCTTGCTCATTACAGGGGGATTGGACTGGATGACCTTTAAAGGTCCCTTCCAACCCAAACTATTCTATGGTTCCATAATTCTGTGACAATGTTGCACCCTGATGTACAGGAAAGCAAAAAAAAGGAGTTTTCTCTACAGAAGGTATAACAGACTAACTCCAATATGCAAGAAAATCATCTTAAGGTAAATATATAGTGAACATATTGAAAGAAACCTTATAATTTACATCAAAATTACAGCTAGGGAGAGAGATTGCCATTAAGTTAGGAAGAAAGTGTACTTCCTCCTATTCCAGTTTACAGACTGAAACTCTATCTTTACCTGACTAAAAGTCAAGCTGGAGAACTCTGACTTGGAATCAAAGTTGACCAGAGCCCCACTAGAAGATATTTAGAAGATAGGTTCAGCTCACCTGGCTGAGGAGACAGTGAGTCAGCTCTGGACATGCCTTTTCCCACTGACATTGAAGCAGAAGCCTAGCTTAAACACAAATTAAAACAAAATCAAACCAAACCCAAAATAAAACAAAAACTAGTCATGGTGATTAATTTCAAAAGGCAAGGTGTGGGCTAATTGTGTGGAGGCAGGAGTTCTAGACAATATATAAAAAGTATTTATTGAAAAATCAATATTTTTTCATGTTTAAGAGCAAATATAATGCATATTTCATTTGCAAATAATAGTAAGTAATTATTGATTTTAAGTTTAGCTTATTCTTAAATTTCGAATTTAAGTAACTCACTAGCTAAGTAACTAGTTAACTAATATGTGTCTTCACCATTCCAGTTTTGTTTAAAGACAGAGAGGAACATATCTAGTAAAAATATAAAGCAGTAGGAAATGGAAAAAGTCAATTTAAAAATCAATCCTCCCTGATTTTTTCCATCGACTCCTGCTAGAAATAACACCCACAATTTTATAACTGAAATGGATCATAAAAAAAAAAATCTCAGAGTGTTCAATTATTTATTTTATGCTTTTGAAAACACTTTTGGGTAATGGGTTTCACTTTTTCACCTTTCATTTACTTCATTCTTCCACTCAGGAGAACGGAAACCATTTAAAAATGGAAAATGGTAACATTTTCTTGTTTGTGTTTGTACTTGTGCTTTTGAGTCAATGTGCTTCACACAGATGCAGGTGATGGTCTTAAAGCCATGGTAAACATAATGCACCATGGTTTTAAACAATCTGATTTCTATACAGAACTAAATGTTTATATAATATAGGGCTTTGTGGAGATTTGAACCAGGAAATTAATTTATTTTATTTCAGTTTTTGGAAAGCAAAATATAGAAGGGAAGGTTTGGGAGCAGTACACCAACAATGGAATTAATTGCTATAGTCAATGCAAATATGATTTTTCATGTGTGAAGGAAGCATGAGGAAGGGTCCTTTAATGAAAAACAACCAACTTGAGACTATAATAGAGATAGTAATCTTTGAAGATATTGGTTGTGGATTAGCAGAAAATTTATTCATTAAAGACATGGAAAAAAGGAGTAAAATCAGTCTTCCATCTTCTTTCTTAGTCTTCCAAATCTTCCTTTTTTCTGTCTTAATTAATGAATGATTCTAAGTTGTCATCCCTGGGGTATGAGATTAAGGCTGGGAAATGGCTGGGACAAATATGTTTATCTGTTCTAGGTTTCAGAGCAGAAAGCAGGCATAATGGCAGGGATAATGTGAGAGTTGAGTTGGACGTGAAAATTTCTGGCTAGGCAAGCAAGACAACCTTCTGAACATGGATCTTACTGGAATAAACTTTCACCATGGCTCCTTTCCTGCTAGAGAACGTGTCATGGCACAGAAACTGTGTTGGATCCAATGCTTTTCCAGAGAGTCAGGTTCACTGGGCACAGGGAGCAGGCACAGCAGCAAATCACTTGTGTCCTGGTGACAGCAGCCAGGAGCAAACGTGCCTTTCCAAAGCAGCTCGTGGCCACTGCTGCTTGTCCTGCTGTTGCTTCCTTCAAGAGAGGCTACAGGCCAGAAAATCTGGTGTGGTTTGTGAGCCTGCTTCCAGCTGCTGTTTGTCTCTGCACTGTCTGTTGGGAGAAGGACCTTGAGGCACTCAGGAGAGGAATTTCTGGGAGTGAGCTGCAGGGCAGGCAGGTTGTCCTGATGGGGATTTTGAAGTTCATAATGAATTTTCATTCTCAGAGGGAGGCGAGGCTTTCTGTTCCGGAGTGGATGTAGATTGTTATTGGGAATGGGCTGATTAAGAAGGAGGTTTTGACTGCGTCTGTAATTGTGTTGGGGGTGTTCTTGAGGTTGTTGGATAGAAGTGGAAATAGGATGGGCATGGAGAGGGTTACTAGGGTCAAGAGTATGAATTTGTTTAGGACTAATGAGAGGTCCATTATTTTACTTTGACTTGCACCAAGATGAGTGGCTCCTAAGACCACTGGATTACTGCTATCCTTTGAAAGTAAGGAGAGCGAGGTTTTATACTCAGATATACGAATTAGCAGTTCTCGCTGGTTTTACCTCTCCTCAGCAGGTAAGAAGGGTTTAACTGGCAGGGAGTGTGCCAGGTCTGTTGTGGGGATCTTTGCTGCAGCCTAGCTACAGACATATGATGGCACTCTTGGGTTTTTACAGGTGGCACAGCATGGTGGCCACCACAGTCAGCTGTATGAATAGATTCAGGACAGCAAAGCTGAATAGAAGAAAAACCTCAAAGACAAGTCTTTTATGTTTTGTATTCAACTTTATCCCTTTTATTTTTTCTGTGCTATATGCTTGTATGCCATTTCCACTTGTCTGATTGGTTGCCTCTGTTTTGTTTTCTGTTTTCTGCAGGATAAAAGCATGGGTGGATAAGATGCAAGAAGATCTCGTGACGCTCGCACGAACTGCAAGTGGGGTGGACCAGCTTGCTGAAGTAAGGAGAGGTGTCCCAGGCTGCTGTAACTAGAAACTGAAGGGCTTGCACCTTCCAGGCTTTACAGTCATTTCATCCCAACATACAAAAATGGTTTTAGGGGATTAATTTAAATCTGTAGTGCTTACTGAGAGAGAAATGAAGAACAGATATCCATCAATTCGCTCTCAGTGTAGCAGCACTTCCTCATTGATAATATTTAATCAGCTTTGCAGTATCTGACATAAGGCTTGCCATTGTTGCAAGACTTCCACTGAAGCAAGCACTTTTATGTTCTGTTTGTCAAATATGGTATCCAGGAAGCAACCATTCAGAGTGGTGGAGAATTCTGCTCTCTATTAGCAAGGGCACCTATCTTTCTGACACATATTTCATGAATTGAGGCAGCTTTTGGTTAGCAGAAACACAGATGAGAATGAAAACTACTTTTATTCAGCTGTTCAATTTAACACCAAGTTTGTTTTAGAGGGGAATTTACAAATCTCTCATTGAGATTTTTTTTGGTGTTATTCTTTTATTCATAGATGGTGACAACACATGTGCCATTGCAGAAAAAGGAAGGCACAATTAAGAACATGTCAGAATTACACTGTCTATATAATTTTGTGTGTATACATCACAATCCAGTATACAACCATATGATCATACCTCTCCCTATCCCTGTACAAGAGCTATGGCTCTTTATTTGAACTGATGGATTTCTGATTTAAGGTGAAGGGAATTTTGCTGCTGCATCAGGAAACTGAGCTATTGTTTGTCAGCAAAAGCCCCTGGTGCTGGGGAACTGGATGCGAAGCCTTGAAATTTGGTTTTCAGAAAATGATTCCAAATAATCCATGAAATGGATAGCAGAGGTTTGAGCAGATTGCTTCAAAAGGTTTTTGAAGTGTTAAGAAACACAGAGAAAAAATAAGGTGCGAAGTTGTCAGATTTACCATTGTGTATTAATGTATTCCTTTGACCTTAATGACCTTCATGTCTTGTTTGTATCCTGTCCCAGAAGGACATTTTGTCTTTACTGGCTCTAAGAGGAGGTTGGATGATTAGCTCAGATGTCCATTAGCTCAGATGAGATCACCGCTGTCTTATAAAAGGAAGGGCTGTGTCACTGCATGCACAATGAACATAAATGAAGATTGCAGAGTTCATTTTAGTTCTGGCCTTTCCTAATATCTGACTGCATCATATTGCAACACAATTTAAGGCAGATGCTTTACATGCATGTATTAATCTTTAAAAACCATAAAAAAACTGAAAACAAAATCTTGAAATCCTAACACAAATCATCAGATTTGTAGAAGCATTGGTTTCCAGCACAGAAATGTCCAGAGGAAATGCAAGGTTTGGAAGCATGGAACTCTCATTGGAGTTTCTGCAGGTGGATTTCACATGTATCTGCTGACAGAGAACAAAAAGAATTACAAACCATCAGTCTCCAGGTTCTGGTGGGGACTTTCTGCTACAAGTCCCTTTTTGCTTATTTAATTTAGGTGTGAACTGGTCTGTTCTGCACTTGCTGAGTCTCTTTTTTCCCTTCCATTCAGCATCTTGCTACTGATTCACCACTCAGCTTTCCATTCCTTTCCTGCTGTGTTGCTTGGCTGTCTTTCATTTCTCCTCAACCTATGCTATGTTTCTGTCTCAGCTCCTGCCTTTGCTGCTTCACCAGTCTGCCTTTCTATTTTACAGTACTTTCTTGTCTCTATTTTGGGATCTTTCTCCTCAGCTTTTTCCAGATCAGCACCTCTCCCTTAACTCCTTCATTTTTCTCAGCATTTCCAAAACATTCTGTCCAGGTGTGTGTGGCCAGTCTGTCCCAATACGCTCATCTCTTTGCTTCCACAGGAATTTCTCTTCTTCCCCTTTCTCACATTTTTCTCCATTACTAATTCTCAGTCCCAGACCTGTAATTTTCTCCTGTATGATTTTACTATCTCAACTTCTCTTCCAGTCTCTCTTTACTCTTTGCCCTTTTCCAGTCTGTTATCTCCAGTCTCTTGCCCTTTGTCCTTCATTCAGTTTTCCTCTCCTCCTTCCCCCGCTGTGTAGACCTGAGAGACCACAGCCAAGTCTGATCTTGAGCTGCAGAGGAGGTGGGACATTCTCTAGGAGTGATGTTTCTGAGTTAAAATACACCTGTGTTCTCAGCAATTTAGCTGATTAATCTCTGCAGTGATCTTCAGGTCCTTTTCAGGCTAATTTTTTTTTTTTTTTTTAACACTAAAGACTAAAAGACTGTCTTTAAAAACACAGTATTGAGGTTTTAATCTACAATCAATAGGTAACAGGAAAATTAGTTACATAGGATTTCTAACTGGACCAAAACAATGAGTAAACGTCTCAACCATTTTGCTATGCCTTCTTGTGCAAGGACCATATGGTAAAATAGATAATGAAAAGCCAAGAGATTGATGTTTCATTCTTTTTTTTTCCCCTGAGGAAAATGTTAGTTTATGTTGTTAATATTTGGCAAATTTACAAGCTACTAAACAGTATTATGATGAAAACTACTGGGCAAGCCTAATAATCTGTAGTGCTACCAGCTTTGCCACAGTGACATTCATGTGGATAAAAACAAAAACATGAGTGTGTGAGTACTATAGGTAAGTTTCTTTTGAAAAGCCAGAATTTGCAATTGACTTGAAGGAAATAGTGTTATCTCAGATGATGTTCACAAGATGGTCGATATGTGCTTGTAATCCCAGGATTAAAAGCATGAAAGGGAAATGTTTCCATGTAAAATATCCCACTGTATCAAAGCCATGTGTTTGACCTATGTGGCACGATGTCTTTTTCTAGACAGGAGGTTTTAATTAGCTCTCCTGGCTGCAAGGGAAAACACAAAGCCCTGCAAGGTGTAACCCATGCACCCTCCCATTCTTCTTGTTTACAGGCTATTGTCACTTGCCCATTTCTATTTCTGAATGACATCTTTTTTTTTTTTTTTTTTGCTCACTGCCTATTAACATTTAGTTAGATCTTTCTGAAATGAACCACAATCTTGGAAAAATGGAGACTACAAGACATGAAAAACAGCATGCCTGCATGCTTGTCACTTTTATTCACAGAATTTGCCTTCAGATGCTCAAGCTTTAAAAATGCTTACAGTCAGACTGAATTTTCAGCTTTTTTTCTGATTTATTTCTTCTTCCAGCTCCAGAATTATTTGGACCAAACTTGTAGTCTTCATGTAAACTTGAAAAAAAGAAATAATTTGTTTGGGTTTTCTTCTTCTTTTCTCTCTAAAAGCAGAGTGAAAAATATAAAAAGAAGGAGCAGATTGCTCCTATTTTAAAATAGTAAACATGACTTTCTGTCAAAAGTTGTAATAATCAGATTGGTAGGAGAAATATCTAATTTTGCCAAGTGTGAGGATAAAGCTCTTAGCAAGAACATGTAACAGATTATAACCATTTCACAGCCTGGTCAATCTTTCCCTGGACTCAGGGGAAGAATTCCCAGTGATTCAGCTGAAGTCAGGATCTGTGTCTGCTTTGTGCAATTAAGTCTTCTATGAAGATCTCTAAAGTGACCAAGACAGCTCTCAAAGTAGCACAATTAATATGTTCTCATCTAGAGTGAATTAATATAAACCATAAATTTTTCAATTAGCTGCAGTGCTAATGGTGCTCCCATAATTTGCTGAAAGTATCTTGGGGTTCATCAGTGCTGTTTGTGTTTGGATATGCCTTGGATGTCTGGGGGTCTTTGTGCTGCAGGGAAATGTACAATGGAAACACTGTACAATGATCTCTTCTGCAGAACTATAAAACATTTTTTTTTCATGACCAGGAGGGAGAGGGATAGAAGTACTACTTTAATTCTCAATTATTTTGATTTTAGACAGGGAGAACTTTTGAGCAGAAGGATGTAGGTGGTGATTGGGATGGGTCTGTGGCTGAGCCCCATCCCCAGTGGGCACAGCTGTGAGCAGCACTGACAGCAATGAGCCAGGGAGTGCCCAGGGGCCCTGACCAACACCAAAGGGAACAGAGGGACACAGGGGCAGGGCATCAACATGGGGGTATAAAAGGTTGGGCTAAAGAACAAGGGCAGATGCCTGCAGCCTTCTGAAGTGATACGGTGTTACTCTGTATGGGCAGATGCTTGAACCCTTCTGAAATTGGATGGTGATCCTCTGTGTATCATGGCCATCTCAACTGTGAAATGCTGCAACAGAAAGGATATAAAACTCAGAGTGTAATATGTACTTACAAAGGAATGAAAAAAATGTAGATGACTATTAAAGTCAGGTGAGGTATGTTGAAAGTGGATAGTTGTTCACTTTCAGTACTGTAGTAAGAGTCTAATTTATTCTGCAGTGTGGACGTAGATAACCAGGGAAAGTATTTTTTTTGCATTTAAGGTGTTTGAATTCAATATGTACTAAATTTCATGGAATTATATTTAAGGAGAATCTCTTCAGAAGAGGATTCCCTTTTCTTTCTTCATTGACAATTTTCTTACAGTGATTTGGAATAACAATCTTATCCTAATGACTAATCACTCTTTCTCTTGCATATATAATGTAGCCATTGTAACTCTCACTGATCACAACTTTTGAAAATACCTGTAATGAACGTTCCACATAGTGTTTAAAAAACCAGAATATTTGGGAGTTTATTAGTTCATTAGTGATTCTGCCTCTGAAAATAGGAATATGTTTGTGCTGATGCATATTTTATACACATTTTCTCTTGTTAGCAATGATGACAGCCCTATAATGCCTGTAAATAGGAAAAACTGCAAAAGAAAGTTTGGATGCCCTTAAAATTAAGAGTTTTATGTTGGGGCTACTCTTATCCATAGGCTGAACTGGGCAAAGTAGCATAACTGGGGTAAAATAAACTAGGATCTGGAGAGGCAGGTGAGAGTTGTTTATTGTGATGCCCAAAGGAGGCTCAGTGGCGTTGGAGTGTCCTGCACAGGTCCAGGAGTTGCACTCCATGATCCCTGGGGGCCTCTTCCAAGTCAGCACATTCTCTGGTTCTGGGATGCTCTCTGGGAATGGTCTCAAATTAGTCTTCCAAAAATAGATTTAAAGCACATATTTAAATCCTGCTTTTTTGGACATTACTACGAGTTTAGGTGAGATCTGGGAGAACTCCAAGTTGGATGTAATACCAGTGTAATATCCCCATTACAGTAATGCAATGATTGCTTCAACAAGGCGGGAAGTCGGGATTCAAGATGCCAAAATACTCAGCTGGTTGAAAGCTGGCAGAGCTCCACTGACTGCAGTGGATTACACTAATTTACGTTTGCTAAGAATCATGACTAACAGCATTTGATTTACATGCCAAGCAGGTAAAAAGTATTTAAAAAAACCTCAACAGATTTTTATACAAAAAGCACAGGCTGTTGCTGCTGTAGTTGCCCAGCTGAAGAAGGTACTGTCCTTAGTGCTTCCTAAGGATTTTTTCCCCTATAAGAGCAAAGGGAATGTTTATAAGGAAGTGTTGTATGTACAGCTTGAGACTTGGAAGCAGGAATACAAGGAAAATCTTGTCCTGTGTGCTTCTTTTTAACTGTCTCTCAACAAAGCACAACTTAGTATATTTTTTTGTTTTATAAGTATTATGTTTAAAGAAGACAAAACAACAAAAGCAGCAGCAACAAATAGTCATGTAATTGTCATTTCAGCTTAAGAAGGTTCATGTAACTTTGTCTTACCCATGAACTCTCTGTGCATTCAGGCATTGCAAAGCTGCTCTGGTGTGAAGGACACGTGGTTTCTACATAACAAATGGACTGTTAGAAATAAAAAAAAAAAGGGAAGAGACAGCAGCTTAATAGAATTTTAAAGTCCGTGTAGCAAAATAAATTTTGAGATTGATTTCACTAGCTGCATTTCTCAGTAGGTATTTGGTATTTGAAAAGACAAAAATATGTACAAAGTTCAAATTCACATTCTGGTCTAAAAGCTAAATACCTCAGCAGTATGCAGGGAAAAAAAAAAAGGTGAAGGACCTACTGAACTACAGATTTAAGTACATAGTTCCATTTTCATGAAAGTATGCACAACTTCCATTTTTACATAGAATGTTCACAGCAAAGACTCATGACTAAGCTAATTGACAGCTCATTTAATCTAATAAACTACTACAAGTATGCTTGTGGACTCCAGCTCTAAAATAGCTCTAGGCACAGGAGAGAGAGAAGGAGGGGAACCCTGCAGTACCCAGAAAGGAAGGCTTGGATTAGAGAATCTGCCTCATAGCAATGCATGAGCTTGTCTGCTCCAAACAGATTGAAGAGAATCCTCTTTTACAGACACGCTGAATTAAAAAATGTGGGTCTGTGTAAAGAGCTTTGATGTGACAAAAACACTGGAGCTTCTCTATGGCTGTTACACCAGAAAATTGCCGTCTTGTGCAGAGTAACCTTTTCAGGCAATGGCAGAAATGAATGAAGCATCAGATAGAGAGGCAGCTCCAAGGAACTCCACTCCCTGAATCTGTCTCCTTTTTGATACATCTCTGCAAAAACAATCCATGCATGATGTTCATAAGGCATGCTGCTATTACAGTTCCAGGAGCTGTAGGGTGAATCCATATAGGCTGACTTGGCCTGTAAATTATATTCCTACTGAGATAAAAATTCCTACTGTTTCATCCTACAGAAGAAAAAGAGGTATGGGTGCATGATATGTGGTGATGAGTTTCATTCACCAAATGAGTCCACGAGCAATTGTTAGAAGATTTTTATTTATTTTGTCTTTTGAATGCTGTTTTATAATAATGAGCTGTTCTGTAGTGAGCTGAGATGCTGCAGGAGCGCATCTCATCCCTTGCTCAGCCCGAGCTCTGTGTGCCTCATGCACAGATGGTGTGAGTCTGCTCAGGCACTCACATTGGCAGCAGCTTCCCAGGCCACACTTTCAGCTTTCCAGGTCTTGGATCAGCCTCTGGAGTTTAGCTGAGATGAATGGCTTGTAAGAGAGACTGATCTCTGATTTGAGCTGCCCTGGAGCAGGGATGTTCAGGAAAGCTTCCCTCTGCCAGAAGGGAGTAACTTTCTGCTGGGTTCTACAGATTTTAACTTAATTAGTCTTCGAAGCTGTGTTCTAGAAACCCTACAGACACACCACTGACTTTAGAAATAGAGAGGATGTCATATAGTGCTTGTCTTGTTCATTCATTATCTGTGTAGAGGTCTGTGCAAGGGAGGCTTTAACAGCTTACTTAAAATTCATATAACTCTTGTATCTGGATGATCTTCCCTATTGTCATAAGAGCCTGCAATCCTGCTTAAGAAGATGATTTGGCAGATAATTTAGCAGTAAACAATTTAATTACTACTATTTTTCTCTAGGATTGGCATACTTACGTGGTTCTTTCTTTACATTTATAAAGTAAGATGAATGCATTAGCAAAAGCTTTATAAAAATTTGGATTTATATTTTAAAAACATTAAACAGGTACACGGAGGTGAAAATTCTATTTATTTTTTATCAGCTCTATTATTTAGTTAGTTAGTTAGTTAGTTTTTTTTTAACTACTGTGTGTATCAAGTTGGATTTGATTTGTGTATGCTTCACCCAAAGGCAAAGAATTTCTTAGCTCATGCTATTCTCTGATGAGCTAGCAGATGGGCCTAGGTGATACATGGACACATTCCAAAATATGCTACACTCACCCTTGTTAAGGTTGAAGTAATGGAGAGTTTTATGATTAAGAAAAGTAAAAAGAAGTTTTATGATTAGGAAAAGTAAAAAGGAAAAATGCAAGAACTGGATTTTTTCTTAAAGATTGTTGATTTTAAGAATAACAACCCGAATTATTATACTTGGTGAACATTTCTCTGGAGGTCCTGGCTGTGGACTTTGTAAGAATGAATTTTCTTAGAAAATGAAAATTTTGATTGAAATGTTCTGAATGCCATAGATTCTGAGGAATTTGTCACTATTTTGACCCTGAATTTCAAGATACTTCTGACATATAAAATGATAATATATTGTGCAGTCCATCTTTCTTCAACCCTGAAAATGTAAAATGTAACTGATACCACAACACTTGCAGAACAACTGGTGTAACTATACTTTCCTGTATATCCTGGGTGTACTCTCCAGTGCACTAAGAAAGGAAGGCAAGTTTTTAAATGAGTTAAATTTGGGAAATAAATAAAGTTTTCTATTCATTCAAATTGTGCTACTCAGTGAGGTCCACAATGACTGATCTCAAAACTCAGAAATGTGTTATATTCCTACTTTTCTCCTTCTGTCTCCTTTTGTTGTCCTCAATGAAACAAAATACTAAGCAACTTCTTTTGAAACATGGAGAAGACTTTTTACCCATATAAAGCAAAACTACATTTTTATATAATCTTGAAATGAAAATTCAACGTTAACTGTTTTGAAGTTGTCAAAGCACTTTTATCTTCGTTGGGTCACCAGTTTTGTATTTGCTGAAAGATCCTCGAGTTCAGGCCATATTTATGGGTGGTTCTGGTTGTCTACAAATGAAGTTTTTCACTAAGGTGCAGTTTTGCTGTTTTTCTAAGGAAAAAAAAAATGATAAAAAGAGAGCAACTCTATTTAACTTTTTTAATTAACTTAGTAATGTGTAATAAAATAGATATCAGGAAGTTTGGCTGAGTGAGAGTGTATGAAGCCAACCTCTGAAACACATTAATTCTTTCTAAGCACAAATATGCTATTGCACACTATTCACATTTGTCTTCTCCCTCATTCCGAAGGCGAGGACACCACTGCTGTCCCTGAGAGGGGTGTGGTGAAGGGAAGGGAGCTCAGGATTATTTTTAGAATAGAATTATGACGGGTTTGCTACAGTGAAAAGTGGTCAATTCAGATATTTATTGAGGAGTCAGAGTCCATTTAACAGGATGATAATAATGTATGGGATAGGTTAGCCTGGTTAGGGACTCCCAAAGTTATTCACAGTTTTTTTAAACAATGTATGTCCCATTTGAGGTACCACTGCCACTGCTATGTTCTGTTTCTGTGTGCAACCAAATACCAAAGCTGCAGCCATTAAAAGTAGAATTCTCTAAAAATTTGGATTTATATTTTGGAAACATTAAACAGATACATGGAGGTGAAAATTCTATTTATTTTTTACCAGCTCTATTATTTATTTATTTATTTATTTTTAAGTATGTATCAAGTTGGATTTGATTTGTATATGCTAAATTCTGTTGAGTTTACACATTGCTGACCAGTGATGAGATGTCAGGAAAATGAAATCGCTTTTAAAAATGCAAGCTGGGAAATTTGAATACATATCTGCAAGCTTTCTTTGTAATCCAAATGGAAATTAAGAGGTCATCAAAACACAGGGAGCCTCATTTGGTATTTGCAGTTGCCACTCTCTCTCTACTCCCTTAGCAATAAATTGACATTTTGAAGCTTTCCTTCTCCCAGCAAACAAAAGCAGCTGTAAGTCACTAAGAATAGGTGGCTGCATTAACAAAGCTTGCTCAAGCTCAAGGGAAGACACGGCCTAATATTACTGTAGCTTTAATTACTGTTTGATGATCTGGGTAATCTTTGATCAAAGCACTGTTCTTGATTAATTTATGATGTTCTGTTGGCTTCAACAGTAATAAATTCTGTCCTATTGGTACTTATGTTCAGATTTTTTTTGTAGAAGCTAAGAATAAAATTAAAAATTAAAAAAAAAAAACAAACCACACACACGCTAAGCCAAACGAAACCCCAAACATTAGAGCAAGTATTTTCTAAGTCCTGTGGTTAGTAAAAAAAAAAAAAAAACTGCTCAAGTTAAATTCTGAGATTTAAAATTACTTTTGGGGAGAGAGTCAGTAGATGAAAAATTGCATTAAGAATTGATAAGGCAGGCCAAAATTTCCTATGAACAATGAGTTTTTAGAAATTACATAAGTGCCCATCTCCAGATATACCAGAAGTGCTGGATAAATGTGAAACATTTTCTTCCTATTGTTCTTCTTCTGTTAAAAGAATGATCCACTTGTCCTCATGAATTGGCATTTTTGACTTCTTACTCAGTCTCAGCTAAAATCTTGAGTTAAAACTGCTATGAAACCAATAAATGATGTCATCTTGTTACTTAATACTGTATTTTTATCATTAGAAAGCAAAATTGAATACCTTCAAAAAGGTTTTTCTTAATAAAAAAATGGGGAGGGATGTAAAATCTGCTTTTCCTGTGTAAAGTAGAAGTACAAAGCTGAACTCCTCTTTTATAAAGGTTTAAATACAAAGTGGCAATTACCAAAATTGCTTCTTAATTTGAAAGTCCTCTGGACTACTCTCTTAATTATCAGCAGTCAAAAGGGGCTGATGATTCCTGCAAAGTGTGCCTGATTATGTGCTTCCCTTTGAGCAGGCACCTGAGCGAGCCCATTGACTCTGGCGCTGCTTATCCTCTCTCTGCTGTTCACTGAGCCATGAGTGGTGCCAGCACCTTGCAGAATTCACTCCGAGTGTTTTGCTTAGGAATGAACTTGCTCTGATAATTTTTTTTCCCCCCCTAACACGCTCTGCTGTGGTAAGCCATGGTTTCCAGCCCATCAGCTGCCCTGTCAGTGTCACCCCAGACCTTCAGAGCACTCGGCGAGCAGGCAAGAGACTGAAAAGCAACAGCTACGCTGAACCACTGGGGTGGATTCCTCCTTTGTGTTGTTGCCATGAATCCCAGGAATGAAGGCATCTGTGAGTTGCTAGGGAGCAGCTGTGATCTTATTTATGCACTATATGGAGCAGAGAGTAAGACCTATAAAATACTCAGACTTATTCCACTGAGCACACAGAATGCTTCTCAGAAATGAGCGTTTTTCAATGAGTTTCTCAATGAATTGCTTCTGATTAAAAGAAGTGTCTTGTGAGAAAGAAAACTAGTCTGGCATGTATATATAAATAGAAACTATAAATATAACTTTGGGAATGAGATGCACTAGTAAGAAGGTAGAATTTTCTTATGCTGGGCAGATTATATTGGTTTTGGCTACTAATATTTCAGTTGAAGGAGAATATATGCAAAAATAAAAAATATAATGTAATATAACATAATATAACATTATAATATAATATAATATAATATAATATAATATAATATAATATAATATAATATAATATAATATAATATAATATAATATAATATAATATAATATAATATAATATAATATAACATAATATAATATAATATAACATAATGCAATATATGAAAATATAATAATGATATAATGTAATGTAATATAAAATTGGAAAGTGGTTATTTATTTTTTCTGACTTTTACTGCTCCCAGGATCTCACCATATTTTTGGATGTCTGTCACATGACCTCTTCTTTCTGCCTTTCTCTCAGAAATGAGATCATGATGTAACTTCATGGCATTGGTAAAAACAGAAACTAAATTACTAAATATATGTGTGTTATTAGATGATATTTTGTTAGCTAAAAAATATTTGAACAGAAACTTTTAAACTTTAAAACATTGGATATTATTAAAAAAAAAACTTTATTTATTTATTTATTTATTTTTATTTTAGCATTACCCAAAATTTCAGTAAGAAATGAACTCTTTTTTCAGCTGAGGACTAGACTGAAATGGAGTTGATGGCCCAGGGTACAGGCAGAGGTTGCTGGTGAGACAGGTCTGGATCACTCAGCCCTGGTAGTGCCACAAAGTGGTGGAAAACAAGAGATTGGAAGGACCAGGGGGGATGAGGAGTGGGCAGAAAGAGAATACTTTACTCAGCCATTATTTAAGTTTCACTCTGTTCAGAAGGATTAAAAAAAAATTAAATAGGTTAATTACTTTAGTGAACAAACTCATAAAACCTAGGTCAGGATTTCACAAGTACTGTTAGTAGTTTGGTGTGGTTGATTGCAGAAGAGATGGGGGAAAACCCAGCACAAAGTTTTGATTGATTTTACTGCAAGCTCAGCACTATTTTTGAGCAATAAATTTTGCCATCATGGCAGTCCTCCACCTGGTCTAGACTGACAGAAAAACATTTGGTGATAAGGCAGTGACTGTTGACAGAGATGTCTCAGCCCAGCTTGGGCTTGAAAGGAGTATGGAAATCATAAAAGCATCCATAGATTTACCTTGTAAAGATAACTGAAATTGTTGAGTTATTTCATTTCTCTTTTCCAAAGCTGGAAAAATTGCAGTGATTTTGGTTAACTTTTGAAATACTGGGTTTGATCTTGCGGGGACATTGGCTGATATGATTTCTATGTCCATGGAAGCATTCAGTGATGGAAATGAGATTGGCATGTTCATGTCCTATGTTTGGGCCCTCAGCCAAGTTACCACTGCCTGAAGGAGAGGCTCTGTTGTTTTTAAACTGGGTGACTCACATGTGCAGAGCAAACAAACAAACAAAGAGGGAAAGGAATTCTACTGCAGTTGAAAATAATTCTTTTTCTGAGTGTGATACAGCATGAGGGCTGTTTAAATAAATTTTCAGTGCTAGGGCCAGCCCAAATGCCTGCCACAATACAGCAAGAGCCGTGCAATAACGTCTTTCATTCTCTCTCAATTTATGCAGAAGTGTTTGACTTGCCCTGGCGAGCTTTGAGGGAAGCAAGGAGAATGTCTCTTTGTGAGAGATTTATAAACATGTCCTTGAAGGCTGAACAGAGGGGCACGTTCTGCTGAGGAGCTGGCAGTTTTTCTAATCTTTGTCACATTCAACTATTGTTGTGTTGTTTCACCTTAATGTGACTCTCTCCATCGTGTTCTCTCCCCTAAAACCTTGCAGTTCATTATGTGCAATTTTAATATAGTCTTTCCTGAATAAAGAAGTGCATGACTATTGACTTCAGAAAAGAATTAAAGCATTTTTTTGCTGTGACCTTACAGACTTTGCTTAGTCATGCAATGAGGCTTTATTCTGTGAGAAGTGACAGGGTTTTACTGGCAATTTGGAGATCTTTTAGCAAAATATTAGTGATAAAAGTACTAAAAAATAATTTAGATTTAAAAACCAATAGAAACTTGCACTCATTTAGTTAAAGTAATTTATTAAATTGTATTCAAATTAGCTCCTTTTAACAAGCTATGAAGCCTGCCAAATAGTATTTTGTAAGACAAATGAGCACACCTTTGCCAATAACACCTTTTATGGCTATTTGAGATGAGCATTTGCTAATTTTCTTAGACTGCTAATTTTGTGGGAAGCTTGGAAAAGGAAAAGTTTGTTCCAGGGTGCCAAATCCTGAAGTGTATATCCTGAAGTGTGTATTTCCCTGTGTAGTGTTTTGCTGAACTTCTGCAGTGCTACAGTGAATTAAAGAAAAGGGTAGTAGGCAACAAATAAATTATGTACACACTTCCTAAATAATTAATGAATATTAGACTGTTCCTTGGTAGTTGAGACAGGTCTCACACTTCAGGAAAATAAAGAAGTGTGTGAAGTTCCAAGTAATTTCTGATGCTGTTTGTTCAGGAGCTTGCAGGATAAATCTTTTACTGGCAGTAGATGCAGGGTAGATTGGTGCTCCCAGCCTTGCCATAGGGTAAAACAAAGAAGGGGAGAAAGAAAATCACTGATTCAGGTCTGTATGTGAATCTTGTGTAAATCTCAAAGGGTTTTATCTTGGGTGGAAGTTGTTCTGAATTTTATTTTCTTGAAATCATGGACAAATACAAGTTGTATTTGTCAAGCCTCAGTCAGGCTTGCTTGGTGGTAGGACTCACAATGCCTGTTTTAAAGTTTTTAATGATGCTCCTATCTCTTGTAGTGATGATCTCCTTGCTATGTGATTCAGACTTTTGAATTTTCTCTGACAGCTGGTCCTGGAGAAGAAAGATGAAAATGTTTATTTTTTTCCTGAAAATGTCCCACTGTCCAATGCTGTGATAGTCTGCAGCTTTCAAACCATTCAAACTGGGGATATGGGAATAACTTCCCTATAGGAATTGGGTGTGTGCAAAATGTGAGTGCTTTCAAATTGGGGTTTATAGGGTCAAACTTTTCTGGAAGAACAAATTAGACACAGGGACAAAAGTAGAAATTTTCCATCCAGGTTCTCAATGCATTACCAGTATGGCTCACTGTGACTTTGCTCTACATTGAGCACACTCAAGAAGGACACAGACCTGCTGGACCCAGTCCAGCAGGACACAAAGATGATTAGAGAGATGGAACATCTCTCCTATGAGCAAAGACTGAGACAGTAAAGGTCTCATCATGGAGGACTTTGAGGAGAGCTTCCAGTACCAAAAAATGGCTAGAAGAGAGTTGGAAAGAGACTTTTTACAAGGGCATGTACTGACAGGGTGAGGGGGAATGGCTTTAAACTGAAAATCAGTAGGTTTAGATTGGGTGATAAGAATGATTTTTTTACTGTGAATGTGGTGAGACACTTGCAAAGGGTGCTCAGGGGAACTGTGGATTTCTGAAAGTGTTCAAGAAAAGCTTGGATGGGGCTCTGAGCAATCTGGTCTAGTGCAAGGTGTCCCTGCCCATGGCTGTGAGGTTGGGACCAGATGATCATTATGGTCCCTTCCAACTCAGGTCATTCTGTGATTCTGTGATTAAGTCAAATAAGTGATTGTCTTTCCTTTTGGTGGTTGTGTGAATGCAAAATGACATCATCCTTAATTTTACTGAGGCTGTTCACTCACAGCCTCTTAGAAACCAAATTTCACTAAGGGCTTTAAAATATCAGAGAATCAGCACTACAGCACTTGCTGTTATATATCTGGTCAGTGCAATCTCCAGGTCATCCCTGGCATCCATCTGCTTCAAACCTGCATTAACTGAACACATATTTCACTCTCCCTCTACTTGATTTCTTGTGGCTTGCTTAGTGTTTGTCATGTTTAGTGAAAAGATTAATTACTATGAAATGGCATTTTTGCAATTCTTTCTCCAAATTTTAGATTTTTTGCTTAATTGAAACCCCAAATAGAAAGGGTTTATACTAATTTTTTCTTATTGCTTTCACCATTGAGTAGGAAATAAACAGCAATTGTGTAAAAAAAATCTGGAAAAAAAGAGACCAGAAATAATTGAACAAAGAAAATCAAACAATCAAACATTTTCAAAAATGAAGCATATGAACCCTTTACAATTATTTTTAAAATTATTATTTTAAAACTTCTGTGAAACTTATTTCTATTTTTTGCACCATTTACAAAATCTTGTTTCTATTTTTCTGTAAATTTAGTAACTTTTGATTAAGCTGTACTACATGCAGTCACAAGTGAAGTTTAAAGAATTTGCCATTACATATCTCTTTAAAGACCAAGACATCAACACCTTGTATATTGCAGTGTCTGTTCTTTGTGTGATCAGGGTGAATGTTTGTTGACAATGTGAAAACCTGAAAGTTTTACAAGACTTGAAGGCCATTTCAATTTAGATATTCCTCTGAAATTTCCAGTCTTGGTTCAAACCATCTGCATATATAAAACTGATTTTTACTCTGGTCTGTAGGACTGGTCACAACAGTCAATTTACCTCCGAAATAGTTTGCTGACTACAAATTTAATGTGTTTCAGAGAAAAAAGAATGAAATTCTGAAGTGATAAATGGTAGAATAAAATGGTTTTATTTCCAAATTTGTTTGATTAATAATTGGCTTATAGGCCAGTCCTACAGTTAAGATATGTCCTAAAAATCCCCCCACCAACCCCCCACCCAAGCCCAAAAATAAAACTACCCAGAAACCCCTTAAAAAGAGATTTTTGGGTTTATCTAGAGATAAACTTTTTCTGTGGCTGTTTTGAAAATCGAGCACCTCAAAAGTATCCAGACTACAATCTGAGTTGATTGGAATCTGTCATCTGTTGTAGTAATTTTCTGCTCATGGTGCAATGATTTTTTTTTTAAATAATCATTACTATATGAGGAATAAAGCTTATTCTAATTGCTCTGTTACTCGTGGAAAGGAACAACTGCTGAAGGAAAATAAACAAACCAAGACCCAACATAAATTTAGTAAAATTCGTAAGTGCTGAAAAGCTGTGGCAGTTATGGGACCTGCCTGATAACAATTTGCATCTATAACTGCAGTTGTCAGGAAAGTTTTCGTGTTGCTTATCAGCTGCAAGCACCAGAGGTGTAACGTGGTGAGTTTCTTTAAGGTCCCCAAAGGTTTGACCCCTGAGAGCTGGCGGGGCTGGCAGGCTCAGCCTGCTCAGCAGATTTTGGCTCTCTCTCGTGCTGGATGGCAGCCAGAGAGCATCAGTGCTGGACCCGCTCCTGCCTGAGCCTGGACTGGCTCCCCAGAGGCAGCACAGCCCCACCAGGCACTGCTGCACAGCAAAGTGCTTGGGTAAACTCGGGCCATCTGTTGGCTGCATAAATTAGTTTTCCCTGTTTGCCCATCAAGCTATAAGATATCCACTTTTTTTTTTTTTTTCCTTTATTTTCCACTCTAAATATAGTAGTTTTTTCATTATTGAGTTCTAGTAGTACAAATGCAACTACACTTTGTGCATCTTTTTTTCTCTCTTCCTTCTTATGGTTACATGCTTTTCACTGTATGTCTTTGATTAACAAATAAAATTATCCTCTTCATATACATGTTCTGCTTTGGAAACAGTTAATCGCTCCTCACAAATAACCTTTATTCACAATTTGTATTTCCCCTCTTTCCCTCATCTTTTTTCCCCACTTCCCCTTATGTATTTCTGCTTTTCCCTCTTTTCCTCCTATTTGTTCCTCCTTCTCTTTCCTTGTGAATACTAATGCTATCATATGAATAAATAGAAAAGGGACTAAACTGATTAAGCATAACTTAAATGAATTAATTCTGTTGGTATGTTTGTATTCCATCTTTCAAGGAAGAATGCAATTCAGCAAAAACTATTTTATTTGAAATTCAGTCATTTTAAAGGATCACCATTTTACTGCTCTCTTAGCACACCGTGGGAATGAGATTCCTTGAGCATTTTGCAGCTGGTTAGTTTGTCACTTAAACTGGTCAATTTTGAAGATTTATTAAATGATTTTTAGTGTCAGCTTCTACCTCCCAGACAAAAAGGTGAAATACTTCTTTCGCAGGGCCCAATTGGATTTTCCTAGCAGTAGTCATTATGAAGCTCCAGTAAGAACAGATGACATCTTGATGCCTCTTCTGTCAAGTCATTTGGTTTATTTTGAATGTGCACAGTCATTTTGATTTATTTCCATTTTTTTTCTTTTTCAGATTTATTTGAAAAATGCAGCAATGTATACTGTAGAAGCAAACAACCCTCGTCAGCTAGTGGAAATTGCAGCCAGAGACATTGAAAAACTTCTCAGTAACAGATCTAAAGCCTTGGTGGTGAGTACTAATGATTCAAGTTTTCTATTTAGTATTTTTAAAAAAATCTTTATTTACTATTGAAACAAGCTTTCATGGTTATTTTTACTGCCTGTGCACTTAGAGGCAGTGTCAGTGTGATGCGAATAAGACATGACATGTAGAAAGATGGCTCCTGACTTCATGGTAAAAATGAACTCGTTTGTTGGCATAGGGCAGATGTTTATAATATTGACCGACAGACAGGAACCAGGGCCAAGTAAGAAATTAGGTTATAAATAGATTGGAAAATATTCCTCTAGGTGACGCACATAAATGTTTATGGCTTGAAGATCACTGTACTTTATAGTCAGAAATGAGCTTGGGGAAAGAAGAAACAGCGCTTTTTTACTTTTTCTTTTTTTTCTAATTTGCTAATTTAACCTGTATTTCAATCGTAATTTGTGTGAAGGCCACGCTTCATTGTGACCTCATAATTCTTTATGATTTAAATTAAAAATATATGTTTTTTTAAGGTGCTTTTGCCAGCAGTCCCTTTCTTTTCTCTTCTCTAAGACACCAGACCCGGGTAATTGCTTTGGTTCCTACTGGCCAAACACATGGAGGGATTTGGATAAATTAATAAACATACTTCATTCAGAGTAGAACTATTAAAAATAGGTTTAAAGGATGGAAAAGCAGTCTGGATTTCCTTGGGCAATTACATATTCAAACAGGCTTGCAGATGACTCTGAATGTATCATTTAAAGTGAAAGAGAGGAGAAATTGAGATTAATTCACCTAACTGTAGATGTCTACTCTGCTGGTTGTCCTAAGCTCATTTTTTTGTTCAATGAAATAAAACAGACACTCCTCAGTCAGGACTGACCTGACATTTTCTGAGTAAGACTTTAAAATGGGGTGAACTATAGCTGAGAAGAACTTCTCTCTTTCTCAGCTGGAGAAGCCTCAAACCTAAATGTCTATATTGTGAGTGTGTGAAGCTGGGGGAGATGAGTCCCACCCAAAGAGTCCTTTTATCAGTGCAGTTTCATGCAGCTGAAGAATCAGTGTGAGTGAAGCTGCTGCTGCTGCCCTGAGGACTCTCCTCCTTTTTGCACAGTCTGTTGTCTGTGCATAGGTACCACAAGAGGTACCTGTTGTCCTGCCTTTGGTTCTCAGCAGAATTTCATTCTTGCAGTTCCCACTGTTTACCTAATGCATAACGTGCATCAGGTTTATCTGGGCCAAAGCTTCTCTAATTCCATCAAATTACTTGAAAATAGGTCCAATATTTTTCTTGTTTTCCTCAGTGTTTGTGTGGCATTCTGTGGACTTTGAAATACTGTTACAAAATACTGTAGGTCATTTGCAGACTTTGTGAATACAAAATTTTCCCCACCATTTTCCCTTCAACCCATATAAGTTTCATGTTTTTAAGTTATCACAGCAAAAGTTTATATTTTCTCAAGACACAAGATTAATGTAGGAGTTTTTATATGGGTTTGTGGTGGTTTGATCTTAAAATTTTAAGAAAATTAAATCATTATCTCATGCTTACTTAAAGAAATATTCCAGAACAGTTTTTTCTGTGAATGTGGAAGAAAGGTGCTACCTCACTTTAGGCAAGCACATGGTCACATTTTGAAAAGGGCAGTATGATTCAGTTTCCTGAGGTAAAAGAAGACTAAATTAGGAGAAGGATGATCCTTTGGTCCAGTAGGTCCTAACAGCTCAGATATTTATACTGAATTTTCTTCTTGCAATTATCCCAGATGTATGTCAGAACTTTTGATTACTTTTGATTTTAAACATTCTTGTACATTTTTTTATACACAGATTTATTTTTATACACACATTATTTTATTATCTCCTACACCTGGGCTATTGATTTCTACTAAGATGATTTCTTCACCTTCCTTATATATTTCTCTTTCTGCTTTTTACAAGGACTACCTTTATGCTGTCAGTTCATAAACTTTATGTAATGAGGCTGAATTATTTACCTGAAGTTTCAGTCTTCTTAAGTCTGAGGGTCACATTTTCTCTAAAATCAGGAGTGGAGTTGAATGCAACTGTTAGAATGACTGCACAGAGGTTTTACCACTGGGGCTAATATGAGTCAAAGTGTTAATTAAGACCTGAATCCTGAAAAGAGTGTGATGCAAGGGCATCAGGCATCCTCCAGTGATGCCATGAGGAAGGTGCCAGTGAATTACATCAACAGTGTTATTGTTCAGAGACTATCATACCTCAGGGATGTCATGGTTTCCTCTAAGCATGAGACGCAAACAACCTTTGGGCAAGGTTATAATAAACAAATATCAGTGATGAATTTTCTAATAAGTTGCCTTCCCTTGAGCCATAAGATCACCTTTAAACGAGAAATATCTCTTGCATTCTGACTTATTTGTGTTTTCATGTAACTAAGGGCTAGAAAAATCTCTAGCAATGAGAGAAAAAATTACCAGGTAAATGGGTACGAGTTTCTGCTTGACAGAAGCTTAAAACTGGTGGTTGAAATAGGTACCTAGCTGTGGAAGGAGAAAGGGGGAAACCCTGATCTGAACTCACAGGGCTTTCCTAGATTACTCTTACTAGGAAATGTAATGAACAGAACAAAAAATTAGAATGAAAAGAAAATGGAATATTTTCTAGCAAAGTGCAGTGGACAAAGAGAGTGGTATGAGTAGTAAGGAGGGAGACAGGTGACAGCCTCCTAGTGAAGCATGTCAAAGACTGTTTTACAGTGGAGCCTGTTGTTGAAATAGTGACCATTTCTTTTTTAGCTTTCTGCTCTTTAGTATTTTGTATTTGTCTGGCCTAACCCTACTGAACAACTTCTATTTAAATATAATGGATTCCCATATGCAAATAGTCCTGCAAGGAACAAGGAGTTGGGCTTGATGATTCCTATGAGTCCCTTCAAACTCAAGATATTCTGTAATTCTGCAATTTTATGATACTATGGAGAAGTTAATATTCTGTCTCTGTGTGCCTCGGTAAATGGTGGGTACAGATGAGCTGTGCTGCATTGCAGCCTGCATCCTCAGGCAGATGGGTGGAGGTTTCACTGAAAATGTACCCTGCAATAACTATTGGCAAAACTCACAAAGCCTTTCCAGGGATACCAACAAAGAGTATGCCTAGCCCACAGGGCTGTCTGACACCCAAAATGTTCGTTTTTGCTGGACTTGGCTTCAGTTTTAGCTTTCCTATCTCATTCATGAGTGCATTAGATTTCTGGATATATGTAAACCATGCTAATAGATCAGAGTCTTTTAATTCCAATGGAAAATTTGGAAGATACTAATACTTATTTGATAAGTATCATTAGAAATACTAAGTAGAGCTCCTGGCATAGTATATTTATAAAACATGATTTGAGGAGTTACAAATATTTCCTCATTGACTATACAAAATTAAATCCTTTTAAAGTTATTAATATAAAAGATGGATTACTAATACTTTTTTATTACTATTGTAAAGTACTGTAGTAATCTTAAGATTTGCAAAGATCTTAATTTTTTTGTCATACTTTAAAATTAGAAAGGTGTATTTTAAATACTTCTGAGGCTTTGTTTACAGTTTATGCATTGCATCAAAAGAGGAATTAAGTATATTTTTAAATTTTGTTTATATAATACAATCAATGTTATATAAACAAATTTTGTTTATATAATGCATTGAGTGTATAAATAGTAATATTTGGTTCAGTGCTGCAGACCAATTTAAACATCAGCTTCACTCCTGTGTAGTATGAAGTTGGTAGCTGTGGAGCCCTTGGCCTTCCTCTATCCATTGATCAGTATGTTTTAGGAAGCATCCTGAATTTTCTACAGTAGGCAAATCTGAAGTTTTACCACTTCTCCTTTTTGCTCAGATGTTTGAGTTGAAGATAGTGAGCAATTTGTACCTTTTAGGTAGAAGAAAATTGAAGAAAGAAAATTAAGAATAACAGATACCCAGTAACAGTCTTTTCAAGCCCAGACTGCAGAAGCTTTAGGGAAAAGGATCAAAACATCCTATTTCTTGCTTAGCTAAGATCCCTTTCTGCATTAGAAAATCATTTAATGTTTTACTGTTTGTGCAGTAGTTTGAAATTATTATTAATTATAATTTTATCCAAAAGTAGAATTTATGTATATTCCCCTGCAAGTCTTTTCCACAATAAAATGTTATTTCCACAAAAAAAAGAAAACCTCTTTCTGGAAAGATTCAATGTCAGGATATTCAACCCTATGTTGTACACTCACAGTGCATTTATTATCCATTACTGCCCACACTGTAAGGCAACAGCATAGCCATTAGTGTAAAGCAAACACTTAAGCTCCACTAAAATGTATTTCAGTAGAGAATGACAGTCGTATTTTCCCTGCCAAATTCCTGCCTGTGATTTATTTGTTTTGCTTTGGGGTCATTTTAACTAACTCATGTTAAGGTGGCTCCAGGGAAGGCTCCAGTCAGGACCCTTGGCTCCTTGAGCTGTGTGCAGATAAAGATGGGTTCCATGCACATTTGCACCTTATTGCCTAGATTTCTTCAGACATCTCAACCAGAGGCGTAATATCTTCACTGTAGCCTCCTTGCCTTGATTTCTTAAGAAAACCGAGGAAGCTGGGTTTCCATGGAAACTGAGGCACAGATTGTGCTCTAGGAGACAGGTTCCCTCGACGTGCTGTTGGGAAATGTCCAAGGTGCACAACTGTGTCCCTGAATGAGGAGCTCAGAATGTTTATCTGCTGGTTTAGATGCAATTTCAACACAGCTGTGCAAGTGTGTCCAAATCTCTCAGTATTTCCCTGCCTGCCTGAAATAAGGCTTCACTGTCTCACAATAAAACTGGGAAGCTTAAATGTGTTACAACATATTTTGAGGTTCCCAGGCAGAGATCCT